>NC_134359.1:385052-1043802 GCF_048569485.1 Anomaloglossus baeobatrachus | reverse complement strand
GGCTGAGGGACCCGGTCTACCCCTGGCTCCTGTGTTACCTCCGTCCTACGCACTCGCGTGCTGCACCGCACCCGGCCTGTCTGGTGTGCCTCCCTCTGTGACTGCGGCGGGGGAAGAAGATAGCGACCCCGGGCCTGACACCGAGCCTGTATCGGAAGAAGAGGAGGAGGTCGTTGCCCTGCCTGGCCTGGAGGCCACTTATATTCCCCGAACCGGAGGCAACGGGTACCGGGCAACCCTTCCACGTCGTGCTTGTTATGCACTGGAGGGGCTAATGCCCGTGTCCTTCCACCCCGAACCGGGTGAGGAGGACGAAGACGCCCCGTAGGGCAGCGGATGTCCGCAGCAGCAGTCCCCGTTGGGACCACCAGTGAGTTCAAGTTTGTTTAAAAGTTTTGAAAAATGGAAAAACACTGATTGAACCGAGTTTTCACCTGATTTACCGTGTGATTTGCAACCGGCTGGAGCCGGCACCGTTGTCCCCGTGGGGACCGTTTAAAATGCATGGGAACTATCCATGGACAAGCCCGTGAACTCTGCAGGGCAACCACAAACGTTACGTGGCTTGTAAATATGTTGGGTACCGTTACCGTTTCCGCAATGCCGCCTCCGGAGAGGCAGGTTGGAGGGAGGGCCCTGAGCAGAGCAGGCCAGGGCCCAGCCACCAAAGGAACCGGTGGCTACCCTCTGGAGGGGAAGGACAGATCCCGCTCGGGTAACTTGTGCTGGACTGTGGGTCAAGGGGTGCTGCCTGGGTTTTAGGGGCAGCATCAGGGCCAGGTTGCTTGGGTGGGAGAGAGCGGAAACCGTGACCGTATACCGTTGTAACGTTAAAGTAAATGTGCCTCCCGTCTTGGGAAGAGTTTTGATTAAAAATGTTATTTATGTTTTTGCTTAACCCTTGTTACCCCTTTTACAGAAAAATAAAACCGGTGTAGGACGGCAGCCCGCGGACGGTCTGCATTTTGCTAAGGGGGAATGTGTCGCCCTGGGCAAGCCAGGGGACACAGGTCACAACACCACCACACCCCACACTCCAGGTAGGCACATCACAGCTAACCAGAAATCCTTGTTGCCTTCCTCCAGAAGTTGATGATGCACACCAGGGGGTGGGCCAGGCGGTTGGCTCCGCCCACCGAGGAGCTCACAACACTGGAGGCAGGAAGAAACCAGGGAGTTCTGTCAGGGAGGAGGAAGTGGAAGGAGTGAAGTCGAGCCCAGGCAGGGCAGGAGTAAAGAGTAGAGTTCAGTTTAGGAGTTAAGTGAAAGTGAAAGTAGAAGAGGAGGAAAAGCAAGTAAAGTGACAGAAGGAAAGAAAGCCTGAGAGCCCAGCTTTGTGTAGGGCCAGAACAGCAAGGTCAGCGACGGCGGTGACTGTTTGGAGGGGGACCGTTTGGAAGTTCCTGGAAGGACCCCGTTGGCTGTGTGCCCGGTGGTCTGGAGCAGTGTTCCGAAGGACAGTCAGCACCAGGGCAGGGGCCTCTCGGACCCCGGCAAGGCGTCGCCAAATTTGCCAAATCCGTCAGTGACGGGGACGCAGATCCCCCAACAACCAAGTCCCGATTGACGGCAACAGCCCGACCATTACCGGGGAGACACCGCCACCGCCAAGGCACCAGTTTCCCCAGGGCCAGCGCCTGCGGGCAAAGTGTAGAGCTCCTCCGGCCCAGATTGCAGTCGGGGAGTGGGTAACCGGAGGGAATCCACCGCTACCATCAGACAACATAGGTGCAAGGAAGAGAAACGTCACCGTCACCTACCGGGAGTGCAGGTGCAGCTGTCTGTGGGACCGTCATACCAGCCGTTGGTTTACCGTACAAACTGTGTCCGTGTGTCAGGCTGAGTGAGTACCATAGTGCCGCAAGGCACAGCGCTGCCCCCGCGTCCCTGCGCCCTCCAGGCCCTACACTTCACATCTCATCACCGGGCCCCGGGATCACCAACCCCTACCCACGGAGGGGCAACACAACACCTGGCTGCTCCGCATCACCATCCCCGGGACCCCCACACTGAGCAGCGGTGGTGCAATCACCACAACCGTGGGTGGCATCACGAACTATAACAATCCCCACACCCAACAAACACCCCCCTTTCACTCACGGGCGAGGAGTGTCGCTCGAGAAACCCCGGGATCCGGCCCACGGCTCGAGCCACCAGGAGCAGCTGCCGGACCCGAGCAGAAGGGGTGAGCGTGGTGTGCTGACACCCTCCTCCCCGCCCGCGACACACCTGCTACACACAGAGCCACTCTGCACAGACGGCAGCAACCCTCGAGGAAGCTACACCTGCTACACACAGAACCACTCTGCACAGATGGCAGCAGCCCTGGAGGAAGCTACATCTGATACACACAGAGCCACTCTGCACAGACGGCAGCAGCCCTGGAGGAAGCTACACCTGATACACACAGAGCCACTCTGCACAGACGGCAGCAGCCCTCGAGGAAGCTACACCTGCTACACACAGAGCCACTCTGCACAGACGGCAGCAGCCCTCGAGGAAGCTACACCTGCTACACACAGAACCACTCTGCACAGACGGCAGCAGCCCTGGAGGAAGCTACACCTGATACACACAGAGCCACTCTGCACAGACAGAGGCAGCCCTGGATAAAGCTACACCTGCTACACACAGAGCCACTCTGCACAGACGGCAGCAGCCCTGGAGAAAGCTACACCTGCTACACACAGAGCCACTCTGCACAGATGGCAGCAGCCCTCGAGGAAGCTACACCTGCTACACACAGAACCACTCTGCACAGACGGCAGCAGCCCTGGAGGAAGCTACACCTGCTACACACAGCCACTCTGCACAGACGGCAGCAACCCTCGAGGAAGCGACACCTGCTACACACAGAAACACTCTGCACAGACGGCAGCAGCCCTGGAGGAAGCTACACCTGATACACACAGAGCCACTCTGCACAGACAGAGGCAGCCCTGGATAAAGCTACACCTGCTACACACAGAGCCACTCTGCACAGACGGCAGCAACCCTCGAGGAAGCTACACCTGCTACACACAGAACCACTCTGCACAGACGGCAGCAGCCCTGGAGGAAGCTACACCTGATACACACAGAGCCACTCTGCACAGACAGAGGCAGCCCTGGATAAAGCTACACCTGCTACACACAGAGCCACTCTGCACAGACGGCAGCAGCCCTGGAGGAAGCTACACCTGCTACACACAGAACCACTCTGCACAGACGGCAGCAGCCCTGGAGGAAGCTACACCTGCTACACACAGAGCCACTCTGCACAGACGGAAACAGCCCTGGAGGAAGCTACACCTGCTACACACAGAGCCATTCTGCACAGACGGCAGCAGCCCTGGAGGAAGCTACACCTGCTACACACAGAGCCACTCTGCACAGACGGCAACAGCCCTGGAGGAAGCTACACCTGCTACACACAGAGCCACTCTGCACACACGGCAGCAGCCCTCGAGGAAGCTACACCTGCTACACACAGAGCCACTCTGCACAGACGGCAGCAGCCCTGGAGGAAGCTACACCTGATACACACAGAGCCACTCTGCACAGACAGAGGCAGCCCTGGATAAAGCTACACCTGCTACACACAGAGCCACTCTGCACAGACGGAAACAGCCCTGGAGGAAGCTACACCTGCTACACACAGAGCCATTCTGCACAGACGGCAGCAGCCCTGGAGGAAGCTACACCTGATACACACAGAGCCACTCTGCACAGACAGAGGCAGCCCTGGAGGAAGCTTCACCTGCTACACACAGAGCCACTCTGCACAGACGGCAGCAGCCCTGGAGGAAGCTACACCTGATACACACAGAGCCACTCTCTACAGACAGAGGCAGCCCTGGATAAAGCTACACCTGCTACACACAGAGCCACTCTGCACAGACGGCAACAGCCCTGGTTGAAGCTGCACCTGATACACACAGAGCCACTCAGCACAGACAACGGCAGCCCTGGATGAAGCTGCACCTGCTACACACAGAGCCACTCTGCACAGACGGAGGCAGCCCTGGATAAAGCTACACCTGCTACACACAGAGCCACTCTGCACAGACGGAGGCAGCACTGGATGAAGCTACACCTGCTACTGTCGCGGGCGGCGGGGCGCTGCGCTCAACACGCTCGGGTCCGGCGCTGCTGCTTGGTGGCTCGAGCGGTGGGCCGGATCCGGGGACTCGAGCGGCGCTCCTCGCCTGTGAGTGAAAGGTGTAGTTTGGTTTGGGGATTTGGTCCGTGACACCACCCACGGGTTGTGGTGAGGTTGGGCACCACTGCTGCTATTGACGGGGATCCCGGGAGCGATGGCAGGGAGCAGCTGGGATGTTTCTCTCCCCTCCGTGGGTAGGGGGGTTGGTGGTCCCGGGGCCCGGTGAGGTGACGGGGAGGCAGGGTTGGCAAGGTGCAGGGTCGCTTGGACTGCGCAGTGCGGTGCCGGATGGCACGGTTGTACTCACTCAGCCACAAATGGATGTGTGGCGCCCTGGACAAGCCAGGACGTCACAGGTATTGCAACAACACACCCCACACCCCGGTTAGGAACATCTAAGTCAGACACAAATCCTTGTTGCCTCCCTCCAGGGGCTGATGTCCACACCAAGTAGGGCGGAGCCAGGCTGTTGGCTCCTCCCACCGAGGAGTTCACAGTCCTGGAGGCGGGAAAGAAGAGGAGTTGGTGAAAAGGAGAGTGAGAGTCAGGGAACTGGTAGTGGAGGAACTGACTGGCCGTGTCCGGGTACGTGGCCCGGGCACCTGACAGCAAGGTTGGCAGACGGTGGTGACCGTCTGCAGGAGAGGCCGATTGACGCACAACCGTAAGGACCGGGGACGGGCGGTGGCCCGCCGGTACCGGATCGGGGAGCGAAGAGAAGCCAGCACCATCCGGCAGGGCCTACGGACTCCGACCAGGCTAGGAGTCGCCGTTAAACCGGTCAAATCCGTCAGCGACGGGAACCTCCGGGGTTTCCCAGCAGTAAAGACCCGACTGAAGGCAATCGTCCAAACCGTGAGGGAGAGAAAGCTACCGCCAGAGCTAGAGCTCCCAGGGCCAGAGCCTGCAGGCAAACAGGGGCTCCCTTAGGCAACCTACCGCTGGGGAGCGGGTTACCGGTGGGAAGCCATCGGGGCCGAGAACATAACACCGGTGCAGGGAGAGACAGTTACCGCCAACCTACCGGGAGTGACCGTCGCAGCCGTTTGTGGGACTCGTCCATCCAGCCGTTTGTTTTACCAGAGACTCCGTGTGCGTTACTGGCTGAGTAAGTACCACCATGCCGTCTGGCACTGTGCTGCCCCGCGACCCTGCACCTGGCCAGGCCCCGCAATCCACCAACCAGACAGCAACTCCGGGCCCCGGGACTACCAAAATCCCCCTACCCACGGAGGGGAGAGAAACATCCCAGCTGCTCCCTGTCATCGCTCCCGAGATCCCCATACAGAGCAGCGGTGGTGCCCCAACCTCACCACACACCGTGAGTGGTGTCACAAACCGACATCCCAAACCCCAACAAACCACCCCTTTCACTCACGGGCGAGGAGCGCCGCTCGAGTCCCCGGATCCGGCCCACCGCTCGAGCCACCGAGCAGCAGCAGCAGCAGCGCCGGACCCGAGCGTGGTGAGCGCAGCGCCCCGCCACCCGCGACAACTTGGCGTCACGAACAGGATCCTACCGTTCTACCGCCTGGTGGAAGTGCGCCTTGTGTCCCGCCGGAGGTGTCCGGCCGAAAATTTTCGAGAGCCGCCATATTGGGCGCGAGAAGTCCCCGCTCGAGCGTCTTCCCGAGCAGTGGAGGCGCGAAAGTCGAAGCTCCGCCCCTGAAGAGGAGGTGCCAGAGAGACACCAAGGGGGACGGAAACAAGATGTGTGCGCCTGACGGAGCCGCTGGGGGAGCGGTGGACGTAGCCGCAGACGTGCCGGCAGATGGAAATGGGTCCGGCCGTGCTCTGGCCGCAGGATCGGGGGGGGGGGGGGCGGCCCCCACCCTTGCTCAGGTGATGCCGCTCTCCTTGCCCTATGTGCCCGGAGCTACCTGGCTGCCGCAGTACGACGGGAAACCTGATACCTTGCAGGTCTTCCGGAAGAAGCTTAGCCCGCTTTTAGAACTGTACCCCCTGACTGAGAAGCAGCGTGCAGCGGTGGTGCTGGGGCAGCTAACCGGTGCAGCTGAGCAGGAGACGGAGACCTGGGCCGAGGGGGACCGGTCCTCTGTGGCCACTATCTTGAAGAAGCTACAGGTTGCCTTTGAAATTCGCACCGGGGCTGAGCTGCGAATGCAGTTTTACCAATGCCGACAGCGGCCTACCGACAGTATCAGAGACTATGCCCTGCGTCTACAAACTTCTCTCCGGACGTTGAAGCGGATGGACCCCATCAATGATGCTGACAGTAACAAAATGCTGGTAGAGCAGTTCGTGAAGGGGATGAGATCCCCGGAGGACCGCAAACAGTTGCGTCTGTGGGCCTTAGAGCACCCTGATGTGGACTTTGCCGTGTTGAAAGAACGGGCCATTAAGGCTCTGCAGCCCCGGGCATCCGAAGTCCCTGAAGCGGCCCCATGGCCGGCTGAGACGGCTCCCATCGTGGTAGCTCCTTCTCCCCCAACTCCGGCAGCACCTGTGAATTCTGGCGGAATGATGGAGGAACTGGCTGCCCAAGTCCGTCGTATGGATGGAGACCTCGCCAAGATCCTCGCCGCACTGCAGCCTCCAACGAGGTCCAGACCCCTGGGGGGGTTACAGCTCGCCGATCGCCCCGAAGATGTTCCCTGGATGAAGCGGAGAAGGGCTACTGACCCGCGGTATGGACCTCCGATCTGTTACAAGTGCAGCAAGCCCGGTCACTACTCCCGACGGTGTCCGTTAAACGAACAACCCCTGGGGCGAAGGGCCAATCCTCAGGAGTAGAACCCAGTGGCCCCCCCGACTGGCGGGACTGGTTCATCGGGGCCCGCCCCATCATCCCTCTGGCTGTGGACGGCGTCCCGCTGATGGCGCTCCTGGACACTGGATCTCAGGTAACCACGATGCCATATACACTGTATCAACATTATTGGGGGGAGGATGAACTTGCCCCTCCAGATAGCAGCATGACATTGATTGCCGCTGATGGCCTCCCTTTGACCCAAGTGGGGTACAAACATGTGGCTATGACTGTGGGGCGAACCGAGCTACAACACCAAGGGATAGTCGTGATAAGGAATGACCCAAGCAATCATGATCCAAAGGTGGTGCTAGGAACGAATGTAATGGAGCATTGCATGACTGAGGTGCTGACCCTACTACAACAGCTGGCCATCACCGCAGTGGGAGGTCAAAAAAGGGCGGTGCAGCGAGAGATTCGGGACTTGATGTACCGGCAGCAAGTGAACTCTGTGGGAGGAGAGATTGGGGGAGTGAGAGTGATGGATGTGGCCCCTTTAACTGTGCCTCCCCGGAGCGATATGATGATCTGGTGTAGGGCAGCAGTAGGTCCCCAGGGACGTGATTAACCGGCCATGGTAGAGCCCATGCCCTCCGAACACTGGCCCACTGTAATGGCCGCCAGGGGAGTGGTGGACGTTAAGAAGGGGAGGGTGCCCGTGAGAGTGCTAAATTGTGGAGAGGAGGAGGTTAGGCTCCCACGGTACGCCACCCTCGCCAAGTTACTAACCCTTGACCCCCACACCATCCAAGGGGCAGTCTCCCCAACCTCCTCGCCCTCCGCCAGTCGCTACACGCCCCCTGCCCAGTTGGGTGAGTGGTGTCGAGAGCTGCATGTAGGCACTGACGATACCCCCACACATCTCAGGGACGGGGTATACCGGGTAGTACAGGAATACAAGCAGGTTTTCAGCAAACACCCGCTAGACTTTGGGCAGATTAAAGGGGTCCAACACTACATACCCACCGGCAGGCACCCCCCTATTAAAGAGAGGTATAGGCCTATTCCGCCCGCACATTACCAATGCGCCAAAGATATGTTGAAAAACATGAAAGAGGCAGGGGTTATTCAGGATAGCTGCAGTCCCTGGGCGGCTCCGTTGGTGCTGGTCAAGAAAAAGGATGGCACAATGAGGATGTGTGTGGATTACCGGAAGATCAACCAGATAACCCGTAAAGATGCCTATCCTCTGCCCCGTATTGAAGAATCTCTAGCCGCGCTGAGAACCGCTAACTACTTCTCTACCCTCGACCCCACCAGCGGATACTGGCAGGTGGCCGTAGCCCCCGAAGACCGTGAAAAGACCGCCTTCGCTACCCCCATGGGACTGTGTGAGTTCAACAGCATGCACCCCACCCCACACCCCGGTTAGGAACATCTAAGTCAGACACAAATCCTTGTTGCCTCCCTCCAGGGGCTGATGTCCACACCAAGTGGGGCGGAGCCAGGCGGTTGGCTCCTCCCACCGAGGAGTTCACAGTCCTGGAGGCGGGAAAGAAGAGGAGCTGGTGAAAAGGAGAGTGAGAGTCAGGGAACTGGTAGTGGAGGAACTGACTGGCTGTGTCCGGGTACATGGCCCGGGCATCTGACAGCAAGGTTGGCAGACGGTGGTGACCGTCTGCAGGAGAAGCCGATTGATGCACAACCGTAAGGACTGGGGACGGGCGGTGGCCCGCCGGTACCGGATCGGGGAGCGAAGAGAAGCCAGCACCATCTGGCAGGGCCTACGGACCCCGACCAGGCTAGGAGTCGCCGTTAAACCGGTCAAATCCGTCAGCGACTGGAACCTCCGGGGTTTCCCAGCAGTAAAGACCCGACTGAAGGCAACCGTCCAAACCGTGAGGGAGAGAAAGCTACCGCCAGAGCTAGAGCTCGCAGGGCCAGAGCCTGCGAGCAAACAGGGGCTCCCTTAGTCAACCTACCCACGGAGGGGAGAGAAACATCCAAGCTGCTCCCTGTCATTGCTCCCGGGATCCCCGTACAGAGCAGCGGTGGTGCCCCAACCTCACCACACACCGTGGGTGGCGTCACAAACTGACATCCCAAACCCCAACAAACCACCTTTCACTCACGGGCGAGGAGCGCCGCTCAAGTCCCCGGATCCGGCCCACCGCTAGAGCCACTGAGCAACAGCAGCGCCGGACCCGAGCATGTTGAGCGCAGCGCCCCGCCGCCCGCGACAGATGCAAAGTCTCTAGTAAAACAAACGGCTGGATGGACGGGTCCCGCAGCCGGCTGTGACGACATGGACTCTCATGGGTTAAAGTTTCTTAAAATTCAGCCAGACAGGATGATAGATTGTTTATAGACGGGGGAGAAGTCCCTCATTGTTTTTACAAGACTCTTGTTGGATGAACATTGTCCATGCAGCTTGAAATTCATCCAATGGGAGAGGTGCTCTTGTCCAACCAATCGATGAGGACGCAGTGTATCCAAGTGGAAGGCTGTGGCTATAAAAGGGACTTTTTTAAGCCACCAGGTTGATGAAGGTTGATGGATGCTGATGGATCCAGTCTAAGCTCTTTGGAGCTGACTAGAGGATCAGGATATCTTATGGCTTCAATCTAGGGACTCCGGTTCTGGTTGGAGACCATATCCACAGCCTAGGTATTTCGACTCCGGCTGCCAGGATTGTATCATCATACCAGGACTACCTAAGGAGGACACTCAGGTTGGGACAGTTCAGTCACCTGTTACAGACTTTGCAGACCTCAGCCAGCTTCCTAAATCTGGCATTATTCTTTTCTCGGTGGGTGCCCGCCAAAAGCGGGGTGCTGCTGGATTTGAGTAAATAGCCCTGGAAGCTCTGAGGCATGGACATTCTAAATCCCTGGTGAGCCAGCGGAAGGGTGAGACTCTGTTGCCTGTTACATTTGTGTGTTTTGCTGGTTATGAGTTATGTGCCGTTAATTGTTTGGGGATCCAATAAAGTCTAATTATTGTGGTTCCCTCACCCTGTGTTGTCTGAGTAGTGTTACGCCCACGGTTAAGGAGGCAGGCGTTCAGTTGGGATGAGCCCTGAGCCACGCTGTCTTTCTAAAGGCGGCGGGTTTTAGTGGACGAGAGCACCCACTGAGCCCCGTGTCTCCACACTTGGTGGCAGCAGTGGGATACTACTCAGCCTGGTTTACCCAGGGGAGCTTCAGCGGACTGGTGTTCGTGGACACCGTCCAGGGCTCAACAACCAGGGAGGCACATAAGCATACCCAGCAGGCCATAGGGGAGGCATTCAGGTTTCGGACGCTGCCATGTCCAACCCCACCAGCTCAGCCATGGGACAAGGACCAGAGAGGAGATACGACCGCTGCAGTAACAGGATCTGTGCCAGAGGCGAAAGATTATCTACTGGAACGCTGAGACTCGGTCAGACTTGATCCAGAAATTAGTCCGTTGGGATGCTCAGAATAATGCACAGGACGATGAGGATCCCGCCGATATTGACCCAGAGGATTTAAACTATGTGCCACATCATGGATCTAGTGACAATCGGGAATCAACTTTGTCCAAAATGGCCCAAGCCACAGCGTTGTTGGATGCATTGGGGCCTAGATTCTCAAGAGAAGAGAGGGCTTATGTTCTGGAATATGTTTATGGGATTCCAGCTGCAGTACTGCTAACACCAGCCGGTTGAGAAGGATGGTTTCGCTACCCAGCAGAAGCTGCACCAAAACAAAAGGACTACAAACAGGGCCAGTGACTTGCCCAATCTATGGCACTGTTATACATGTGTGCGCCATGGACATATAGATAAAGATTGTCTCCAAAACCGAGGCCGCATGCTTGGAGCCCGTCTGCCACTCCAACCAGTCAACATATGCCGAGATGAACCAACGAGATCTGAGGAATGCTACTCCAAAGAAACACCAACAGCTGAGGAAGTGGTTTATCCAGTCCACACCCTACGGCAGGCCGGACACCGTACACCAGCCAACCTCCATCCCCACATCCAGACGGTCAAGGTCGGTGATATACAGGCTCAGGGACTTCGAGACATTGGATCTTCCATCACTCTGGTAAGCCCAGTTATTGTTTCCCCAGAAGACCCTGTACCAGATTCCCAATTATCCATCTCCCTGGCTGAGGGCCAGCGCTCAGACGTCCCTCTGGCATGTGTGCAGTTGGACCTAAGGACCGACCAGGGAGAGGTCGAGGTGGAGCTTGTGGACAGCCTCCCCACACCTGGTATTTTGGGGACCAACCAGGAAGTGATTGATGTGGGGATTGTGAACAGCCTCCCCATACCTGTCATTGTGGAGACTGACCAGAGCAAGGCTGATGTGGAGCTTATGGACACCGTCCCCACACCAGTTATTTCGGGAAAGGACCAGGGAGAGGTTGATGTGAGACTTGTGAACAGCCTCCCCACACCTGTCATTGTGGAGACTAATCAGAGCAAGGCTGATGTGGAGCTTATGGACACCGTCCCCACACCAGTTACTTTGGGGTCTGACCAGGAAGAGGTCCATATGGAGTTTATGGACAGCCTCCCCACACCTGTTGTTTCGGGGACTAGCCAGGAGGAAGTTGAAGTGGGGTTCATAGATGGCCCCACCAAGCCTGTTGTTTCGTATACCACTCAAAGGGAAGTGAAAGTGGGGCTTGTGAATTACCTGCTCACACCAGTCATTTTGGAGAATGACCTAGGACAAGGACTATCCAGTCAGTTTGAAGCAGCCATCACCCACCTCCAAGTCAAGCAGGACCCTGATGTGGATCTTTCTAACATCTTTTCCAAAGATGGTTTGCATTCCCGGTCTCCATCATCCACTTCTGAGCCAAGAACCGTGAGTAAGCCTAACCACACTGTGGCTATTGACTGGGGGAGGATTGATAGTGGGAGATTTGTGCAGGCCCAACTCATGGAGCCCACCTTAGTGCTTGTCCACAATATGGCTGCTCAACTTTGGGGAGGTAATCAGGGGGAGGTGTATAGATGGGAGCCTCGTTGCGGACCTAATTATTAAAAAGGACAATGCGGTCAAGAGGAGAAGGATGATCGGAAGCCTATCATGTCTGGCTAATATTAAGAAGGGGGAGGAATGTGACGACATGGACTCTCATGGGTTAAAGTTTCTTAACATTCAGCCAGACGTATTGTTCTACTGTGTGGTAACTCATGTTTGCTTAACTATTGTTTGGGACCAGACCCTTCGGAGCATTCATTGTAATGTAGTTGTTCTATTGCTAATCTAATGTAATTACCTTAGTAGCCATTGTCGAGTCTGTGACTTGCAGACTTCATGTAAATATCCTCAGTCTTTCTATGCACATCATTTGGATGAACATTGTCCATGCAGCTTGAGATTCATCCAATGGGAGAGGCGATCTTGGCAACCAATCGATGAGGACACAGTGTATCCAAGTGGAAGGCTGTGGCTATAAAAGGGATTTTCTTTAAGCCACCAGGTGGTTGTTGATGGATGCTGATAGATCCAGTCTAAGCTCTTTGGAGCTGACTAGTGGATCAGGATATCTTATGGCTTCAATCTAGGGACTCCGGTTCCGGTTGGAGATCATATCCACAGCCTAGGGATTTCGACTCCGGCTGCCAGGATTGTAACATCATACCAGGACTACCTAAGGAGGACACTCAGGTTGGGACAGTTCAGTCACCTGTTACAGACTTTGCAGACCTCAGAGAGCTTCCTAAATCTGGCGTTATTCCTTTCTCGGTGGGTGCCCGCCAAAAGCGGGGTGCTGCTGGATTGGAGTAAGCGGCCCTGGAACCTCTGAGGCAAAAACATTCTAAATCCCTGGTGAGCCAGCGGAAGGGTGAGACTCTGTTGCCTGTTACATTTGTGTGTTTTGCTGGTTATGTGTTATGTACCGTTAATTGTTTGGGGATCCAATAAAGTCTAATTATTGTGGTTCCCTCACCCTGTGTTGTCTGAGTAGTGTTCCGCCCATGGTTAAGGAGGCCGGCGTTCAGTTGGAATGAGCCCTGAGCCACGCTGTCTTTCTAAAGGCGGCGGGTTTTAGCGGACGAGAGCACCAACTGACCCTCGTGTCTCCACAGATGCCACTAAGTTTCAGCATTTTTGCTATAAAAATAGCGTAGCAAAATGTGTATGAGGATAGAATGGAGAGGTGGTGGGACTTGCTTGGCACACTAAATTAGTAAAGCAGACACTTTGTGGATGCCACTAATTTTCAGCACTGTTTGCTATAAAATAGCGTAGCAAAATGTGCATAAGGGTAGAATGTAGAGGTGGTGGGACTTGCTTGGCACAAGTGGGATACTAAATTAGTATAGCAGACACTTTGTGGATGCCACTAATTTTCAGCACTGTTTGTTATAAAAATAACGTAGCAAAATGTGCATGAGGGATGAATGCAGAGGTGGTGGGACTTGCTTGGCACAAGTGGGACACTAAATTAGTATAGCAGACACTTTGTGGATGCCACTAATTTTTAGCACTGTTTGCTATAAAAATAGCGTAGCAAAATGTGCATGAGGGTAGAATGCAGAGTTGGTGGGACATGCTTGACACAAGTGGGACACTAAATTAGTATAGCAGACACTTTGTGGATGCCACTAAGGTTCAGCACTTTTTACTATAAAAATAGCGTAGCAAAATGTGCATGAGGGTAGAATGCAGAGGTGGTGGGACTTGCTTGGAACACGTGTGACACTAAATTAGTATAGCAGACACTTTGTGGATGCCACTAATTTTCAGCACTTTTTGCTATAAAATAGCATAGCGAAATGTGCTGGAGGGTAGAATGTACAGATGGTGGGACTTGCTTGGCACAAGTGAAATACTAAATTAGTATAGCAAACACTTAGTGCTGTAAATTAGTGGCATCCACAAAGTGTCTTCTATACTAATTTAGTGTCCCACGTGTGCCAAGCAAGTCCCACCACCTCTGCATTCTACCCTCATGCACATTTTGCTTCGCTATTTTTATAGCAAACAGTGCTGAAAATTAGTGGCATCCACAGTTTGTTATAAAAATAGCATAGCAAAATGTGCATGAGGGTAGAATGCAGAGGTGGTGGGACACTAAATTAGTATAGCAGTTACTTTGTGGATGCCACTAATTTTCAGCACTGTTTGTTATAAAAATAACGTAGCAAAATGTGCAGGAGGGTTGAATGCAGAGGTGGTGGGACTTGCTTGGCAGAAGTAGGACACTAAAGTAGTATAGCAGTTACTTTGTGGATGCCACTAATTTTCAGCACTTTTTGCTATAAAAATAGCATAGCAAAATGTGCATGAGGGTTAAATGCAGAGGTGGTGGGATTGCTTGGCACAAGTGGGACACTAAATTAGTATAGCAGACACTTTGTGGATGCCACTAATTTTCAGCACTTTTTGCTATAAAAATAGCGTAGCACAATGTGCATGAGGGATGAATGCAGAGGTGGTGGGACTTGCTTGGCACAACTGGGACACTAAATTAGTGTAGCAGACACTTTGTGGATGCCACTAATTTTCAGCACTGTTTGCTATAAAAATAGCATAGCAAAATGTGCTTGAGGGTACAATACAGAGGTGGTGGGATCTGCTTGGCACAAGTGGAACACGAAATTAGTATAGCAGACACTTTGTGGATGCCACTAAGTTTTAGCACTTTTTGCTATAAAAATAGCGTAGCAAAATGTGCATGAGGGTAGAATACAGAGGTGGTGGGATCTGCTTGGCACAAGTGGAACACGAAATTAGTATAGCAGACACTTTGTGGATGCCACTAATTTTCAGCGCTGTTTGCTATAAAAATAGCGTAGCAAAATGTGCATGAGGGTAGAATGCAGAGTTGGTGGGACATAATTGGCACAAGTGGGACACTAAATTAGTATAGCAGACACTTTGTGGATGCCACTAAGTTTTAGCAGTCTTTGCTATAAAAATAGCGTAGCAAAATGTGCATGAGGGTGGAATGGAGAGGTGGTGGGACTTGCTTGGAACACGTGGGACACTAAATTAGTATACCAGACACTTTGTGGATGCCCCTAATTTTCAGCTCTGTTTGCTATAAAATAGCATAGCAAAATGTGCTGGAGGGTAGAATGTGGAGGTGGTGGGACTTGCTTGGCACAAGTGGGATACTAAATTAGTATAGCAGACACTTTGTGGATGCCACTAATTTTCAGCACTGGTTGTTATAAAAATAGCGTAGCAAAATGTGCATGAGGGTAGAATGCAGAGGTGGTGGGACACTAAATTAGTATAGCAGAAACGTTTTGGATGCCACTTATGTTCAGTACTGTTTGTTATAAAAATAGCGTAGCAAAATGTGCATGAGGGTAGAATGCAGAGGTGGTGGGGCATGCTTGCCACAAGTAGGACATCAAATTAGTATAGCAGACACTTTGTGGATGTCACTAATTTTCAGCACTGTTTGCTATAAAAATAGCGTAGCAAAATGTGCAGGAGGGTAGAATGCAGAGGTGGTGGGACTTGCTTGGCACAAGTAGGACACTAAATTAGTATAGCAGACACTTTGTGGATGCCACTAATTTTCAGCACAGTTTGCTATAAAAATAGCGTAGCAAAATGTGCAGGAGAGTTGAATGCAGAGGTGGTGGGACTTGCTTGGCACAAATGGGAAACAAAATTAGTGTAGCACACACTTTGTGGATGCCACTAATTTTCAGCACTGTTTGCTATAAAAATAGCATAGAAAAATGTGTATGAGGGTTGAATGCAGATGTGGTGGGACTTGCTTGGCACAAGTGGGACATCAAATTAGTGTAGCAAAACTTTGTGGATGCCACTAATTTTTAGCACTGTTTGCGATAAAAATAGCGTAGCAAAATGTGCATGAGGGTAGAATGCAGAGGTGGTGGGACTTGCTTGCCACAAGTAGGACATCAAATTAGTATAGCAGACACTTTGTGGATGTCACTAATTTTCAGCACTGTTTGTTATAAAAATAGCGTAGCAAAATGTGCAGGAGAGTTGAATGCAGAGGTGGTGGGACTTGCTTGGCACAAGTGGGACACTAAATTAGTATATCAGACACTTTGTGGATGCCATAAATTTTCAGCACTGTTTGTTTTAAAAATAGCATAGCAAAATGTGAATGAGGTAAGAATGCAGAGGTGGTGAGACTTGGTTGGCACAAGTGGGACACTAAATTAGTATAGTAGACACTTTATGGATGCCACTAATTTTAAGCACTGTTTGTTATAAAAAAAAGTGTAGCAAAATGTGCATCAGGGTAGAATACAGAGGTGGTGGGATCTGCTTGGCACAAGTGGAACACTAAATTAGTATAGCAGACACTTTGTGGATGCCACTAAGTTTCAGCACTTTTTGCTATAAAAATAGCACAGCAAAATGTGCATGAGGCTAGAATGCAGAGGAGGTGGGACTTGCTTGGCAAAAGTGGGACACAAAATTAGTATAGCAGACAGTTTTTGGATGCCACTTATGTTCAGCACTGTTTGCTATAAAACTAGCGTAGCAAAATGTGTATGAAGGTAGAATGCAGAGGTGGTGGGACACTAAATTAGTATAGCAGAAACTTTGTGGATGCCACTATTTTTCAGCACTGTTTGCGATAAAAATTGCATAGCAAAATGTGGATGAGGGTTGAATGCAGAGGTGGTGGAAGTTGCTTGGCAAAAGTGGGACACAAAATTAGTATAGCAGAAACCTTGTGGATGCCACTAATTTTTAGCACTGTTTGCGAAAAAAATAGCATAGCAAAATGTGTATGAGGGTTGAATGCAGAGGTGGTGGGACATGCTTGCCACAAGTGGGACATCAAATTAGTATAGCAGACACTTTGTGGATGCCACTAATTTTCAGCACTGTTTGCTATAAAAATAGCATAGCAAAATGTGCATGAGGGTAGAATACAGAGGTGGTGGGACTTGCTTGGCACAAGTGGGACACTAAATTAGTATAGCAGACACTTTGTGGATGTCACTAATTTTAAGCACTGTTTGTTATAAAAAAAAGTGTAGCAAAATGTGCATGAGGGTAGAATGCTGAGGTGGTGGGATCTGCTTGGCAGAAGTGGAACACTAAATTAGTATAGCAGACAGTTTGTGGATGCCACTAAGTTTCAGCACTGTTTGCTATAAAAATAGCATAGCAAAATGTGCATGAGGGTTGAATGCAGAGGTGGTGAGATTTGCTTGGCAAAAGTGGGACACAAAATTAGAAGAGCAGACAGTTTTTGGATGCCCCTAATTTTCAGCTCTGTTTGCTATAAAATAGCATAGCAAAATGTGCTGGAGGGTAGAATGTGAAGGTGGTGGGACTTGCTTGGCACAAGTGGGATACTAAATTAGTATAGCAGACACTTTTTGGATGCCACTTATGTTCAGCACTGTTTGCTATAAAACTAGCGTAGCAAAATGTGCATGAAGGTAGAATGCAGAGGTGGTGGATCTTGCTTGGGACAAGTGGGACACTAAATTAGTATAGCAGACACTTTGTGGATGCTACTATTTTTCAGCACTCTTTGCTATAAAAATAGCGTAGCCAAATGTGCATGAGGGTTGAATGTAGAGGTGGTGGGACTTGCTTGGCACAAGTGGGACACTAAATTAGTATAGCAGACACTTTGTAGATGCCACTAAGTTTCAGCACTTTTTGCTATAAAAATAGCATAGCAAAATGTGTATGAGGGTTGAATGCAGAGGTGGTGGGAGTTGCTTGGCAAAAGTGGGACACAAAATTAGTATAGCAGACAGTTTTTGGATGCCACTAATTTTCAGCACTGTTTGCTATAAAAATAGCGTAGCAAAATGTGCATGAGGGTAGAATGCAGAGGTGGTGGGACATAATTGGCACATGTGGGACACTAAATTAGTATAGCAGACACTTTGTAGATGCCACTAATTTTCAGCTCTGTTTGCTATAAAATAGCATATTAAAATGTGCTGGAGGGTAGAATGTGGAGGTGGTGGGACTTGCTTGGCACAAGTGGGATACTAAATTAGTATAGCAGAAACCTTGTGGATGCCACTATTTTTCAGCACTGTTTGCTATAAAAATAGCGTAGCGAAATGTGCATGAGGGTTGAATGCAGAGGTGGTGGGACTTTGTTGGCACAAGTGGGACACTAAATTAATATACAGTTAGGTCCAGAAATATTTGGACAGTGACACAATTTTCGCGAGTTGGGCCCTGCATGCCACCACATTGGATTTGAAATGAAAGCTCTACAACAGAATTCAAGTGCAGATTGTAACGTTTAATTTGAAGGTTTGAACAAAAATATCTGATAGAAATTGTAGGAATTGTCACATTTCTTTACAAACACTGCACATTTTAGGAGGTCAAAAAAAATTGGACAAATAAACCAAACCCAAAAAAAAAATTTTTATTTTCAATATTTTGTTGCGAATCCTTTGGAGGCAATCACTGCCTTAAGTCTGGAACCCATGGACATCACCAAACGCTGGGTTTCCTCCTTCTTAATGCTTTGCCAGGCCTTTACAGCCGCAGCCTTCAGGTCTTGCTTGTTTGTGGGTCTTTCCGTCTTAAGTCTGGATTTGAGCAAGTGAAATGCATGCTCAATTGGGTTAAGATCTGGTGATTGACTTGGCCATTGCAGAAGGTTCCACTTTTTGCACTCATGAACTCCTGGGTAGCTTTGGCTGTATGCTTGGGGTCATTGTCCATCTGTACTATGAAGCGCCGTCCGATCAACTTTGCGGCATTTGGCTGAATCTGGGCTGAAAGTATATCCCGGTACACTTCAGAATTCATCCGGCTACTCTTGTCTGCTGTTATGTCATCAATAAACACAAGTGACCCAGTGCCATTGAAAGCCATGCATGCCCATGCCATCACGTTGCCTCCACCATGTTTTACAGAGGATGTGGTGTGCCTTGGATCATGTGCCATTCCCTTTCTTCTCCAAACTTTTTTCTTCCCATCATTCTGGTACAGGTTGATCTTTGTCTCATCTGTCCATAGAATACTTTTCCAGAACTGAGCTGGCTTCTTGAGGTGTTTTTCAGCAAATGTAACTCTGGCCTGTCTATTTTTGGAATTGATGAATGGTTTGCATCTAGATGTGAACCCTTTGCATTTACTTTCATGGAGTCTTCTCTTTACTGGTGACTTAGAGACAGATACACCTACTTCACTGAGAGTGTTCTGGACTTCAGTTGATGTTGTGAACGGGTTCTTCTTCACCAAAGAAAGTATGCGGCGATCATCCACCACTGTTGGCATCCGTGGACGCCCAGGCCTTTTTGAGTTCCCAAGCTCACCAGTCAATTCCTTTTTTCTCAGAATGTACCCGACTGTTGATTTTGCTACTCCAAGCATGTCTGCTATCTCTCTGATGGATTTTTTCTTTTTTTTCAGTCTCAGGATGTTCTGCTTCACCTCAATTGAGAGTTCCTTAGACCGCATGTTGTCTGGTCACAGCAACAGCTTCCAAATGCAAAACCACACACCTGTAATCAACCCCAGACCTTTTAACTACTTCATTGATTACAGGTTAACGAGGGAGACGCCTTCTGAGTTAATTGCAGCCCTTAGAGTCCCTTGTCCAATTACTTTTGGTCCCTTGAAAAAGAGGAGGCTATGTATTACAGAGCTATGATTCCTAAACCCTTTCTCCGATTTGGATGTGAAAACTCTCATATTGCAGCTGGGAGTGTGCACTTTCAGCCCATATTATATATAGAATTGTATTTCTGAACATGTTTTTGTAAACAGCTAAAATAACAAAACTTGTGTCACTGTCCAAATATTTCTGGACCTAACTGTAGTAGACACTTTGTGGATGCCACTATTTTTCAGCACTGTTTGCTATAAAAATAGCATAGCAAAATGTGCATGAGGGTTGAATGCAGAGGTGGTGGGACTTGCTTGGCACAAGTGGGACATTAAATTAGTATAGCGGACTCTTTGTGGATGCCACTAATTTTCAGCACTGTTTGCTATAAAACTAGCGTAGCAAAATGTGCATGAAGGTAGAATGCAGAGGTGGTGGGATACTAAATTAGTATAGCAGACACTTTGTGGATGCCACTAATTTTCAGCACTGTTTGCTATAAAAATAGCGTACCAAAATGTGCATGAGGGTAGAATGCAGAGGTGGTGGGACATAATTGGCACAAGGGGGACACAAGATTAATATACCAGACATTTTGTGGAAGCCACTGATTTTCAGCACTGTTTGCGATATAGCGTAGCAAAATGTGCGTGAGGGTAGAAGGGAGAGGTGGTGTGACTTGCTTGGCACACGTTGGACACTAAATTAGTATAGCAGACACTTTGTGGATGCCACTAATTTTCAGCACTGTTTGATATAAAAATAGCGTAGCAAAATGTGTATGAGGGTAGAATGCAGAGGTGGTGGGACTTGCTTGGCACAAGTGGGACACTAAATTAGTATAGCAGACACTTTGTGGATGCCACAAATTTTCAGCACTGTTTGCTATGAAAATAGCATAGCAAAATGTGCATGAGGGTTGAATGCAGAGGTGGTGGGACTTGCTTGGAAATTAGTATAGCAGACACTTTGTGGGTGCCACTAATTTTTAACACTGTATGCAATAAAAATAACGTCGCAAAATGTGCATGAGGGTAGAATGCAGAGGTGGTGGGACATGCTTGGCACAAGTGGGACACTAAATTAGTATAGTAGAGACTTTGTGGATGCCACTAAGGTTCAGCACTGTTTGTTATAAAAAAAAGTGTAGCAAAATGTGCATGAGGGTAGAATGCAGAGGTGGTGGAATCTGCTTGGCACAAGTGGAACACTAAAGTAGTATAGCAGACACTTTGTGGATGCCACTAAGTTTCAGCACTTTTTGCTATAAAAATAGCGTAGCAAAATGTGCATGAGGGTAGAATGCAGAGGAGGTGGGACTTGCTTGGGACAAGTGGGACACAAAATTAGTGTAGCAGACACTTTGTGGATGCCACTAATTTTCAGCACTGTTTGCTATAAAAATAGCATAGCAAAATGTGCATGAGGGTTGAATGCAGAGGTGGTGGGAGTTGCTTGGCAAAAGTGGGACACAAAATTAGTGTAGCAGACACTTTGTGGATGCCACTAATTTTTAGCATTGTTTGTGATAAAAATAGCGTAGCAAAATATGCATGAGGGTAGAATGGAGAGGTGGTGGGAGTTGCTTGGCACACGTGGGACACTAAATTAGTATAGCAGAAACCTTGTGGATACCACTAATTTTCAGCACTGTTTGCTATAAAATAGCATAGCAAAATGTGCTGGAGGGTAGAATGTGGAGGTGGTGGGACGTGCTTGGCACAAGTGGGACACTAAATTAGTATAGCAGTTACTTTGTGGATGCCACTAATTTTCAGCACTGTTTGTTATAAAAATAACGTAGCAAAATGTGCATGAGGGTTGAATGCAGAAGTGGTGGGACTTGCTTGGCACAAGTGGGACACTAAATTAGTTATGCAGAAACCTTGTGGATGCCACTAATTTTTAGCACTGTTTGCTATAAAAATAGCATAGCAAAATGTACTTGACGGTAGAACGCAGAGGTGGTGGGAGTTGCTTGGCAAAATTGGGACACAAAATTAGTATAGCAGACACTTTTTGGATGCCACTTATGTTCAGCACTGTTTGCTATAAAACTAGCGTAGCAAAATGTGCATGAAGGTAGAATGCAGAGGTGGTGGAACTTGCTTGGCACAAGTGGGACACTAAATTAGTATAACAGAAACCTTGTGGATGCCACTATTTTTCAGCACTGTTTGCTATAAAAATAGCGTAGCGAAATGTGCATGAGGGTTGAATGCAGAGGTGGTGGGACTTGCTTGGCTCAAGTGGGACACTAAATTAGTATAGCAGATATTTTGTGGATGCCACTAATTTTCAGCACTGTTTGCAATAAAAATATCATAGCAAAAGGTGTATGAGGGTAGAATGCAGAGGTGGTGGGACATGCTTGGTACAAGTGGGACACTAAATTAGTATAGCAGACACTGTGGATGCCACTAATTTTCAGCACTGTTTGTTATAAAAATAGCGTAGCAAAATGTGCATGAGGGTACAATGTAGAGGTGATGGGACTTGCTTGGCACAAGTGGGACACTAAATTAGTATAGCAGAAACCTTGTGGAAATGCAGTGGATGTTGTGTATATGGACTTTTCAAAAGCTTTTGATACGGTGCCACACAAAAGGTTGGTACATAAAATGAGAATAATGGGGATAGGGGAAAATATGTCTAACTGGGTTAAAAACTGGCTCAGTGATAGGAAACAAAGGGTGGTTATTAATGGTACGTACTCGGACTGGGTCTCAGTTCATAGTGTGGTACCACAGGGGTCAGTATTGGGCCCGCTTCTTTTCAACATATTTATAAATGACCTTGTTGGGGGCATGCGGAGTAGAATTTCAATATTTGCAGATGATACTAAACTCTGCAGGGTAATCAATACAGAGGAGGATAATTTTATATTACAGGGAGATTTATGTAAATTGGAGGATTGGGCTGAGAAGTGGCAATTGAAGTTTAATGTAGATAAATGTAAGGTCATGCACTTGGGTAGAGGAAATAACATTTATGATTATGTACTTAATTGTAGAACACTGGGTAAAACAGACACAGAAAAAGACTTGGGTGTATGGGGGGATGGTAAACTTCACTTTAGTGGACAGTGTCAGGCAGCTGCTGCCAGGGCTAATAAAATAATGGGATGTATTAAAAGAGGTAGAAGTGTTCATGAAAAAAATATAGTTCTACCTCTGTACAAGTCACTAGTGCGACCACACTTATATACTGTGTACAATTCTGGTCACCGATATATAAGAAGGACATAGCTGAACTGGAGAGGGTGCAGAGAAGACCACCAAGATTATTAGAGGAATGGGTGGGCTGCAATACCAAGACAGGAAAAACGAAGGCTTAGGGGGGATCTAATCACAATGTATAAATATATGAGGGGACAGTACAGAGACCTTTCCAAAGATCTTTTTACACCTAGGCCTGCGACTGGAACACGGGGGCATCCGCTGCGTCTTGAGGAAAGAAGGTTTAATCATATTCACAGAGGAGGATTCTTTACTGTACGAGCAGTGAGACTATGGAACTCTCTGCCGCATGATGTTGTAATGAGTGATTCACTACTAACATTAAGAAGAGCCTGGATGCCTTTCCTGAAAAATGTAATATTACCAGTTATGTATATTAGATTTTATGACAGGGTATTGATCCAGGGAACTAGTCTGATTGCCGGATGTGGACGAAGGAAGGACATTTTTTCCCCATTGGAACTTGTTTGCCACATTGGGTTTTTTTTGCCTTCCTCTGGATCAACATGTTAGGCTACGGGTTGAACTAGATGGACTTAGAGTCTCCCTTCAACCTTAAAAACTATGATACTATGATACTATGATACTAAGATACTAAGATACTAAGATACTAAGATACTAAGATACTAAGATACTAAGATACTAAGATACTTGTGGATGCCACACTTTTTCAGCACTGTTTGCTATAATAATAGCGTAGCAAAATGTGCATGAGGGTAGAATGTAGAGGTGGTGGGATTGCTTGGCACAAGTGGGACACTAAATTAGTATAGCAGGCACTTTGTGGATGCCACTAAGGTTCAGCACTGTTAGTTATAAAAATAGCATAGCAAAATGTGTATGAGGGTAGAATGTAGAGGTGGTGGGATTGCTTGGCACAAGTGGGACACTAAATTAGTATAGCAGACACTTTGTGGATGCCACTAATTTTCAGCACTGTTTGTTATAAAAGTTGCCTGGCAAAATGTGCTGGAGGGTAGAATGTAGAGGTGGTGGGACTTGCTTGCCACAAGTCGGACATCAAATTAGTATAGCAGACACTGTGGATGCCACTAATTTTCAGCACTGTTTTCGATAAAAATAGTGTAGCAAAATGTGTATGAGGGTAGAATGCAGAGGTGGTGGCAGGGGCGTAACGATCGCGGTCGCAGAGGTCGCCACTGCGACCGGGCCCGCAGGGTTATAGGGGCCCGGCAGCCGCTCTGCAGAACCGGCTGCCGGGCCCCTATGTGTAGTGCCGCTATGTAGTGGCCGACTGCGCGACCGTTAGGGGGCCGGCCTGTGAGTCAGGGGGGCCCAGTGTCTGCAGGGGGCAGAGGGGCCCCTGACCTGGAGAAGCCACCAGGCATTCCTGACCTGCTGCAGAGGAGATGTGCTCCTGCACGGCAGACGGAAACCATCCCTACCAGGACCTGCGATGATGTCACGCCCATGTGACTGTGTGGGAGGAGACACAGGATGCCGGGGAGAAAGCAGGAGAAGATACTTCGAACACATGAGTGGTAATGAGAAAAGAGGGGACATGAGGGGAGGGGCTGCAGGGTGAGTGGGATATGAGGGCTGCAGACTGTGACAGAAGCATGGGAAGGGTGCAGAGTGTTTGAGAGGGGTAAGTTGGGGTACGGGCAGGGTGAGATATGTGGGTCAGGGTGTGTGTGTGATATGGGGGTGCAGGCTGTATAGGGAGCAGGGTGTGTGACATATGGGGGCAGGGGCGTAACTACCGCAGTCGCAGGGGTCAGAAGGAGCTGAGAGATACTTGTTTTTTTTATTTTGCTGGCTGCATGACACATATAGGCCCGGGGAAGCTGCCTGCATGATACATGGAGGCCCTGGTGGGGCTGGCTGGCAGGCTGCATTACACATAGAAGCCCTGGGGGCTGGCTGCATGACACATGGAGGCCCTGGGGGGGCTGGCTGCATGACACATGGAGGCCCTGCGGGGGCTGGCTGCATGACACATGGAGGCCCTGGGGGCTGGCTGCATGACACATGGAGGCCCTGGGGGCTGGCTGCATGACACATGGAGGCCCTGGGGGGGCTGGCTGCATTACACATGGAGGCCCTGGGGGGGCTGGCTGCATGACACATAGAGGCCCTGGGGGGGGCTGGCTGCATGACGCATAGAGGCCCTGGGGGGGCTGGCTGCATGACACATATAGGCCCGGGGGAAGCTGGCTGCATGACACATGGAGGCCCTGGGGGGGCTGGCTGCATGACACATAGAGGCCCTGGGGGGGGCTGGCTGCATGACGCATAGAGGCCCTGGGGGGGCTGGCTGCATGACACATATAGGCCCGGGGGAAGCTGGCTGCATTACACATGGAGGCCCTGGTGGGGCTGGCTGGCAGGCTGCATTACACATAGAAGCCCTGGGGGCTGGCTGCATTACACATGGAGGCCCTGGTGGGGCTGGCTGGCAGGCTGCATTACACATAGAAGCCCTGGGGGCTGGCTGCATTACACATGGAGGCCCTGGTGGGGCTGGCTGGCAGGCTGCATTACACATAGAAGCCCTGGGGGCTGGCTGCATTACACATGGAGGCCCTGGTGGGGCTGGCTGGCAGGCTGCATTACACATAGAAGCCCTGGGGGCTGGCTGCATGACACATGGAGGCCCTGGGGGGGCTGGCTGCATTATACATAGAAGCCCTGGGGGCTGGCTGCATGACACATAGAGGCCCTGGGGGGGGCTGGCTGCATGACACATAGAGGCCCTGGGGGGGCTGGCTGCATGACACATATAGGCCCGGGGGAAGCTGGCTGCATTACACATGGAGGCCCTGGTGGGGCTGGCTGCATGACACCTGGTGGGGCTGGCTGCATGACACATGGAGGCCCTGGTGGGACTGGCTGCATAATACATGGAGGCCTGGGGGTGCTGGCTGCATGATACATGGAGGTCTATGGGACTGCATAATAAACATGAAGGACACCTTATACATAGACTATAGCAGTGCATTATACATGGAGGTCTATGGGGCTGCATTATAATACATATAGGACTATGGGGGCTACATTATAATATATTGAGGACTATGGAGGCTACCTTACACATGGTCTGTGGGGGTGCATTATAAAGCATGGGGGACTGGTGCAGTATAAAATATGGAGAACTATGGGAAATGCATTATAATACATGGAGGACTATGGGGGTGCATTCTAATATATAAAGGGTTATGTGGGACCCTTTATACTATATGGAAGGTTATGTGGGGGCCATTATAGTATTTGGAGAATTATATATGAGGGAGGAAAAAGATACAAGTATGGGATGGGAATGTTTTGTGCTGAGGGAAAAGGGCTCTTTCCCATGCTCTGCTATACATCTCTCAGCACCCAGCTTTCCCATGCTCTGCTATACATCTCTCAGCACCCAGCTTTCCCATGCTCTGCTATACATCTCAGCACCCAGCTTTCCCATGCTCTGCTATACATCTCTCAGCACCCAGCTTTCCCATGCTCTGCTATACATCTCTCAGCACCCAGCTTTCCCATGCTCTGCTATACATCTCTCAGCACCCAGCTTTCCCATGCTCTGCTATACATCTCTCAGCACCCAGCTTTCCCATGATCTGCTATACATCTCTCAGCACCCAGCTTTCCCATGCTCTGATATGGGAAAGCTGGGTGCCGAGGGAAAGATGTATGACAGAGCATGGGAAAGCAGGGTGCTGATAGAGTGATTTTAGATCATGGGAAACCTGGGTGCTGAGGGTAAAAGCCAAGTGTCAGCATCATTATCCCGTACCCTAAGTGTTGTGTACATGGAGGGGGGCCCCGGTCCAAAGTTTGCACCAGGGCCCATCAAACTCTAGTTACGCCACTGGGTGGTGGGATCTGCTTGGCACAAGTGGGACACTAAATTAATATAGCAGACACTGTGGATGCCACTAATTTTCAGCACTGTTTGTTATAAAAATAGCATAGCAAAATGTGCATGAGGGTAGAATGTGGAGGTGGTGGGACTTACTTTGCACAAGTGGGATACTAAATTAGTATAGCAGAAACTTTGTGGTTGCCACTATTTTTCAGCAGTATTTGCGATAAAAATAGCCTAGCAAAATGTGCATGAGGGTAGAATGCAGAGGTGGTGGGAGTTGCTTGCCATATGTAGGACACTAAATTAGTATAGCAGTTACTTTGTGGATGCCACTAATTTTCAGCACTGTTTGCTATAAAAATAGCATAGGAAAATGTGCATGATTGTAGAATGCAGAGGTGGTGGGACATGCTTTGCACAAGTGGGATACTAAATTAGTATAGCAGACACTTTGTGGATGCCACTAAGTTTTAGCACTGTTTACTATAAAATAGCATAGGAAAATGTGCTGGAGGGTAGAATGTAGAGGTGGTGGGACTTGCTTTTGTGAGGGCCAGGGAGGACTGGTAGGCCGAGGAGGTGGATCCACTGGACCGAGCACCCCACCTGGAGGGCAGGGTACACGGTAGCTGGAGCACTAACGTGGCAGGAACGGGTGCAGGTATCAGGAAGCAAAGACAGGACCAGGTAACTAAGGTCACAGCGTACTTTAAGGAAGTATTAGGAAACAAGAACAAAGACCTGAGCACCTAGCTCACAAGACAAGGCATAGACACACAAGCGATGATCAGGCACCGCCCACATGGAGAGGCCAGTCTTTTATACTCAGCACAGCCTCAGTTCATTTCCTGTTGCAGCAGTGCTGGGGCTATAAGACCAGGTGAGTGGGCGCGGCCCGGTCCTATACAGAACATTAGTCAGAATCAGACTCCTGAGACCAGGAACAGGACTCTGGGGAGCATGAGCGGGAATGGCAGGCGTGACCGGTGGACGCATGGACTGGACCAGTGAGCAAGGAGTGGTGGTGCGATGATGAGACTGGATCAGTGAGCACGGAGTGGTGCAACGCAGGTACGACCGGATCAGTGGGTACAGAGCGGTGCCTGGATGGTGAAACCGGCTCAGTAGGTAAGGAGCGCTGCTGGGACACCGGGAGCGTGACAGTACCCCCCCCTTGAAGCCCCCCTCTCCGAGCAAAGGACCCCCGGGGCACCCTCGACCGAGCCCCCGGACCGTAACCAAGCGCAAAGGAAAGGAGGGACGGCTGACCCCAGGCACCCTTCTGCACCGCAACACGCTTAACCGAAGATTTTCGAGGAGTGGCAACGGAAAGGGAAGGACAGTCAGAAGCAGGACTGGAATCCTGAATGACCGTATCGGGCGTCTCGGACCGGGTATCGGTCATAGTCTCATCCTCAGTAGCCGCTGGACTCAAAGTATCAACTCTAGAAGGCAGTGAAATCAAAGTCTCATCTCCAGAAGATGGTAGAATCCAGGTCTCGGATGCCTGGGGCGGTGGAACGTCACTGGATAGCGTAGTCTCTTCTTCAGGATCCTGCAGCTTGACTGAGTCAAGTGCCAGGGGCTGAGGAACAGGCTGCAAGCAGGTTTCGTGGCACAAGGGACTCCAGCGGGTAATCGCGCCAGAGCGCCAACTAATAACAGGGTCATGGAGTTTCAGCCAGGGCAGGCCCAACAGGAGCTCAGGAGCCATCCTCGGGATCACATAGAAGGCGATCGTCTCTGTATGCCAAGTGCCAACCTGGAGGTTCACGGGCTCGGTGGTATACCGGACAGGTTAGTAGAGCGGTTTGCCGTCTACGGAGGCGAACCAGAGGGGCTTCTTCAGCGGAGTGACAGGGAACTGGTTTTTGTCTACCGTGGCCTGGTGGATAAAGTTGCCTGCTGCCCCGGAATCGATGTGGGCCTCTGTCGAAAACTGGGTCCCCTCTGTCGTCACCTGAACCATCTGTTTAACTGGGACTGAAGGGATTCCGGTGGCAAGGGTGGCGGTTCCCACTAACCCTTGGACCTGTGGTCTACCAGGTTTCTCAGGGCATGTTCGAAGCATATGTGACCCGTCTCCACAATAGAAGCACAGGCCCTGGGCGAGCCGTTCTGCACGGCGTTGCTTGGCTTGGGTCAGACAGTCCACTTGCATGGGTTCTGGTGACAATTCGCGGAAAGGCAGGAACAAGGGTGCGGTAGGTTTCTGCGGGGGCAAGACGTGGCGAGGTGGTCGCTTCTCTCGGACTCTTTGATACGCTCCTGAAAACGGAGGTCAAGCCGAGTGGCCAGGGAAATCAAAGCGTCCAAGGTTCGTGGAACGTCACGGCCGGCTAGTTCGTCTTTGATGCGGCCAGAGAGCTTCCCAAAAGGCCGCCGTCAAGACCTCATTGTTCCAGCCCAGCTCAGAGGCGAGCGTGCGGAACTGGATGGCGTATTGGCCGACGGTCAGGGTCCCTTGGCGTAGCCGGAGAAGCGAAGAGGTCACTGCGGTAGTTCATCCGGGCTCATCGAAGGTACTTCGGAAAGCTTGCAGGAACTCCTGGATGTCGGTGATCATCGGGTCCTCATTTTCCCACAGGGGGTTAATCCAGGCCAGGGCTTCGCCTTCCAGGTGTGACATCAGGAACGCCACTTTAGCCTGGTCTAAGGTGAACAAGTGCGGGAGCAACTGGAAGTGCAGGGAGCACTGGTTCAGGAAACCATGGCAGGACTTGGGATCCCCTGCGTAGCGAGGAGGAGCAGCAAGGCGAAGTTGCGAGGCTGTGGAGGAACCTGGTTCAGACCTGGAGACTGGTTGCTGCGTGGACAAGGCGGTGGTCTGCAGCGTATGCAACCGGTGGTCCACGGACGTCATGAACTTCAGCATCCGGTTCAGGGTTCCACGCTGTTGCTCCAGCTCCTGGCGCCGCTCAGCCAGCTCTGATTTCTGTGTCTCAGCAGGATCCATGGCCTGATCATACTGTGAGGGCCGGGGAGGACTGGGATGCCCAGGAGGTGGATCCACTGGACCGAGCACCCCACCTGGAGGGCAGGGTACACGGTAGCTGGAGCTCTAACGTGGCAGGAACGGGTGCAGGTATCAGGAAGCAAAGACAGGACCAGGTCACTAAGGTCACAGCGTACGTTAAGGAAGTATTAGGAAACAGGAACAAAGACCTGAGCACCTAGCTCACAAGGCATAGAAACACAAGCGATGATCAGGCGCCGCCCACATGGAGAGGCCAGTCTTATATACTCAGCACAGCCTCAGGTCATTTCCTGTTGCAGCAGTGCTGGGCCTATAAGACCAGGTGAGTGGGCGCGGCCCGGTCCTATACAGAACATTAGTCAGAATCAGACTCCTGAGACCAGGAACAGGACTCTGGGGAGCATGAGCGGGAATGGCAGGCGTGACCGGTGGACGCATGGACTGGACCAGTGAGCAAGGAGTGGTGGTGCGATGATGAGACTGGATCAGTGAGCACGGTGCGGTGCAACGCAGGTGCGACCGGATCAGTGGGTAGTACAGAGCGGTGCCTGGATGGTGAAACCGGCTCAGTAGGTAAGGAGCGCTGCTGGGACACCGGGAGCGTGACAGCTTTGCACAAGTCGGATACTAAATAAGTATAGCAGATACTTTGTGGATGCCACTAATTTTCAGCACTGTTTGCGATAAAAATAGCGTAGCAAAATGTGTATGAGGGTAGAATGCAGAGGTGGTGGGACTTGCTTGGCACAAGTGGGACACTAAATTAGTATAGCAGACACTTTGTGGATGCCACTAATTTTCAGCACTGTTTGCTATAAAATAGTATAGCAAAATGTGCTGGAGGGTAGAATGTAGAGGTGGTGGGACTTGCTTGGCACAAGTGGGACACTAAATTAGTATAGCAGACACTTTGTGGATGCTACTAATTTTCAGCACTGTTTGCTATAAAAATAGCGTAGCAAAATGTGCAGGAGGGTAGAATTCAGAAGTAGTGGGACTTGCTTGGCACAAGTGGGACATTAAATTAGTATAGTAGAGATTTTGTTGATGCCACTAATTTTCAGCACTGTTTGGTATTAAAATACCATAGCAAAATGTGCATGAGGGTAGAATGCAGAGGTGGTGGAACATGCTTGCCACAAGTGGGACACTAAATTAGTATAGCAGACACTTTTGAATGCCACTAATTTTCAGCACTGTTTGTTATAAAAATAGCGTAGCAAAATGTGCAGGAGGGTTGAATGCAGAGGTGGTGAAACATGCTTGCCACAAGTGGGACACTAAATTAGTATAGCAGACACTGTGGAGGCCACCAATTTTCAGCACTGTTTACTATAAAAATAGCGTAGAAAAATGTGCATGAGGGTTGAATGCAGAAGTGTTGGGACTTGCTTGGTACAAGTGGGACACAATATTAGTATAGCAGACACTTTGTGGATGCCACTAATTTTCAGCACTGTTTGCTATAAAAATAGCGTAGCAAAATGTGCATGAGGGTTGAATGCAGAGGTGGTGGGATCTGCTTGCCACAAGTGGGACACTAAATTAGTATAGCAGACACTTTGTGGATGCCACTATTTTTCAGCACTGTTTGTTGTAAAAATAGCGTAGCAAAATGTGCAGGAGGGTTGAATGCAGAGGTGGTGGGACTTGCTTGGCACAAGTGGGACATTAAATTAGTATAGTAGAGATTTTGTTGATGCCACTAATTTTCAGCACTGTTTGGTATTAAAATACCGTAGCAAAATGTGTATGAGGGTAGAATGCAGAGGTGGTGGAACATGCTTGCCACAAGTGGGACACTAAATTTGTATAGCAGACACTTTGTGGATGCCACTAATTTTCAGCACTGTTTGTTATAAAAATAGCGTCGCAAAATGTGCATGAGGGTTGAATGCAGAGGTGGTGGGACTTGCTTGGCACAAGTGGGACACTAAATTAGTATAGCAGACACTTTTGAATGCCACTAATTTTCAGCACTGTTTGTTATAAAAATAGCGTAGCAAAATGTGCAGGAGGGTTGAATGCAGAGGTGGTGAAACATGCTTGCCACAAGTGGGACACTAAATTAGTATAGCAGACACTGTGGAGGCCACCAATTTTCAGCAAAGTTTACTATAAAAATAGCGTAGCAAAATGTGTATGAGGGTAGAATGCAGAGGTGGTAGAACATGCTTGCCACAAGTGGGACACTAAATTAGTATAGCAGACACTTTGTGGATGCCACTATTTTTCAGCACTGTTTGTTGTAAAAATAGCGTAGCAAAATGTGCAGGAGGGTTGAATGCAGAGGTGGTGGGACTTGCTTGGCACAAGTGGGACATTAAATTAGTATAGTAGAGATTTTGTTGATGCCACTAATTTTCAGCACTGTTTGGTATTAAAATACCGTAGCAAAATGTGTATGAGGGTAGAATGCAGAGGTGGTGGAACATGCTTGCCACAAGTGGGACACTAAATTTGTATATCAGACACTTTGTGGATGCCACTAATTTTCAGCACTGTTTGCTATAAAAATAGTGTAGCAAAATGTGTATAAGGGTTGAATGCAGAGGTGGTGAAACATGCTTCCCACAAGTGGGACACTAAATTAGTATAGCAGACACTGTGGAGGCCACCAATTTTCAGCACTGTTTACTATAAAAATAGCGTAGCAAAATGTGCACGAGGGTAGAATGCAGAAGTAGTGGGACTTGCTTGGCACAAGTGGGACATTAAATTAGTATAGTAGAGATTTTGTTGATGCCACTAATTTTCAGCACTGTTTAGTTTACAAATACCGTAGCAAAATGTGTATGAGGGTAGAATGCAGAGGTGGTGGAACATGCTTGCCACAAGTGGGACACTGAATTAGTATAGCAGACACTTCGTGGATGCCACTAATTTTCAGCACTGTTTGCTATAAAAATAGCGTCGCAAAATGTGTATGAGGGTTGAATGCAGAGGTGGTGGGACTTGCTTGGCACAAGTGGGACACTAAATTATTATAGCAGGCACTTTGTGGATGCCACAAATTTTTAGCACTGTTTGCTATAAAGATAGCGTAGCAAAATGTGCATGAGGGTAGAATGCTGAGGTGGTGGGACTTGCTTGGCACAAGTGGGACACTAAATTAGTATAGCAGACACTGTGGAGGCCACCAATTTTCAGCACTGTTTGCTATTTAAATAGCGTTGAAAAATGTGCTTGAGGGTTGAATGCAGAAGTGTTGGGACTTGCTTGGTACAAGTGGGACACTAAATTAGTATAGCAGACACTTTGTGGATGCCACTAATTTTTAGCACTGTTTGCTATAAAGATAGCGTAGCAAAATGTGCATGAGGGTAGAATGCTGAGGTGGTGGGACTTGCTTGGCACAAGTGGGACACTAAATTAGTATAGCAGACACTTTGTGGATGCCACTATTTTTCAGCACTGTTTGTTATAAAAATAGCGTAGCAAAATGCAGGATGGTTGAATGCAGAGGTGGTGAATCATGCTTGCCACAAGTTGGACACTAAATTAGTATAGCAGACACTTTGTGGATGCCACCAATTTTCAGCACTGTTTGCAATAAAAATAGCATAGAAAAATGTGCATGAGGGTTGAATGCCCCTCCAGGCCTATTGTCGAGTCATGCATGTCCGCAAAAAATGACAATTCATATGTCAGCAACGCTCAGTCTTTCACCTCGCCCTTCTCCCAATGCGTTTCCCCCCATTTGTGCCTGGGGTTCATCAGGGAATCAAAGCTGACAACAGGGGAGAAATTCACATTCCCGTCGTCCTTTCCAAACAGTTCAAGAAATATATACCCGGTATCAATACACCATGGGGTATATCATGTAGATCACAGGAGCTCATAGCCAGGTGTCTCACAATCTAGAGTGCCTTGATCTCATATTATTCAGTTTCAATGGATCCAGTGAACTACTGGTGATACCAGTCCTGGGTAACTCTAAGGGGTGCTTCACACACAGCGAGCTCGCTGCCGAGATCGCTGCTGAGTCACGCTTTTTGTGACGCAGCAGTGACCTCATTAGCGATCTCGCTGTGTGTGACACTGAGCAGCGATCTGGCCCCTGCTGCGAGATCGCTGCTCGTTACACACAGCCCTGGTTCGTTTTCTTCAAAGCCGCTCTCCCCGCTGTGACACACAGATCGCTGTGTGTGACAGCGAGAGAGCGACAAATGAAGCGAGCAGGGAGCAGGAGCCGGCGTCTGACAGCTGAGGTAAGCTTGTAACCAAGATAAACATCGGGTAACCAAGGTGGTTACCCGATATTTACCTTAGTTACCAGCCTCCGCAGCTCTCACGCTGCCTGTGCTGCCGGCTCCGGCTCTCTGCACATGTAGCTGCTGTACACATCGGGTTAATTAACCCGATGTGTATAGCAGCTAGGAGAGCAAGGAGCCAGCGCTAAGCAGTGTGCGCGGCTCCTTGCTCTCTGCACATGTAGCTGCATTACACATCGGGTTAATTAACCCGATGTGTACAGCAGCTAGGAGAGCAAGGAGCCAGCGCTCAGTGTGCGCGGCTCCCTGCTCCCTGCACACAGCGCTGGTAACTAATGTAAACATCGGGTAACCATACCCGATGTTTACCTTAGTTACCAGTCTCTGCAGCTTCCAGTCGGCGGCTCCGTGCAAGCGCAGCGTCGCTTGCACGTCGCTGCTGGCTGGGGGCTGTTCAGTGGTCGCTGGTGAGATCTGCCTGTTTGACAGCTCACCAGCGACCATGTAGTGATGCAGCAGCGATCCTGACCAGGTCAGATCGCTGGTCGGATCGCTGCTGCATCGCTAAGTGTGAAGGTACCCTTAGGTGTCACCTAGTGTAAATATTTTGTGTTTGTTGTATGTGTATATGTGGTTTTGCACTTAGCACTTTATTCTGGTAAATTTGGTGATGGTTATTTTCAAGTTAGTAAGGGATACAATAGGGGCAGCTGCCATGGAATGGGGGCACCAAGAAAGTTAGGGTGCTTAAAGCCCCATTGCTAGGCAGGGACCAATTAAGGGTGAGTCATATCCCCTAGGGTCCAGCATTTGAATCTATTAGGTTTATTTACCATTGATCTGCACAGCCCCTAGAAACAATTACCCTTACACTTTCCATCCGGTGTATCTAACACTATATGCACATTGTCTCTGGTTGCATGAATATAGCCTTTTTAATTGATAAGGAAATAAAGAATACATTTTTATTAGCAGTTTTTTTTTGTTTGGTTAACTGATTCTGTATATTCTGAAGATTCCCTCTCAAGATAAGTTGTTGTTTTTCCTTTTTCCCCTTTTGCTGATTATTTTTGTATTTGCTTTTCCCTCCGTGGATTGGTGGGTGGTGGGATTAAGGGGTGCTTCACACACAGCGAGCTCACTGCCGAGATCGCTGCTGAGTCACGCTTTTTGTGACGCAGCAGTGACCTCATTAGCGATCTCGCTGTGTGTGACAATGAGCAGCGATCTGGCCCCTGCTGCGAGATCGCTGCTCGTTACACACAGCCCTGGTTCGTTTTCTTAAAAGGCGCTCTCCCACTGTGACACACAGATCGCTGTGTGTGACAGCCAGAGAGCGACAAATGAAGCGAGCAGGGAGCAGGAGCCGGCGTCTGACAGCTGAGGTAAGCTTGTAACCAAGATAAACATCGGGTAACCAAGGTGGTTACCCGATATTTACCTTAGTTACCAGCCTCTGCAGCTCTCACGCTGCCTGTGCTGCCGGCTCCGGCTCTCTGCACATGTAGCTGCTGTACACATCGGGTTAATTAACCCGATGTGTACAGCAGCTAGGAGAGCAAGGAGCCAGCGCTAAGCAGTGTGCGCGGCTCCCTGCTCTCTGCACATGTAGCTGCATTACACATCGGGTTAATTAACCCGATGTGTACTGTAGCTAGGAGAGCAAGGAGCCAGCGCTCAGTGTCGCGGCTCCCTGCTCCCTGCACACACAGCTAAGCGGTGTGTGCTGGTAACTAATGTAAACATCGGGTAACCATACCCGATGTTTACCTTAGTTACCAGTCTCCGCAGCTTCCAGACGCCGGCTCCGTGCAAGCGCAGGGTCGCTTGCACGTCGCTGCTGGCTGGGGACTGTTCACTGGTCGCTGGTGAGATCTGCCTGTTTGACAGCTCACCAGCGACTATGTAGCGATGCAGCAGCGATCCTGACCAGGTCAGATCGCTGGTCGGATCGCTGCTGCATCGCTAAGTGTGAAGGTACCCTTAGTCCTAAGGTCTGGCTAGGAAACAGGGGCACGTTGGCAGGCCACACCTCTTAACCCTTATAGATACCTGTGGTTTGAGGGCAAGCGCAGGGCCCCCCAGTGTCAGGGTCAGCGCAGGAGCCCCTGGTCCCCCCCCCTGTTTGTGTTTCAGCCTCCCTTATTCCCAGGAATATACTTGCTGGGTGTCTCCCCACACCCAGCGTGACATTATAACTCGCCCAAAAAAATTACATGATTCTCTAAAAAAAAAATAAAAAGTGCGTTATTGACGTTTTACTTTGTTTTTGTATTATGGATCTTGTTTCTAAATTGACCCGGCAACTCTACAATCTCTCTTTGGAAGTTACTGATATTTAAAAATCCATTCAGGAGAGAGTTGATTTGTTTGTTGCGGCCCATTTAGAGACAAAAATAGCGCCTCCTGATCGTTTTTCAGGAGGTAGAGAGAAATTTACAGCCTTCAAGCAGCCCAGTAAATTATATTTTTGTCTTAGGCCTCACTCTTCTGGAGCAGCTCAGCAGCGGGTCGGCATCATTACAGTATATCCCTCCTGCAGGGGGATCCTCAGTCGTGGGCATTTTCATTGCCGAAAGACAACGCTTGTCTCCAGTCAGTCGAGGACTTCTTCGAAGCTTTGAGCCTTATCTATGATGGCCCTGACCAATTCTCGTTAGCTGAGTCTAGACTTCGTCGGCTGCAGCAGGGAGATCAGTCAGCTGAAGTACATTGTTCTGAATTTCGTAGATGGATTACGGATACTAAATGGAAGGATCTGTCACTTAGAAGTCAGTTTTGTCGTGATCTGTGTGATAAACTTAAAGATGCTTTCATGGTGTATGATATTCCTACTTCTCTAGAGGCTGCCATGTCTCTAGCTATACGGGTTGACAGACGCCTCTTTTGAGAGAAAGCGTAGAACTTTTTTTTCCAGATGACATGTCTACAGGTGAAATGTCTTCCTCTGGAAGACAATCCGGGAGTGAGGGCTGGGGGATTGTGGCAGATGAACCCATGCAGCTTGGTGGAGCCACCACTTCCCGTGCCTCTTCTGTCATCCGCAAAATGACAGGAGCGTGGTTTTTTTGCGTTAAACCCGGTCATTTTGTTGGAGCTTGCCTCCTTATTCCTAAACGTCCTGGGGTGCCTGAGTCTCATGTTACAGTTGGTGGGGTGGAAGCAGTGAATCAGGTTATGTCTTTTTCTTTTACCTGTAGTTCCCGTTTTTCCTGCCTGTCGAGGTGGCGCTGGAGAGCAAAACTATTAAAATTGATGTTTTTGTGGATAGTGGTGCCGGGCTTAGCATAGCATGGTTTGCCTTTCAGTACCGTAAATAACCCCATTTCCGTTTTTACCATTGACTCTGCACCACTTGCTCAAAGACATTTGTCTCAGATGGTACATGTTATTAAGTTGACAATGGGATCCGTGCATCATGAGTTGATTTCATGCTAGATGTTGGAAGGTCTTCCCACTCCCATTGTGCTGGGTTTACCTTGGTTGATATAACATAACCTCGTAGTAGATTGGAAGGCGCGACTTATTTCTGATTGGAGTGACTTTTGTTATGATAATTGTTTGGGGTCTTCCTTATCCGCTGTCTCTCCTGTCTCTCTGCCATCCTTTCTTTCTGATTATGAGGATGTTTTCTCTGAGAAAGTATGCCAGGACCTTCCCCCTCATCGGGTGTATGACTGTCCTATTAATCTTGTTCCCGTAGCTAAGCTAGCCAAATCTAGACTGTATAGTTTATCGGGGCCTGAGAGACAGGCTATGAAGGAATTTATTGCCGAAAGTCTAAAGAAGGGACATATTAGACCTTCATCTTCACCGGTGGCGGCAGTTTTTTTCTTTGTTAAAAAGAAAGATGGAGGCTTTCGTCCTTGTTTGGACTTCCGGGAACTTAATCTTATCACAGTCCGTGACACGTACCCTCTTCCTCTGATTCCTAATCTATTTAGCCAGGTGGTGGGAGCTAAGTGGTTCTCCAAGTTGAACTTGAGGGGGGCGTACAACTTGGTTAGGATCAAGGAGGGGGACGAATGGTAAACCGCTTTCAATACCCCCGACCACCATTATGAGAGTCTGGTTATGCCATTTGGTCTCACCAATGCCCCTGCGATGTTCCAGCACTCTATTAATGACATTTTTTTATCATCTGGTGGGTAGCTTTGTGGTGGTCTACCTTGATAAAATTTTGATTTATTCACCTGATTTAGCAACGCATGAGTCTCATGTCTGACAGGTTCTTCAAATTTTACGGAAGAATAACTTGTACGCCAAACTTGAAAAATGTGTGTTTGCTGTGCAGGAGGTGCAGTTTCTGAGATACCTCTTGTCTCCCAATGGTTTTCGGATGAATCCCTTGAAGGTCGCGGCAGTGCTGGCCTGGGACTGTCCGGAAAACCTGAAAGCCCTTCAGTGATTTTTGGGGTTTATGAATTTTTATCGTAAATTCATCAAGAATTACTCTGAGATCGTTAAACCTCTTACCGATCTAACGAAAAAAGGTGCTGACTTTTCCGCATGGTGTGATTCTGCTCAGCAGGCCTTCTCTTCTTTGAAAAGGTGTTTTGCTACTGCTCCCATACTTTGCCAACCTGATGTTTCGCAGCCTTTCGTCGTGGAGATCGATGCGTCAGAGGTAGGGGTTGGGGCAGTTTTGTCGCAGGGGCCGTCGCCTGGTAAATAGTGTCCGTGTGCATTTTTCTCTAAGGCTAGGTTCACATTTCCATTGTTTTGCATCAGTCACATGTGTTGCTTGACGCTTGTGACTGATGCGTTGTTTAACGGATGACAAGAATTAAAATTCATTGTCGGACTACGTTGTAAAAGAGAATGATAAGCTGATCATTCACAACAGCCGGCCGGCTTTTGAGAGCGAACAGATGATCTCGCGGTGGCCAACTAATGAGAGCGATCAGCTGATCGCTCACATCAGCCGGCCGCCGGGTGATCAGCTGATTGCTCACAGCAGCCGGCCGCCGGGTGATCAGCTGATCATTCGGCCGCCGAGAATGTGTGCGGGGGGCGGAGTGTGGGGTGGGTGGAGCCGAGTGGGGCCATTGCGCTGAGGACGTCAGTGGCGGGGACTGCATGGCTGGGGACAGGTGTGTGTGTGTACAAATCCAGAGTGCGGGAGTGTGCGGAGCCGAGCGGAGAAGTGTCGGGCTCCCTGCACATGTCGCCAGGGTAAATATCGGGTATCTAAGCAAAGCACTTTGCTTGGTTACCCAATATTTACCTTGGATACCAGCGTACACTGCTTACTGCTGGCTCCTTGCACACGTAGCCAGGGTAAATATTGGGTAACTAAGCAAAGCGCTTTTCTTAATAACCCGATGTGTACCCTGGTTAAGTGTGCAGGGAGCCAGAGAGCATGCGCAGCGAAAGCCTACGGATTACGCTGCTCAAAAAACGTTACACTCTGCGTTCCTGCCGCCCAACAGTCAGTCATTCCATGACTGATCAGTCGGGCGGAGGATGCAACGCAGCGTCATCAGTCACAATCCGCCACTGATACAAGTCTATGGGAACAACGGAATCCGCCAAATGGATTCTGTTGTTTACCAGAGCCGCAGATTGTAACTGATACAAATTGACGGAAATGTGAACCTAACCTAAGAAGCTCTCCGCTGCGGAGAGAAATTATGACGTAGGTAATAGAAAGCTCCTTGCTATTAAATTGGCGTTTGAGGAGTGGCGTCATTGGTTGGAGGGGGCGGCTCATCCTATTAAGGCCGCTTTACATGCTGCGATCTCGCTAGCGAGATCGCTAGCGTGCATACCCGCCCCCATCGTTTGTGCATCATGGGCAAATCGCTGCCCGTTGCACACAAAATAGCACAGACCCGTCACACTACTTACCTGCCTAGCAACATCGCTGTGACCGGCGAACCTTCTAAGGGGGCGGTTCGTTCGGCGTCACAACGACGTCACTAAACGGCCACCCAATAGAAGCGGAGGGGCAGAGATGAGCGGGACGTAACATCCCGCCCACTTCCTTCCTTCCTCATTGCCGGCGGCCGCAGGTAAGGTGAGGTTCCTTGTTCCTGCGGTGTCACACATAGCGATGTGTGCTGCCGCAGGAACGACGAACAACATCGTACCTGCAGCAGCAACGATAATCGGGAATAGGGGGCATGTCACCGATTAGCGATTTTGAACGTTTTTGCGACGATTCAAAATCGCTCATAAGTGTCACACGCAACGACATCGCTAACGCGGACGAATATGCATCGCAAATTCTGTGATGTAGCGTGTAAAGCGGCCTTTACTGTCATAAGAATTTGTCCTATTTAGCATCTTAACCCCAGACAGGCCAGCTGGTCCCTGTTTTTTTTTTACTAGGTTTAATTCTGTCACCTACTGTCCTGGGATAAAGAACGTCAAGGCGGACGCTCTATCATGTAGTTTTCCCAGTGGTGGTGATTAGGAGAATCCCCTTCCCATTCTGCAACAGGGGGTGGTTGTTTCGGCTCTTAGTCCTGTCTTAGAGACTGCTGTTTTGGAGGATCAGGGAGACACCTCTGCCTCCTGTCCTACAGGGAGACTTTTTGTGCCCTCTGACTGATCCAAGCTCATCATGACTCTGTGCTTACCGGACACTCAGATAGTAAGGCAACCTCAATGTCACGCTGTAAAAGGCTGGTAAGACGCAGTACAGCATAATCCCCACTAGGTGGCAGCAGAGTAGTGAAGGAGAGACAAAGAAACACTGTAATGGAAAGGCAGCTAAAGTATAGCAGAGGAACTTCAGCAATGGTAACAGGCGACTCACCAGGGGGCAAAAGAGTAGTCAGTCAGTTTCTAGCCAGGAAAGTCGGGTCACTGCAAAGAGAGGATCAATATCAAAGTCAGAAAGCAGAACCAAGTCATAAGTTGGGAGATCAGGTATGCAGAGGGAAAACAAACAACAGACAGGAGAGGGAAATCAGGGGCTGGGACAGGCAGACAAACGGGGGAGGGTCAAAGTTAGGACACAGAAGCAGAACAGATCAGGAACACTCACCAAAGCCAGTATACACGCTGCAAGGCAGAAATATCACTGGCACTGAGCCATAGGTAGAGAGGCAATATATAGCATCCTGGCATCCAGAATGAGGCAAGGTAAGCTAACTCATGATATGACTAAGCCGGAGCTGGGTGTAACCAGTAGCAGGGAAAAGCTGGCCTGGATTATGACACTCGGATCTTGTGTCCCGTCGTTTTTGGTGGCCGGGATTGCAAAAGGAGATAGCCAACTTTGTGACTGCTTGTGTTGTTTGCGCTCGCGCCAAAGTCCCGCATGCTCGTCAATCAGGGTCTCTTTTGCCGTTGACCATTCCAGATAGGCAATGGACGCACATTTCCATGGATTTTATCTTCCTGTGTCGGCTGGTAAAACTGTGGTATTGGTGGTAGTTGACAGGTTTAGCAAGATGGCACATTTTATTGCCATTACCTGCTCTTCCCAACACCAAGACTCTGGCACAGGTTTTTGTGAATGAGAGCAAGAGACTTCATGGTTTACCTTCTGTTGTTGTCTCCGATCATGGCACTCAGTTTCTCTCCAGGTTCTAGAAGGCTTTTTGCACTCGTTTGGGGGTTCAATTCTCGTATTGCTCCGCATTCCATCCTCAGTCTAACGGTCAAATAGAGCGCACCAACCAGACCTTGGAGACCTATTTGAGGTGTTTTGTTGCTGAAAATCAGGAGGATTGAGCATCCTTTTTGCCTTTGACCGATTTTGCCATTAACAACTGGCGTAATGGGTCCACTGGCCAGTCACCATTTTTTGGGGCAAATGGTTTCCATCCTCAGTTTGGGACCTTTTGTAGTGGGGGGTCTTCAGGGGTCCTGGAAGAAGAGCGTTTTGCCTCCTCTCTATCATCTGTTTGGCGAGGTGTTCTGAGTAGTGTTGAGCGAGTATGCTTGTCACTACTCGGTACTCGCACGAGTATCACTGTACTCGGACTACTCGGCGGGGACCGAGTAATCTCGCGATACTCGTGCTGTACTCGTGGTCTTCATCCCTGCATGTTGGCGCTCTTTTGAGAGCCAGCCCTCATGCAGGGATTGGCTGGCAGACCACTGCAATGCCACAGCCCTGTTAGTTGTGAAATTGCAGTGATTGGCCGGCCTGCACAGCGTGACCGAGCCTTTATACCGGCGGACGCGCTGTGCTCTGCACACAGCCATCCAGACAGTCAGTGCAGGGAGAGTGTTGCTGCTTCAGGGAAAGGTTTGCGGCCCTTTATAGTTATTTCCGTAGCAGGGCTGCAAACAGTGTGACCAGAAGTCCTTCTCAGGACTATTGTAGTTGTATACAGGCAGGCAGGGTATAGCCAGGTCGGAGTACAGGAGCAGAGTCCTTCTCAGGACTATTGTTGCTGTATACAGGCAGGGCAGGCAGGGTATAGCCAGGTCGGAATACAGGCTAGTGACCAGAAGAGTCCTTCTCAGGACTATTGTAGCTGTATACAGGCAGGCAGGCACGATATATAGCCATTCCTAGTGGTGACCGTATACCAGCCTTCATCACCATATCTGGGGCTGGTGTACACAGTCTAAAACAGTCCTGATAGTGTCAGACTTCTCAGTAATTGTCGCTCCTAAAAACCTGTTAGGTTCTTAGTGCGTCCGTGCTTGCATTTAAAAACTGCACGTGTGTGCCTGTCGGTGGCAGCGTGCAGGTGCACTTGTGTGCGTTTTGCACAAACTTGGATATAACGCACAAGTCTAGTGAATAATACACGTCAGTCAGCAGTGTCTGATAATGTCAAACTTCTCAGTAATTGTCGCTCCTAAAAACCTGTTAGGCTCTTAGTGCGTCCGTGCTTGCATTTAAAAAACGCACGTGTGTGCCTGTCGGTGGCAGCGTACAGGTGCACTTGTGTGCGTTTTGCACAAACTTGGATATAACGCACAAGTCTAGTGAATAATACACGTCAGTCAGCGGTGTCTGATAGTGTCAAACTTCTCAGTAATTGTCGCTCCTAAAAACCTGTTAGGTTCTTAGTGCGTCCGTGCTTGCATTTAAAAACTGCACGTGTGTGCCTGTCGATGACAGCGTACAGGTGCACTTGTGTGCGTTTTGCACAAACTTGGATATAACGCACAAGTCTAGTGAATAATACACGTCAGTCAGCAGTGTCTGATAATGTCAAACTTCTCAGTAATTGTCGCTCCTAAAAACCTGTTAGGCTCTTAGTGCGTCCGTGCTTGCATTTAAAAAACGCACGTGTGTGCCTGTCGGTGGCAGCGTACAGGTGCACTTGTGTGCGTTTTGCACAAACTTGGATATAACGCACAAGTCTAGTGAATAATACATGTCAGTCAGCAGTGTCTGATAGTGTCAAACTTCTCAGTAATTGTCGCTCCTAAAAACCTGTTAGGTTCTTAGTGCGTCCGTGCTTGCATTTAAAAAACGCACGTGTGTGCCTGTCGGTGGCAGCGTACAGGTGCACTTGTGTGCGTTTTGCACAAACTTGGATATAACGCACAAGTCTAGTGAATAATACACGTCAGTCAGCGGTGTCTGATAGTGTCAAACTTCTCAGTAATTGTCGCTCCTAAAAACCTGTTAGGTTCTTAGTGCGTCCGTGCTTGCATTTAAAAACTGCACGTGTGTGCCTGTCGGTGACAGCGTACAGGTGCACTTGTATGCGTTTTGCAAAAACTTGGATATAACGCACAAGTCTAGTGAATAATACACGTCAGTCAGCAGTGTCTGATAGTGTCAAACTTCTCAGTAATTGTCGCTCCTAAAAACCTGTTAGGTTCTTAGTGCGTCCGTGCTTGCATTTAAAAACCGCACGTGTGTGCCTGTCAGTGGCAGCGTATAGGTGCACTTGTGTGCGTTTTGCACAAACTAGTATATAATGCACCAGTCTAGTGAATAATACACGTCAGTCAGCAGTGTCTGATAGTGTCAAACTTCTCAGTAATTGTCGCTCCTAGAAACCTGTTAGGTTCTTATTGCGTCCGTGCTTGCATTTAAAAACCGCACGTGTGTGGCTGTCGGTGGCAGCGTCAGGCTCCACATTGTCCCTGGATAGAGACGTGCATGATGGCCTGTAAACCTGAAGTGCCCATTGTAAGGAAGTGGGTCTATTGTAGTATAGCCCTTTGGCAGGGCAGCCAAAAATTTGTCCCTGGATAGAGATGTGCATGAGGGCCTCAAAACATTGTTCCCATTGCAAAGGAGCGGGCCTCCTGTCGTTGTAATGCCCATTCTGAAAGAATGGGCGAAAAAATTTACCACTGGGGGTATACCTGAAACAACGGCCTAACTATTGTAACGGTCATCATGGTGGCGCATGAGGAGAAGGAGGAGCAGTCCAGCGATTATCCAAAGTCCAGAAGTGTGTACCCATGGGTGAGTGGAGGTACATGGCAAATTCCCGTTACAAACTTTAAATTCCGCTGTCATTTGCTGGTGGTGTGGTGAAGTCTGGCCCAATCCAACCCTTGTTCATCTTGATCAGAGTCAGCCTGTCAGCGTTTTCAGTTGACAGGCGGGTGCGTTTATCTGTAATGATTCCACCTGCGGCACTAAAAACACGCTCTGACAAAACGCTAGCGGCAGGGCAGGCCAGGACTTCCAAGGCGTAGAGAGCCAATTCATGCCATGTGTCCAGCTTGGATACCCAATAATTGTAAGGCACAGAGGAATGTCGGAGTACAGTTGTTCGATCTGCAAGGTACTCCTTGAGCATCTGGGCAGACTTAGGATTTCTTGTGGCACTACCCCGCACCTCAGGGGCTGTGGTACGTGAGGGGCTGAGAAAACTGTCCCACATCTTAAAGACTGTTCCCCTACCTCTGGCGGATTGGACTTGTGCCCCTCTCGGCTGTACGCCTTGGTTGTCCACTGATTCCTGACCTATGCCGCTAGCGTTTTATGAGGGGAATGCTTTGCCTACTTCCGTGACTATGGCCTTCCGGAACTGCTGCATTTTGCCTGACCTCTCCGCCTCAGGAATAAGAGACATAAAGTTCTCCTTTTAGCGTGGGTCTAACAGTGTTACCAATCAGTATTGATTGTCGGCCAAGATGTTCTTAACACGAGGGTCACGAGACAGGCAGCTTACCATAAAGTCAGCTATGTGCGCCAGACTCTTAACAGCCATCACTTCAGTATCCTGACCAACACGATGACTGAATATGCTGTCCTCCTCCTCCTCCTCCTCCTCATCATCTACCCTGTCCTCCGGCCAGCCACGCTGAACCGAGGATATGACTGGTGTGCATGTCATATCCTCAATTTGGCCGGAGAGTTGCTCCATGTCTTCATCCTCCTCCTCGTCATAGTCCTCCACTGCATGTTGTGATGAGACGAGGCTGGGCTGTGTGTTATCATCCACACCCACTACTGTTCCTTGCTCCAACTCATCGCGCTCCGCCTGCAATGCATCATGTTTGTTTTTGAGCAGAGACCATTTTAGAAGGCAGAGAAGCGGTATGGTGACGCTAATAATGTCGTCATCGCCACTCACCATCTTGGTGGAGTCCTCAAAGTTTTGGCGGATGGTACATAGGTCGGACATCCATCTCCACTCCTCAGGTGTTATGTGTCGAGTTTGACCCATTTCCCGACGGCTTACGTGATGCAGGTACTCAACAACTGCCCTCTTCTGCTCACATATCGTGACCAACATGTGCAGAGTTGAATTCCAACGCGTGGGGACATCACACACCAGTCTGTGAGCCGGAAGATGCAAACGGCGCTGAAAGCCGGCAAGGCCGGCTGAAGCAGTAGGTGACTTTCGAAAATGTGCAGACAGGTTGCGAACTTTTACCAGCAGATCAGACAGCTCTGGGTATGACTTTAGAAACCGCTGAACCACGAGGTTGAGCACATGGGCCACGCATGGAACATGTGTCAGCTGGCCTCGCCTCAAAGCTGCCACCAGGTTCCGGCCATTGTCACACACGACCTTTCCTGGCTTTAGGTTCAGAGGTGTGAGCCAGTGATCTGCCTGCTGTTTCAGAGCTGTCCACACCTCTTCTGCATTGTGGGGTTTGTCACCTATGCAGATTAGCTTCAGCACAGCCTGTTGCCGCTTCGCCGAGGCAGTGCTTCTGTGTCGTCCTGGACAAGCCAGGGGCCACAGAGCACAACACTTACACACCCCACACTCCCTGCAGGCACATCATAGTCAAAACACAAAATCCTTGTTGCCTTCCCCAGGGGCTGTTGTCCACACCAGGGGGTGGAGCCAGGCGGTTGGTCTCAGTTCACAGTCCTGGAGGAGTGAAAACACAGGCAGTGAGAGTTAAGCTAAGGAAGTGGAAGGAGGAAAGTAGTAGAGAGGAGAAAAGTGACAGCAAAGAGCCTGAAGTTGGTCCGGGTGTGTGGCCCGGACAGGACAGCAAGGTTGGCAGGCGGTGGTGACCGTCTGCAGTGGAGGCCGATTGGAGTCTGCCGTAAGGACCGTGGACAGGTGGTGACCCGGCGGTACCGGACCAGTATACAAAGAGAAGCCAGCACCATTGGCAGGGGCCTTTCGGATCCCGGCAAGGCTTGGAGTCGCCGTGAATTTGCCAAATCCGTTAGTGAAGGGGACCTCCGGGTTTCCAAACAGCCAAGACCCGATAGAAGGCAACCGTCCAACCGTGAAGGGGAGACACCGCCACCGCCAAGGGCAACCGTCTCCCAGGGCCAGCGCCTGCGGGCAAAAGGGGCTCCTCCGGCCCATATCCAGGTCGGGGAGCGGGTTACCGGTGGGAACCCATCGCTACCAACACTGAACTTAGGTACAGAGAGAGACAGTCATCACTAACCTGCAGGGAGGAACAACCACAGCCGTCCGAGGGACCCGTCCATCCAGCCGCTTGTTTTACCGTGAACTGTGTCATCATCATTGGGCTGAGTGAGTACCTCCGTGCCGTGCTGCACAGCACTGCCCCTGTGACCCTGCACCTCATCAGGCCCCGCAACCCGCCTGTCATCCATCTCTACCCCATCACCGGGCCCCGGGACAACCAACCCCCCTACCCACGGAGGGGAGAAATAACAACAAAGCTGCTCCCTGTCACCGCTCCCGGGATCCCCGTCCAGAGCAGCGGTGGTGTCCACACAATCACCACAACCGTGAGTGACGTCACGGACAATATCCCCAAAACCCAAACCACCCCTTTTCACTCACGGGCGAGGAGCGCCGCTCGAGTCCCCGGGATCCGGCCATCGCTCGAGCCACCGAGCAGCAGCAGCCGTAGAGCAGCGGCAGCCGGACCCGAGCAGTGGGAGAGCGCAGCGTCCCCTCCTCCGCCCGCGACACTTCCAGCTTGGGACTGGTGTGGAGGGTAAAGTGGATGAGGATGCACAGGAGGAGGAGGAGGCTGAGGAGCATGACATTCCGGAGCTGCAGAGTGTGGGTGAAACCCTGACTGAGGTAGGGCCTGCAAAACTTGGTGTGGGAAGGACGTGTTCCGTCCCTCGCTCAGACTGGGTCCCAGCTTCCACAATATTAACCCAGTGTGCCGTCAACGAGATGTAGCGGCCTTGCCCACAAGCACTTCTCCACGTGTCTGTGGTTAGGTAGACTTTGGCTGAAACAGCGTTGTTCAGGGTACGTGTGATGTTTTGTGACACGTGGTTATGCAATGCAGGGACGGCACACCGGGAGAAATAGTGGCGGCTGGGGACCGAGTAACGTGGGACAGCTGCCGCCATCAGGTCGCGGAATGCTTCTGTCTCCATTAGCCTAAAAGGCAACATTTCCAGTGCAAGCAGTCGCGAAATGTTAGCATTTAGAAGTGTGGCATGTGGGGCGTTGGCAGTGTATTTGCGCCTGCGTTCAAAGGTTTGCTGAATGGATAACTGAACGCTGCGCTGGGACAAGGACGTGCTTGATGATGGTGTTATTTCTGCGTGGGCAACTGCAGGTGCAGGGCCGGAGGAGGCTTGTTCGCGGGCAGCATGGACAGGGGATTGGCTCGCATGCACAACAAGCGAAGACGCAGCAGTGACATCAGCAAGCGCTGCTCATCGACTCTGTTGTACATCCCACAAAGTCGGGTGCTTGGCTGACATGTGCCTGATCTGCTGGTGGTGGTCAGGCTGCTAGTTTTGGTACCCCTGCTGATGCTGGCATGGCAGGTGTTGCAAATGGCCTTTTTAGAATCATCTGGAGCCAAATTAAAAAACTGCCAGACTCGGGAAGACCTAACATTTGTACAGGCACCTTGTGTTGTGTTGTTGTTCTGGGGAACGGTTGCCTGACGTCTGCCTGAGGCTACCACCCTGCTTCTTACTGCCTGTTGGGATGCTACGCCTCCCTCCCCCTGTGCACTGCTGTCCTCGCTCTGCATATCCTCCTGCCAGGTTGGGTCAGTTACTGGATCATCCACCACGTCGTCTTCCTCTTCCGCACCCTGCTCCTCCTCCTGACTTCCTGACAATTGTGTCTCATCATCGTTCACCCCTTGTTGAGACACGTTGCCAACTTCGTGAGAACGTGGCTGCTCAAATATTTGGGCATCTGTACATACAATCTCGTCATGGCCTACTTCAACAGGAGCTGGCGAGAGGCCAGAATGTGTGAATGGAAACGTGAACAGCTCTTCCGAGTGTCCAAGTGTGGGATTAGTAATGTCCGTGGACGTGTACTCGGCCTGGTGGTAGGAAGGAGGATCAGGTTCTGAAATGTGCGGTGCACTATCACGGCTACTGACACTTGACCGTGTGGAAGACAGAGTGTTTGTGGTGGTGCCAATCTGACTGGAAGCATTATCCGCTATCCAACTAACAACCTGTTGACACTGGTCTTGGTTCAAGAGCGGTGTACTGCTGCGGTCCCCAAGAATTTGGGACAGGACGTACGAGCGAGTAGATGTGGCCCTTTGTTGTGGTGAAATTAGAGCTTGCACACGACCTCGGTCTCTGCCTGCACCACCATCACGTCCACTTTCTTGCTCGTTGCCAACGCCCTTGCGCATTTTGCAATCCTGTGCTGATGTGTATTCACTAGACTTGTGCGTTATATCCAAGTTTGTGCAAAACGCACACAAGTGCACCTGAACGCTGCCAACAGGCACACACGTGCGGTTTTTAAATGCAAGCACGGACGCACTAAGAACCTAACAGGTCTCTATCCAGGGACAATGTGGAGCCTCCCAATTTTTGGCTGTCCTGCCAAAGGGCTATACTACAATAGACCCACTTCCTTACAATGGGCACTTCAGGTTTACAGGCCATCATGCACGTCTCTATCCAGGGACAATGTGGAGCCTCCCAATTTTTGGCTGCCCTGCCTAAGGGCTATACTACAATAGACCCACTTCCTTACAATGGGCACTTCAGGTTTACAGGCCCTCATGCACGTCTCTATCCAGGGACAATGTGGAGCCTCCCAATTTTTGGCTGTCCTGCCAAAGGGCTATACTACAATAGACCCACTTCCTTACAATGAGCACTTCAAGTTTACAGGCCCTCATGCACGTCTCTATCCAGGGACAATGTGGAGCCTCCCAATTTTTGGCTGCCCTGCCTAAGGGCTATACTACAATAGACCCACTTCCTTACAATGGGCACTTCAGGTTTACAGGCCCTCATGCACGTCTCTATCCAGGGACAATGTGGAGCCTCCCAATTTTTGGCTGCCCTGCCTAAGGGCTATACTACAATAGACCCACTTCCTTACAATGAGCACTTCAGGTTTACAGGCCCTCATGCACGTCTCTATCCAGGGACAATGTGGAGCCTCCCAATTTTTGGCTGTCCTGCCAAAGGGCTATACTACAATAGACCCACTTCCTTACAATGGGCACTTCAGGTTTACAGGCCCTCATGCACGTCTCTATCCAGGGATAATGTGGAGCCTCCCAATTTTTGGCTGCCCTGCCTAAGGGCTATACTACAATAGACCCACTTCCTTACAATGGGCACTTCAGGTTTACAGGCCATCATGCACGTCTCTATCCAGGGACAACGTGGAGCCTCCCAATTTTTGGCTGCCCTGCCTAAGGGCTATACTACAATAGACGCACTTCCTTACAATGGGCACTTCAGGTTTACAGGCCCTCATGCACGTCTCTATCCAGGGATAATGTGGAGCCTCCCAATTTTTGGCTGCCCTGCCTAAGGGCTATACTACAATAGACCTACTTCCTTACAATGGGCACTTCTGGTTTACAGGCCATCATGCACGTCCCTATCCAGGGACAATGTGGAGCCTCCCAATTTTTGGCTGCCCTGCCTAAGGGCTATACTACAATAGACCCTCTTTCTTACAATGGGCACTTCAGGTTTACAGGCCCTCATGCACGTCTGTATGCAGGGGCATTGGTGAACCTCACAATTTTGGACTGCCCTGGCAAAGGAAAATACTACAAAGACTCACTTCCTCAAAATGGGCACATTAGACTCAAGAGGCCTTCATGTACGTCTCTTCTCAGGGACATCGGAGTGCCACACAATGTTTTCACGTAAAATCTTTCATGTAATCTCCAAAAGTAACATACACCAGCTCTATCTCACTATTGGGTATGTGCCCTTAACATTTCCGCCATGAAAATTCATTTTGGTGTCATTTTGGAAGGTTTTCTGGTGAGTCCGTAAAAATGGCGTAAAACGCGGACAAAATTGTTCACAGCTGTGACTTTTGAGTGATAACTGCTTCAAGGGGTCTTCCCCATGCTGTTGCCATGTCATTTGAGCACTCTTCTGAGACTTTTGTGACATTTTTAGGGTTTCTACATGCTGCCGGGGGTAATTTCAGAAAAATACTCGGGTCTCCCATAGGATAACATTGGGCTCGGTGCTCGGGCCGAGTACACGAGTATCTTGGGATGCTCGGCCCGAGCCTCGAGCACCCGAGCTTTTTAGTACTCACTCATCACTAGTTCTGAGCAATCTGAGATGTATGTGTGACAAATATAAACACATGGCTGACAGAAAGTGTGTACCTGCTCTGGACTTGGTTGTGGATGATCTGGTGTGGTTGTCGACACGTAACATTAAGTTGAAGGTGCTTTCGTGGAAACTGGGTCCCAGGTTCATTGGCCCGTTGAAGATTTCTAGCATCATCAACCCAGTGGCTTTCCGTCTTGAGCTGCCTCCTGCCCTGAAAATCCATAATGTGTTAAACCGTTCCCTTCTTAAGAATAGAGTTGAGCGCGGTTCGTGGTTCGTGGTTCTCCAGTTCGTGGTTCCAGTGATTTTGGGGGGTGTTCTAGATCGAACTAGAACTCAGGCTTTTTGATAAACGTTCGCCAGCTCGAGTTACGTTCGAGAACGGTTCTATCAGCAAAAGCGTGGCTTTTTACAGCTACAGTGTGCAGGGAGCCATCGCTGGCAGCCTGTGGTAAGCTGGTAAACAAGATAAATATTGGGTATCCAAGCAAAGTACTTTGGTTAGTAACCCGATATTTACCCTAGTTACGTGTGCAGGGAGCCGACACTTCCCCGCTCGGCTCCGCCCCCTCCTGCACTCGGCATGTACACACACACACTCACACTCACCTGTCCCCAGCCATGCAGTCCCCGACACTGACGTCCTCAGTGCCACATGGCCCCGCTAGGCTCCACCCACTTCGCACTCCGCTGCCCGCACACATGGCCCCACTAGGCTCCACCCACCTCTCACTCCGCACACATTACCCCGCTTGACTCCACCCACCTGGCACTCTGCACACATTACCCCGCTTGGCTCCACCCACCTGGCACTCCGCACACATTACCCCGTTTAGCTCCACCCACCTGGCACTCTGCACACATTACCCCGCTTGGCTCCACCCACCTGGTACTCCGCACACATTACCCCGCTTGGCTCCATCCACCTGGCACTCTGCACACATTACCCCGCTTAGCTCCATCCACCTGGCACTCTGCACACATTACCCCGCTTGGCTCCACCCACCTGGCACTCTGCACACATTACCCCGCTTGGCTCCACCCACCTGGCACTCTGCACACATTACCATGCTTGGCTCCACCCACCTGGCACTCTGCACACATTACCATGCTTGGCTCCACCCACCTGGCACTCCGCACACATTACCCCACTTAGCTTCACCCACCTGGCACTCTGGACACATTACCCCGCTGGGCTCCACCCACCTGTCACTCCGCACATATTACCCCGCTTAGCTCCACCCACATGGCACTCTGCACACATTACCCCGCTTGACTCCACCCACCTGGCACTCCGTACACATTACCCCGCTTGGCTCCACCCACCTGGCACTCCACACACATTACCCCGCTTGGCTGCACCCACCTGGATTTGATGTTGTCTTTTCTATGGTCCTGAGGAAGGGGGCAGAGCTCCTGAAACGCGTAGACCTATGCTACAATAAAGCCAGATTAATCTGACATCCAGACTTGTGATCATTGGCGCGGCACACAGAAACCCGTTTTCTACATATCTCTCTGTTAGCTCCACCCACCTGGCACTCCGCACACATTACCCCGCTTGGCTCCACCCACCTGGCATTCTGCACACATTACCACGCTTAGCTCCACCCACCTCGCCCTCCGCACACATTACCCTGCTCGGCTTACCTGAGGTGATGAAGTCCCGCCCTCCCGACCTCAGTGCTGTCACTGTCCTCCATGGCCGCTGCTTGTCACATCTCCTTCTCTCGCTGCCGACCCGAGACTGTGACTAGCAGTGACGTCACAGGCTCCCGCGATACTTGGCTGTGAAGGCGGCGGTCATTGAAGTCAGTGACACGTCTGCTATCAGCAGTGCAGGAGATCGTCACCGCAGGTACTGTACCTCGCTCCTGACAGCAGCACTTGTCATGCCCTGCAGTGACCTGGGCTGACCTATTGATGTTAGCTCAGGTCACTGCATTGCTCTCCCAGCCAATGGGGAACATTCTGTTCTTCATTGACTGGGACATCGACTATGGTATGGATCGTCATTTGAACCACTTGGATTACAGCAGACCTGGATTTGTTTTTCTTTCTAATAAATTGGTGAAAGAGGGAATGCTTTGGGGAGTGTTTTTTTAAATAAAAATGTGTTTGTCGTCTATTTTTTTTTTATTACTGACTGGGTTGGTGATGTCGGGTACCTTCTAGACGCCTGACAGCTCGAACCCCAGGGTTTGATGCCAGGTGACATTACACATCTGGTATTAACCCCATATATTACCCCGTTTGCCACCGCACCAGGGCACGGGATGAGCTGGGGCGAAGCATCAGGATTGGAGCATCTAATGGATGCACCACTTCTGGGGTGGCTGCGGCCTACTATTTTTATGCTGGGGAGAGTCCAATAACCATGGACCTCCCTAGTCTGAGAATATTAGACCCCAGCTGTCCGCTTTACCTTGGCTGGTAATCCAATTTTGGGGGGACCCCCACGTGGTTTTTTTTTTTAATTATTTATTTAATTTAAAATAACAGCATGGGGTGCCCTCAGTTTTGGATTACCAGCCAAGGTGAAGCATCGTGGGGGCGTGTCTGACTGCAACCAATCATGGGCGCCGGTGGGCGGGGAAGGCACGGAATACCTGAATGAATAATGAAGCGGCAGCCATTTTCAAAAGAGGAAAAGCCGCCGTAGTTTTGTGACAGCCGTGCAGCGAGTCGCCCATGATCGGTGAGTAGGAAAGAGAGGGATTGTGCTGGGGGGGACGCAGGACGCATGCAGATACACAACGTGCGCACATACTTACTGTGAAAAGCCACGCGTTTGGTGATCAAACCGTTCTCGAACGTAACTCGTACTGCCGAACTTTAAGCAAATCGTTCGAGTTCGTTGAACGACTCGAACACCCCCAAAAATCACTCAAACATGAAATTGGCGAACGGTTCGACTCGAACATCACTCAACTCTACTCAGGATGGTAACCCTGCTGTGAAGTTGGCCAAGGAACTGATCACTCAACCAGATGCATACCTAGGACCTGATGCTGCACCAGAAGCTCAACAATTGTGTAAAGAAAGAAGCAGGTTATGCATCCAAAGAGGAAAACTATGCAGAAATGTAACCAACCCCAAAACTCATGAAAGAGTGTGTCAAGTGATGATACCCAGAAGCCACATCTAGATGGTGTTAGAAGCTGTATTGCAAATATAAAAATGGCTATTTTTTGAGTCTATACATTATGTTAAACTATAACATATTGATTAATCAGACAGACAAAGTGTACATGGTTACAAAATCTTGTACATACGTAAGGATTTCTGTGTGTTTGTCTTGAATATACAGAGACAATATACCATTGTAACAGAAACCTTATGATTTACTTACCTCAAATATCTGATGGTTTTGTGTGTTTGCTATCCATTGAAATTGAAACTATGATTTACTTTAGTTCAACAATCTGATGTTTTAGGTGTTTGCTATATACACAGACAGACAATATATCTCAAATATCTGATGTGTATTCTTGAGAGATTTGAATGTCTGTGGGTTTATTACCCCATTGTCTGATGTGTGGTGTATCTCTGATTCATCTATGCCCAATGACTGGCCATCAAAGGGCATGGATCAATAAGACTACAACACATTAACTTTAAGGTTTGTAATTATTGTACAAACCTCTATTTAAGATCAGATGAAATATAGCACAGACAGAAGCTCGTGTTACCTGTACCGAGTCGTCCGGTCAGTGTTGGGATTTCCAGGAGTCCTCTGTCCTTGGTGTGCTTCTCTGATTCTTAATATTCCAGGCAGATGATGTTCAAAACTCCGTGGTGATTGCAAGTATTTAACTGTACTTAACCTTTGTATGTTGATTATACAAAAGTGTACGTAATATCATACTTTTCCTTTAAGTTTGTATTTTATATTAACCTTTATAATAAAATTAATTTTTGCCTTCTTTAAAGCTGTATCTGAACCTTAGTGTTAAAAATATTAGCAAAACATTTGGCGCTGTGAACAGGATATACGCAGAAGGCTTTGAGTTATTTTGGTACAGTGTGATATTGCGTAAAATATGCCTCTTTTTAAGAAAAAAGTGGTTGTGAGTGAATGCATTGAGATTCCAGGTTGGGAACAGAGTCCCTATGATATTTTAGCAACCAAGTGGTCGCATAGTGTTGGTTTGAGTGAACCATGGGACAAATGTTTGAAAAATGCTGAACCTGCAGATGTGGTTGAATGCTTGCAAAAAGTAAAAGTGGAAAAAGGTAAAGAATTGGGTGCTGTTGGTAGGCGTGGATGGATCCTGTTGTCTGCATATAGAAAACAGCATGAGGAAAAGATACGTATGGTAACAAAAGTTCAGGAATTAGAGAGACAGTTGTGTGAGGTCCAGACTGCATTGGTCATAGCACAGTGTCAGAATAAGTTGTCAGTGGACAAATGTGATGGATATCAGCATGATGCAGACAAGTCTGCTGCATGTATAGAGCAGTATAAATATAGAAAGAAGAGAGGGAAGGAGAATAGAAAGGAAGTAGCTTTGGCCATAGCCAAAGCAGGGGCAGAGGGGAACTCAGATGAGTGGAATGGTGACGTATGGAACTCATCTGATTCTGAAAACGTCACCGATCCAGACCAGAAGGATGAACATTTCAGTGGAGAGAAGGAAAGTGATCCTCCTCTTAACCCAATAAAAGTTCATCCTATATACCATAGACAAGTCTTAGAAACAGCTACAGGTAAACAGAACAGGAATATGGTAGAGGATTGCAGTCAGCTTCATGATCATTTTTCACAAAGGTCAAATGAACCTTTGATAGCTTGGGCAGTCAGATTATGGGAGACGGGGGCTCATGGAGTACAGATAGATGCTGTGGATAGCCCAAAGTTTGTTCAACTCAGCCATGAGCCTGTAGTGAAGGAGGCATTTTGTTCCTTGATAGTTCAGCGACCACATGTGGTGTGTAGTATGTTGGATGTTGTGGCTATGGCATTAAAGCATAAATACCCATCTGAGGTGGACTGGCCGCCCAATGAAAAACCATGGTTTACATTGAAAGATTGTGCTCGGAGATTGAAGGAGGAGGCTATGAAAAATGCTATTTCAGCAAGTACATATGACGATTACATGCAAGTTGTAGTAATTGTATCTATTAGAAGTTGTATCATTAGAAATGCCCCTCCAGCTTATAAACATGTAATGATGGCATTAATGGTAAATCAGACTGGGAAACCCATCTCCAATACATTGGAGGCGATCCGACAGTTAGGGGGTCTGGGAGAATGGGGTCCCAAACAGAGAGGTCAGCTTAATTTTGAAGAACAGTGTAACAACGTGAAAAGTAGTACAAATCGTAGATCCCGTGTTACCAGGAGAGATATCTTTATGGCCCTGATAAAGGATGGTGTTCCCTGGGATAAAATAGACGGGATTAGTACTGACGAGATGTGGAAATTGTATCAAAAGAGAAAATTGTATCAAAGGAGAAGACTCAATAAAAAGTCAGGGGTTTCACATAATAAAAAGGTTGCAGCAAAAGATTCTGAATCTCCACAGCAGGGGCACAGCAGGACACGGGGAGAAAGAGTGCCCGCTTTCTCATCGTCACCAGCAAAGCCTACAGCACCGGGGGTGGAGGATCTTTATGCTGAAGTCAAATGTTTGGTGCAGGAAATCAAAGCCCAGCAGAAGAGGTTATCATCATCTTCCACCAACATGTCTCCATCTGAAATGGAAGATAGATGGGGGGAAATTGATAAGGGTAATATTGAGACCACGGAAGAGATTGCCACCAATACAGAATGTACAGAGATATGTAAAGAGATAAGTAATATAAAAGCCATTCCTGCTCATAAACAATACAGAGCCGTCCAAATGTTCACAGAGAGACTGGAAAGCAGCAGGATCCATGTGTTCAGTCTATTGGAAGGGCAATTATTTTTGCTATTGTTTGGTTGGTCATATATTTACATACCCATGCTGCTAATTAATACAGCACAATATACCAATATGGTTGGGTAAATAGTGAGCTTTTTTGGCTGCCAAGTTGCCAAGTCCCCGGTGGAGCTACAGCCACCAGAGGAGGAGGAGCACCCACATGAGCCATCGGCCGGATCGGCCCCGGTAATTGTTTCATATAACAAACTCCATATGAAGTGCAAAACATAAAGCTGTTGAGTACTATAAAGTGTTTTTTTGTTTTCATAGATGGTAGTCCAGGTTCGATCAGTCCATCTATATCGGACGAGGGGGAAAACCGTAAGTCATGAATCTCCAACTTCGTAATAATAAGCAGAAATAAAAATTATGATTTATAACTTTTACCATTCCCTCCATAGGCATACCCACTTTGGCAGAACTAGTCTCCTCACAAGCGACCATCCTTGCTTCTCAAAGACGACTGATGGCAGCCCAGAGGAGGCTGATGGCCAAAGTGGGGCGTCATGCGGCGATGCTGGCCCGTTATGTGGCTGGCCAAGGGGAGGGCAGCAGCAACTAATGGGGATCTTTTTTTTTTTTTCTTTAAAACTTTACATGTTTTTTTTACATGTTGTTTGATAAAAACTTTGAAATTGATATCTGCTGTTTGGTATGTCTCATTGCATAAAGCAAGTTAACAGCTATCACCACTCACAAACAACATATTACATGTAGGCATCTGTATAGATGCACCAATCCCATTAATCCAACTTTGGCAGAGCAGGATGTCGAGTCAGGTGACAACTCTGGTGCAGTGGGCACTATATAAAAGGCTGGTCCAGTAGCGAGAAGGTGGAGTTGATGCCAAGGTTACCAAGGAAGAAGACGTGTGTGCAGTAGGTCAGGCTCATGTTGCCTGCAGTGGAATGATCGGGAAGTGTGCTGTGCCCCAGACGAACAGAAAGACTGCATACGATTACCAGTGGAACCTGAAATCTGAATACCATCGTCGGAGAAACCCCAATACCAAATACCATTGCCTGACGAATCCGATGACCGAATAACATCGCCAGAGGTACACATCGGGTTAATTAACACTCACAAACATTATATTACATACATGGACCCCAACCCCTGACTCCGCTATGCTTCAGACTACTTCACTTCAACTGTCAGTACTTGACTACAGTGGTCCCGCCCCTGACATCTCAGGACCCCTAGGTGGGCGCTCCCATCTGCCTGTTCCCGCACACTGCTATGTTCTTTGTCACGAGGGGGTGACTAGGCTTTACTGGTTGTTTGGTGTACATGAGTGTGGGGGTTGTGTGGTGGTATGCCAATGAGGGTGGAGTATGGTACAACCTCTGTAACTACCGTGTTTTGCCAGGGCATCACAACCATATGGTGAATTAAGTAAAGCAGGCAGCAAGATTGAACCAACATAAATTTATTATTACAATGAAAATATAACAATCAATTAAAATTACACACAAATAACAAAATTTAGTTGCCCTCTTCATATTGGGTGGCATATTCTGGCCGGGTGGGAGATGACAGTTGGGATAAAAATAATTCATTTGAATAAATGGGATAATGTGGGGGGGATACTGTGGGGGGAGGTCAAGCTGCAAGCTTGGTGGATGCATCCTCTTTGGTGTACTTCGCAGGGGCTGGCGAGGAATCCATGTAGTTGAATGATGGGGCTGGTTCATCTTACATATAGTGTCAGTGTCATCAAGTTCTCCTCGGCCTGCCTTTCTTAGGACTTCAAACATTAGTCTCTCTGCTTGCTCCCTCTATGTGGAATCCAGTTTGCTGAGTCTGTCTGATGCAAATGTCGCAAAGCTATCAACTGGAGTGCTTTTTGGCTGGGATAGCAGTTTGTTTGCCAAAGAATAAAATTCAGCGGATGTCACAGGGGTGGTGGCCTTCTTTTTGCGTAAATGTGTTCGCCGCATTTCACCAGAGGGTGCAGGTGCCTCATTATCCTCCACAATAGGCTCGATAGACGTGGTGGGGTTCTCATTCAATTGGGGCCTCACCATATCTGTCTGAGGGTTCTGCGGGAGCAGAAAAATAAATGTTAAGTAAAAGTCATACATTTTAATAGTTATGAAATTTAATTTAAGTGTGACAAAATTGTAATGGAGTGTACTTATCTGAACTGGAAGGGATAACTTTTCAAAACTGCACAATAAATCATGGTAACAAGAAGTTACTATTTTGTATTCCTCAATGGCATGTACATAAAAAGTTTTAATGCTGTGTACCGTGAAGCAAATAAGGTACTTACATCTACAACAGCGGAGGTGTTGTCATCGATCGGGATGTCATCGATTGGGATGTCTGTTTCCAGGTCTTGGTTTGTTTGGTAGGAGCTTTCCATCCTTCGAGGTAGCTCCTGGTCCCTTGTGAATTCAAGGAGATTAAAGTACCACAAAGGTGAAACATACACCTGGTCGGTGCCGGCCCCTGACTTTTTGGATTTGTCCACCTTTTTAGCTTCCTTCTTGTATACAGTCCTCAATCCTTGTATTTTTTTTTTTACAAGTTTGGCATCCACCGCCTCGCCTCCACTGTGTTTTTTAAAAAGCTCCACCAGTTGGGCATAGGCGGCTTGGTTTTTTATTCCGTCCGAATATTCTGCGGATTTGATTTTCCACAAGCAGGGCAGTGATTTATACAAATCCAGAAGCTCACGCACAAACTCTTCTTTGTTATAATAAGCCATCTGAAATAAAGAATGCAAAATTCATATGTAAACATAAAAGAAGTTGCAATAAACCAATCACAATTTTGGGTTATGGTGTGGCAGAGACTAAAATGGCCGCCCCTATGTGTGGCAGAAACACAAAATGGCGGCTGTAGCTGAGAGACAAAAGAGCCAGGGATGCTAGGATAGGACACATTACAAACAGCACTATGGAGAGACCCCTCTTTAAAAGGCATTATACACACACAGATAAAAGCCAGCAACTTTAATCAACTCACATAATAAATATTAACATATATCTAACAGCAAGAACATTAATCAAAAATGAGCCCCCCCAAAAAAGACCTACCTTTTCAAAGAAGTGTATATCTGTCTATCAATGTAGAATCCTAGCGGAATCGCAAATACGATCTCACCGACACTCGAGAACGCTGGAGGGATAACTCCGGATGCAGATGCGGCTTCGATCCGAAAAACACACCAACAAAGCGACCGGGTACAATGGACGAAGGAATCCGGGTGGAGTCGCAGGTTCTACCTCAAAGCAAAGCTCAAAAGAAGTGACAAAGGGTGACGCGATACAAAATTTAACCGCTAGATATGCCCCCTGCATGCCCAATCAGAACGCAGTATTGGCCACCAATCAGAGCGGAGCAGGCGACGCCCGCCCGGCCGCCCAATCAGAACGCAGTATTGGCCACAAATGAAAGCGGAGGGGGGTATGGAAAAGGCGACGCAAATGCACGCCTACGTGACTCACTGCATTTTACTACGCCCCTAATGGGATTGGAATCGTTAACATAGTTGCTGTGTGACAGGGTCCCAACGATTTGAAAGATCGTTATACGGGACGCATGCTCGTTCCTAAAGTCGTTACGTGTGACACCCAACATTTCAACAACGACTCATAAACGATCCAGAAAGTGTGACGTAGTAGCGATCTCGTTCACGATCTCGTTATGTGTGACTGGACCTCTAGATGTGAATCTTTTAGCATATGGATAATGGACTGGATAAAATTGTGTTTTGTGTATTATTTGAGCTTGTATTCTAATCATGTTTGTGCTTTCTTTTTAGACTGGAGCCAGAGTTTTACATGTTATTAGAGCAATCAGACTAAAACAATGAAACAAGTAATCATCCCATTGTGATGAATGGGTATTGTATTTACCTAATGGTTGTTGTTTGTTTTATGTGTATATTCAATCAGGACCACAATAGGTTTGTAAATGCCATCTCAGTATGATGGTCTCATAAGCTGGGTTTACACACTGCAACATCGCAAACGACATCGCTGTAACGTCACCGGTTTTGTGACGTTACAGCGACCTCCCCAGCGACATTGCAGTGTGTGAAACCTATCAGCGACCTGGCCCCTGCTGTGAAGTTGTGATCGCTACAAATCGTTCAGGACCATTCCTAGGTCCTTTGTTTCCCGCTGTGCAGCATGCATCGCTAGCAAGTTTCAGTGTGTAAAGGGGACTTTACAGCGACTCCGCAGCTCTGTCTGTGTAGCGTCCTGATTAGCGGTCACCGGTGAAGGATTCACCGGTGACCGCTAATCCCCCAAGTGACTGAAGTGTCCCCCCCTCTCTCATACTCACCGATCCCCGATCACCGGCACTGCACGGCGTTCACTCTGCTCCAGCGGCTTTTCCTTTTTTGAAAAAGCCGGCCGCTCATTAAACAATCTCGTATTCCCTGCTTTTCCCCGCCCACCGGCAAATATGATTGGTTGCAGTGAGACACGCCCACACGCTGAGTGACAGCTGTGTCACTGCACCCAATCACAGCAGCCGGTGGGCGTGTCTATACTGTGCAGTAAAATAAATAAATAAATAATTAAAAAATCCGGCGTGAGGTCCCCCCCAATTTTAATACCAGCCAGATAAAGCCATACGGCTAAAGGCTGGTATTCTCAGGATGGGGAGCTCCACGTTATGGGGAGCCCCCCAGCCTAACAATATCAGCCAGCAGCCGCCCGCAATTGCCGCATACATTAGATGCGACAGTTCTGGGACTGTACCCGGCTCTTCCCGATTTGCCCTGGTGCGTTGGCAAATCGGGGTAATAAGGAGTTATTGGCAGCCCATAGCTGCCAATAAGTCCTAGATTAATCATGTCAGGCGTCTCCCCGAGATACCTTCCATGATTAATCTGTAAATTACAGTTAAAAACACACACACCCGAAAAATCCTTTATTAGAAATAAAAAACACTAACAAATTCCCTCATTACCAATTTATTACCCACAACAAAGCCCTCCTTGTCCGGCGTAATCCACGGTCCTCCAGCGTCGCATCCAGCTCTGCTGCATGCAGGTGACAGGAGCAGCAGAAGACACAGCCGCTCCTGTCACCTCCACGCAGCTAATGAAGAAAGCCGTGTGATCGGCTGAGCTGTCACTGAGGTTACCTGGATCCAGCGGTGGATGCAGCGGTGGCCGCGGGTAACCTCAGCTGTCACTGAGGTTACCCGCGGCCACCGCTGGATCCACCGCTGGATCCAGGTAACCTCAGTGACAGCTCAGCCGATCACACGGCTCTCTTCATTAGCTGCGTGCAGGTGACAGGAGCGGCTGTGTCTTCTGCTGCTCCTGTCACCTGCATGCAGCAGAGCTGGATGCGACGCTGGAGGACCGTGGATTACGCCGGACAAGGAGGGCTTTGTTGTGGGTAATAAATTGGTAATGAGGGAATGTGTTTGTGTTTTTAATTTCTAATAAAGGATTTTTTCGGGTGTGTGTGTGTTTATTTACTGTCACTTACAGATTAATCATGGAAGGAATCTCGGGGAGACGCCTGACATGATTAATCTAGGACTTATTGGCAGCTATTGGCTGCCAATAACTCCTTATTACCCCGATTTGCCAACGCACCAGGGCAAATCGGGAAGAGCCGGGTACAGTCCCAGAACTGTCGCATCTAATGTATGCGGCAATTCTGGGCGGCTGCTGACTGATATTGTTAGGCTGGGGGGCTCCCCATAACGTGGGACTCCCCATCCTGAGAATACCAGCCTGCAGCCGTATGGCTTTATCTGGCTGGTATTAAAATAGGGGGAACCGCACGCCGAATTTTTTAATTAATTATTTATTTATTTTACTGCACAGTATAGACACGCCCACCGGCTGCTGTGATTGGGTGCAGTGACACAGCTGTCACTCAGCGTGTGGGCGTGTCTCACTGCAACCAATCACATTTGCCGGTGGGCGGGGAAAGCAGGGAATACGAGATTGTTTAATGAGCGGCCGGCTTTTTCAAAAAAGGAAAAGCCGCCGGAGCAGTGTGAACGGCATGCAGCGCCGGTGATCGGGCATCGGTGAGTATGAGAGAGAGGGGGAAATCACCAGCAAATGAGGTGAGTAACGCGATCAGCTGAACTGTCACTGAGGTTACCCGCGGCCACCGCTGCATCCACCGCTGGATCCAGGTAACCTTAGTGACAGCTCAGCCGATCACACGGCTCTCTTCATTAGCTGCGTGCAGGTGACAGGAGCGGCTGTGTCTTCTGCTGCTCCTGTCACCTGCATGCAGCAGAGCTGGATGCGACGCTGGAGGACCGTGGATTACGCCGGACAAGGAGGGCTTTGTTGTGGGTAATAAATTGGTAATGAGGGAATTTGTTAGTGTTTTTTATTTCTAATAAAGGATTTTTCGGGTGTGTGTTTTTTAACTGTAATTTACAGATTAATCATGGAAGGTATCTCATAGACGCCTGACATGATTAATCTTGGACTTATTGGCAGCTATGGGCTGCCAATAACTCCTTATTACCCCGATTTGCCAACGCACCAGGGCAAATCGGGAAGAGCCGGGTACAGTCCCAGATCTGTCGCATCTAATGTATGCGGCAATTCTGGGCGTCTGCTGGCTGATATTGTTAGGCTGGGGGGCTCCCCATAACGTGGGGCTCCCCATCCTGAGAATACCAGCCTGCAGCCGTATGGCTTTATCTGGCTGGTATTAAAATAGGGGGGGACCGCACGCCGGATTTTTTAATTATTTATTTATTTACACGGCACACAGAGCCGCGCGGCATTAAGTGAAGTCGGGTGAAGTTCACCTGCTTTTTTGACACGTCCCCAACGACCAGCTAGTCGCTCTGCAGGTCCGGATCGCTGTTAGGTCGTTGGCCAGGTCTGCCTGTTTGACAGCTCACCAGAGACTTTGTAGCGATCCCGGCTAGGTTGAGATTGCAGGTTGGATCGCTAGAAAGTCTCAGTGTGTAAACCCAGCAATAGTCCGAAGGTCAGATTTGGCCTTAAACTGAACTCAGGTAATGAGAGAAGGGATAGATCTGGATTATTAATTAAGGTAATTCTAATGAATAGTGGAGACAGAGACATGTTAATACAGAAGTGAGATAGAATAGCTCAGTTGCTAGTACTGTCTATTTCTAAAATATAGATAGTCAGAGGAAGGGCTCCTTCAGTTCTGCAGAGAAGATAAATGATTTGGATCTTCACATCCTATCAATGATTGTGCAAAAATTTGGGTGAAACAATTGAGTGACAAAGGTATTCCAGAACCTGCTGAAGTCATTGCTCAAGGAGCAGACAATGTGTTGACAGTTATGAAACAAGAAAAGTGGGAATACATCCCAACTGACAGATGAGTAATATGTGTATTTTTGTCCCTTTAGATCAAAATCTGGAAATGTTGCATCATTGGCGCCACCATGGGCATGGATCTACTTCCGTCAGAAGCCAAGCAACCTTCAGACCGAAAACACAGAGACCAACCGTGGAAAATGTGGCCTTATGAAAAACCAAACAGAATCTATGGGTTTACCTGGCTCAGCTGATGAATTTGAGCCATTTTCGTATGACAAAAACTACCCGTGATAACAATATATGAGAAACTTGTATGGCGGTGCTACTGACCCCTTTACATAAATGAAGGATTACTAGTAGAAGAAGACGTGACCCAAAACTTCATCTCCAATCTGTATTGTGCCTGTATGAACTGCACTGGGGAACATTCTCTAACAGAAGAGATGATTGCCCTAAGGACTCAAAATATTACACCAACTGATCTATCAGATGAGAATCAGACAGGCTATAAAGAGATTGCTATTATTTGTGGCTCTCATACAAATAAAAAATGCAAACGTATGAGGGCAGGAAATAATATGAGATTAACAATATAATGACCTTTTCATCTTATACACAAGATGTAAAATTGTTAAAATCATAGATACAAGGATTATCTATAATAATTGTAGGAACACTCACAGTAGCGACATATGCTGCTAAAGCAATAGGCTGATTCTCTTGTTTGGTGGCTAAATTTATAAATACCACAAGTAAAGATAGATATACTAGATTAATTACATTACACAAGATAATGGTAGATGGTGGGAATGGGTACTTTCTTAGTTACCTGATTTTGGATATATTCGTTATATATTAGGAGTAATATTTGCTATAATTTGTGCATGCATTGCTTTGTGTTGTTGTATACAGTGTACACTTTCCTTATGTCAATCATCTGCTAAAACCATGCCCTTAGGATATGGTACCTTGTATAAATCATAGTATCATAGTTTTTAAGGTTGAAGGGAGACTCTAAGTCCATCTAGTTCAACCCGTAGCCTAACATGTTGATCCAGAGGAAGGCAAAAAAACCCCAATGTGGCAAACAAGTTCCAATGGGGAAAAAATTTCCATCCTGACTCCACATCCGGCAATCAGACTAGTTCCCTGGATCAATACCCTGTCATAAAATCTAATATACATAACTGGTAATATTAAATTTTTCAAGAAAGGCATCCAGGCTCTGCTTAAATGTTAGTAGTGAATCACTCATTACAACATCATGCGGCAGAGAGTTCCATAGTCTCACTGCTCGTACAGTAAAGAATCCTCGTCTGTGATTATGATTAAACCTTCTTTCCTCAAGACGTAGCGGATGCCCCCGTGTTCCAGTCGCAGGCCTAGGTGTAAAAAGATCTTTGGAAAGGTCTCTGTACTGTCCCCTCATATATTTATACATTGTGATTAGACCCCCCTAAGCCTTCGTTTTTCCTGTCTTGGTATTGCAGCCCACCCATTCCTCTAATAATCTTGGTTGCTCTTCTCTGCACCCTCTCCAGTTCAGCTATGTCCTTCTTATATATCGGTGACCAGAATTGTACACAGTATTCTAAGTGCGGTCGCACTAGTGACTTGTACAGTGGTAGAACTATATTTTTTTCATGAACACTCATACCTCTTTTAATACATCCCATTATTTTATTAGCCCTGGCAGCAGTTGCCTGACACTGGCCACTAAAGTGAAGTTTACCATCCACCCATACACCCAAGTCTTTTTCTGTGTCTGTTTTACCCAGTGTTCTACAATTAAGTATATAATCATAAATGTTATTTCCTCTACCCAAGTGCATGACCTTACATTTATCTACATTAAACTTCAATTGCCACTTCTCAGCCCAATCCTCCAATTTACATAAATCTCCCTGTAATATAAAATTATCCTCCTCTGTATTGATTACCCTGCAGAGTTTAGTATCATCTGCAAATATTGAAATTCTACTCCGCATGCCCCCAACAAGGTCATTTATAAATATGTTGAAAAGAAGCGGGCCCAATACTGACCCCTGTGGTACCCCACTATGAACTGAGACCCAGTCCGAGTACGTACCATTAATAACCACCCTTTGTTTCCTATCACTGAGCCAGTTTTTAACCCAGTTACACATATTTTCCCCTATCCCCATTATTCTCATTTTATGTACCAACCTTTTGTGTGGCACCGTATCAAAAGCTTTTGAAAAGTCCATATACACAACATCCACTGCATTTCCCTGGTCCAGGCTTGAACTTACCTCTTCATAGAAGCTGATCAAATTAGTTTGACAGGATCGATCCCTCATAAACCCATGTTGATACTCTGTCATAAGGTTATTTTTCTTGAGATACTCCAGTATAGCATCTCTCAAGAAACCCTCAAGGATTTTACCAACCGTAGAGGTTAAACTTACCGGCCTATAATTTCCCGGCTCAGTTTTTGTCCCCTTTTTGAATATTGGCACCACATTTGCTATGCGCCAGTCCTGCGGTACCGACCCTGTTATTAAGGAATCTGAGAAGATTAAAAATAATGGTCTATCTATCACAGAACTCAATTCCTGTAGTACTCTGGGGTGTATGCCATCCGGGCCCGGAGATTTGTCAACCTTAGTGATTTCGAGGCGGCGGCGTACATCCTGCTGGGTTAAGCAGGTAATATTCAAGGGTGAATTTATGGTATCACTGGTCATGTCATCTGCCATGGCATTTTCTTGTATAAAAACCGTAGAAAAAAAGTCATTCAGCAGGTTGGCTTTACCCTCATCCCCTTCCACCATTTCACCAAGACTATTTTTAAGGGGGCCAACACTATCGCTTTTCAGTTTTTTACTGTTTATGTAGTTAAAGAATATTTTAGGATTATTTTTACTTTCTCTCGCAATGAGTCATTTCCTTTGCTGGAACTGCAAGTTTCTGTTCCCCAATTTATATCAGGATAGTTAAAGTCCCCCATAATAATTACCTCTCCGAGACTCATTGCTTTATCAATTTGCTTTATGAGGAGATTCTCTACCTCTTCCATAATATTCGGCGTCTTATAACACACCCCTATCAGTATTTTATTATTCATTCTACCCCCCCTTATCTCCACCCATAGGGACTCTACATTCTCAGTACCCTCACATATGTTGTCACGCAGGATGGGTTTTAAGGATGATTTTACATATAGACACACACCTCCCCCTCGCTTATTTGTACGGTCATTCCTGAATAGGCTATAACCCTGTAAATTAACAGCCCAGTCATAGCTCTCATCCAGCCATGTCTCTGATATCCCCACTATATCATAATTTTCTTCCAACAATATTAATTCTAATTCCTCCACCTTATTTGTGAGGCTTCGGGCATTAGTGTACATGCACGTTACGTATGACTCTGTACCTGTATTCCTGCTTACTGTATTGACTGTCCTAACCCTTCCCCCCGTACCACCCCCAATTTCATTACTTGTGCCCTGGTCACTATCTGCACTACATTCCCCTTCTATAAAGTGAATACCCTCGCCCCCCATTCCTAGTTTAAACACTCCTCCAACCTTCTAGCCATTTTCTGCCCCAGCAGAGCTGCACCCTCCCCATTAAGATGCAGCCCATCCCTAGCATAGAATCTGTAGCCAACTGAAAAGTCGGCCCAATTCTCCAGGAACCCAAAACCCTCTTTCCTACACCAATTCCTAAGCCACCTGTTAACCTCCCTGATCTCTCTTTGCCTCTCTGGTGTGGCTCGTGGCACAGGTAGTATTTCCGAAAATACCACCTTTGAGGTCCATGCTTTAAGCTTACAACCTAATTCCCTGAAATCATCTTTAAGGACCTTCCACCTACCTCTAACTTTGTCATTTGTGCCAATGTGTACAATGACCGCTGGGTCCTCCCCAGCCCCTCCCAGTAATCTGTCAACCCGATCAGCGATGTGCCGAACTCGAGCGCCAGGAAGACAACACACTGTTCGGCGATCCCTGTCTTTGTGACAGATTGCCCTATCTGTCCCCCTAATAATTGAGTTCCCCACTACCAGTACCTGTCTTGCCTGCCCTGCACTCCTATTCCCCCCCTTACTGGAGAAGACACTCCTCTGGCATTCAGAGGTCATGCCTTGCTGCAGCAATGCTACCCCTGTAATGACATCCCCCTCATCTGCCAAGTTTGCAAACCTATTGGGGTGTGTCAGTTCAGGACTAGCCTTCCTAGCACTTTTCCCTTTACCCCCCTTTCTAACTGTCACCCAGCTACCTACCTCACCGTCCTGCCGCTCCCTACTACGATCCTCCCCCACATCTGACCCAGAAAGCTGCTGCTCAGTGAGCAGCAGACTCCTTTCCATATTGCTAATGCATCTCAGAGTTGCCAGCTGCTCATTTAGATCCAGTATCTGGGCTTCCAAACGTGCAACTTGCGCACATCTCGAACAACAGTATGCACCCTCGAACGGCTTTTCAAGGACTGCATACATGAGACAAGATGTACACTGGATCACATTAGCAATAGTGGAGCACATTTTCTAATGGGGATAGCACTAAACAAATGTTAACTAATTAAACAATTAAATACAAACAATTCTACTCACACTTACTTTTGCTCACACTTTGCTCACTCACGCTCACAATGAAGAAGACAGGCTAAAATTCGCGCGCCAGGCACTGGGAATATGCAAATTATCCTCGCAAGACTCCTTCCCTGGCTTTCAGAAGTCTTCCTTCCGGCTGTAACGGCCAAAACCCGGTTCTCCTTGAGCTCGCGGTGACTCTTCACTTATCCCAGAAGGCACTGGGAATATGCAAATTATCCTCGCAAGACTCCTTCCCTGGCTTTCAGAAGTCTTCCTTCCGGCTGTAACGGCCAAAACCCGGTTCTCCTTGAGCTCGCGGTGACTCTTCACTTATCCCAGAAGGCACTGGGAATATGCAAATTATCCTCGCAAGACTCCTTCCCTGGCTTTCAGAAGTCTTCCTTCCGGCTGTAACGGCCAAAACCCGGTTCTCCTTGAGCTCGCGGTGACTCTTCACTTATCCCAGAAGGCACTGGGAATATGCAAATTATCCTCGCAAGACTCCTTCTCTGGCTTTTAATAAATAATCTATGGCTCAAAATAGCCAAGGGTGGAATGTATTGCAAATATAAAAATGGCTATTTTTTGAGTATATACATTATGTTAAACTATAACATATTGATTAATCAGACAGACAAAGTGTACATGGTTACAAAATCTTGTATATACGTAAGGATTTCTGTGTGTTTGTCTTGAATATACAGACAGACAATATACCATTGTAACAGAAACCTTATGATTTACTTACCTCAAATATCTGATGGTTTTGTGTGTTTGCTATCCATTGAAATTGAAACTATGATTTACTTTAGTTCAACAATCTGATGTTTTAGGTGTTTGCTATATACACAGACAGACAATATATCTCAAATACCTGATGTGTATTCTTGGGAGATTTGAATGTCTGTGGATTTATTACCCCATTGTCTGATGTGTGGTGTATCTCTGATTCATCTATGCCCAATAACAGAGAGCAAAAGAGAAGGGTGTTTGATACTGCGCCAAAGGATCACAGGAACAGATGTTTAGATTAATGCATCTTTATTTCATCCAGGTCTACGCGTTTCCGGAGCCACTGCCCCCTTCCTCAGGACCGTCAGGAAAGACAAAACATCAAATCTGTCAGATTTGATGTTTTGTCTTTCCTGACGGTCCTGAGGAAGGGGGCAGTGGCTCCGGAAACGCGTAGACCTGGATGAAATAAAGATGCATTAATCTAAACATCTGTTCCTGTGATCCTTTGGCGCAGTATCAAACACCCTTCTCTTTTGCTCTCTGTTATCTGCCAATTGGGTGGCTGCAGCCTTGGATCAGATTCTACATGCGAATACAGTTGTTGTGACTCTCACAACGACATCTGGTGAGTAGTTTCACCCTCCTCCCACCCCTTATATACTGGGGTAAGACCCTATATGCGCTTTTCTCTCCACAGATTTCTTATCTCATCTATGCCCAATGACTGGTCATCAAAGGGCATGGATCAATAAGACTACAACACATTAACTTTAAGGTTTGTAATTATTGTACAAACCTCTATTTAAGATGAGATGAAATATAGCACAGACAGAAGCTCGTGTTACCTGTACCGAGACGTCCGGTCAGTGTTGGGATTTCCAGGAGTCCTCTGTCCTTGGTGTGCTTCTCTGATTCTTAATATTCCAGGCAGATGATGTTCAAAACTCCTTGGTGATTGTAAGTATTTAACTGTACTTAACCTTTGTATGTTGATTATACAAAAGTGTACGCAATATCATACTTTTCCTTTAAGTTTGTATTTTATATTAACCTTTATAATAAAATTAATTATTGCCTTCTTTAAAGCTGTATCTGAACCTTAGTGTTAAAAATATTAGCAAAACAGAAGCTTACCATTGAGCAGGACACTTTGGCTGGAAGAAATTGGAAGCATTACTGCGAGACAGATTCTATTGGATTGGAATGAGAAACTACATAGAAAACTGGTGCAGAAACTGTTGTCCCTGTACACTGAGAAGGAAGGATCGCAACAGTCAGAAAGCGCCACTGCAGCCCATTGTTACCAAACAGCCTTTGGAGCTTGTAGCCCTGGATCACGTGAAGCTGACACATAGTAGATCAGGCTACACCTATGCCCTAACAATAGTAGATCATTACTCCAGGTTTATAGTGGTCATCCCAGTTAAGGACTTAACAGCCAAGACAGCAGCAAATGCCTTTCAAGCGCATTTCTGCAGACCACATGGATACCCTGAACAGGTATTAACAGTCCAAGGACCTGCATTTGAAGCTAAGATTTTTCAGGAGTTCTGCAACCTGTACGGATGCAAGATGATTCGCACTACTCCGTGCCATGCACAAACCAACGGCATGTGTGAATGCATGAATCAAATTGTCATTGAATTGCTGAAGACTCTCCCACTAGAGGAAAGAAACCTGTGGCCTGAGAAGCTACCAGACCTAGTGGATATTTACAATAACATCCCTGTAAGTTCAACACACTGTACACCAGCTTATCTCATGAGAGCAAGACCTGGAAGACTACCAGTTGATTTGGAAATGGAAGTCATAATGCCAGAACTGGAATCATCATAGAATGACTGGCATACTACTCGTCAAGAGCAGTACAAGAATATACAAGAATGCGTTGAGAACAGCTTGAAACCAGAGTCAAGAAAAGCAGGAAAAGGACTGTAACAAGAAAGCAAAAGTTGCTCCCTTCGTACCAGGAGAAGTAGTATTGAAAAGAAAGAGAAGAGTTCACAAACTTGACAATCAATGGGAAGCAGAACGTTACACAGTGCCACCTTCTAACAAAGACAACAAGAAAACCTGTGTAATTACCAAAGATCAAGGGAAAACTACATCTACAGTATCCAGTGACCATTTGAAGAAATGTCCAGAACAGCTAAGACTTCAAGAAGAGATTCAAAGTATTCCTGAAGTGCAAGAACCAAAAGCAAAGGTGATACACACAATACTTGGAGATTTTCCTGAGAACTGGCCTCAATATAACGGAGCAATCCTTGTACCAGTGATTACATTCCCGCAACCAGTGGAAGAAGTCATCCAAGAAGAAGCAACCCCAGCTCCAGAAGAAATACCTGCTGTAGTAACACCAGAGGAGCTTACAGAAAGTACACTTCAAGACACTGAACCCAGAAGATTGAGAAGTGACAGACAAACACTCAGGTCACTTAGCAACACTAGAGTGACACAGACACTGCCTACCAGAGCACTACAGAGGCAAATTGACACACAAGGTTTATGTAGGTCTACACATACTAACCTAGGTCAACCTCCGCTCAGGTACAGAAAGTAAAAATATGCAAAAGTAAATGTAAATATGTAGAGATGTAAAATTGAGTTAAATTGCCTTTTGAAAACTGTTTATTGTTTGAACATTGGACAGTTCCAGATTGACCAAGTTACCAGGTTAATGTGTTGATAAAAATGGACCCCAGGCTGCAGGACTGGCAGCAGCCAACACAAATTTGTGTCTTGTAAATAATTGCACCAGTTGTGCCCCACCAAGGTACACCCATCCAGCGGACATTGCTGTGAGCAATGCCACCAGGAGAGGTTGGGTGCAGGAAAGGTCTGGGACAAAGATGGTCCAGACCTGGTCACTAGTGAAACCAGTGACCTGCCTCCTTAGAAGGGTTCTGGGACCAGGAACTTTGGGTGGTGGGTGCAGGGAGGGATATGTGACGCCCTGGCCTATCAGGTCGTCACAGGACATTGTGCAATCTGCCCTTCTGCATGGTGTCCATCTCCTCCTTGGTTATGGGTCCCTGGTGTTGCTAAGAACAAGCCAATCAAAAATCCTAGAAACACTCTGCACCACACCCACCAGACACACCAATGGGTAGCCTGAAGGGAATAGGGCCGCCCACTTGAGGGGTTGGTTAGGGGGGGTCAGGAGTAGGCAGTTGTGTGGTGACTCTCAAGGAGAGAGGCCACAAGTTAGTTGGAGGAGGTTAGGAGCTGGGCTCCTCAGTTACTAGGTGGCAGACGTTTGTCTGGGCCTGGTAGGAGCTGGAACCCTGGTTGCAGGGGATCGTGTCAAGGGGCACAGAACTGCCGAGGAAGGTAGCCGGCGGCCTTGAGCCATCTCCGGGCAGGGGCCAGGGCACGGCGGGGTACGTGGACCCTAGGCTGGGAAGTAGCTTCAAGCATCCTGGTAATTTACCCGACAAGGGCGAAGACTTCATGATTCGTCCTCCACCTGCTCCAAAATCGGGGTACTAGCGCAACGAGGGGAAAAGGACTTTCCTAATACACAGTCCAGAAAATCCCAAACGTGAACCCTGAGAGCAAGCTCACTCCGTTAGCCATACGAGTGAGCGGGACACAACTAGTTCTATACTACAGGGGCCAGCCAGTAAAGAAAGTGCCAAGGAAAAGGTCACAGGCTAACAATCAACACCATCGGGCACGGGATCCCAGCGTGCTCCCTCCCTGCTACAGCGGTGCTAAGAATTCTGGTTTACAAGTTGTCGGTGTCAGCGTTATTGGACTGAGTGAGTATGCAGTTACCCTTTCCTCCCCGACGGTGCTCCCCTTTCACAATCACCAAGCCCCGGGGCATTTCCCCCTACCCACAGAGGGGTTAAACACCTGGCTGCCATTCCATCGCCACCGGGCGCTCCCAACAGCAGCGGTGGTATCCCACCTTACCACACACCGTGGGTGGCGTCACAAACTCTAACCGCAAAATCCCCTGTAAATACCCCCCTTTTATTTTGAGTGTCTGTGCAGCCGCTCTGGGGTTCGGAGACTTCTGGAGCCACCTCGGATTCGGAGCCGAGCAGCAGCCCGGCTGCTGGCGCTGGGGCGGTACAGATACCACATGGGAAGACCTGTTATATATTATTGTTTAGATGAAAATAAAAAAAAGTGTAACCAGTTTTACCTTGCAGCCCGATGTCGTGCTGGAATTAACCAAGGGAGAGTGTAGCGCCCCTGAATCCTTCAGGGTGCTACAAAGTTCTGTATTCCCCCAGGATGCAGGGCCTACCCCCTTAGGGACCCAGTGCCGGTACCAACAAAAACCCAGGTAATGACTGTGGAGAGTGGACACAGCAAAGGAAAAAAAAATATCCAGCAGCAACGTCTTCATAAGGAAAAAAAAAATTCTTTAGAATTCCGTATTTATTGAAACTAATTCAAATTCATAGTGCAGCAAGTTATAAGCACGCGGTTGACGCGTTTCAGAAGTTAGACTTCCTTAATTATAACCATAACAAACACTGCGACAGAAGGAGTATAAATGAAAAAGAATAAGAAAAAAAGAGACTTAGGGAGGAGGAAGAAACAAAATTGTCTGAACCAGAACATGTGTGCTTGGAGACCACAAGAATGCAATTAACCCCTTATACACTGGGGGAAATATCAGGAAGTATAGCAAATGGAAAAACCACATAATTATAAAGGTAAAATTAAAAAGATGCATTTATATCAATAAAAATGGAAATATCCGATTACCCTATTTCCCCAGTGCATAAGAGGTTAATTGCATTCTTGTGGTCTCCAAGCACACATGTTCTGGTTTAGACCATTATGTTTCTTCCTCCTCCTTAAATCTCTTTCTTTTTCTTTTTCATTTATACTCCTTCTGTCGCAGTGTTTGTTATGGTTATGATTAAGGAAGTCTAACTTCTGAAACGCGTCAACCGCATGCTTATAACTTGCTGCACTATGAATTTTAATCAGTTTCAATAAATATGGAATTTTAAAGAAAAAATCTTTTCCTTATGAAGACGTTGCTGCTGGATTTTTTCCTTTGCTGCAATCACGTTGCGCCTCACTTGTTCCATGCACCGTCTGACCTTCTCTACAACATGAATTAACCAGAATCCTACTATACAGTGAGCTGTAATTTTTCTTCTTTTTGTGTGGAGAGTGGTCAGTGTGTGAGTTGACAGTGGAGTGTGAAGCTGTAACTGAGCAACGTCCTGACTCAGGTTAACTGTGACCTGGTACCCAGGAGAAGTGGTTGGCGGTGGAGTACTCCCGGAACTACGCACCGACGGGGTACAGGACCCTAGGACAGGAACAGGAAAGAGCTTCAAGCCGACCTGTTAACACCTTCACAGCAAAGGGTACCATCAACGACCTTGCTGACCCTAAAGAATCCGAATACTTAGTAGCAAAGGGAGAACCGGGTACAGGACCAGAGACTTCAACCCCAAAGGGTTCACGCTACCGTCAGGTGGACAGAAGTGGACAAACCACAGAACGGGGACCCCCAGTTGTTCTATACCATGGGGACCCACTTACCAGAGACAGGTGCAGGGGAGGAAGGTACCAGAGAATCAGACTGGCACTGGGACGAAGGGGACCTGGAGGCGAAACCAGCTGGCCTCGGGCAACCAGTTAACAGCCCAAGAAAGTGAGTAAACCAGTTGCACTGAATACCTGTGTGGACTATCATCTTCCGATGCACACTGCACCATACACCCATTGGGGCAAAACACTACTTGCGGAGGGACTGCCATACTAGCTGCCAATACCACCAGCCCCAGTAGAAACATTCTGCAGCGGCGGCTCCCTACACTTAGCCGCAACACCGCAAGTGGCGTCACGTATAAACTTTATTCAACAATCCCCTGTAAATATCACCATTACAAAAAGGGCCCAGGGCAGGGAACCGGGTAATGGCCATTCCCAAGAGAGACACCCCATATCCCCATAACCCTTGTATACTCCTCTTCATGGCATTGACAACATGGTGTGTAGACCAATCTACCTCTGTCATTGCACCCAGCACAAAAGCAAGGCTTCAAATCTTCTTCTCTTCCTCTCACTGTTCGGGTCCCTCAAGGTTCAGTTCTCAGCCCTCTTCTTTTCTCCCTCTACACTGTCCCAATTGGACAGACCATCAGTAGATTTGGCCTCCAGCACCATCTTTATGCTGTTGACACACAACTATACACCTCATCCCCTGACCTAACCCCAGCTGTGATACAGAACACCACTGACTGTCTGACTGCAGTTTGCAACATGATGTCTGCTCTCTATTTGAAACGTAACCTTTCCAAAACTGAACTTCTATTCCCTCCGTCTTCTTACCTTCCTAAACCCGACATCTCCCTCTCTGTTTGTGGCATCACGATAACTCCTTGGCAGCAGGCCCGCTGTCTGGGTGTTATACTTGACACCGATCTGTCCTTCATCTCCTATATACAATCTCTTGCCCGCTCCTGTCGCTTACACCTCAAGAACATCTCTAGAATTCGCCCCTTTCTCACAATGGAAATGACAAAAACCCTCACCGTGGCCCTGATCCACTCCCGCCTTGACTACTGTAACTCTCTATTAATTGGTCTCCCCCTAACTAGGCTCTCTCCTCTACAGTCCATCCTTAATTCAGCAGCCAGGATCACCTATCTGGCTAACCGCTACTCGGATGCCTCTGCTCTGTGCCAGTCATTGCACTGGCTGCCCATATATCACAGGATCCAATTCACACTGCTTGTTCTCACTCACAAAGCTCTCCACAGTGCGGCACCCCCCTACATCTCCACCCTCCTCTGTGTCTATCACTCTACCTGTTCCCTAGGACTTTCAACTAACATCCACACTAATCCGAACCTCCCACTCCCGGATCCAAGACTTCTCCCGAGCTGCGCCAATCCCAAGAAGTTAGGACAAATCACAACTTATTCAGCTTCAGACGCACCTTAAAAACGCATTGTGTTAGGGCGGCCTATCACACTCCCTAGCCAAACTAAATTCACATAGTCCCTCCACAACTTATCAGAACATAACTCCACGTCAAACTCCACTGCACCCAAATGCATCTCAAGGTTCTGGCTGATTGATAAAGGCAGCCATTATCAATCCCCCATTTCCTTGAGATGGCTGTATTATCATTGTAATTAAGCACTTACACCTTGACCCCCCCCCCCCCCCCCAACTCCTTGTAGATTGTAAACTCTCACGAGCAGGGTTGTCTCTTTTTTTTTTTAATTTTTTTTTTTTACATACTCTATTTATTTTATTTACTATAACTGTTACTTGTTTGTATATGATCCTCCTGAATTGTAAAGCGCTGCGGAATATGTTGGCGCTATAGAAATAAAGATTTTTTATTATTATTATTATCATTATTATTATCATCGCTGAAAAGCACAGGCCGCAATTCAAGTCTGAAAGAAATTCTGTTGCTTTGATAGACTTTAGGGAGTACTTTGCACACTACGACATCGTAGCTGCGATGCCGGTGGGGTCAAATCGTAAGTGACGCACATCCGGCCTCGCTGTCGATATCGTAGTGTGTAAATCCTTTTTGATACGAATAACGAGCGCAAAAGCATCGTAATCGTATCATCGGTGTAGTGTCCGACATTTTCATAATTTTGCTGCAGCGACGGTACGATGTTGTTCCTCGTTCCTGCGGCAGCACACATCGCTGTGTGAGAAGCCGCAGGAGCGAGGAACATCAGCTTACCTGCGTCACCGCGGCTCACGCCGGCTATGCGGAAGGACGGAGGTGGGCGGGATGTTTACGTCCCGCTCATCTCCGGCCCTCCGCTTCTATTTGCCGCCTGCCGTGTGACGTCGCTGTGACGCCGCATGACCCGCCCCCTTAGGAAGGAGGCGGGTCACCAGCCAGAGAGATGTCGCAGGGCAGGTAAGTCCATGTGAAGCTGCTGTAGCGATAATGTTCGCTATGGCAGCTATCACAAGATATTGCTGCTGCGACGGGTGGTGGGGACTATCGAGCTCGGCATCGCAAGCATCGGCTTGCGATGTCGTAGTGTGCAAAGTACCCCTAAGGCTTCAGAAATCTTATTAAGTTGTAATATTTCTATATTAGGGTTGTTCCTTTGTATATCCCAAGAGTTCATTACTTTTATAGTGTTAAGGCCGCTTTACACGCTGCGATATCGGTACCGATATTGCTAGCGTGGGTACCCGCCCTCATCTGTTGTGTGACACGGGCAAATCGCTGCCCGTGCTGCACAACATCGCCCAGACCTGTCACACATACTTACCTGCCCGTGACGTCGCTGTGACCGGCGAACCGCCTCCTTTCTAAGGGGGCGGTTCGTTCAGCGTCACAGCGACATCACAGCAGCGCCACTGAAACGCCACCCAATAGAAGCGGAGGGGCGGAGATGAGCGGGACGTAACATCCCGCCCACCTCCTTCCTTCGCATTGCGGCTGGGAGGCAGGTAAGGAGAGCTTCCTCGTTCCTGCGGTGTCACACGGAGCGATGTGTGCTGCCGCAGGAACGAGGAACAACTTCATTACTGCTGCAGTAACGATATTTGAGAATGGACCCCCATGTCACCGATGAGCGATTTTGTATGTTTTTGCGACGATGCAAAATCGCTCATAGGTGTCACACGCAACGGCATCGCTAATGCGGCCGTATGTGCGTCACAAATTCTGTGACCCCAACGACTTCGCATTAGCGATATCGTAGCGTGTAAATCCCCCTTTATACTATATAAGGGACATTTCTATGTGTTGTGAATGCAGTGACAGGAGTGAACTCATCCACTTTGTAATTGAGTGCCATGTGTCTTCTCTCAGAATATTCTTTACCACCATAAATTGGGGCACAGAGAATACATGGCGACCAGAGCTGGAGGAGAGCCGAGCCTTAGTTTTATGGTTTTCCTGCAGGAATTTACTTTACAATGCAGAAAACAACAGTTCAATGTCATATTTAGCTCTGCTACATAGATAGTTATAAGGCAAGAGTACAAAGACTTCCCTGTAGACAGGATCTCAGCCATCATAGATCAGGGAAGAAAGGAAAACGCAGAATCCAGTCATATTGTGATACATTATCGCCAGAAGCGCAATATCCATAGGCAATCTCCCAGCCGCCTGACCCCAGCGCCGCAGGAGCATTATTTAGTGCATGAGTGGAGCAGTTAGATGGAGAGGAACATTTTCTGAGCAGATTGTCTCATTCTTCCAATGTACAAAGGTGAAGGAGAAGCGACGGAGGACGTTAGAACTTTCCCATGAAGTGTTCGCACATAATAAGCTGCTCTGCAGATGGAGGGGAAATCAGTCCTGCAATAATGAAGCATTTTCTGCTGCTTGTACAGAACTCTCACAATCATTTGTCTGTGACCTCTTCATAGCAGTAACCCCTCTAGCTCTGAAGTTGACTAATGAGAGGTCCATATCCTGCTGCACTTCCACCCATGTGGCAGGCCCCATCTGCCTGGCTCCGGGAGCTGTGATCCTCCCGCCTAGGCTCTTCTCTCTTGCGCTCTCTGGAAGCTTCTTGCTTAAGTTACACAGGCACAAGTGCTCGGTTCATACTACATCTTTTCATATTTATACATACATTTTTTTACAGGAAGTAAAATTATATATATTTTTTATTTTAAAAGCATTATTGGAAAACATATGTCATACAGAATAGTTAAGGGGGCTCTTGTGTATATGGACTTTTCAAAAGCTTTTGATACGGTGCCACACAAAAGGTTGGTACATAAAATGAGAATAATGGGGATAGGGGAAAATATGTGTAACTGGGTTAAAAACTGGCTCAGTGATAGGAAACAAAGGGTGGTTATTAATGGTACGTACTCGGACTGGGTCTCAGTTCATAGTGGGGTACCACAGGGGTCAGTATTGGGCCCGCTTCTTTTCAACATATTTATAAATGACCTTGTTGTGGGCATGCGGATGATACTAAACTCTGCAGGGTAATCAATACAGAGGAGGATAATTTCATATTACAGGGAGATTTATGTAAATTGGAGGATTGGGCTGAGAAGTGGCAATTGAAGTTTAATGTAGATAAATGTAAGGTCATGCACTTGGGTAGAGGAAATAACATTTATGATTATGTACTTAATTGTAGAACACTGGGTAAAACAGACACAGAAAAAGACTTGGGTGTATGGGTGGATGATAAACTTCACTTTAGTGGACAGTGTCAGGCAGCTGCTGCCAGGGCTAATAAAATAATGGGATGTATTAAAAGAGGTAGAAGTGTTCATGAAAAAAATATAGTTCTACCTCTGTACAAGTCACTAGTGCGACCGCACTTAGAATACTGTGTACAATTCTGGTCACCGATATATAAGAAGGACATAGCTGAACTGGAGAGGGTGCAGAGAAGAGCCACCAAGATTATTAGAGGAATGGGTGGGCTGCAATACCAAGACAGGTTATTAAACTTGGGGTTATTTAGTTTGGAAAAACGAAGGCTTAGGGGGGATCTAATCACAATGTATAAATATATGAGGGGACAGTACAGAGACCTTTCCAAAGATCTTTTTACACCTAGGCCTGCGACTGGAACACGGGGGCATCCGCTACGTCTTGAGGAAAGAAGGTTTAATCATAATCACAGACGAGGATTCTTTACTGTACGAGCAGTGAGACTATGGAACTCTCTGCCGCATGATGTTGTAATGAGTGATTCACTACTAACATTTAAGCAGAGCCTGGACGCCTTTCTTGAAAAATTTAATATTACCAGTTATGTATATTAGATTTTATGACAGGGTATTGATCCAGGGAACTAGTCTGATTGCCGGATGTGGAGTCAGGAAGGAAATTTTTTCCCCATTGGAACTTGTTTGCCACATTGGGGTTTTTTTTTGCCTTCCTCCGGATCAACATGTTAGGCTACGGGTTGAACTAGATGGACTTAGAGTCTCCCTTCAACCTTAAAAACTATGATACTATGATACTATGATACCGTGCCTAACATGATTTCTAATACCAGGATGGGACAAGGAATTTTCATGCAGATGAAACCAATGATTCCCTCCTCTGATGGGTCAGCTCTGATGACCACTTTCAATAAAATTGTTACCCATTTCACCAAGAATACAGTGGAACCTCGGTTAACGAGTAACCCAGCTTGCGAGTATTTCGCTTAGGCTACTTTCACACATCAGGTTTTTGCCATCAGGTACAATCCGGAAAAAAACGGGTAAATCGGATCCAGTACCGCATCCGGTTTATCCCCATAGACTTGCATTGTAACCGGATTGTACCTGATGGCTTTGCGTTGCATCCGTTTTTTTCCGGATGCGGCAAAATTTATCAAAGCGGCGGCCGGAGGCAACGTGTCTTGCAACGTTTTTTTGTCCGGCAAAAAAAACCGCATCGCGCCGGATCCGGCGTGATACGGCATGTTTTACAATGAAAGCCTATGGACGCCGGATCCGGCGCAATGCGGTAAAAAATGGATGCAGCTACCGGATCCGTTTTTGTAAACTGCGCATGCACCAAATTAATTAAAAAAGCTGATCCTTCAAAAAAAAGGACAAACAGGATGCAAAAACGGATGCAAACCGTATCCACCGGATCCGGTTTTGTACGCATCCGGCATAACGGATCCGTTAAAAACCGGATCCGGTGGATACGGTTTTACATTTTTTTGCCAGATCCTTTGGATCAGGAAAAAAAAGGATTGTGCCTGAATGCAGAAAACTGATGTGTGAAAGTAGCCTTTGATGAGTAAAGCTTGCTGTAAATTTGTAACTCAGTTTACAAGCAAACTTTACTGTGCGAGCAAATACTCACTGCATATACTTCCAGTTCCGTACTTCCACTGTGCTCTAACCCGCTCTTGCAGTCCGCACAAACACACACAAACACGCACAAACACACACTCACGCACACACACATATTATGCTCACTTTACCTACCGTTCTATTGCCGACCTCCTGGTTCTTGTAGTACTCCACTACAGGATGTATATCCGGTAATCATCACGACGAGGGAGGAACTTCCACTGTCAGCCGCTACTCTAAGGCAGCGCGCTGACAAATCAGAGGCAAGCGGCTCCTGCCTTTGACATCAGCGCTCTGGCAGCAGAACTTCCTCCCTCGTCACGATGGTTAACCGATACACATCCTGTACCGGCGAACTACAAGAACCCAGAAGGCCGGCGTTGGAACAGAAGGTAAGGTGAGCATAATATTTGTGTGTGCGTGCGTGCTTGTGTGTTTGTGCGTGTTTGTGCATGTGTGGATTGGCACAATAGGGGACCAAGATGAGAGGTTGCACAAGTTGTGGAACGAATTGCCTGCATTGCAATGATTTCCTATGGGAAATCTTGCTTTGCTATATGAGTAACTTGGTTAACAAGCACACTCCCAGAACAGATTGTTCTCGTTAACCAAGGTTCCACTGTACTAGCAAAAGTAAAAACAGAATGGTGTAAATTAGGGGTGTGACTTAACAGGAGTGCAATTTCAAAGTCGGATGTAGATTAATTCCTTGTTTGTAGACCATTTACACAATACGAGGGACAAATAGAGAATTAGTGATATTCATTACTGACGTCTATATTTCAAATTTCAGACCCATGGATAGTCATGGAAATTAATATAGTTTAACTACGATGGAAACCATTTGGTTTCAATTAAGGTGGCTAACATTTACTAGATACCCTAAAGGAAAATAAACAGACTCCCCAGTATAGATAAAGGGATACATATCATGCTTTTTATGTAACAAACACAGCTTGCATTAAACTGATGGTGGTTCTGATGATATATTAATGTACTGATGGTGGTCCTGATGATGTATTCATGTACTGATTGTGGTTCTGGTGCCGTATTCATATAGTTGTTTTGGTTCTGGTGACATATTCATGTACTGTTAGTGGTTCTAGTGATGTATTCTAGTTCTGGTGACATTTTCATGTAATAACTAGGGATTAGCAAACCCAAACTGTAAAGTTTGTGATTCATATGGAACACTGGGGGTCCAGATCCTGGACCCGAACACAGACTTTTACAGTCATATGAAAAACTTTGGGCACCCCTATTAATGTTAACCTTTTTTCTTTATAACAATTTGGGTTTTTGCTATTTCAGTTTCATATATCTAATAACTGACAGACTGAGTAATATTTCTGGATTGAAATAAGGTCTATTGTACTAATAGAAAATGTGTAATCCGCATTTAAACAAAATTTGACCGGTGCAAAAGTATGGGCACCTCAACATAAAAGTGACATTAATATTTTGTAGATCCTCCTTTTGCAAAAATAACAGCCTCTAGTCGCTTCCTGTAGCTTTTAATGAGTTCCTGGATCCTGGATGAAGGTATATTTGACCAGTCCTGTTTACAAAACAATTCCAGTTCAGTTAAGTTTGATGGTCGCCGAGCATGGACAGCCGCTTCACATCATCCCACAGATTTTCAATGATATTCAGGTCTGGGGACTGGGATGGCCATTCCAGAACATTGTAATTGTTCCTCTGCATGAATGCCTGAGTAGATTTGGAGCAGTGTTTTGGATCATTGTCTTGCTGAAATATCCATCCCCTGCGTAACTTCAACTTCATCACTGATTCTTACACATTATTGTCAAGAATCTGCTGATATTGAGTTGAATCCATGCGACCCTCAACTTTAACAAGATTCCCGGTGCCGGCATTGGCCACACAGCCCCAAAGCATGATGGAACCTCCACCAAATTTTACTGTGGGTAGCAAGTGCTTTTCTTGGAATGCCGTGTTTTTTTGCCTCCATGCATAACGCCTTTTTGTATGAGCAAACAACTCAATCTTTGTTTCATCAGTCCACAGGACCTTCTTCCAAAATGTAACTGGCTTGTCCAAATGTGCTTTTGCATACCTCAAGCGACTCTGTTTGTGGCGTGCTTGCAGAAACGGCTTCTTTCGCATCACTCTCCCATACAGCTTCTCCTTGTGCAACGCTCGCTGTATTGTTGACCGATGCACATTGACACCATCTGCAGCAAGATGAAGCTGCAGGTTTTTTGAGGTGGTCTGTGGATTGTCCTTGACTGTTCTCACCATTCTTCTTCTCTGCCTTTCTGATATTTTTCTTGGCCTGCCACTTCTGGGCTTAACAAGAACTGTACCTGTGTACCTTCCCCTGAACAACTATGTTGAATAATCTTTGTTTTCAGATCAAATGAGAGTTGTTTTGAGGATCCCATGATGCCACTCTTCATAGGAGATTCAAATAGGAGAACAACTTGCAAGTGGCCACCTTAAATACCTTTTCTCATGATTGGATACACCTGCCTATGAAGTTCAAAGCTCAATGAGGTTACAAAACCAATTTAGTGCTTTAGTAAGTCAGTAAAAAGTAGTTAGGAGTGTTCAAATCAAGAAATTGATAAGGGTGCCCATACTTTTGCATCGGTCAAATTTTGTTTAAATGCGGATTGCACATTTTCTGTTTGAACAATAAACCTCATTTCAATCTAGAAATATTACTCAGTCCATCAGTTATTAGATATATGAAACTGAAATAGCTGTTGCAAAAACCCCAAATTGTTATAAAGAAAAAAGGTTATTATTATTATTATTATTATTTATTATTATAGCACCATTTATTCCATGGCGCTTTACAAGTGAAAGGGTATACGTACAACAATCATTAACAGTACATAACAGACTGGTACAGGAGGAGAGAGGACCCTGCCCACGAGGGCTCACAGTCTACAGGGAATGGGTGATGGTACAATAGGTGAGGACAGAGCTGGTTGCGCAGTGGTCTACTGGAATGAGGGCTATTGTAGGTTGTAGGCTTGTCGGAAGAGGTGAGTCTTGAGGTTAACATTAATAGGGGTGCCCAAACTTTTTCATATGACTGTACCTGTACGTCCGGTTCCTGTTTGGATTTATCATCCGAATACAGCTTGTTGAAAGGTTGCAGAGCAGCATATCAACAAACTTTTCCGTTTTGTGCACTTCCGGCCTCATCACAGCTATGTCAAATATTGGTATGTAGTAATAATAATAAAAAAAAGACGTAGGCTCCTGCCCTATTTTTGATAACCACAGGTTGAAACCACCTATTATCTGCTTTACTTTGTCTGGTTATGAAAAATAAAGGGGATCCCACAATGCTTTTTGTTGATTATTTAATAAATAATTTTCAAAAAGGCATAGGGTTCCCCCTATTTTTTTATAACCAGCCAAGGTAAAGCTGACCCCTGGGGGCTGGTATTATCAGAGTGGGAAGAGCCATAGTTAGTCCCTGTCCCTGCCTAAAAATAGCAGCCCAAAGCCTCCTCAGAATTGGCACAATCATTAGAGGCGACAATTGTGGCTTTTTACTCAGCTCATACTGATTGCCCTGGTGCAGTGACAATCGAGGTAAAATATGAGGTTGATGAAAGATTTGATTTGTCAAAAATCACACCTGCCATCAAGCCCTAGGTTAGTAAGGTGGAGGCATCTATTAAACACCCCCATATGAAACAGAAAAATCCTTTATTTGAAATAAAAAATACAGACACCCTATTTCACCCCAAAAATACCCCTGCAGTCAGACATCATACCCTCTATGTCTCTTGATGATCCTCAGCTCTGCTACTCTCAGAGGCTGAAGTGACAGAAAACGTTACCTGTGGCCTTTGGGACACTGACGGCAATGGGGAAGCCCCTAGCTGTGAGAAGCAGTGGCGTCATTCAGGTGACTGGAGTTCACAACCTGGGTCTCTCATGGTACCCTCTGTGACCGCCGGTGAACTCTCTGCCGGATTTCCGGATTGTTGCCTTGTCACGCAATCCGACAGTCTGGAAATCTGGCAAGTTCAACTGTGATTACAGCTAGTTGCTCCCAGGCTACCCTCTGTGATGTGTGAACCACCAACTTTGACCTCAGTTGAACTCTCTTCTGGATTGTCAGACTGTCTGAATTGTGTGACACCACGGCAGAGCAGTCCTGCAATCCGGCAGTGAGTTCAGCTGAGGTCAGAAAGTATAGCATGGAAACCTCCAGCTGTGTCCTCAGCTGAACTCTCTAACAGATTACCGGACTGCTCTGCTGCTGTATCACGCAAGCCGACAGTCTGGCAATCCGACAGTGAGTTTAACTGAGGTCACAGCTGGTGGTTCCCACGCTACCTTCGGTGCTGTTGAACTGCCAAGTGTTAATTCAGTTGAATTCACAGATTGATTGCCAGACTGTCGGATTGCGTAACACATTGGCAGAGCAGTCCAATAATCTGGTAGTGAGTTCAGCTGAGGTTTCAAAGGGTAGTGTGGGAACCTACAGCTGTGAACATTGCTTCTTACAGTCGAGGGTTCCTCTGCTGCTCTCAATGTGTCCCAGAAACTGCAGTAACCGGTAACATTTTTTGTCACTGCAGCCTTCGAATGCTGCAGAATCGACGATCATTGTGGGATGTCATGTGGATTACGTCGGACCTGCATGGGTGTTTTGGGGGTTATTAAAGATAGTGTGAGTGTTTGTTATTTAAAAAAAACGATTTTTCTGTGTTTATTTCTTTTAACTTACAAGGTTAGTAATGGGATGTCTCATATACGTCTCTCCATTACTAACCTAAGGCTTGATGGAAGCTGTGATTGTTGACAAATCACAGTTGATATAATCCCATATATTACCCTGATTGCCACCGCACCAGGGCAGTTGGGATGAGCTAGGTAAAGCGCCATAATTGACACATCTAATGTGATGCACCAATTCCAGGGCAGCTGGGGGCTGGTATCCAAATAGTATAGATGAGTACTAGAGTAGGTTATGGTAAAGTGACATTAAATGTAAAGGCACTAGCAGGAAAATACTTATTTTTCAGACCCAAAGAAGTGGTGATTGAACTAGCCCCCTATGAGAAGCAGGGTGAGACATGCATCGGGGTGGAGGGATGCCAGTCATTACATCTATCTACATAATACAGGTACCGTACTTGCTTCAGTTAGTTCAATCACCACTTTCTACTCTGAAGAATAAATATAATTTTGTCCCTTTTTGTACTTACCTCTTTGTTATTTTATCACACAAAAAAAATGTGTTTTATATTTTTCAATTCAATAACATTCATGTATTTTTATTTACTTATCCTCTTGAGCTTTTTTTTCTAGGATAATGCTGATAAAGCTTTTTAATTTTCAAATAATGGAAGTGTCTCATATCCGTTTCCTCATTACTAAACTAAGACTTGATGGCATCTGTGATTTTTGACAAATCACAGCTATCATAAAATGCAAATATTACTTTAATTGCCACTGCACCAAGGCAATCGGGATGAGCAGGGTAAAAAGCCAGAGCTGCCTGATTTTTAGCCACTAAACATTATGGGATTGCTTGCCAATCACAGTAATGCCATACACATATTTGCTATTGGCATTACTGTGATTGGCTGGCTGGATCGCGTCATTGAGTCTGTATAATACCGGTCGAAGCGATCTTAGGTGCATTTCATCCGAACGGACAACTGCTGCTGTTTACCTGGTATCCAGCTTTGTTGGCTGAGGTCCTGCCCCTTCTGGTCACATGGGTACCACCTCACACAGGTCCTGCAAGAGACAAAGTGAATCCTTTGTATAATAACTTATGCTAATTCTAACAGGGGGAGGGGATAACTGTGAATATATTATCTGATCCTCAGCTGCTGTCACCCAACAAGCAGCTAATTTTATATATTTTACTTTTTTGGATTTCAAAACCTAAACAACCAAGCTGACCACTACAGGTATGTATAGAATCAGCCTGATAGTGCCAGTAGAGCACTGGCTTTATGTTATATACGAAAATTCTGTTGATTGGTTCCCTTTAAGGGATAGTGTCAGTGCGTGGCAGAACCTGTTTGACGATTCAACCAACAGCCCTTTTCAGGACAGAAATCTGAATAGAATCCACTTTGTGTAAAAAGGCATTTAGGTAGAGTTGATTGTTTTAAATGACCTACTGATGTTACAAAGAAGACATCATTTTAAAGAGATTATTCCATAACCGCTGCTCTAAGAGCTTGTTAGTGCAGGGCAATATATCTGCTAAGGGTCCAAAGTATTTAATAAGGTATTTAGGCAGTGTTGATTGTGTAAAATTATGTGCTGCACCAAACAAAACACCATTTTAAAAAAGAGAATTCTAAAATTGCTGTTTCTGCTGCAAAATCAAACAGTCCCTTAGCCCCTTCATCCGCAGGCGATTTTCCGTATCTTTCTTTTTGCTCTCCTTTTTCCGAGAACCATAACTTTCTTATTCATCCATCAATCTTTCCATATGAGAGCTCATTGTTTGCGGGATTAGTTGTACTTTTAAATGAAATCATACGTTTTACCATATAGTGTACTGGAAAATTGCAAAACAATTCCAAGTGCGGAAAAATTGCATTTGCAACTGCATGAATGTTTTTGGGATATTTTATTTACTGTGCTCCCTGTATGGTAAAACTGATGTATCAGTGTGAAGCTTCAGGGCGGTACAAGTTTGTAGACACCAAACATGCATAGGTTTACTTTCATCTAAAGCAGCGGTGGGGAACCTCCGGCACGCGGGCCGCATACGGCCCACGAAGACCTTTCCTACGGCCCCCGGGAATCTGCCGGCAGCCGCGTCTTGTCGGTTGCCGGCCCTTTAAGTCCCCATGTGCACTGCGAGGATGCGCATTCAGCATTCACTACTGAACGCTGGTCAGTGCCTGTGTGCTCAGGCCTTATTTTGTGGGCGGGGTTAGCACTTTCGCCTTGTCCCACAGAAGCCTAGCAGCAGTTTCACGGCTTCAACTCTGTGTACCCGCTCCCACTGTGATATGTGAGCGCTCTCCCGTGCTGCATGCCAGCTCCCCCGTGCGTGCTTCCCCGTGCTGCGTGCCAGCTCCCCCATGTGCGCTCCCCCGTGCTGTGGGCCAGCTCCTCTGTGCTCGCTACCCCGTGTGCGCTCCTACTGTGCTGTGTGCCCACTCCCACTGTGTTATGTGCTAGTTTCCCAGCTGCCGTGTGCCTGCTCCCTCTGTGCCCGCTCCACCAGGGTTGTGTGTCCCCCCTCCCCCAGGGTTGTGTGTCCCCCAGGGCTGTGTGCCCCCCTCCCCTAGGTCTGTGTGACCCCCCTCTCCTAGGTCTGAGTGCCCCCCCTCCCCTAGCTCTGTGTGCCCCCTCCCCTAGGTCTGTGTGCCCCTCCTTCCCCTAGGTCTGCGTGCCCCCCTTCCCTAGATCTGTGTGTCCCCCTCCCTCCCCTAGGTCTGTGTGCCCCCCTCCCCTAGTGCTCTGTGCCCTCCTCCCCTAGGTCTGCGTGCCCCACCCCTCCCATAGGTCTGCGTGCCCCCCTCTCTCCCCTAGGTCTGCGTGCCCCCCTCCCTCCCCTAGGTCTGTGTGCCCCTCTCCTCTAGGGCTGTGTGCCCTCCTCCCCTAGGGCTGTGTGCCCCCCACTCCCACAGAGCTGTGTACCCCCAACTCCCCCAGAGCTGTGTGCCCCAACTCCCCCAGAGCTGTGTGACCCCCCCAGTGCTGTGTACCACCCCTAGTGCTGTGCCCCAAGTGATGTCCATGCTCCCCATGCTGTCTGTGCCCCCGTTGCAATGTCTGTGCTTTGCATGTGTCGTCAGTTTCCCCCTTGCCCCCCTAGTGCTGTCCGTGCCCCCCTAGTGCTGTATGTGCCCCCTAGTGCGGTCCATAACCCCCTAGTGCTGTGGGCGCTCCAAATCCATATCTTTACCTCCCAGTGATGTATATGCCCTCAGCCTCTTTTGTGACGTATATATTCTCCCAGCCCATGCTGTGATATTATATGCCCCATTGTCTCCTGTAATGTATATATTACAGGTGGGGCTGGAGCATACACATCGCAGGAGACACTGGGGGCATATACATCACAGGATGGGCTGGGGCATATACATCACAGGAGGGGCTGGGGGCATATACATCACAGGATGGGCTGGGGCATATACATCACAGGAGGGGCTGGGGCCTATACATCACAGGAGGGGATGGGGCCTATACATCACAGGAGGGGCTGGGGCATATACATCACAGGAGGGGCTGGGACATATACATCACAGAAAGGGCTGAGGCATATACATCACAGGAGGGGCTGGGTCATACAAATCACAGGAGGGGCTGGGTCATACAAATCACAGGAGGGGCTGGTGGCATACACATCACATTGGAGATGCTGGAGCATATACATCAGTGGAGACGCTGGGGGCATATACATCACAGGAGGGGCTAGGGCATCTCCTGTAATATATATATATACAGCAGTCCCAGTGTCTCCTATGTGATGCATATACACTAGTCCCAGCGTCTCCTATGTGATGTGTATGCCCCCAGCCCCTCCTGTGATGTATGTATCATAGTATCATAGTTTTTAAGGTTGAAGGGAGACTCTAAGTCCATCTAGTTCAACCCGTAGCCTAACATGTTGATCCAGAGGAAGGCAAAAAAACCCCAATGTGGCAAACAAGTTCCAATGGGGAAAAAATGTCCTTCCTGACTCCACATCCGGCAATCAGACTAGTTCCCTGGATCAATACCCTGTCATAAAATCTAATATACATAACTGGTAATATTACATTTTTCAAGAAAAGCATCCAGGCTCTGCTTAAATGTTAGTAGTGAATCACTCATGTACAGCAGTCCCAGTGTCAGTTGTGATGTATATGATTTAACAATCTTATTATCACAAAGAGTTGACTGCTCCAGACCGAGACACTCCTTAAAAAGCAGTTGTGAGAAGCGACATGATCAATATCACCAAAAATTAACCGCTCCACCAAAGAGAAGCAGCTCTGGCCACCACAATAGGGGTGAGTTAATTAATTGCTTGACCAAATGTAGCCGGGTAATTTTCACATTGATAATTTTGTGTGGCCCCCGATGATTCATAGAAATTTCCAGATGACCCCCGGCAGCAAAAAGGTTCCCCACCCCTGATCTAAAAGGTTAAAAAAAATTCTGAAATTTGTCAAAAACAGTAGAGCACTATTTTTTTGCATCATATTCCGTGACCCATGGTCATTGTTTTGGATCTAGGGCTCAGTGATGACTTATTTTTTGCATCTCGAGCTGACATTTTTAATTACATCATTTTTGCACAGATGCTACGTTTTGAAAACCAGGAAAACGACTGCTGTAGGAAGGAGGGAAATAGGAGTGCAGCCAAGCCCAGACAGATGTTGGTGGTAGGGGACTCTATAATTAGGCGGACAGACAGGGTCATCTGTCGCCGAGACCGTGAATGCCGAACAGTGTGTTGTCTGCCGGGTGCTCGGGTTCGGCATATTGCGGATCGGATAGACAGATTGCTGGGTGGGGCTGGGGAAAACCCAGCGGTCATGGTGCACATTGGTACTAATGACAACATTAGAGGCAGGTGGAAGGTCCTTAAAAATTATTACAGGGAACTAGGAGAGAAGCTGAAGTCCAGGACCTCCAAGGTGGTGTTTTCAGAAATACTACCGGTGCCACTAGCGTCACTAGAAAGACAGCGGGAGCTTAGGGAGATAAATACGTGGCTTAGAAATTGTTGCAGGAAGGAAGAATTCGGGTTCATGGAGAACTGGGCCGACTTTTCAGTCGGCTACAGGCTCTACGGTAGGGACGGGCTGCACCTCAATGGGGAGGGTGCAGCTGTGCTGGGGGAGAAAATGGTCAGACGGATGGAGGAGCTTTTACACTAGGATCTGGGGGAGGGAGGGTAATGGAGCAAAAATGGGGATAGATAGAGCAGATAGAGACAGCGAGATGGTAGGGGTCAATGAAGGATTAGGGGGGATGGGACATGCAAGGAATGTAGGGAGGCTAGGAGTAATAAAGGTGTTAATAGTATTAAATGTCTACTGGCAAATGCAAGAAGTCTTGCAAACAAAATGAATGAATTGGAGACTCTTATGTGAACCATGGATTATGATGTGTGGTGGGCATTACGGAAACCTGGCTGAATGAAAGCCATGACTGGGTGACAAACATACAGGGTTATAGTACATTTAGGAGAGACAGGAAAGACAAGAAAGTTGGTGGAGTGTGTTTATTTATCAAATCTAACCTAAAACCTGTGCTGAATGATGTCATTGGGGGGAACTGCAACAATGTAGAGTCAATATGGGTAAATGTACATGGGGAGCGGAATAATAGAAAAATGCTAATTGGAGTTTGCTATAAGCCTCCTAACATACCTGAACAAATAGAGGGTGAAATGCTGGAACAAATTGAAAAGGCAGCTAATAATAATAATCGGATTCTTATTATGGGGTATTTCAACTATCCAGACATACAGTGGGACATAGAATCTTCTGGTTGTGCTAAAAGCTGTAAATTCATATCTACTATTCAAGACAATTTCCTCTCTCAGATGGTAGATGAACCGACGAGGGGAGATAATCTGTCGGATCTGGTCCTGTCAAATAGACCGGATACAATTTCAGATCTACAGGTCCGGGAGCACTTGGGCACCAGCGATCATAATATGGTAAGCTTTAACGTAAAATTCAATAGAACATTTCAAAGGGGAAATGGTAAAACCTGGAATTTTAGGAAAGCTGATTTCAACAAATTAAGGGAAGAGCTTAAATGTGTAGATTGGGACAAAGTCATGGTAACTGGGGATACTGAACATAAATGGGGAAAGTTTAAGGATATACTGCTAGAGTCCCGTAAAAAACTTATACCCTCTGGTAATCAAATGTCCAGGAATAAAAAGAAACCACTATGGATAAATAAGACTGTACAAAGTATAATAAAACAAAAACAAAGGGCGTTTAAAATCTTAAAGGCTGAGAATACAGAAATAGCATTTCAGAAGTACCGTATTTTCCGCTTTATAAGACGCACCGGATTATAAGACGCACCCCAAATTTAGACATAAAAAAATGTAAAAAAAAGAAAAATGGGGTCCGTCTTATACTCCGGTGTTCTCTTACCGGAGGGGGGCAGCAGTGGTGGTGAAGCGGGGTCACAGGAGGCACAGGTTGTGCTGGCAGGCGCGGCGGGTCAGTGGCAGCGGGGTCTGTGGTTGCAGGTGCCGTGGCGTCCGTGGTTGCAGGTGCGGTGGCATCCGTGGTGGTGGCAGCAGCGGCGGCGGGTGAGCCGTGCAGCAGGCCGATGCAGTGAGTGTCTGCGGTCCCGGTTCAGTGGTGGCAACGGCGGCGACGGCTCAGTGGTGGGAGCAGCGGCGACTGCTCAGTGGTGGCAGCGGCGCCGACTGCTCAGTGGTGGAGCAGACGGATGCGGTGTTTTCCCAGTGTGTCCGCGGTCCCGATTCAAGTAATGGTGCCCGGAGCAACGCATGCGCAGATGGAGCTCTCATCCGAGGGCTCCATCTGCGCACATGCTGACTCCCGGAGCAGCACGTGCGCAGATGGAGCGCTCATCCAAGAGCTCCACCGGCGCCATCATTTGAAAGTGGGACCGTGGACAACTGGTAACTTGCTGCACAGCCACCCGCCCCGCACGCACAGAGTGGCAGCCAGCAGGCTGCCCGCCTACCCTGCGTGCAAGCCGCCGGGTACCTGTGCTTGGGTGCGGTGGCAGCCGGGTACCCGTGGCTGTGTGCGGGCGGCAGCTGGGTGCTGTGTGCGGGCAGCAGCTGGGTGCCTGTGTGAGGGCGGGAGCCGGGTGCCTGTGTGAGGGTGGCAGCCGGGTGCCGCCCGCACAGGCACCCAACTGCCGCCCGCACACAGCACCCGGCTGCCGCCCGCACACAGCCACGGGTACCCGGCTGCCACCGCACGCAAGCACAGGTACCCGGCCACTTGCATGCAGCCACAGGCACCCGGCTGCCTGATCGCCTCAGACAGGACCCCCCAGGTACCGCTATATAAGACGCACCCCCCATTTTCCTCCCAAATTTTTGGGAGGAAAAGTGCGTCTTATAAAGCGAAAAATACAGTTGTGGAGACACGGGGCTCAGTGGGTGCTCTTGTCCACTAAAACCCACCGCCTTTAGAAAGACAGCGTGGCTCAGGGCTCATCCCAACTGAACGCCGGCCTCCTTAACTGTGGGCGTAACACTACTCAGACGACACAGGGTGAGGGAACCACAATAATTAGACTTTGTTGGATCCCCAAACAATTAACGGCACATAACACATAACCAGCAAAACACACAAATGTAACAGGCAACAGAGTCTCACCCTTCCGCTGGCTCACCAGGGATTTAGAATGTCCTTGCCTCAGAGGTTCCAGGGCCGCTTACTCCAATCCAGCAGCACCCCGCTTTTGGCGGGCACCCACCAAGAAAGGAATAGTGCCAGATTTAGGAAGCTGGCTGAGGTCTGCAAAGTCTGTTCCAGGTGACTGAACTGTCCCAACCTGAGTGTCCTCCTTAGGTAGTCCTGTATGATGTTACGATCCTGGCAGCCGGAGTCGAAATCCCTAGGCTGTGGATATGGTCTCCAACCGGAACCGGAGTCCCTAGATTGAAGCCATAAGATATCCTGATCCTCTAGTCAGCTCCAAAGAGCTTAGACTGGATCCATCAGCATCCATCAACCACCTGGTGGCTTAAAGAAGTCCCTTTTATAGCCACATCCTTCCACTTAGATACACTACGTCCTCATCGATTGGTTGGACAAGAGCGCCTCTCCCATTGGATGAATCTCAAGCTGCATGGACAATGTTCATCCAAATGATGTCTACAGAAAGACTGAGGATATTTACATGAAGTCTGCAAGTCACAGACTCGACAATGGCTACTAAGGTAATTACATTAGATTAGCAATAGAACTACATTACAATGAATGCTCCGAAGGGTCTGGTCCCAAACAATAGTTAAGCAAACATAAGTTACCACACAGTAGAACAATAGGTCTGGCTGAATGTTAAGAAACTTTAACCCATGAGAGTCCATGTCGTCACATTCCTTCCCCTTCTTAGTATTAGCCAGACATGATAGGCTTCCGATCATCCTTCTCCTCTTAACGGCATTGTCCTTTTTAATGGTGAGGTCAGCAACAGAGGCTTGCATCTATACACCTCCCCCTGATTACCTCCCCCAAGTTGAGCAGCCATATTGTGGACAAGCACTAAGGTGGGGTCCATGAGTTGGGCCTGCACAAATCTCCCACTATCAATCCTCCCCCAGTCAATAGCCACAGTGTGGTTAGGCTTACTCACGGTTCTTGGCTCACAAGTGGATGATGGAGACCGGGAATGCAAACCATCCCTGGAAAAGATGTTAGAAAGATCCACATCAGGGTCCTGCTTGGCTTGGAGGTGGGTAATGGCTGCTTCAAACTGACTGGATAGTCCTTGTCCTAGGTCATTCTCCAAAATGACTGGTGTGAGCAGGTAATTCACAAGCCCCACTTTCACTTCCCTTTGAGTGGTATCCGAAACAACAGGCTTGGTGGGGCCATCTATGAACCCCACTTCAATTTCCTCCTGGCTAGTCCCCGAACCAACAGGTGTGGGGAGGCTGCCCATAAACTCCATATGGACCTCTTCCTGGTCAGACACCAAAGTAACTGGTGTGAGGAGGGTGTCCATAAGCTCCACATCAGCCTTGCTCTGATTAGTCTCCACAATGACAGGTGTGGGGAGGCTGTTCACAAGTCTCACATCAACCTCTCCCTGGTCCTTTCCCGAAATAACTGGTGTGGGGACGGTGTCCATAAGCTCCACATCAGCCTTGCTCTGGTCAGTCTCCACAATGACAGGTATGGGGAGGCTGTTCACAATCCCCACATCGATCGCTTCCTGGTTAGTTCCCAAAATACCAGGTGTGGGGAGGCTGTCCACAAGCTCCACCTCGACCTCTCCCTGGTCGGTCCTTAGGTCCAACTGCACACATGCCAGAGGAATGTCTGAGCGCTGGCCCTCAGCCAGGGAGATGGATAATTGGGAATCTGGTACAGGGTCTTCTGGGGAAACAATAGCTGGGCTTACCAGGGTAATGGAGGAACCAGTGTCTCGTAGTCCCTGGCTCTTGACCGGCTGAGCTGGTAGATGGGCTCCAAGCAAGTGGCCTTGGTTTTGGAGACAATCTTTATCTATATGTCCATGGCACCCACATGTTTAACAGCGCCATAGATTGGGTGAGTCACAGGCCCTGTTTGTAGTCCTTTGTTTTGGTGCAGCTTCTGCTGGGTAGCGGGACCATCCTTCTCGACTGGCTGGTGTTAGCAGTACTGCAGCTGGAATCCCATAAACATATTCCAGAACATAAGCCCTCTCTTCTCTTGAGGATTTAGGCCCCAATGCATCCAACAATGCTGTGGCTTGGGCCATTTTGGACAAAGTTGATTCCCGATTGTCACTAGATCCATGATGTGGCACATAGTTTAAATCCTCTGGGTCAATATCGGCGGGATCCTCATCGTCCTCTGCATCATTCTGGGCATCCCAACGGACTAATTTCTGGATCAAGTCTGACCGAGTCTCAGCGTTCCAGTAGATAATCTTTCGCCTCTGGCACAGATCCTGTAGCATCCATTTACTGCAGCGGTCGTAACTCCTCTCTTGTCCTTGTCCCATGGCTGAGCTGGTGGGGTTGGACATGGCAGCGTCCGAAACCTGAATGCCTCCCCTATGGCCTGCTGGGTATGCTCATGTGCCTCCCTGGTTGTTGAGCCCTGGACGGTGTCCGAAAACACCAGTCCGCTGCAGCTCCCCTGCGTAAACCAGGCTGAGTAGTATCCCACTGCTGCCACCAATTGTGGATACACGGGGCTCAGTGGGTGCTCCCGTCCACTAAAACCCACCGCCTTTAGAAAGACAGCGTGGCTCAGGGGTCATCCCTACTGAACGCCGGCCTCCTTAACCGTGGGCGTAACACTACTCAGACAACACAGGGTGAGGGAACCACAATAATTAGACTTTGTTGGATCACCAAACAATTAATGGCACATAACACATAACCAGCAAAACACACAAATGTAACAGGCAACAGAGTCTCACCCTTCCGCTGGCTCACCAGGGATTTAGAATGTCCTTGCCTCAGAGGTTCCAGGGCCGCTTACTCCAATCCAGCAGCACCCCGCTTTTGGCGGGCACCCACCGAGAAAGGAATAGCGCCAGATTTAGGAATCTGGCTGAGGTCTGCAAAGTCTGTTCCAGGTGACTGAACTGTCCCAACCTGAGTGTCCTCCTTAGGTTGTCCTGTATGATGTTACAATCCTGGCAGCCGGAGTCGAAATCCCTAGGCTGTGGATATGGTCTCCAACCGGAACCGGAGTCCCTAGATTGAAGCCATAAGATATCCTGATCCTCTAGTCAGCTCCAAAGAGCTTAGACTGGATCCATCAGCATCCATCAACCACCTGGTGGCTTAAAGAAGTCCCTTTTATAGCCACATCCTTCCACTTAGATACACTGCGTCCTCATCGATTGGTTGGACAAGAGCGCCTCTCCCATTGGATGAATCTCAAGCTGCATGGACAATGTTCATCCAAATGATGTCTACAGAAAGACTGAGGATATCTACATGAAGTCTGCAAGTCACAGACTCGACAATGGCTACAAAGGTAATTACATTAGATTAGCCAAACAACAACTACATTACAATGAATGCTCCGAAGGGTCTGGTCCCAAACAATAGTTAAGCAAACATGAGTTACCACACAGTAGAACAATACGTCTGGCTGAATGTTAAGAAACTTTAACCCATGAGAGTCCATGTCGTCACAACGGTATAAAGACATTAATAGGAAATGCAAAAAAGAAATCAAACAAGCAAAACTAGCTACTGAAACAAAAATCACCAAAGACATTAAAATATATCCCAAAATCTAATATAAAAAGCTGAATGTGTGTATGTATGTATGTATGTGTGTGTGTGTGTATGTCTGGGATTGGCATCTGCACCGTTGCAGCTACAGCCACAGAATTTTGCACACTCACACTTCTGGACCCCGAGAGCGTCATATGCTATGTTTTGAGGGGAAATTTTAACCCTGCGCTTTACAGTTATTCACCAAAAAACCTGCCTCCATTAAAGCGAATGGAGCTGGGAGCCACAGTGCAGCCAGAACTTCAGAAGAATGCGCAGCTACGCCCTTAAATGGAATGTTAGCGTGTCACAATGCAGCCAGGGAAAGAGGCAGACACAGACAGGGTAAGAAACAGACATAGACAGGGTAAGAGACAGTGTTACAGGGGGCTGTCTGATAATAAAACCTAAAGGAGTATCAGACAGTCAGGGTCCACCGTGCAAAGACTCTGCTGCAGACTATGGCAGAGTGCAATACCTCTGTTAAACTCACAGAGATATATAATTAGTAAATAAGGCAATTCCTCCCTTACTTGGAGGGTGTGTGGAATGGTCTCTGTTAATAATCACAGAGACAAAGGCAGTGAGTGTGAAATGGCACCTACCTAGGTCCGTTCCTCTAGTGGTGCCAGGAGACAGACAGCAGCATAAGCCGCACAAAGCTCCTACCTCTGTTCGCTCCCCTAGTGTGCGAGGATACGAACAACTGCCAGACGCAGTATAAGGAACGTTACCCTAGCGGCAACGTCCACCTACGAGTAGAATCACAAGGCCCAGCCGGACCATGTGCCTCAGGCACCTGCCTATGTCCGCTCCCCTAAGAGGTAAGGATATGGACTGCAGCCGAAGCTGTAAGGTATAAGAACGCTACCCTGCCGGTAGCGCTCACCTAGCATAGACAGAGAGATGCCTAGAGGAACGTGCACAGAGCGTCTACTCTCATGCATGAACCAAGAGGACTGAGCGCCATGCGGCGTGCGTCAGGGTCTTATATAGACTCTGTGCCTCATCTAAGATGGAGGACACCAGAGCCAATCCGCTGCCAGAACGACAGGAATGACGTCACGCTGGCCTATCACCGAGCAAAGCGTCACAAGCACATGACCAGCGACCAATCGGCATAGAAGGTGTCAGAGACATGTGACCACGTGTCACAAGCACATGACCAGCGGCCAATCGGCATAGAAGGTGTCAGAGACATGTGACCTCGTGTCAGCGATGATGTCACCCGCACATGTGCAATGGCTCCAAGATAGGACTTAGTCTCCAGCGCTTGCACATGTGCAGTAGCAAGAAATCTGGGCATAGTCTCCAGTGCTCGCACATGTGCAGTAGCAAGAAATCTGGACATAGACTCCAGTGCCACAGCAACCGTAACAGTACCTCCCCCTCAAGGGCCCCCCTCCCGGCGACGCAGGTAATTGGCAACTAAGTCGGGAGCATGGACAGCCTCCTCAGGCTCCCAAGAGCGATGTTCCGGGCCGTAGCCCTCCCAATCTATCAAGAAGAACCTGCGCCCTCTAACCATCTTAGAACCAACTATGGCTCATACCTCATAGCTAGAGCGAGAGGAATCAGAGGCAGGAGAGTGCACTTCACGAGCGTGAGGTAAAATAGCCGGCTTTAGCAGTGAGACATGGAATTTGTCATGGATCCTAAGATGGACGGGTAACTTCAATTGGTAGACTACAGGTTTTCCCTTTCGAAGAACCTCATAAGGACCCAGGAAGCGAGGAGAAAATTTGACAGAGCTCACTCTAAGTCTCACGTGTTTTGCAGAGAGCCACACAAAGTCCCCCGGAGAAAAGACAGGAGCCGGGGGACGAAACCGATCGGACACCGTCTTCATACGGTCCTTAGCTGCTTGGATCGACTCTTGAGTCTGATCCCAAACCTCTCTGGCATTAGTTGCCCAGTCGGCCACAAGAGGAGAAGGTGCATCAGTGGGAAACGGTACCGGTACCCTAGGGTGTTGCCCATTATTGAGTACGAACGGTGTCTGCCCAGTGGCTTCAGCCAGCGAATTGTTAAGGGCAAATTCTGCCCAGGGTAGGAGGGAGGACCAGTTATCGTGGTTCTCAGCAACAAATTTTCGAAGGTATATAATCATGGATTGATTGGTACGCTCAACCAAACCATTGGTCTCCGGATGGTATGCCGAAGAGAGATTCAACTCAATTTGCAGAAGGCTACAAAGATCTCGCCAGAAACGGGAAGCAAATTGCGGGTCTCTATCACAAATGATACGATCTGGCATCCCGTGAAGCCTAAAGACATGCTTCAGGAATAGTTTGGCTAGTACCCTGGAAGATGGGATTCTCAATAACGGTACGAGATGAACCATCCGGGAGAAATGGTCCGTAATGACCCACACAAATCTATGTCCCTGTGAACACGGAAGATCACCCACAAAGTCCATGCCTACCACCTCCCATGGTCTATCTGGCACTGGTAAAGGATGCAAAAGCCCAGCCGGTCTCTGCCGTAATGGACGGTTGCGAGCACACGAGTAGCAGGAACCGACATATCTCTTGACGTGGCTGGCTAAGTGTGGCCACCAATACCACCTCTCCAGTAACTCTCGTGTCCGCCTAATACCAAAATGCCCACCCACCTTTGAGGTGTGGGCCCACGACAGTATATCATTCTGTCGATCAGGCGGAACAAAGGTCTTGCCCGGTGGGATTTGGTCTAACGTCACAGGGGAGAGCGTATGAAAAACCCTGGAGGGAAGGATAAGACGAGGTTCGTCAATCTCTTCCTGGGTAGAAACCGTAGAGCGAGACAGGGCGTCTGCCTTGTTATTCTTACTCCCAGACAGATAGTTGATGGAGAAGTGAAAGCGGGAAAAAAACAAGGACCAGCGGGCTTGGCGAGGATTCAGACGCTGATCGGTTTGTAAGTACGTCAGATTCTTATGGTCTGTATAGACCTGGAAAGGATGTTTCGCTCCTTCCAGCAAGTGACGCCACTCCTCCAAGGCTAATCTCAGGGCGAGCAGTTCCCTATCCCCAATGGTATAGTTTCTCTCTGCCGGTGAAAAGATTTTAGCAAAGAAGAAACACGGCCTTTTTCTACCTGCACCGTTCTTTTGATACAAGACCAGCACCCACTGAAGAGGCATCAACCTCCAAGAGGAAGGGCTTATTCTCATCGGGTCTTTGAAGAACGGGAGCAGTTGAAAAGTGTCTTTTTACTGCCTCAAAAGCCTGAGATGTCTCAGTAGACCAGACTTTGGGATTAGCACCTTTCTTAGTCAAGGCCACCAAAGGGGCCACCAAAGTAGAAAAGTGGGGTATGAACTGCCTGTAATAATTTATGAATCCTAAGAAGCGTTGCACCGCCTTCAAGGAATGAGGTTCGGACCATTCCAGGACAGCAGAGAGCTTCGCAGGATCCATAGCCAGACCCTCTTGTGAGATAATGTAGCCCAAAAAAGGCAAGGATGACTGCTCGAATACACATTTTTCGAGTTTAGCAAACAATGAGTGCTCCCTTAAACGGGAAAGGACACGAACGACATCCTGACGATGAGTCTCCAGCTCAGGAGAAAAAATCAGGATGTCGTCCAGATACACCACTACAGAGGATAACAGTAAATCCCTGAACACATCGTTTACGAAGTCCTGAAATACTGCGGGTCATTACATAAACCAAAAGGCATGACGAGGTATTCATAGTGACCGTCTCGGGTGTTAAAAGCGGTCTTCCATTCGTCACCCTCTCGAATTCGTACCAAGTTATACGCACCCCGCAGATCCAACTTCGAAAAACTTGAGCTCCCCTGAGTCTGTCAAAGAGCTCCGAAATTAAAGGTAATGGGTATTTGTTCTTTATTGTGATTGCGTTGAGACCCCTGTAATCTATGCAGGGACGCAAATCACCCTCTTTCTTCCGAACAAAGAAAAACCCAGCTCCTGCGGGAGAGACAGACTTACGAATTAACCCCTTCTCTAAACTCTCTCTTATATAGGTGGACATGGCCTCCGACTCAGGTATCGACAAGGGGTAAACGCTGCCCTTAGGTGGAACCGAACCTGGGATAAGGTCTATGGCACAGTCATACGGCCTATGGGGTGGAAGAACCTCAGCACCCTGTTTGGAGAACACGTCAGCAAAATCCAAATAGGGTGTAGGTATGGGAGAGAGATCAGTTGATGCAACCGCAACGACCTTAGGTGGTAAGGGAAGACATCGGGACTGACATTTCGAACCCCAACTAATAATGCTGTCGGACTCCCAGTCAATGTGAGGAGCATGAGTCCGAAGCCATGGGAGACCCAGAAGGACGTCGTCTATACCCTCAGGCAAAACAAGAAAAGAAATCTCCTCTATGTGACCCTGAGACAGGGAAAGGCGCAAGGGAACTGTCCTCAATGTAATGGAGTCAGACAACATAGTTCCATTAACAACACGGACAGGAATAGGCGCCTCTAACATGATAGAGGGAATATTGTGTCTCTTTACAAATCCTGAGGATACAAAAGTCCCGTCAGCTCCGGAATCCACAAAAGCCATAATAGGCCATGTATTCTCAGAGAATGAGAGCTGACCTGGGATACTACACTTAGAGGGTGCAGAAGACGTCTCTAGTAACCCCCCTCTAATGGTTACTAGGCCTGGGAGTTTCCCTGACGGCTAGGACACTTGTTGACATAGTGCCCAGCCTTACGACATACGTAACATATAGGAGGACCAGACTTGCGTAGTCTGGAGGACCTAACTCCATAGGAGTGGGAGATGTTTCAGATGCTGAGGAAGATGGTAGTGGACCCTCAACAACTGGAATAGCCCGATGCTTAGGGCGTGAGGAAGAGACCTCGAGTCTACGTTCCCTATGGCGTACGTCGATCCTCGTTGCTACTGTGATCAAGTCTTCCAGAGAAGCAGGGACCTCACGAGTAGCAAGAGCATCCTTGACATAGCCTGCCAACCCTCTCCAGAAGATAGGAATCAACACCTTCTCTGGCCAATCTAGTTCTGCCACCAGAGTTCTAAAAGCAATGGCATAAGAACTAGTGGATAACGAACCCTGAGCTAGATCTAACAGTCTCAGGGCCGCATCATGGGTAACCTGCGGACCCATGAATACCGCCTTAAGAGCATCAAGAAAGTCTTGATGTCTCAGAGTAACCACATCAGAGCGCTCCCATAGGGGAGTCGCCCATTCTAAGGCTTTGTCCTGAAATAAGGAGATGATAAAGCCTACTCTGGACCTCTCCGTAGAGAAGCGAGAAGAGTTGACCTCTAGGTGTATCTGACACTGACTAATGAAACCATGACATGATCTGGCATCGCCAGAATATCTGTTTGGCAGAGCAAGTCGAGGATCATGTGCAGATGTCACCATGGTCTGAGGTTTATCCTCTATACTCTTGAGCCGTGACTCAAGTACTTGTATGTAACGGTGTAACTGCTGATATTCTGCCATAACTGCCAGACCCTTGGCTCAGTCCTAATGTTACAGGGGCTGTCTGATAATAAAACCTAAAGGAGTATCAGACAGTCAGGGTCCACCGTGCAAAGACTCTGCTGCAGACTATGGCAGAGTGCAATACCTCTGTTAAACTCACAGAGGAATATAATTAGTAAATAAGGCAATTCCTCCCTTACTTGGAGGGTGTGTGGAATGGTCTCTGTTAATAATCACTGAGACAAAGGCAGTGAGTGTGAAATGGCACCTACCTAGGTCCGTTCCTCTAGTGGTGCCAGGAGACGGACAGCAGCGTAAGCCGCACAAAGCTTCTACCTACGTTCGCTCCACTAGTGTGCGAGGACACGAACCACTAGATATGGCACCTGCCTAGGTCCGCTCTTCTAGTGGTGCAAAAGAGACAGACAGCAGCATAAGCCGCACAAAGCTCCTACCTCTGTTCGCTCCCCTAGTGTGCGAGGATACGAACAACTGCCAGACGCAGTATAAGGAACGTTACCCTAGCGGCAACGTCCACCTACGAGTAGAATCACAAGGCCCAGCCGGACCATGTGCCTCAGGCACCTGCCTATGTCCGCTCCCCTAAGAGGTAAGGATACGGACTGCAGCCGAAGCTGTAAGGTATAAGAACGCTACCCTGCCGGTAGCGCTCACCTAGCATAGACAGAGAGATGCCTAGAGGAACGTGCACAGAGCGTCTACTCTCATGCATGAACCAAGAGGACTGAGCGCCGTGCGGCGTGCGTCAGGGTCTTATATAGACTCTGTGCCTCATCCAAGATGGAGGACACCAGAGCCAATCCGCTGCCAGAACGACAGGAATGACGTCACGCTGGCCTATCACCGAGCAAAGCGTCACAAGCACATGACCAGCGACCAATCGGCATAGAAGGTGTCAGAGACATGTGACCACGTGTCACAAGCACATGACCAGCGGCCAATCGGCATAGAAGGTGCCAGAGACATGTGACCTCGTGTCAGCGATGATGTCACCCGCACATGTGCAATGGCTCCAAGATAAGACTTAGTCTCCAGCGCTTTCACATGTGCAGTAGCAAGAAATCTGGACATAGACTTCAGTGCCACAGCAACCGTAACAGAGAGACACAAAGAGACAGACACAGACAAAGAGACAGACTGACAGGGAAAGAGAGAGACAGGTTAAGAGACAGACACAGACAAAGAGACAGAGACAGACACAGGGAAACAGACAGACAGGGAAAGAGAGGGAAAGATACAGACAGTGTAAGAGACAGACAAAGACAGGTAAAGAGACAGACACATGGAAAGAGACAGAGGGAAAGAGGGAAAGAGACAGTCAGGGAAAGAGAGGGAAACAGACAGACAGGGAAAAAGAGGGAAAGAGACAGACAGGGAAAGAGACAGACAGGGAAAGTGACAGATATAGATAGACAGACAGGGAAAACGATAGACCGACAGGTAGACCGACAGGGAAAAAGATTGAGACAGATGGAGAAAGAGACAGAGACAGTCAGAAACAGACAGGGAAAGAGACAGACCTACAAAGAGATAGAGAGAAAGACAGAGAGATATATACAGAGGGGGAGACAGACAGAGAATGGGAGAGAAACAGAGAGACAGTTAATATCCCGGGCAGCGCCGGGTGCTATGTTGTGAGGTGAAATTTTAACCCCGCGTGTTCCAATTTACCAATCAATTTTGTCCCTATCTACATAATGGGGAAAAAGTGAAATGAAAAGCGTTGGGGGCAAATTGACAGCTGCCAGATGTAAACAAGGGGGACTTAAAGAGTGAGAGCGATGGCGCCAAAGAGTATATACCATACAGTTGCTAGGGTGGGGCCCTGAAATTGAATACTCACCACACTCGGGCATATGAACACACACACAAAATGTGCCACACAGTACCACGTACTTGAACAGATATACCACCCTCAGCACACATTTCACCATGTGAAACAATTTAATAATTACATTTCTATCTATTTGTTTTGTGTTTTTTGTGTGCAGAATACATTTTTGTTAATACATTCTATTTTGTTAACAGCAGTTATTAACCCGGGTGAAGCCGGGTAGTACAGCTAGTCTTTTATAATTACATTAATGCCAAAAGGAAAACAAAAGATAGTATTGGTCCCTTAAAATATAATAACAAGTTAGTTATAGAGGACAAACAAAAGACTGAGATATTAAATAGGCATTTCTCATCTGTGTTCACCAAGGAACTGACTGTACCAGGGATCATTCAACAAGTGAAAAATCAAAGTTCACCACCCGCTATAATTAATTTAACACAAGAAAAAGTATGCCTACGTCTGAGTAAATTAAACATTGACAAATCCCCAGGGCCAGATGGCATTCATCCACGAATATTGAGGGAATTGAGCTCCGTAATCGAAGGACCGCTGTATCTCATCTTTTTAGACTCGCTTGTAACAGGGTTGGTGCCTCAGGATTGGAGGATTGCTGATGTGGTACCGATATTTAAGAAAGGTAAGAGGGTAGATCCAGGCAACTACCATCCAGTAAGCCTGACATCAGTAGTATGCAAAGTTTTTGAGGGCATTTTAAGGGATGACATGAAAAAATATATTGCAGAAAATAATATAATAACTGACAGACAGCATGGATGCATGAAAGATAAGTCGTGTCTAACCAACCTGTTGGGGTTCTATGAGGGGGAAAGTGCAAACCTGGATATTGGTAATGCAGCTGATGTGATTTTTTTGGACTTTGCAAAGACATTTGATACTGTACCACATAATAGACTTATACTAAAGCTCCAGAAGCAAGGACTAGGGGAAACTATAAGCAACTGGGTAAGGAATTGGCTAAAATATAGGAAACAAAGAGTAGTCATAAATGGTACATTCTCTAAATGGGCTATAGTCAGCAGTGAGGTGCCGCAGGGATCTGTGCTAGGACCGATTCTTTTTAATCTCTTTATTAATGACCTTGTGGATGGGATTGATAGTAAAGTGTCGGTCTTTGCTGATGACACCAAACTATGTAGGATATTAAAAACTGACCTTGATAGTACAATATTACAAAAAGATCTGGATAAGTTGTCAGAATGGGCAGATACTTGGCAAATGAGATTTAATGTTGATAAATGTAAAGTAATGCACCTAGGACGGAGTAATCCTATAGCTGCGTATACATTAAATGGAAGCAAACTCGGGACTACAGAACAGGAGAAGGACTTGGGTATTCTCATTACAAATAAGCTGAGCAACAGCACTCAATGTCAAGCAGCAGCTGCTAAATCAAACAAGATTTTAGGGTGTATAAAAAGAGAGATTAGATCCCGTGATCCCAACGTATTGTTACCCCTCTATAAATCACTTGTAACGCCACATCTGGAATATGGGATCCAATTTTCGGCTCCATATTTTAAAAAGGATATTCAAAAGTTAGAGTCAGTTCAAAGGCGGGCAACTAGACTACTACAAGGAATGGAAGGCCTCCCATATGATGACAGGTTGAAAAAGCTAGATATGTTTAGCTTAGAAAAAAGACATCTCAGAGGAGATCTCATTTATATGTATAAATACATGTGTGGTCAATATAAAGGACTGGCACATGACTTATTTCTTCCAAAGACAATACTAAGGACCAGGGGGCACTCCCTGCGAGTGGAAGAAAAGCGATTCCGACAGCTAAATAGGAAAGGGTTCTTTACAGTTAGAGCAGTCAGACTGTGGAATGCCGACCACAAGAGGCAGTAATGGCAGATACTATAACAGCTTTTAAACAAGGGCTGGATGATTTCCTCAGTACACAAAACATTGTTGGTTATAAATGACTTAGTGACTAAATGTAGAACTGGTGGAGGAAGATTGAACTAGATCGACCTAGGTCTTTTTTCAACCTAAGTAACTATGTTACTATATTACTATGATTGGCTGTTATTGCATTTTGCGCAAAATTTGCAAAGACCAAAAATGTAATTTTGGCGGTTGGATTTTTTTGCAGCTACACCGTTTGCCAATCAGATTAATTGATTGTATAATTTGATAGATCGAGCATTTCTGAACGTGGCTATACCAAATGTGTGTATATTTTTTATTTTGTTTACTCTTTAATTTTCAATGAGGCAAATGGGGGGTTATTTCAACTTTTAGGTTTTTTAAATTTTTAAAACTATTTTTACTTGTACTAGTCCCCCTAGGGGGCTATAAGGATCAGCAGTCTGATTGATGATTCATTTCTCTTCATCAGAGCTGCACAGATCAGACCAGAAGAAATTCTCATCTATTGTTACAGGCAGCGCTCTGCCGGCTGTTACAGGAAGTGAGTCATGATAGTGACAGGAGTCATCACATGACCCTGTGTTACCATGGCAACCATCGTCTCCCTCTGGTCACGTCATGGGGCTTCCGATGGTAGCGGGTAAGCTCGTGTTACCTGCCGCGGTCATTTAAATTGCGCTGTCACATTTTGACAGAGCAATCTAAGGGGTTAACAGGTGTGGGTGAATCATGGATCCACCTTTGCCTGCGAGGCACAGGTCTGCTGTACAAATCAGCAGACATGTGTGGGAATTGCCACTGGATCACCGCAGCAGCCAGCGGTGATCACCCATTTCATAATTTAGGATGTACTGGTATGACCTCGGTTGTGAAGAAGTTAAAGGGAAAATTCCAATACATTCTATTCTTTAATAAGTGTGTACTTAGCTGCGTACTTAATTAAAAATGTGCATGTCATGCATTAAAGTACTGGGAAGTGGACATGGTACTGACGTTTGTGCACACCATGGCCGTGTGATAGGACAAACTGTGCTTGCATCTTGTTCTAGGCTCCTGTCCCAATTTATAGGGGCACATGGTACACCACTATTGAAGCGAGAACAATGCGAGCAGGTTGTGAATTGGATGGCAGATAATGCTTCTAGTCTATTTACCAGCACCACCTTGTCTTTCACACGGTCCAGTCTCACTAGCCAAGAGTCAGGAGGACCACATAATCCTCACCCTAATACTCATTCCTCCCTCTATGACGAGTACCAGGAGACAAGTCACCCCACACTTGGATACTCTGAGGAGCTCTGTACAGTTTCATTCATGGCTGCTTCTGGCCTCTCACCATGCCCGTTTCAAGAGTGACATGTGGAGGTTGTGTGTGATGATTCTGTGACGCACTGGGCAATCCAGGGGTCACAGGTCATCACACCACCACACCCTACACCCCAGTTAGGAACACCAAAGATAACCAGAAATCCTTGTTGCCTTCCTCCAGGGGCTGATGTTCACACCAGGGGGTGGGCCAGGCAGTAGGCTCCGCCCACCGAGTAGTTCACAGCCCTGGAGGCGGGAAAACCAGGCAGTCAGCTCAGGGAAGAGCTACAGTGAGGAGTAAACAAGCAGATAGAGTTTGGAGGAGGAAGTGAGAGGAGTAAACAAGGAGTCGAGTTAAAGAAGTGAAAGTAGAAGTGAAGTAGTAGTGGAGCTAAGGAGAGAAACTAAAGTGACAAGTGACAGTAGTAAAGCCTGAAGTTAGTCCGGGTGTGTGCCCCGGGCTGAGAGACAGCAAGGTCAGCAGACGGCGGTGATTGTCCGCAGGGGTGACTTCTCGGAGGTTGCTGGAAGGACCGCGGACGGGTAGTGGCCCGGCGGTCTGGAGCAGTATACGAAGAACAGTCAGCACCAGGGCAGGGGCCTCTCGGATCCCGGCAAGGCTAGGAGTCGCCATAATTTGCCAAATCCGTCAGTGAAGGGAACGTCTGTCTCCAAACAACCAAGTCCCGATTGAAGGCAACAGTCCAACCGTTACGGAGAGACACCGCCACCGCCAGGGCACCAGTTTCTCAGGGCCAGCGCCTGCGGGCAAAGTAGGGCTCCTCCGGCCCATATCCAAGCCGGGGAGCGGGTTACCGGTGGGAACCCATCGCAACCATTATCAACTTAGGTGCAGGACAGAGGGACCGTCACCGTCACCTACTGGGGAAAGCAAGTGCAGCCGTCCGTGGGAACCGTCTTTCCAGCCGTGTGTTTTACCGAGAACTGTGTCATCGTCTCAGGCTGAGTGAGTACCACAGTGCCGCAAGGCACAGCGCTGCCCCCGCGTCCCTGCGCCCACCAAGCCCTGCATCTCCCACCTTATCACTGGGCCCCGGGATCACCAACCCCTACCCACGGAGGGGCAACACAACAACTAGCTGCTTCATATCATCATTCCCGGGATCCTCATACATAGCAGCGGTGGTGCCAACAAATCACCACAACCGTGGGTGGCGTCACGGACAATAAACTATATCCCAAAACCCAATCCCCTTTCACTCACGGGCGAGGAGCGCCGCTAGAGTCCCCGGGATCCGGCCCATCGCTCGAGCCACCGAGCAGCAGCAGGCCGCAGCAGCCGCGGCAGCCGGACCCGAGCAGTGGGAGAGCACGGCGTCCCCTCCTCCGCCCGCGACAACTTGGCGTCACGAACAGGATCTTACCGCTCTGCCGTTGGGTAGAGGTGCGCCTTGTGACCGCCAGAGGTATCCGGCTGAAAAATTTCAGAAGTCGCCATCTTTGGCGCGAAAAGTTCCCGCTCGAGCGTCTTCTCAAGTAGCAGAGGCGCGAAGGCCAAAACCCCGCCCCAATAGAGGAGGGGCCGGAAAGAAGCTAAGGGGGACGCAGATGGAGAGATGGCGGCGTCCTCGAATTGGAGTGCGGGAATACCCGCCACCGGAGTACCCAAGCTCTGGGGAAAACGAGGCGGAGTAGCTTTTGAGGACTGCGGCCCGGGTGAGCTCCCCGCCGGGACCGCTGCGTGGCTGGAGCGGAAGTTGGGCCGATTCTGCGTGAAGGTAAGGGCGCAGAGCCTGCAGCAGTTGATGGATTGGAAGGCAGAAATGCGAAGGATGGTTGCCGTAGTGGGGGCCCGTGAGCAAGGCGCCGCTGCAGCCGTGCCGCGTCGCGATCAGTCCACCCAAACCCCAGAACCGGCCCTGATTGAGTGGGAGTCGGACATCAGCACCGCGGCTGGGGGTCCGGAGAGAATGTCGTTGATGGAGGAAGAGGTCCCAAGCATGCCGCCTCCGCCGCCATTCCTAACGGCTGTTAGTGGTTCGGGGTTGAACTGCCAGTGGGAGGAAAACCCCATGTACCGCTCGGTCCCGGAGTGAGCCGACCCCCTGCGGTGGTAGCCGCCTCAAGGGCAGCGGATGCCCGCTGCAGTAGTCCCCGTTGGGACCACAAGTCTGTGTGAGTTGTTTGTTTGCAAAAATGATGATAAGATGATTACCGAAGCTTCACCAGATTGTCTACAGTGATTGAGAGAACCGGCCGTTGCCGGCACCGTTGTCCCCGTGGGGACCGTTTAACAAGTTGCATGGAGAACTTTCCATGGACAAGCCCGTGAACTTGCAGGGCAACCACAGACGTTAGTGCAGGGGTCGGGAACCTATGGCTCGCGAGCCAGATATGGCTCTTTTGATGGCCGTATCTGGCTCGCAGACAGGGCTCCTACCTGTCTATGGGAAGGATCAGGGCCGGCGCCAGCACAATTGAGAGCAATGATGAGAGAGTGAGCGGCGCGCTCCCTCTCTTATCATTCTCCCCGCTGTAACTGTCGGCGTTCTTCTGACAGCTCTGCAGCGAGCGCGGTGACGTCATCACTGCGCGCCTGCTGAGAGGTCAGCGAGCGACAGCAATGGACGATGCGCCGAGGAGACCGGATCAGCGGGGGAACGAGTGAGCCGCCCCTCTACTGACACTGGGCTCCCCTGACTCACAGGCCGGCCACTACACAGCGGCACTAGTACACATAGGGGCCCGGCAGCCGCTCTGCGTCTATGTGTAGTGCTGCTGTGTAGTGGCCGAACTGTGAGTCAGGGGAGCCCAGTGTCAGTAGAGGGGCCCCTGACCTGGAGAGGCACCAGCCATGTCTGAGCTGCAGGAGTGCTCCTGACCTGCACAGAAGACGGAATACTCCATCCTGCAGGACCTGCGATGACGTCACGCCCATGTGACTGTGTGGGAGGAGACACAGGATGCCGGGCAGAAAGCAAGACATGCTGAATCCTGAAGGAGATTTGGACACATGATGACTGGTAATAAGAAAAGAGGGGACATGAGGGGGAGGGGGGCTGCAGGGTGAGGGGCATATGAGGGCTGCAGACTGACAGAAGGATGTGAAGGGGTGCAGAGTGTTTGAGAGGGGTAAGTTGGGGTACAGGCAGGGTGAGATATGTGAGCAGGGTGTGTGAGATATGGGGGTGTATTGTGTGTGATATGGGGGGGTGCAGGCTGTATGGGAAGCAGGGTATGTGACATATGGGGGTGTAGTGTGTGAGATCTGGGGGGTGCAGGCTGTATGGGAAGCAGTGTGTGTGTGTGTGGGATATGGGGGGTGCAGGCTGTATGGGAAGCAGTGTGTGTGTGTGGGGGATATGGGGGGTGCAGGCTGTATGGGAAGCAGTGTGTGTGTGTGTGGGATATGGGGGGTGCAGGCTGTATGGGAAGCAGTGTGTGTGTGTGTGGGATATGGGGGGTGCAGGCTGTATGGGGAGCAGTGTGTGTGTGTGTGATATGGGGGGGTGCAGGCTGTATGGGAAGCAGTGTGTGTGTGTGTGGGATATGGGGGGTGCAGGCTGTATGGGAAGCAGGGTATGTGACATATGGGAGTGTAGTGTGTGAGATCTGGGGGGTGCAGGCTGTATGGGAAGCAGTGTGTGTGTGTGTGGGATATGGGGGGTGCAGGCTGTATGGGAAGCAGTGTGTGTGTGTGTGGGATATGGGGGGTGCAGGCTGTATGGGAAGCAGTGTGTGTGTGTGTGTGGGATATGGGGGGTGCAGGCTGTATGGGGAGCAGTGTGTGTGTGTGTGATATGGGGGGGTGCAGGCTGTATGGGAAGCAGGGTATGTGACATATGGGGGTGTAGTGTGTGAGATCTGGGGGTGCAGACTGTATGGGAAGCAGTGTGTGTGTGTGGGATATGGGGGGTGCAGGCTGTATGTGGAGCAGTGTGTGTGTGTGATATGGGGGGTGCAGGCTGTATGGGAAGCAGGGTGTCTGGGCCACTGACAGATACAATTGCTCCAGCGGTCACTTAGTACACAAAGGAGTGTTCCTCTCTGCTGCACTAAGCCACCGCTGGACCTAAACAATAATTTGCTGTAAAATAATAAAATAGATAATTGACATAACTGACAATGCGTTGTGTGACATGTCCAATATTCCAGCTTCTTTCTTCTGCGAATGCCTCAAAGCTGGCATTCTCTCAACATCAGGTGGGAAGAATGCCAGCTTCCAGTCATGCGCAGGAAAAAAAAGAAGCCAGACTGCTGGACTGATGTCATGCATCGCAAGTTCACAATGTAAGTTATTTATTTGATTTTTTTTACTGCTAATTACCATTGTTTCAGTCCAGTTGTGGCTTTATACAGCAGGGAGGAGCATTCCTTGCTGTACCAAGTGAACATTGGAGCGATTGATCTGTCAATGGCCCTTTAAACATATTGTACGGCTCTCGCGGAATTATATTTCAAAATATGTGGCGTTTACGGCTCTCTTAGCCAAAAAGGTTCCTGACCCCTGCGTTAGTGGAATGTAAACAAGTTGTTTACCGTTACCGTTTTCCGCATTGCCGCCTCCGGAGAGGCAGGTTGGAGGGAGGGCCCGCAGTAGAGCTGGCCGGGGCCCAGCCACCACCGGGACCGGTGGCTACCGTCTGGAGGGGAAGGACAGATCCCGCTCGGGTAACTTGTGCTGGACTTGGGTCAAGGGGTGCTGCCTGGGCTTTAGGGGCAGCATCAGGGCCAGGTTACTTGGGTGGGAGAGAGCGGAAACCGTAACCGTGAACCGTTTTGCAACGTTTAAGAAATGTACCTCCCGATTTGGGATGAAGTTATAAGATGTAAATATGTTACCGTTTATCTTTTTATATATTTTCAGAAAATAAAACCGGTGTTGGACGGGCAGCCCGCGGACGGTCTGCATTTTGCAAAGGGGGAATGTGACGCCCTGGGCAAGCCAGGGGTCACAGGTCATCACACCACCACACCCTACACCCCAGTTAGGAACACCAAAGCTAACCAGAAATCCTTGTTGCCTTCCTCCAGGGGCTGATGTTCACACCAGGGGGTGGGCCAGGCAGTTGGCTCCGCCCACCGAGGAGTTCACAGTCCTGGAGGCGGGAAAACCAGGCAGTCAGCTCAGGGAAGAGCTAGAGTGAGGCGTAAACAAGCAGATAGAGTTTGGAGGAGGAAGTGAGAGGAGTAAACAAGGAGTCGAGTTAAGGAAGTGAAAGTAGAAGTGAAGTAGTAGTGGAGCTAAGGAGAGAAACTAAAGTGACAAGTGACAGTAGTAAAGCCTGAAGTTAGTCCGGGTGTGTGCCCCGGGCTGAGAGACAGCAAGGTCAGCAGACGGCGGTGATTGTCCGCAGGGGTGACTGCTCGGAGGTTGCTGGAAGGACCGCGGACGGGTAGTGGCCCGGCGGTCTGGAGCAGTATACGAAGAACAGTCAGCACCAGGGCAGGGGCCTCTCGGATCCCGGCAAGGCTAGGAGTCGCCATAATTTGCCAAATCCGTCAGTGAAGGGGACGTCTGTCTCCAAACAACCAAGTCCCGATTGAAGGCAACAGTCCAACCATTACAGAGAGACACCGCCACCGCCAGGGCACCAGTTTCTCAGGGCCACGCCTGCGGGCAAAGTAGGGCTCCTCCGGCCCATATCCAAGCCGGGGAGCGGGTTACCGGTGGGAACCCATCGCAACCATTATCAACTTAGGTGCAGGACAGAGGGACCGTCACCGCCACCTACTGGGGAAAGCAAGTGCAGCCGTCCGTGGGAACCGTCTTTCCAGCCGTGTGTTTTACCGAGAACTGTGTCATCGTCTCAGGCTGAGTGAGTACCACAGTGCCGCAAGGCACAGCGCTGCCCCCGCGTCCCTGCGCCCACCAAGCCCTGCATCTCCCACCTTATCACTGGGCCCCGGGATCACCAACCCCTACCCACGGAGGGGCAACACAACAACTAGCTGCTTCATATCATCATTCCCGGGATCCTCATACATAGCAGCGGTGGTGCCAACAAATCACCACAACCGTGGGTGGCGTCACGGACAATAAACTATATCCCAAAACCCAATCCCCTTTCACTCACGGGCGAGGAGCGCCGCTAAAGTCCCCGGGATCCGGCCGATCGCTCGAGCCACCGAGCAGCAGCAGGCCGCAGCAGCCGCGGCAGCCGGACCCGAGCAGTGGGAGAGCGCGGCGTCCCCTCCTCCGCCCGCGACAATTCCCAAATATTTGACCAGCCATGGTCAGAAGAAGCTGACTGTGGATAATGTCAATTACTGTCTTGAGAGGTGCATGATGATGATACACAGTTGCCATCAGGTCAGGTTAAGAGCGCAACTCTGGAGGAGGATCAGATTTCTAATGTGGAATACGGGGTGGTGGATAATGAAGCCATTGACCCAACCTGACAAGGTGGCAGGCATAGTAGTGAGCACAGCAGCATAGTGGGGGAGGCATCTGTAGCACCACGACAGGCAGCAAGAGGCAGTGAGCTGACCAGAGGGAGAAGATAATCAGCTGTTCCCCAGAGAACCCCCACATGGCCAGATCATAGGCCAAGAGTTCAGTATCCCCAGTCTGGCTATTTTTTAGTGAAAATCCTGAAGATGAAAGTACAGTTATTTGTAGCATCTGCCATACCAAGCTGAGCAGAGGCAAGAGTGTTCTATTTCTGGGGAGATTAAGGGTATGTGCGCACGTTGCTTTTTACCTGCTTTTTACCTGCTTTTTTGCTGCTTTTTCTTCTGCGCTGTTTAATGCCAAAATGGATGTGTTCTTCTATTCAAGCAAAGTCTATGGGAATTTGGGTTTCTTGTTCACACTATGTTGTTCAAAATGCTGCCTTTTTGTGGCAGAACTTTGGTCAAAAACTCAGCTTTGCAGTGCAAAACCCAAATGGCAAAAACAATTGACATGTTGCTTCTTTGAAAAGCTGAGTTTTTGACCAAAGTTCTGCCACAAAAAGGCAGCATTTTGAACAACATAGTGTGAACAAGAAACCCAAATTCCCATAGACTTTGCTTGAATAGAAGAACACATCCATTTTGGCATTAAACAGCGCAGAAGAAAAAGCAGCAAAAAAGCAGGTAAAAAGCAGGTAAAAAGCAACGTACGCACATACCCTAAGGGTGATTGAAGGTATGTAGTTAGGGTTAGGGTTAGAGTGGTGAAAGAGATGTTATCTTCGTATCCAATAGATGGAACAGACAGGAGCAGAGCACTCCAGGGTGGATGGATGCAAACATGCACACGATAAGATGAAACAACATTAGTTTATTTGCTCCAAGCTAAAACATGCAGTAGTACGGTGGCCAAGAAGCCAGCACTGTGTTTGCCTTGTGATGTCTATCCCTGAAGCCGCTATCGGTCAAAAAATATTGCGTTTCTGCAGCCTAAATGAGGGAGATGTGATGCTCACACACTCTTGCAGAAAGCTAAGATGGATGCAAGGAAGTGAGGTACAAGCAGGGCAGTAGACACTCCCACAGGCTGGACAAGAAAAGAAACAGGGGAACAGGAGTGCCTACAAAATGTGGACTTCACCATTTTTCAAACACCTCCTTTCTCTGCCAATATTATGTACGGCCTAGCTGGTCTGACTCAAAACCTGCTTTGACTTGATCTCTGGCTTTAAATTCTTCTGGTACCCCCTCGGAACTCCTATAGAATCGATATAAACATGGGGGTCAAAACTGCCTTTTGGTTCAGGATTTGTCTCTCTTTTTGTTCTGTGTAGATCTTCTGAGGTTAGGGCTTCATCACCTTCTGTTGCTATGTAGAAGGGCATTATGGCTTTGGCTAGTGTGCATTTCACCATCCATTCACCTTCTAAATGAGTTCTAATCCTCATGTCCCCACATATCCAGAAGACATCAGAAATGGACTGAGCCTGGTTGACCAGGTCCTCTCTGGTGGCATTACTATATCTGCTGCAATATCCCTCTGTGAAATTACCCACAAATGTGTTCCTCTCAGTGTTAGTATAACAGGTGTATTTTCCTGGATATATGGTGATGCCTTTACCTGGGTTAGGTGTTCCTATGACTATGGGGTACTTCTTTTTCCAGTTTTCATAATTTGATTCACTAAGGGATTTGTTAGTAAGCAGACGCAAGAAAATGTTTTCCATATCTGGAGGGATATCTTTTTTAAATCAGATCTTTTTTATTAAACATCTAGAAATCAAAACAGAGAAAATATATTGCATCTCATATAACTCGTAAAGGAGTGCATAGAAAAAGCATATGCTGTCCATAAATTCAGGTTCTTCCTCTGTAAAAAAAAAAAATAAAATCTTAAATCACAGTTATATTATATAAATTGAGCCTACAAACAACATAGCTCCACAGGTAACCAAAAATTAAAATTATGCAACAGTGCCTCAGTCTAGTAAGAAAGCCTCCCCCATCAGCCGTGTCGCTCCGCATCATATTTCCATACCCGTTTGCCTCTCTCTCCCCGTTTAGTCAGCAAATCAAACCCTTTCAGCCCCCCCACAGCGTCGCTCACAGTCCACTTTGCCACAGAGGACATAGTTTTTACTTTTGCTCCCCAAGCGTTCCATTCACTGCAAGCACAACAGTAACTGGTCCAACATTGCATCCTGCACCAGTGCACCAGAGGGGAGGCCCGACGACTCCATCCATGGCTGCCAAATTTTGTAAAACTTTCTCAGTGCTTTTCTTTTTAAATAAACTATCTGGAGGGATATCTAGAGGGACAGATCCCAGGTGGGCTCTCGCCCCTGCACAGATAAAGCAATTCGATTTATTATATTGATTGGCCATATATTTCATCCACTTGAACCATAGGTTGGTTTCAGTGTACCCTGTCTCAATGGCAAGGATATCTTCAAATGTGGGATTTGCAATGGCTATCATTTTATTAAGTTTTTAAATACGGAACATTAGGGGGTTTGAGAGTGTATTTCTATCTTTTGTCGACATTTCTCTTATGTCCGCTAATCTGAACACACCTAGATGGGCACAACTAGCACACCCACCATATATATATATATATATATATGTGTGCTCAGCAGATAGGTGCCATTATCACCAGGTTGAGGGTTCTCCAGGTTAAGGACTAGGGGATTGCATTGGCCGATGGTATCACAGGGCTTGAGGACTTTTGTACGGGAGAGTGTCATCCTGTTTAGATGGGTTTTGCCCTGGGAGTCTAGTTTATTTAGGGCTGTTTTCGATCTATACCCCCAATCTTCACCAGTGTTCCACCCGACCACCCTCCATGAACTTCATGTTTGTCCCCATCCATCACCCATAACACATATACAGTTAGGTCCAGAAATATTTGGACAGTGACACAATTTTCGCGAGTTGGGCTCTGCATGCCACCACATTGGATTTGAAATGAAACCTCTACAACAGAATTCAAGTGCAGATTGTAACGTTTAATTTGAAGGTTTGAACAAAAATATCTGATAGAAATTGTAGGAATTGTACACATTTCTTTACAAACACTCCACATTTTAGGAGGTCCAAAGTAATTGGACAAATAAACCAAACCCAAACAAAATATTTTTATTTTCAATATTTTGTTGTGAATCCTTTGGAGGCAATCACTGCCTTAAGTCTGGAACCCATGGACATCACCAAACGCTGGGTTTCCTCCTTCTTAATGCTTTGCAAGGCCTTTACAGCCGCAGCCTTCAGGTCTTGCTTGTTTGTGGGTCTTTCCGTCTTAAATCTGGATTTGAGCAAGTGAAATGCATCCTCAATTGGGTTAAGATCTGGTGATTGACTTGGCCATTGCAGAATGTTCCACTTTTTTGCACTCATGAACTCCTGGGTAGCTTTGGCTGTATGCTTGGGGTCATTGTCCATCTGTACTATGAAGCGCCATCCGATCAACTTTGCGGCATTTGGCTGAATCTGGGCTGAAAGTATATCCCGGTACACTTCAGAATTCATCCGGCTACTCTTGTCTGCTGTTATGTCATCAATAAACACAAGTGACCCAGTGCCATTGAAAGCCATGCATGCCCATGCCATCACGTTGCCTCCACCATGTTTTACAGAGGATGTGGTGTGCCTTGGATCATGTGCCGTTCCCTTTCTTCTCCAAACTTTTTTCTTCCCATCATTCTGGTACAGGTTGATCTTTGTCTCATCTGTCCATAGAATACTTTTCCAGAACTGAGCTGGCTTCATGAGGTGTTTTTCAGCAAATTTAACTCTGGCCTGTCTATTTTTGGACTTGATGAATGGTTTGCATCTAGATGTGAACCCTTTGTATTTACTTTCATGGAGTCTTCTCTTTACAGTTGACTTAGAGACAGATACACCTACTTCACTGAGAGTGTTCTGGACTTCAGTTGATGTTGTGAACGGGTTCTTCTTCACCAAAGAAAGTATGCGGCGATCATCCACCACTGTTGTCATCCGTGGACGCCCAGGCCTTTTTGAGTTCCCAAGCTCACCAGTCAATTCCTTTTTTCTCAGAATGTACCCGACTGTTGATTTTGCTACTCCAAGCATGTCTGCTATCTCTCTGATGGATTTTTTCTTTTTTTTCAGCCTCAGGATGTTCTGCTTCACCTCAATTGAGAGTTCCTTAGACCGCATGTTGTCTGGTCACAGCAACAGCTTCCAAATGCAAAACCACACACCTGTAATCAACCCCAGACCTTTTAACTACTTCATTGATTACAGGTTAACGAGGGAGATGCCTTCAGAGTTAATTGCAGCCCTTAGAGTCCCTTGTCCAATTACTTTTGGTCCCTTGAAAAAGAGGAGGCTATGCATTACAGAGCTATGATTCCTAAACCCTTTCTCCGATTTGGATGTGAAAACTCTCATATTGCAGCTGGGAGTGTGCACTTTCAGCCCATATTATATATATAATTGTATTTCTGAACATGTTTTTGTAAACAGCTAAAATAACAAAACTTCTGTCACTGTCCAAATATTTCTGGACCTAACTGTACGTCAGCCTTTACTTTCCCCAGGATGACATAGGGGTAGTAAAGTCCTTGCGGATCCATGACTTGTTCATCTTGATGATGATCGCTAGTCTGTCCACATTGTCACTGGAGAGACGCATGCGCTTATCTGTCAACACACACCCAGCAGCACTGAAGACACGTTCAGAGACAACGCTGGCTGCGGGACACAACAAGATCTCCAAGGCGTAAGTGGCGAGCTCAGGCCATTTTTCAAGATTTGAAGCCCAAAATGAGCAAGGCTCCAGTTGCAAAGTCATGGCATCAATGTTCATTTGGAGATACCCCTGTATCAACCTCTCCAGCCGTTGACTATGTGTCAGACTTCTGGTCTCTTGTGGCCTTGCATTGTATGGTCTAAAAATATTATGAAACGATTTAATAAAATTGCTGTTACCAGCACCAGATACGGTGTTGCAGGTACGGTTTGACTGATAATGACGAGACAGTCCCATGTTTGGCAAGTTACAACTGGGAGATTCACTCCCTGCACCACTGGTGTTTGGTGGAAAATCCGAGCTAAGATTGAGTAACAGCTTCTGCTAATACTCCTGCATACGTGCGTCCCTTTCTATGGCTGGAATTATTTCCCCAAATTTGGACTTGTACCGGGGATCTAATAGTGTGGCAACCCAGTATTCATCATTACTTCTAATTCGGACAATCCGTGGGTCATGTTGTAGGTAGTGCAGCAAGAAGTAGCTCATGTGTCTTGCTCATCCATGCGGACCAAGTCCTCGCTGTGTTTGTGGCAGCGAGGTGATAACCGTGCTTTCTTCCTCTGACATCTCCCTCCAACCTCGTTCAACCGAAATTTGTCCAAGGTCTCCATCATCTGCTGAGTCTTCCATGCCCATCGAGAGTTCGTCCTCCATTTCTTCCTGGTCTCCTGCACCTTCCTCAACATTTTGGCTGCTACCATGCGCCCTTGTTAATCCCTCTCCCCCACCATCCCATGCCTGCCGCCTTGGTGATGCTGAACGTCTGGACCTTGTAGATGTTGGTATTCCTTGCGCATATGAATCCTCCTGTACTTCCTCCCCTTCCTCTTGTCCCACCCCATGACTCCGAATAGTGTTTATCGTGTGCTCCAGCATGTAAATGACTGGAATTGTCATGCTGATAATGGCATTGTCAGCGCTATACATATTCAACGCCATGTCGAAACTGTGCAGAAGGGTGCATAGGTCCTTGATCTGAGACCACTCCAGCAGTGTGATCTGCCCCACCTCTGCATCTCGTTGGCCCAGGCTATACGTCATAAAGTATTGTACCAGGGCTCGGCGGTGCTGCCACAGTCGCTGCAACATGTGGAGAGTCGAATTCCAGCGTGTCGGCACATCGCATTTCAGGCGATGAACCGGCAGGCTGAAAGACTTCTGGAGCGATGCAAGTTGGTCAGCTGCGGAGTTTGAACGGCGGAAGTGAGCAAAGAGTGACCGTGCCCTGTGCAGTAGCCCATCTAGGCCAGGATAGTGAGTTAAAAATTGCTGGACAACAAGTTTCAACATGTGAGCCATACAAGGCACGTGTGTCACCTTGCCCCGGTGTAGGGCCGCACCCAGGTTTACAGCATTGTCGCACACGGCCTTCCCTGGCTGCAGGATGAGTGGAGACAACCATTTAGTAAACTTGCTCGCAAGAGCTGACCACAACTCCTCAGCTGTGTGACTCTTATTTCCAAGACAGTTCAAGGTAAAGACCGCCTGATGCCGTTGAGCTCTGCTGCCAGCATAGTAAGGAGGTGTGCGGGATTCCTTGTGCGCAGTTACAACGTGGGTGGCTTGACCAGGCAGGCTTGGGGTGGAGGTTGAGGACCCAGACGAGGTTGAGGAGGCAGAAGCAGTGGAGGAACTTCAACATACAGAGGATTGACGCACAAGTTGTGGGGACGGCAAGACTTGTTCAGCAGACCCTACTCCATCTCTCACCATAGTTACTCAGTGCCCAGTCAGCGACATGTAACGCCCCTGTCCATGCTTACTGGTCCAAGTATCGGTGGTGAAATGCACCCTGTCACACACAGAGTTTCTCAAGGAAGCGGTGATGTTGTGTGCGACATGCTGGTGTAGCGCAGGCACACCTTTCTTGGAGCAGTAGTGTCGACTGGGCATCTGGTACTGGGGCACTGCAACTGACATAAGGTCTCGAAAATCCTCTGTGTCCACCAGGCGGAAAGGCAGCATTTCGGTAGCCAAAATCTTACAGAGGGATAAAGTCAACCTCTTAGATTTGTCATGGCTTGGAGGAAATGGCCTTTTATTTGGCCACGTCTGAGGGACCGAGATCTGGCTGCTGTGTGGAGATGGTGTTGAGTAGGGTGTCCCTGGAAAACTGCAGGTCTGTGAGGAAAGTGCAGGTGGAGACATGATGTTGCCTTCATCCAAAGTTGGTGCTCTTGATGTCTGAGAGAGCTCTACACCAGCACTTGTTTCCCCTTCCAAAACAACTGACAACCTGCCAAGCAAACTGCCTGTTGTGGTTAAAGAGGTGGAAGGTCTGCGTGGAAAAACATGTGTGACAGCTGTCCCCACAGTCCTAGAAGATGAAGAGCGCGCGGATGCACTTGAAGGGGCAGACGGTGGTTGGCCAGCTCCGCTAGGCCGCATTGTAGCACGGTGAGCTTCCCACTGGGACTTATGCTTGTTATTCATGTGACGACTCATGGAAGAAGTTGTCAAACTAGTGAGGTTTTGGCCTCTACTTATAGATTGGTGACACATCTTACAGATCACATGATTTTTTGAGATCCTTTGCGATGTCAAAAAAGGACCAGGCTAGGCAAGGCTTAGAGCTCATGTGACCTGCAGAGCCACCCCGACTTATGCTCAGAGGCAGAGTTGTGGCTGAGGATACAGTTGTTGACGTGCTTCCAGTACTCTGACTCTGTCCAGGAAGGCGCAAGGTAACTTCGTCGTCAGTCGCATCCTCCTCCACCGCCTCTGGTGACCTCTTTGAGTGCCTGACTGTGGGTTGACAGTAAGTTGGATCTAGAACTTCATCATCAAGCATTGTTTTTTCACTCCCCTCGTCCTCAGACCGAGCCTCTTCCTGCCCTGACTGAATAGTTAAGTTGTCATCCCAATCAGGTATCTGCGTCTCATTGTCTCCACCAACAGGTGTTACAGTTTGGGAATGAGGGTCTACATTATGCTCAGAAACTTGGTCATCAGGGCCTGAATCTGACTCACAAAGCTTCTGGGCATCACTGCAGACCATTTCGTGGTCTGTACTCACTGTAGCTTGGGAGCAGACCTCTGATGATTGCCAGCCTATAGTGTGACTAAACAGCTCTGCAGACTCACCCATCTGTGTTACACCATACTCTGCAGGGCGGGTGGAGACTTGAGAGCTCGGAGAAAGCAAGTGTGATTGGGGCGAAAACTTAGAGGACTGTTGTTTTTTGGATGTTGAAGTTGAGGTGGAGGAGAGGCCACTTGTTGGAGCACTTGAGATCCATTCAAGCATGTTCTTTTTTTGTGCATCATCTACCTTTGTTACAGTTGTTCGGTTCCGTAAAAAAGGTAGCACATCCGATTGTCCACGGAAAGTAGTAGATATCTTACTTTTGCTGGAAGATGGGCTTTCTTCAGCAGATCTTAATGTAGCTTTCCCACCTACCCCACGGACACAAACTATTTTTCCTTTTCCAACACGCCTGTTCCCCTTTCCACCAGCATCTGTCCTTTTGCCACTCATTTTCTTAGCAACAAGATTGGACACTTAAAATGTGGTAGCAAAAATGGAGAGGTGCTGTAGATTGCAGAGGTGGTCTAGCTTTATTGACAGCTGAAGAACCAACACTGACTATCCCTGTCAATTTTAGAATGCCCCTAACAGTGGCAGCACAGTTTGCAATTAGAATTGCGTAGCAAAAATGGGCAGGTGGGTAGAATGCATGGTTGCTGTGGGTCAGTGGACAGCAAAGGAACACTAACTTAGTATTCCAGACACTTTTAGGATGCCACAAAAAGTGTCAGCTCTTTGGGGAAAGAAAATAGCGTGGAAAAAATGGTCAGGTGGGTAGAATGCACGGGTGCTGTGGGTCAGTGGACAGCAAAGGAACACTAACTTAGTATTCCAGACACTTTTAGGATGCCCTTAACAGTGGCAGCACAGTTTGCAATTAGAATTATGTAGCAAAAATGGGCATGTTAGTAGAATGCACGGTTGCTGTGGGTCAGTGGACAGCAAAGGAACACTAACTTAGTATTCCAGACACTTTTAGGATGCCACAAAAAGTGTCAGCTCTTTGGGGAAATAAAATAGCGTGGCAAAAATGGGCAAGTGGGTAGAATGCACGGGTGCTGTAGGTAGGACAGCAAAGGAAGCCTCACTTTCTATCCCTGCTAATGAAAAAATGCAGCAAGAACTTGCCTGAGCTGAGGTAGCCAGACGCTGTTATCTAAAGCCCTACACAGCGTTTGCATGGACCTGCCTAGCAGCTATGGCTATGAACGCCTGTAAATCAGCCCTGAAAAGGGCTGAAATAACCAGTAGTCCCTAATCCCTAAAGCGCTGTGTAGATTGCACTGTATCTCTATAGCGCACACAGCAGCAGCAGCCTCGGGAGCAGTGACTGTCACCCACACGCAGCAGAGATATAATGGCGGCGACGGGGAAAATGGCCGTGTCTTATAAGGCAAGGACATGTGACATGTGACTACTAACTAGCTAGGCTTTTTGTTGATCGAACCGTTCTCGAACGCTACTCGAAATGTCGAGCTTTTAGCAAAAGGCTCGAGTTCGTCGAACGTCTCGAACACCCCCCGAAATCACTCGAACATGAAATTGGCGAACCTCGAGCCTTGAACATCACTCATCTCTACTCCTGACTAGCTTTCAGGATTTTGTTTTTTAAGGTACCATTAAGTCTTTCTACTTTTCCACTGCTCTGAGGGTTATACGGGGTCTGTAGACCCAAATCCGCCTCTACCAACATCCATAGCTCTTTAGTCATTGCTGCCATGAATGCAGGTACTTGTTCACTCTCAATTACCTCTGGGACCCTATATCTGCATACTACCTCAGTCATCAGTCTCTTAACAGTCACCCTGGCAGTCATATTGTTTATCGGAGAGGCTTCGGGCCATTCTGAGAACGTCAGTCACTACCAGTACTGTACATACTCGTACTTCCCTACTTTTGGCATTTGAATATGATGAATTTGAGTTCTTTGGAAAGGATAGAGTGGTTTGGCAAAATGCTTCTGAGTAACGTTCTGAGGTGGTGCTGTATCGCATGTTGCACACACAAGGCAGGACTTGCAATAGTTTTTGATAAAGTGTGAGGCGAAACGTACGTCAGCGGTGGCGGGACGCAGGACCAGACTGTCCATTGTTAATGTAAGTAATTTTCCATCCAGATGTATGTATGCAATTTTAGCATTCTTATACTCTGTAACTATACGGGAGGTGGCCTATGCATCTTAAGTGGTCAGCCTATGGTGACCAACAAGGTAATCTGTTAATAGGGCAATGAGATATTCTGCAATTAAATGCCGGTAGGCGATATGAACATGCGTAATGCACAACGGTGGTAGAGGTATACCTCAAGGTGCACATACATCAGTGGAATTGTATATGATTGATGTAAATGCCTCTAAGGCTGGATAATGTATATGACATTGTCCAATTCCACTGTTTGATGTGTTCACCATATGCCCATAGTGATTGACAAGATGAACTTAATAAGGTAATTTGATATGCTATGGTTAAATGCTTGGTGGGCGGTATAGATGCATTCAATGTTTAACAGTGGCAGAGGTATACCTCGAGGTGTGTACGTATATCAGTGGAATAATATATGGTTGATGTATGTGCCTTTATGGCTTGATAATGTATGTTATACTATTCAATTCCACTGTTTGATATGTTCATTACATGCTTTGTATTAACTTAAAATCATAGAGATAGATATGATATGTAAATCCATATCTGATCGCTGTGATGCTTGATCACCTTCCGTTATGTCTAACAAATAATTTATTCTCTGGATGGATATGATGATTGAATAATGTATCTGGAATCATGTGCCCCCCAGGTGGCTCTCTTGTTTATACAATAATTGAATGAATTTAATGAAAATAAAATATTTAAGATTTCATAGTATTTTAGGTGTTTTATCACTTCTTTCTTGGTCGGTTAATTCCGGTGCCAAGTTGTGGTTGACGATTTTCTTGGAGGCTGCTTCTTGCTGCATCTGTTCTAGACAGTCATGTTCCTCTGAGTGTGTATAGGCTTCTTCTCCAAGAGCATCATTGTTATCGTCTATATGCCCCCTGGAAAGAGGAAGCAGTGTGGGTGGGTTGAGGATGGTACAATGGACAAGAGTGACGTTGTCTGGAATTAAGAGGGAACATTGGAGTCTCATATGATGTTGTAGTGACAGGTGTTTGGGCTGGGTCTCGTCAAGTATAGCTTTGAGATCATGTGGAGTCATCAAGAGCACAGGATGTCCTAAGATGATGTCAGACGTTTTGTCCAGGAGCATATGCGCAGCATGTACAGCTCTAAGGCAAGTTGATGAAGCTTGAGACACAGAGTCCAGGCGGGCAGAGTAATAATCAATGGGTCTTGTTTTTCCCCCATATTTTTGTGCTAGGACTCCGGAAGCATGTGCTGCTACTTCACTGATAAACAGGTAGAAAGGCAGTTGATAATTTGGGATCCAAAGAGCTGGAGCAGACTGCATGGCTTGTTTAAGAGCATAAAAAGCTTCCACTGACTCTGGTTTTAGTGGGAAAGCTGACGCCTTGAGTAGAGTTGAGCGCGGTTCGTGGTTCGTGGTTCTCCAGTTCGCGGCTCGAGTGATTTTGGGGCATGTTCTAGATCGAACTAGAACTCGAGCTTTTTGCAAAAGCTCGGTAGTTCTAGAAACGTTCGAGAACGGTTCTAGCAGCCAAAAAACAGCTAAATCATAGCTTGGTTTCTGCTGTAATAGTGTAAGTCACTCTGTGAATCAAACTATTATCACATTTCAGTGTATAGTGTGCGTGAACAGCGCCTTCAGATCACTGCTGTTTCTATAATGGCGATCGCCATTTTTTTTTTTTTTTTTTCTTGTCTTCCTTCCCTAAGTGCGCGCGTCTTGTGGGGCGGGCCAGCATGTCAGCCAATCCCAGACACACACACAGCTAAGTGGACTTTGAGCCAGAGAAGCAACGGCATGTGTGATAGGATCTGCATGTCACATGTCCCTGCATTATAAAACCGGACATTTTCTTCACGGACGCCATTATCTGCCTTCTGCGTCTTTGGTGTCAGACATCACTGTCGCAGCTCCGTCTTCCTGAGTCCTATAGCCGATACAGCTGTATGCGCTGCATACACAGCGTTAGACAGCTTAGGGAGAGCACTTTATAGCAGTCCTTTTAAGGGCTCCAACCGGCAGGGTCAGAGAGCCATAGGTGACAGGTCCTGCAAACAGCAACAGCGTCTGTGTAGCCCAGGTCAGGGATTTCCTACCTGCATTTCACCATTAGGAGGGAATAGAAAGGCAGGCTTCCATTCCTCTACCCAGAGCACCACAATCCTGCCACTGTACCCTCTTGTCCTCTGCACACTCCAACTGATAACTAAGCCATTATACTAGCAAACACTCAGTGTACCTAGTGGCATCCTATACGTGGCTATTGGACTTTGCTATAGTCCCACTAGTGCAAAGACATTTGCAGAGCGCGTCTGCCTGCATTGCACACTACAACTCATTCTAAACAAGCCATTATACTAGCAAACACTCAGTGTACCTAGTGGCATCCTATACGTGGCTATTGGACTTTGCTATAGTCCCACTAGTGCAAAGACATTTGCAGAGCGCGTCTGCCTGCATTGCACACTACAACTCATTCTAACCAAGCCATTATACTAGCAAACACTCAGTGTACCTAGTGGCATCCTATACGTGGCTATTGGACTTTGCTATAGTCCCACTAGTGCAAAGACATTTGCAGAGCGCGTCTGCCTGCATTGCACACTCCAACTCATTAAAACCAAGCCATTATACTAGCAAACACTCAGTGTACCTAGTGGCATCCTATACGTGGCTATTGGACTTTGCTATAGTCCCACTAGTGCAAAGACATTTGCAGAGCGCGTCTGCCTGCGTTGCACACTACAACTCATTCTAACCAAGCCATTATACTAGCAAACACTCAGTGTACCTAGTGGCATCCTATACGTGGCTATTGGACTTTGCTATAGTCCCACTAGTGCAAAGACATTTGCAGAGCGCGTCTGCCTGCGTTGCACACTACAACTCATTCTAACCAAGCCATTATACTAGCAAACACTCAGTGTACCTAGTGGCATCCTATACGTGGCTATTGGACTTTGCTATAGTCCCACTAGTGCAAAGACATTTGCAGAGCGCGTCTGCCTGCATTGCACACTCCAACTCATTAAAACCAAGCCATTATACTAGCAAACACTCAGTGTACCTAGTGGCATCCTATACGTGGCTATTGGACTTTGCTATAGTCCCACTAGTGCAAAGACATTTGCAGAGCGCGTCTGCCTGCGTTGCACACTACAACTCATTCTAACCAAGCCATTATACTAGCAAACACTCAGTGTACCTAGTGGCATCCTATACGTGGCTATTGGACTTTGCTATAGTCCCACTAGTGCAAAGACATTTGCAGAGCGCGTCTGCCTGCGTTGCACACTACAACTCATTCTAACCAAGCCATTATACTAGCAAACACTCAGTGTACCTAGTGGCATCCTATACGTGGCTATTGGACTTTGCTATAGTCCCACTAGTGCAAAGACATTTGCAGAGCGCGTCTGCCTGCGTTGCACACTACAACTCATTCTAACCAAGCCATTATACTAGCAAACACTCAGTGTACCTAGTGGCATCCTATACGTGGCTATTGGACTTTGCTATAGTCCCACTAGTGCAAAGACATTTGCAGAGCGCGTCTGCCTGCGTTGCACACTACAACTCATTCTAACCAAGCCATTATACTAGCAAACACTCAGTGTACCTAGTGGCATCCTATACGTGGCTATTGGACTTTGCTATAGTCCCACTAGTGCAAAGACATTTGCAGAGCGCGTCTGCCTGCGTTGCACACTACAACTCATTCTAACCAAGCCATTATACTAGCAAACACTCAGTGTACCTAGTGGCATCCTATACGTGGCTATTGGACTTTGCTATAGTCCCACTAGTGCAAAGACATTTGCAGAGCGCGTCTGCCTGCGTTGCACACTACAACTCATTCTAACCAAGCCATTATACTAGCAAACACTCAGTGTACCTAGTGGCATCCTATACGTGGCTATTGGACTTTGCTATAGTCCCACTAGTGCAAAGACATTTGCAGAGCGCGTCTGCCTGCGTTGCACACTACAACTCATTCTAACCAAGCCATTATACTAGCAAACACTCAGTGTACCTAGTGGCATCCTATACGTGGCTATTGGACTTTGCTATAGTCCCACTAGTGCAAAGACATTTGCAGAGCGCGTCTGCCTGCGTTGCACACTACAACTCATTCTAACCAAGCCATTATACTAGCAAACACTCAGTGTACCTAGTGGCATCCTATACGTGGCTATTGGACTTTGCTATAGTCCCACTAGTGCAAAGACATTTGCAGAGCGCGTCTGCCTGCGTTGCACACTACAACTCATTCTAACCAAGCCATTATACTAGCAAACACTCAGTGTACCTAGTGGCATCCTATACGTGGCTATTGGACTTTGCTATAGTCCCACTAGTGCAAAGACATTTGCAGAGCGCGTCTGCCTGCGTTGCACACTACAACTCATTCTAACCAAGCCATTATACTAGCAAACACTCAGTGTACCTAGTGGCATCCTATACGTGGCTATTGGACTTTGCTATAGTCCCACTAGTGCAAAGACATTTGCAGAGCGCGTCTGCCTGCGTTGCACACTACAACTCATTCTAACCAAGCCATTATACTAGCAAACACTCAGTGTACCTAGTGGCATCCTATACGTGGCTATTGGACTTTGCTATAGTCCCACTAGTGCAAAGACATTTGCAGAGCGCGTCTGCCTGCGTTGCACACTACAACTCATTCTAACCAAGCCATTATACTAGCAAACACTCAGTGTACCTAGTGGCATCCTATACGTGGCTATTGGACTTTGCTATAGTCCCACTAGTGCAAAGACATTTGCAGAGCGCGTCTGCCTGCATTGCACACTCCAACTCATTAAAACCAAGCCATTATACTAGCAAACACTCAGTGTACCTAGTGGCATCCTATACGTGGCTATTGGACTTTGCTATAGTCCCACTAGTGCAAAGACATTTGCAGAGCGCGTCTGCCTGCGTTGCACACTACAACTCATTCTAACCAAGCCATTATACTAGCAAACACTCAGTGTACCTAGTGGCATCCTATACGTGGCTATTGGACTTTGCTATAGTCCCACTAGTGCAAAGACATTTGCAGAGCGCGTCTGCCTGCGTTGCACACTACAACTCATTCTAACCAAGCCATTATACTAGCAAACACTCAGTGTACCTAGTGGCATCCTATACGTGGCTATTGGACTTTGCTATAGTCCCACTAGTGCAAAGACATTTGCAGAGCGCGTCTGCCTGCGTTGCACACTACAACTCATTCTAACCAAGCCATTATACTAGCAAACACTCAGTGTACCTAGTGGCATCCTATACGTGGCTATTGGACTTTGCTATAGTCCCACTAGTGCAAAGACATTTGCAGAGCGCGTCTGCCTGCGTTGCACACTACAACTCATTCTAACCAAGCCATTATACTAGCAAACACTCAGTGTACCTAGTGGCATCCTATACGTGGCTATTGGACTTTGCTATAGTCCCACTAGTGCAAAGACATTTGCAGAGCGCGTCTGCCTGCGTTGCACACTACAACTCATTCTAACCAAGCCATTATACTAGCAAACACTCAGTGTACCTAGTGGCATCCTATACGTGGCTATTGGACTTTGCTATAGTCCCACTAGTGCAAAGACATTTGCAGAGCGCGTCTGCCTGCGTTGCACACTACAACTCATTCTAACCAAGCCATTATACTAGCAAACACTCAGTGTACCTAGTGGCATCCTATACGTGGCTATTGGACTTTGCTATAGTCCCACTAGTGCAAAGACATTTGCAGAGCGCGTCTGCCTGCGTTGCACACTACAACTCATTCTAACCAAGCCATTATACTAGCAAACACTCAGTGTACCTAGTGGCATCCTATACGTGGCTATTGGACTTTGCTATAGTCCCACTAGTGCAAAGACATTTGCAGAGCGCGTCTGCCTGCGTTGCACACTACAACTCATTCTAACCAAGCCATTATACTAGCAAACACTCAGTGTACCTAGTGGCATCCTATACGTGGCTATTGGACTTTGCTATAGTCCCACTAGTGCAAAGACATTTGCAGAGCGCGTCTGCCTGCGTTGCACACTACAACTCATTCTAACCAAGCCATTATACTAGCAAACACTCAGTGTACCTAGTGGCATCCTATACGTGGCTATTGGACTTTGCTATAGTCCCACTAGTGCAAAGACATTTGCAGAGCGCGTCTGCCTGCGTTGCACACTACAACTCATTCTAACCAAGCCATTATACTAGCAAACACTCAGTGTACCTAGTGGCATCCTATACGTGGCTATTGGACTTTGCTATAGTCCCACTAGTGCAAAGACATTTGCAGAGCGCGTCTGCCTGCGTTGCACACTACAACTCATTCTAACCAAGCCATTATACTAGCAAACACTCAGTGTACCTAGTGGCATCCTATACGTGGCTATTGGACTTTGCTATAGTCCCACTAGTGCAAAGACATTTGCAGAGCGCGTCTGCCTGCGTTGCACACTACAACTCATTCTAACCAAGCCATTATACTAGCAAACACTCAGTGTACCTAGTGGCATCCTATACGTGGCTATTGGACTTTGCTATAGTCCCACTAGTGCAAAGACATTTGCAGAGCGCGTCTGCCTGCGTTGCACACTACAACTCATTCTAACCAAGCCATTATACTAGCAAACACTCAGTGTACCTAGTGGCATCCTATACGTGGCTATTGGACTTTGCTATAGTCCCACTAGTGCAAAGACATTTGCAGAGCGCGTCTGCCTGCGTTGCACACTACAACTCATTCTAACCAAGCCATTATACTAGCAAACACTCAGTGTACCTAGTGGCATCCTATACGTGGCTATTGGACTTTGCTATAGTCCCACTAGTGCAAAGACATTTGCAGAGCGCGTCTGCCTGCGTTGCACACTACAACTCATTCTAACCAAGCCATTATACTAGCAAACACTCAGTGTACCTAGTGGCATCCTATACGTGGCTATTGGACTTTGCTATAGTCCCACTAGTGCAAAGACATTTGCAGCACGTCTGCCTGCGTTGCACACTCCAACTAATTATAACTAAGTTGCATTGTCAGGGATATTTATTCTTTATTATTCTGCTGTTAATAAAGCTAGACCACCACTGCAATCTTCACCACCTCTCAATTTTTACTACCACATTTTCAGTCCACAATCTTGTCGCAATCAACATGAGTGGCAAAATGACAGATGCTGGTGGAAAGGGGAAGAGGCGTGGTGTAAAAGGCAAAAAAGGTTTTGTCCGTGGGGAAGGTGGCAAAGCTCCATTATCATCTGCTGAAGATAGACCATCTACCAGCAAAAGTAAGATGTCTACTACTTACCGTGGACAATCCGATGTGCTCCCTTTGTTACGGACACGAACAACAGGAACAAAGGTAGATGATGGGCAAAAAAGGAAAATGCTTGAATGGATCTCAAGTGGTCCAACAAGTGCCCTCTCTGCCACTTCAAGTACCGCATCCAAAAAACACCAGTCCTCTGAGTTGTCATCCCAATCAAACTTGCTTTCTCCCAGCTCTGAAGTCTCCATCAGCCCTGCACAGTATGGTGGAACTGAGATGGCTGAGTCTGCAGAGCTGTTCAGTCACACTATAGCCTGGGAATCAGAGGTCTGCTCCCAAGCTACAGTGAGTACAGAACAGGAAATGGTCTGCAGTGATGCCCAGAACCTTTGTGACTCAGATTCAGGCCGTGAGGACCAAGTTTCTGAGCATAATGTTGACCCTTTGTCACAAACTGTAACACCTGTGGTTATAGACAATGAGGAACATACTGATGAAGATGAGACGCAGATACCCGATTGGGATGACAACTTAAATATTCGTTCAGGGCAAGAAGAGGCTCGGTCTGAGGGGGAGGGGAGTGCAAACACAACAATTGATGATGACGTTCTAGATCCCACCTACTGTCAACCCCCAGTCAGGCACTCGAGGAGGTCAACAGAGGCGGTGGAGGAGGATGCAACCGACGACGAAGTTACCTTGCGCCTTCCTGGACAGAGTCGGAGCACTGGTAGCACGTCTACAACTGCATCCTCAGCCACCACTCTGCCTATGAGCATTATTCGTGGTGGATCAACAGGTCGCATGGCCTCTAAGCCTTGCCTAGCCTGGTCCTTTTTTCACATCGAAAAAGATCGCCCAACTCATGTGATATGTAACATTTGTCATGATTCTGTTAGTAGAGGTCAAAACCTCAGCAGTTTGACAACTTCTTCCATGAATCGTCACATGACTAAATATCATAAGTCCCGGTGGGAAGCTCACCGTGCTGCAATGCGGCCTAGTGGAGCGAACCATCCACCGCCCGCCCCTTCCACTGCATCCGCGCGCTCTTCATCTTCTAGGACTGTGGGGACAGCTGCCACACCTGTTTTTCCACGCAAAACTTCCACCACTGTAACCGCAACAGGCAGTTTGCTTGTAAGGTCGTCAGTTGGTTTGGAAGGGGAAACAAGTGAGTGTGTACAGCTCTCTCAGACATCGATAGCACCAACGTTGGATGAAGGCAACATCATGTCTCCGCCTGCACTTTCCTCACAAACCTGCATTTTTCCAGGGACACCCTACTCAACACCGTCTACACACAGCAGCCAGATCTCTGTCCCTCAGATGTGGTCAAATAAAAGGCCACTTCCTCCGACCCATGACAAAGCTAAGAGGTTGACTCTATCCCTCTGTAAGCTGTTGGCTACCGAAATGCTGCCTTTCCGCCTAGTGGACACACAGGATTTTAGAGACCTTATGTCTGTCGCTGTGCCCCAGTACCAGATGCCTAGTCGCCACTACTTCTCTAAGAAAGGTGTGCCCGCGCTACACCAGCATGTCGCACACAACATCACCGCTTCCTTGAGAAACTCTGTGTGTGAACGGGTGCATTTCACCACCGATACTTGGACCAGTAAGCATGGACAGGGACGTTACATGTCGCTGACTGGGCACTGGGTAACTATGGTGATAGATGGTGAAGGGTCTGCTGCACAAGTCTTGCCGTCCCCACGACTTGTGTGTCAATCCTCTGTCTGTCCAAGTTCCGCCACTGCTTCTGCATCCTCCACCTCATCTGGGTCCTCCACCTCCGCCCCAAGCCTGCCTGGTCAGGCCACCAGCGTTCTCACTGCGCAGAAGGAATCACGCACCCCTCATTACTATGCTGGCAGCAGAGCGCAACGGCATCAGGCGGTCTTTAGCTTGACATGTCTTGGTAATAAGAGTCACACAGCTGAGGAGTTGTGGTCAGCTTTGCGGTCCGAGTTTAATAAATGGTTGTCTCCACTCAAACTGCAGCCTGGTAAGGCCGTGTGCGACAATGCTGCAAACCTGGGTGCGGCACTTCGCCTGGGCAAGGTGACACACGTACCTTGTATGGCTCACGTGTTGAACCTTGTCGTGCAGCAATTTTTAACACACTATCCCGGCCTAGATGGCCTTCTGAACAGGGCACGAAAACTGTCAGCTCACTTCCGCCGTTCAAGCGCCGCAGCAGAGCGACTTGCATCGCTCCAGAAGTCTTTCGGCCTGCCGGTTCATCGCCTGAAATGCGATGTGGCGACACGCTGGAATTCAACTCTCCACATGTTACAGCGACTGTGGCAGCACCGCAGAGCCCTGGTGCAATACGTCATGACGTATAGCCTGGGCCAACGAGATGCAGAGGTGGGGCAGATCACCCTGATGGAGTGGTCTCAGATCAAGGACCTATGCACCCTTCTGCACAGTTTCGACATGGCGACGAATATGTTTAGCTCTGACAATGCCATTATCAGCATGACGATTCCAGTCATTTACATGCTGGAGCACACGCTAAACACTATTCGGAGTCAGGGGGTGGGACAACATGAAGGGGAGGAACTACAGGAGGATTCATATGCGCAAGGGACAACAACATCACGAAGGTCCAGACGTTCATCATCACCAACGCAGCAGGCATGGGACCATGGGGGACAGGGATCGACAAGGGCGCATAGTAGCAGGCGAAATGTTGAGCAAGGTGCAGGAGAACATGAAGAAATGGAGGACGAACTGTCCATGGACATGGAAGACTCAGCGGATGAGGGAGACCTTGGTCAAATTTCAGTTGAAAGAGGTTGGGGTCAGATGTCAGAGGAAGAAAGAACGGGTAGCACCTCTATGCCACAAACACAGCATGGACTTGGTCCGCATGGCTGCGCAAGACACATGAGTGCCTTTTTGTTGCACTACCTCCAACATGACAGTCGTATTGTCAAAATTAGAAGTGATGATGACTACTGGATTGCCACACTATTAGATCCCCGGTACAAGTCCAAATTTTGTGACATAATTCCAGCCATAGAAAGGGACGCACGTATGCAGGAGTATCAGCAGAAGCTGTTACTAGATCTTAGCTCGGCTTTTCCACCAAACAACCGTGCAGGTGCAGGGAGTGAATCTCCCAGTTGTAACTTGACAAACATGGGACGGTCTCGTCATCTTCAACAGTCTACCCGTACCAGTAGGACCTTTTCTGGTGCCGGTAACAGCAATTTTATGGAATCTTTTCATAATTTTTTTAGACCCTCTTTTGCAAGGCCACCAGAGACAACAAGTCTGACACATACTCAACGGCTGGAGAGGATGATACAGGAGTATCTCCAAATGAACATCGATGCCATGACTGTGCAACTGGAGCCTTGCTCCTTTTGGGCTTCAAACATAGAAAAATGGCCAGAGCTCTCCAGTTACGCCTTGGAGATTTTGTCGTGTCCAGCTGCCAGCGTTGTCTCTGAACGTGTATTCAGTGCTGCTGGGTGTGTGCTGACAGATAAGCGCACGCGTCTGTCCAGTGACAATGTGGACAGACTGACGTTCATCAAAATGAACAAGTCATGGATCCAGAAGGAATTTACTACCCCTGTGTCATCCTGGGGAGAGTAAATGCTTGTGGATTTGGAATGTGCTTGATGCAAATCAAAACATCCTGTTTGCAACTAGGGCCCAAGTGCTGCCACTGATGTGGTGGGTGTCTGTGTGGCCCAATTTTTGGAAAAAAGGGAGACTCCGCTTGGAGTAACCCTTGCTTGCTGTGTTTTTAAAAGAAGCCAAGATGAACAGAGCTGGGATCAGGAAAGACTTTGCTACCTACCCCGGTGTCATCCTGGGGACGGATAAGAATGGCGTATTTTTGAATGTGCTTGATGCAAATCTAGCTGTGAAGTGTACAACTGGGGCACAACTGCTGCCACTGAATGGGTGGGTGTGTGTGGGGCCCAATTTTTGGAAAAAAGGGGAGACTCCGCTTGGAGTAACCCTTGCTTACATTGTTTTTAAAAGAAGCCAAGATGAACAAGTCATGGGTCAGCAAAGACTTTGCTACCTACCCCAGTGTCATCCTGGGGACGGCTAAGAATAGCGTATTTTTGAATGTGCTTGATGCAAATCAAAACATCCTGTTTGCAACTAGGGCCCAAGTGCTGCCACTGATGGGGTGGGTGTCTGTGTGGCCCAATTTTTGGAAAAAAGGGAGACTCCGCTTGGAGTAACCCTTGCTTGCTGTGTTTTTAAAAGAAGCCAAGATGAACAGAGCTGGGATCAGGAAAGACTTTGCTACCTACCCCGGTGTCATCCTGGGGACGGATAAGAATAGCGTATTTTTGAATGTGCTTGATGCAAATCAAAACATCCTGTTTGCAACTAGGGCCCAAGTGCTGCCACTGATGTGGTGGGTGTCTGTGTGGCCCAATTTTTGGAAAAAAGGGAGACTCCGCTTGGAGTAACCCTTGCTTGCTGTGTTTTTAAAAGAAGCCAAGATGAACAGAGCTGGGATCAGGAAAGACTTTGCTACCTACCCCGGTGTCATCCTGGGGACGGCTAAGAATAGCGTATTTTTGAATGTGCTTGATGCAAATCAAAACATCCTGTTTGCAACTAGGGCCCAAGTGCTGCCACTGATGTGGTGGGTGTCTGTGTGGCCCAATTTTTGGAAAAAAGGGAGACTCCGCTTGGAGTAACCCTTGCTTGCTGTGTTTTTAAAAGAAGCCAAGATGAACAGAGCTGGGATCAGGAAAGACTTTGCTACCTACCCCGGTGTCATCCTGGGGACGGATAAGAATAGCGTATTTTTGAATGTGCTTGATGCAAATCAAAACATCCTGTTTGCAACTAGGGCCCAAGTGCTGCCACTGATGGGGTGGGTGTCTGTGTGGCCCAATTTTTGGAAAAAAGGGAGACTCCGCTTGGAGTAACCCTTGCTTGCTGTGTTTTTAAAAGAAGCCAAGATGAACAGAGCTGGGATCAGGAAAGACTTTGCTACCTACCCCGGTGTCATCCTGGGGACGGATAAGAATAGCGTATTTTTGAATGTGCTTGATGCAAATCAAAACATCCTGTTTGCAACTAGGGCCGAAGTGCTGCCACTGATGGGGTGGGTGTCTGTGTGGCCCAATTTTTGGAAAAAAGGGAGACTCCGCTTGGAGTAACCCTTGCTTGCTGTGTTTTTAAAAGAAGCCAAGATGAACAGAGCTGGGATCAGGAAAGACTTTGCTACCTACCCCGGTGTCATCCTGGGGACGGATAAGAATGGCGTATTTTTGAATGTGCTTGATGCAAATCTAGCTGTGAAGTGTACAACTGGGGCACAACTGCTGCCACTGAATGGGTGGGTGTGTGTGGGGCCCAATTTTTGGAAAAAAGGGGAGACTCCGCTTGGAGTAACCCTTGCTTACATTGTTTTTAAAAGAAGCCAAGATGAACAAGTCATGGGTCAGCAAAGACTTTGCTACCTACCCCAGTGTCATCCTGGGGACGGCTAAGAATAGCGTATTTTTGAATGTGCTTGATGCAAATCAAAACATCCTGTTTGCAACTAGGGCCCAAGTGCTGCCACTGATGGGGTGGGTGTCTGTGTGGCCCAATTTTTGGAAAAAAGGGAGACTCCGCTTGGAGTAACCCTTGCTTGCTGTGTTTTTAAAAGAAGCCAAGATGAACAGAGCTGGGATCAGGAAAGACTTTGCTACCTACCCCGGTGTCATCCTGGGGACGGATAAGAATGGCGTATTTTTGAATGTGCTTGATGCAAATCTAGCTGTGAAGTGTACAACTGGGGCACAACTGCTGCCACTGAAGGGGTGGGTGTGTGGGGCCCAATTTTTGGAAAAAAGGGAGACTCCGCTTGGAGTCACCTTGCGGTGTTTTACATGACTTTAGAAGGGCGTGCCATGCCTATATCTGTGTGTCCTCCTCTTTTTCCTTGTCCAGCTGTTTTGTTTTCGCATGAGTACATGTCCTTGTCACTTTCCCATGTGTTTGTGTTGTGTTGTGAGTTGTTTGTCACCTTTTGGACACCTTTGAGGGTGTTTTCTAGGTGTTTTACTGTGTTTGTGATTGCCTGCCATTGTTTCCTATGGGCTCGAGTTCGGTTCGTCGAACGTTCGACGAGCCGAACTCGAGCCAGACCCCCCGTTCGGCGAACCGCCTCGAGCCGAACCGGGACCGGTTCGCTCATCTCTAGCCTTGAGGTCATCATACAATGGTTGCATCAACTTGGAAGCATCTGGAATCCACTGCCGTCTGTAGGTGATAAGTCCCAAGAAGGCTTCTAGTTGCTTAGTTCCTTTGGGTAGAGGAACTGTCTCAATTGCAGTTTTTCTTTCACTTGTGAGATGTTTCAACCCTGGAGGAAGACAGACAGTGTCCCAGACAGTGTCCCAGAAACACGACTCTGGGTTGACACCATTGAAGATGTGGCAGTCACAGCTCCTGGGGCTAATCTTGGGGGCAGACCTTATACATATTGGAAAAGTAGTAGGAAGGAGTGTAGTAGACTACGCCATTACAGATATGGACCCGGCAAATATTAGCGCCTTCATAGTCACCCCACAAACGCACCTGTCAGACCACAGCCAACTTCTCCTGTACATAAAATCTACAGAGAAACCATCCACACAAAAGCCACAGCAGAGCAGCCTCTACAACCGACCTCCATCCTATAAATGGTCCAAGACGTCAGAAATAAAATATAAAGAGGCTCCCAACAGACCGGAATTACAAGAGATGCTCCACAACTTCTACAGCTACAAGTACAAGTCAAACCCAGAAGGAGTGAATCAAGCTGCAAAAGACCTCAACAAAATATTCCACACCATGGCCAAATTGTCCGACCTCAAACAAGTCAACTACAAGAGGCCAAAAGAAAAGCAGATCAATGGTTGGTTTGACAAAGAGTGTAAAGCCGTTCGAAAGACCCTGAGAACAGCCTCAAACAATAAACACAGAGACCCCAACAACCCAGACCTGAGGGAAGCCTATGACACCATACAAAAGCAGTACAAAACCATCCTCAGGAGGAAGAAGCAGAGCTACATCTCTACCAAACTTAGCCAACTCCAAGACGCCCTCCAAGACAACTCCTTCTGGGAAATATGGAGCCACATGGACACAAAGAGCAAGAAAAAGACTGATACCCATATCCAAAATGGCAACATCTGGCTCCAGTACTTCAGAGACCTCTACAAAGACATCCCAAAAGAAGGACTAAGCCAAGAGCAGGAAAACATAACATCAAAACTAAAGGCAATGGAAGAGAAAATCAAAAACTTCCAAAACCCACTGGACACACCAATTACATTACAGGAAGTTGCAGAGAAAATCACTTCCATAAAGTGTAAAAAATCTAGTGGTCTGGATGGAATCCCCCCAGAGATGTTGAAGTACAGCCCACCAGAAATTCAAGCTGCAATGGTTAAACTGTTCAACATTGTGCTGAGTGCTGGCTACTTCCCTCGTACCTGGAACCAAGGACTCATTACACCGATCCACAAGAGTGGGGACAGGTATGACCCTGCCAACTACAGAGGCATATGTGTCAGCAGTAACTTGGGAAAACTGTTCAACAGCATCCTAAACAAAAGGATCATCAGTTTCCTTACCGAGCACAATGTCCTGAGCAAAAGCCAAGCAGGGTTCGTGCCAAACCACCGCACCACGGACCACATCTACACCCTGCACAGTCTCATTCAGAGCCACGTCCACAATACAAAGCATGGGAAGATATACGCCTGCTTTGTAGACTTTAAAAAGGCCTTTGACTCAGTGTGGCACCCGGGCTTGTTCTTAAAAATGCTGGAAAGCGGAATAGGAGGAAAGACCTACGATGTCATCAAAAGCTCCTACACCGAGAACCTCTGCAGCGTGAGTGTGAACGGTAGAAGAACGGCTTATTTCCAGCAGAGCCGAGGAGTCAGACAGGGCTGCAGCCTAAGTCCAACGCTCTTCAATATTTACATCAATGAGCTGGCTGCTGCTCTGGAATCTTCACCTGCTCCAGGTCTCACACTCCATGACGCCCAGGTGAAATTCTTGCTCTATGCAGATGACCTACTGCTGGTGTCACCAACCGAGAAAGGTCTCCAAGACAACCTACAAATTTTGGAGAAATTCAGCTCCACATGGGCACTACCGATCAATCTAAAGAAAACCAACATCATGGTGTTCCAGAAGAGAAAAAGAAGATTTGACCAGCATCCTTCATTTGTCGTAAACGGCTGCACTCTAACAGGAACAGACAAATACACCTACTTGGGCCTGGAAATTCACCAGTCAGGGAGCTTTAAACAAGCCATAGAGACCCTGAAAAACAAGGCCTGCAAAACCTTTTATGCCATCCGAAGGAAATTGTATCATCTGAAGCCACCAGTGAGGGTCTGGCTAAAAATCTTCGATTCCATCATTGCCCCAATCCTCCTGTATGGCAGCGAAGTCTGGGGCCCTCACACTTACCCAGATTGGTCAAGGTGGGATTCCAGCCCAACAGAAATATTCCACCTGGAATTCTGTAAGCACCTTCTCCAGGTCCATCGAAGCACCTCCAACAGCGCCTGTCGAGCTGAGCTGGGCAGATTCCCTCTACACCTAGCAGCTCTGAAGAGGTCACTATCATTTCAGGCTCACCTACAGAGTAGCAATCCAAGCTCCCATCACCACAAAGCTCTGATACATATACGTGGGCCAGATGAACCAGGACCCCTGGCACAGCTCTCCCAAACCCAACTGGACAAAATAACCAATCACAGCAGCCTGACAAGAACCAGAATCAGGAAGATGGTAGACGAGGGCCAGGAGAGGTATGTCAGTGACTGGAGGACCGACATCAACACCTCACAGAAACTGACCACGTACCAGAGTCTACAGAGAGACTACAGACTGGCCCCGTATCTGGAGAAAATCCCGGACCCCAGAGACCGCAGGACCCTGAGCCGATATAGACTCAGTGCCCACAGTCTAGCCATCGAATCCGGTCGACACAAGCAGAGCTACAAGCCAAGGGAGGACAGACTGTGCCAACACTGTGACCTGGAGGCCCTGGAGGATGAAACCCACTTCCTGCTACACTGCACCAAGTACTCAGCAGTGAGGGACACTCACTTCAGGAGACTCTCCCATCTCTTCCCGGATTTCAGCTCCATGAAGGAGGAAGAGAAAATATATATCCTGCTGGGGGAAGAAGAGAGCGCAGTGGAGATAGCAGCGCGGTATGTGAGCGAATGTCATAGACTTCGAGAAAGAGAACTATGATAAGCCATGGACTTCCATAGCCCCCCATCCCAGATGTGGCCCCCCAATCCCCACCCTGGATATGCCCCATCCACCGTTACCACAGTCCCCACCGTGGATATGCCCCATCATAAGCCATGGACTTCCATAGCCCCCATCCTAGAAGTGCCCCCACAGTCCCCACCCTGGATGTGCCCCATCCATCCTTCCTACAATCCCCACCCACCATCCCCACAGCCCCAGGCCCTAATGTACACTTGCTTTGGCAAAACTAATTTGTATTTGGTCCTGCCAATAAAGCTTATTTGATTTGATTTGATTTGTATTGGCAGACTCCGGCCTTTACCTAAGCTGCATACCAGTTCCCATTATTTGCATATAATGCTCCACTGTAGAGATGAATGAACTTGTTCAAAAAAAGGTTGCCAATTTCACATTTGGTATTAGCCTTGGCGTGTTAAGCTCATGATAGGATTTCCGAACACTTTTGTCAAAAGTCGGCAATTTCTGGTCTTGTTCGGTAACTGTTCACAGCTTTTCTAATACCTTACTATTACTTTGGCCAGTTTTAGTGGTGCTGTATGATGAGCGGGGGGATGTGTTTGATGAGGAAAGGGAGTGGGGAGAGGGAAGATGAGCAGTGGACTGTTTTATTTTTTGTTAACTTTATGTGTGTAAGTCCAGGCAGCCAATCAGGGTGCAGAAACCATCCAAAACGTTCATACACAAGGGCTTGTGTCATTTGCTGTCTAAGTCACATGTCTCTCTGCACATGAAAAGTGGACATGTGGCGTCGGCGCCATTTTGTGATAGCTAAAACTGAGGGACAGTGTTGTCACCGCTAGACAGCTTAGTTAGTGGGTTTAATCATTGGTAGTTGAGATAGTTAGGAAGGTGATAATGTAGAATAGGGAGGTGCAGGTACGTGCCATGTAGGGAACATTGTGTGCCACAAATCGGCATTTCATCATCTAATGATTGCTAATTGTTTGCTCCAGCTGAAAATTACAGTATCCTCATGTAAATAGTGGCCATTCTGTGGTGAAGGTCAACATTGCTATTTCATTATCTAAATAGTGGCCATTCTGTGGTCTGACTAAAAATTGCTATTTCATTATTTAAATATTGCAAAATCTGTGCTCAGGTCAAAATTGTCATGTAATCACCTAAATAGTGATTGTTAATTTAATGATAGGTGACTGACAGGTGTGCGCCTAGGGTTATGAAACTGCTAGTTAAAAGAGGGAAAGGGTACATCAAACATGAGTGGGAAATCCAGTAGTTGTGGTGGAAGGGGGAATAAGCATGGTATTCGAACTGTACGTGGGGTAGGTGCTAATATTACTGAAAGCTCTACTGATAAAACGCCGCCTCGTCCTAGCCAAAGACAACTGACAACTTCTGTTACTAGATGGCTACTCCGCTCCCTTTCTTTGGCAGCTGCACAGCTTAGACTTTTAGATGAGGGCTTGAAAGAGCATGTGCTACAGTGGATGGCAAGCGCTGCATCAAGTTACCTCTTCTCCTCTTCCTCCACCTCAACTTCACACACACTACAGTTCTCAGAGGTGGCAACCCAATTACCCCTGGTTCCGCCCGAGTCTCAACTCTCTAACTGCCCAACTGACTGTGGCGAACCACAGATAAGTGAGATTTCAGGGATTTTCAACCATTCTATTTCATGGGCATCAGAGGTCCACTCCAAAGATTCAGAGATTCAAGAGGAGGAAAGCATCTGCACCGATGCCCAAAATCTGTCACGATCGTCTCCCTACATGATGAGACCAGTGACAGCCTGTGGACTTGAGCCTCCCATCTGGCTCACTGCATTTAAATGTCATTTTGTTTCATTTGGCACTGAAGTAGTTAATGCCAATTTTCTCTTTGCAGCTCTGCTGCGGTTGACGTCAGCTGCACCTGCTTTGTAGACACACCCCTTTGTTCTTAATTGGCCAGGTATCCCAGCAAGCTTTGCTGAAGATACAAAGCCATTTGTTCTCTGACCGCATTGATAAAAGGACCTGTGAAGGCTTGTTCCTGCATTTGGACTTTATCCTCTGTTGTTTTTCCCTGTTCGTCTTTCCTTTCCCTGTGTGTAATAGTGCAGTGGTGGAGCTAGCGTCTGCCACCAGCCAGAGCACTAATCAGGGCCATTACAGGGTATTTTTTAGGGTCTCATGTTCCTGCTCGGCGACAGTTGAAGAGACTGTATAAGACCTAGTTAGGAGCATAGGGTCAGTGGCAGGTGAGTGCAGGAGGTGTCCATCCAACCCACTCACTAGAGCTAGGGTCCACCATTGTTATTGTGTTCCTGGTGTTCCCCCAACCTGTTCTACTGTTTGTATTTTTGCCATGCATCCGGACTTTGTTTGGTCTTAATGAGCGTGCCACATGTCATAGCATGCCATTATCTTCTGCTGTATCTTTTTTTTCTGCGCCATCATGGCTCAGGCTGCTGCACTCGCTCAACTGCTTCAGCCCTTCTCTCACAAAATGTCTGACATGCGTGCTTAACTCGAGCAGCAGTTGCAGCAAATTTCTGGGTTTCTGGCCTTGGTTCACACCCAGCTTCAACCTGAACACAAGATAGCACTCCTGGATAAGTTTACTGGTGGGAGGGATAAGTTCACCACTTTCCGGGAAGCTGTAAATTATACTTCATTCTCTGCCCTCGTACTTCTAGGAGTGAGGAGGAGCGGGTAGGGATAGTTGTCTCTCTTTTGCGGGGAGATCCCGAGTCCTGGGCTTTTTGTCTACCAACCGATTCCCAGGCATTGCGGTCGGTAGATGATTTTTTCACGGCTCTGGCCCTAGTGTATGGAGACCCTGATGGCATCACATTCGCGGAGTCTAAACTTTGTAAACTCCAGCAGGGGGCACAGCCAGAAGAGGTGTATTGCCTGGTTTGATGTAAATTAAATGCTGATATTACAGACCAAGCAAAGGTGATGAGATTTCATAAAACTAATGCACACAATTGTTTATTTTGCTTGACTGAATTGGTTAACTGGTGCATTTTTTCAACAATACTGTTTGAATATAGCCAAAGGGGTGGAGCTGCCAATGTTTGTCGCAAATTAAATTTGCCTTAGAAACATCATTATACAGGAAAGAATGTTTCTTAACATTTTGTCTTTTAAAATCTATTTTATTTTGTTGTACGTTTTTATTGTCAGTCTGTTAAAGGGGCGTAATACTCTGACAACATTGTTCCCAACAGCAACTTTAGAGTCAGAGATGCCTCTGGCATCTTCCCCATGCTGTTCCCATTCCATTTCAGAACTGTTCGTATCCATTTTAGTGATTTCCAGGCCCCCCTCTGACCTTCCGGGGGTCTGCTGGAAAAATGGTTGACTACTTCCGTTAAGATTGTTACTCGAGACGTGCACCACAGCCTTAGACATTTCTTGGCTTGAGTAATGACGCGCACCCGAGCATTTAGTGCTCGCCCATCACTAATAATAATAATGACAACGATGATGATTATGTGGTGGACCACACTTGAAAACCAGATCCGTGTGCCGAAGAGGTCATACCATCAGAGGAGGAGGATGTTGGCCAAGAGATATACTGAGACAAACTTTATTTCTTCTGTGGTCAACTTGGGAGTGAATGTTGCTGCATGTACTATTGTTGAAGGAGGCTCAACAGCACCTGAAATGTCTGGTTATTTTTAGACACAAAATTTGGCAATTTGGCAGTCTGCAGGAACTGCAAGAGGAAAGTAAGCATGAGCCAGCTAAAGAAACAGCTAAAAATAATTTACAGTCAAATAGAAGACATTTTAGGACATTCCCGTCCCCACTCAAAAAAAGCGATCATGTACTGGAACATTTTTTTTCCATTTTTGTCATACCAAAAAATGGAAAAACTGGAAGATGTATGGACATACCCTAAAGCCTGCTTTACACGTTGCAATTTCGCATACGATATCGTATGCGATTTGAAACGCCCCCATCGTATGTGTGGCACGTTCAATTTGTTGAACATGCCGCACAAACGATTAACCCCCATCACACATACTTACCTGTCCATACGACCTCGCTGTCGGCGGCGAACGTCCACTTCCTGGAGTGGGAGGGACGTTCGGCGTCACATCGACATCACGCGGCAGCCGGCCAATAGAAGCGGAGGGGCGAAGGGGCTTAGATGAGCGGGACGTAAACATCCCGCCCACCTCTTTCCTTCCACATTGCCGGCTGCAGCCGCGGGAGGGAGGTAAGGTCTGTTCAATGTTCCTGGGGTGTCACACACTGCGATGTGTGCTGCCTCGGGAACATTGAACAACCTGAAGTGCAATTCGTCAGGATTAAACGACATGTATGCGATGAACGTTTTAACGTTCAATCGCAATCGCACGTCGCTGTCACACACTACAATGTACCTTACGATGCCGGATGTGCGTCACTTACGACGTGACCCCGCCGACACATCGTAAGTTATATTGTAGCATGTAAAGTGGGCTTAAGAGCTTTGAATCTGTAGAATGAGTATCTGAAGAGCTGGTTCTTTACTGTAAGAAATGTAAATCTGTGGAGTAATCACCTGAGGCCCAAGTACAGTACTTGAAGACTTATAAATCTGTGGAGTAGTCTCTTCAGACACTGGATCTAAGCTTTAGGAGTTATAAATCTGTAATCCCCTGAGGAAATAATGCTTTTCTATAAGAACTGATAATTTGCGGAGTAGTCATCTGAGGAGCTGATTTACTGTAGATATTTACAGCTATTACAGTGAAGAGCCAGTCCCTTGGTTGATTACTCAGAAGATTCACAACCCTTTAAGTTAAAGAAGTGGGCCACTACAAAGCATAGTGGCCACATCGATTTATAGCAGGGAAAGACGGCTTTTTCTAAATACCTTTCTTGTTCCAAATCAGCCTGTGAGTGGCGCAATCTCTGTTCGCTCATCCCCATCATGTGACCCGGGCTGCTGTGACCTCTCAAGTCTGGTGATGTCATGTCAACTTCCAGAATTGGAAGTTGACCCTGCATCAACGAGGTGGGACCCAGTCTCCCTGAGTGACTGTTCTGTGGGTGGAGTTTCATCTCACGTCACAGCTTAGCATCTCGCGTGCTCTCACCTTCACCGCTTAACAAAGTGCTGCAAGCACACGAGATGCTTCTAATTCCAGAAGTTGACGTGACATCACCGGACATCAAGGTCACAGCACAGCAGCCAAGGTCATGCAATAGGGATGAGCGGACAGCAATAGTGCAGCTCACAGACTGAATTGGAAAAAGAAGTTATTTAGAAAAAGTCTTTCCCTGCTCACCATAGGTGTGGCCATTATGCTTTCTAGTGGACCACCTCTTTAAGTAAACAATTTTAAAATTCAAAAAAACAATACAGCCTGCAAAAATAATAAACCCTTCTATGGATATGTTAATACATAAATAAAAAAGCTATGGCTCTTATAAGAGGAATAAAAAAAACAATGAAAAAGCAAAAAAATAGAAAAGTCAGCTTGCCCAGAAGAAGTTAAGGTATACTGATGTCATATATACACCTAAAACATGGGGGATGGGAGCCGAAAAAGCAGCCAGAGATTTCTCTGCTTCAGAACTCTCCACCTATTAGCAAGATCTTTTTAGATATCAACACAATTACTAAGGATCCAATATCACAGCTATGACCTTCTTTACCTTCAATTTTTTTTAAAAGAAATGGATAGCAACCATCCTCAGTAATACAAAACTTGACTTTTGTGTTAAGGTCCATTTACACTGTAAGATATGACCAGTATTAACAATTTAAAGGGAACCAAACATCAGCATTTTCCCATATAAGGTGCAGCTGTCGCGGGCGGGGGGTGTGCTGCTCGACCGCGCTCGCGGCTCGGGTCCGGCTGCTGCTGCTCGGTGGCTCGAGCAGTGGGCCGGATCCGGGGACTCGAACGGCGCTCCTCGCCCGTGAGTGAAAGGGGTTGGTTTGGTTTGGGAATATGGTTTGTGACGCCACCCACGGGTCGTGGTGAGGTTGGTGCACCACCGCTGCTGGTGACGGGGATCCCGGGAGCGTTGTTAGGGAGCAGCTGGGATGTTTTCCCCTGCGTGGGTAGGGGTTGGTGGTCCCGGGGCCCGGTAAGGGGGAGGGAGGAATGCAGGGTCAGTGAGGTGCAGGGTCGCAGGGGCAGCGCGGTGCCAGAGGGCACGGTGGTACTCACTCAGCCAACAACAGACACAGAGTCTCCGGTAAAACAAACGGCTGGATGGACGGGTCCCGCAGCCGGCTGCTGTGATCACTCCCGGATGGTTAGTGGTGGCTGCCTTTCCCTGCACCTGGTGTGTGTCTTCGGTCCCGATGGCTTCCCACTGGTAACTCGCTCCCCAGCTTGGATGTGTGCCGGAGGAGCCCCTTTTGCCTGCAGGCTCTGGCCCTGGGAGCTCTAGCTCTGGCGGTAGCTGCCTCTCCCTGTTCGGTTTGGACGGTTGCCTTCAATCGGGTCTTGATTGCTAGGAAACCCCGGAGGTTCCCGTCGCTAACGGATTTAACCAGTTTAACGGCGACTCCTAGCCTGGTCGGGGTCCGCAGGCCCTGCCGGTTTGTGCTGGCTTCTCTTCAGTACCGGTGGGCCACCGCCCAGCCCCGGCCCTACGGTTCCGTGTCGATAGGCCACTCCTGCAGACGGCCACCACCGTCTGCCAACCTTGCTGTATGTGCCCGGGCCACGTACCCGGACACGGTCAGTCTGCTCCTCTACTACCACTTCTTGCTCCTTCACTTTCACTCTCCTTAACTCAACTCCACTGAACTGAACTCCCTTCCTTTCCCGCCTCCAGGACTGTGTACTCCTCAGTGGGTGGGGCCAACCACCTGGCTCCACCCCACCTGGTATACACATCAGCCCCTGGAGTGAGGCAACAAGGATTTATGTGTGACTGATGTGCCTATCTCGGGGTGTGGGGTGTGTTGTTGCAGTACCTGTGACGACCTGGCTTGTCCAGGGCACCACACAGCCAGTGCAGTACTGGCACTATCAGGCACATTGTGTACATACCATTAGTGGGCAGCTCGGGTGTTTAGGCTGTGAAATTCAACTTTATAAAGTTTGAAAATTCATGCACTTTTTGAGTGATGTGTGCACCTCGCTGCTAATGTCTGGGCGGGTTATGCACGTGTATCCCCGCCCCCCCGCTGCCTGTTCCTCCCTCTCACTGGCCGTATGTAAATTTCTAATCTTCAGTTAAACGGCGTAACGGTATAGCGCTCATCTCCGGCGCCATGTTTCTGAAGCCCACAGTATTATGGTGCATGAGAGGGCGGTGCGTGAGAGGGTGGCGCATGCGCCCTCACATCTTCAGGTCTGTTGTGACCACGGGAGCGCGTGCAGTCACAATAGGACTGGAGAACAGCTGATCTTACACTGATTAGCTGCAGCAGACGTCTCCTACGATATCGTCTGCTGCAGCTAATCGGTAAGATCAGCTGTTCTCCAGTCCTGTTGTGATCGCGTGCGCTCCCGTGGTCACAACTGATCTGAAGAAATGAGGGCGCATGCGCCGCCCTCTCATGCACCATAATACTGTTTGCTTCAGAATCAGAAACACGGCACCGGAGATGAGCGCTATGCGCACGCGCTAACTCCGACGCTGTGTAACTGCAGATTAGAAATTTACATACGGCCAGTGAGAGGGAGGAACAGGCGGGGGGGGGCGGGGATACACGTGCATAACCCGCCCAGACATTAGCAGCGAGGTGCAAACGTCAATCAAAAAGTGCATTAATTTTCAAGCTTTATAAATTTGAATTTCACAGCCTAAACACCCGAGCTGCACCCTAATGGTATGTGCCTGATAGTGCCAGTACTGCACTGGCTGCACCTTATATAGGAAAATGCTGATGTTTGGTTCCATTTAATAGCCTGTTTACATAGGTAGGACATGCTTTAGATGTGTACTGACCGTACAGATCGTCCAGAGCATAGAGCATACCTCGGCAGCGTATGCCCTATGTACACAGGATGATGTCTTGATGAAATAACAAAGATCATTTCACCTGAAGAAAGAGTGTTTTTGGTTAGCAGTAGCCTGTTCGCACTGCACTAGTTACTAGGAACTCTTCTTTACAATAATTGTGCAGTGTAAGTGCACCTTTAAGTTTATGGCAGACCTGCATCAAGGATGCCAACTTGCCTTTTTAATTTTCTTAGACAGTTTATAAAAAAACCACTGTCAGATATTTTTTACAGTAAATACGGGTTGGAAAGAGAAATCGTGCAAAATAGGGTCTCATCCAATTAAAATTAAAGGAGAAAAAACTCAGAAGGCTCACCTTGTGCTGTTATGCAAGTTACAACCACCATAAAATGCCTCAGACTGCTTCAGAACCCACGTGGAGATACAAATATATGTAGATAAAATGGGATTTATTGGTCAATGCGTCAAAGCCCTCAGAGGCTTCTTCATCAGGAAAATTATATACAGGTAAAAGGCACACACATATATATGTATATAGATATATAAATAAATATATATATATATATATATATATATATATGGTCTAATAAACAAGAGGGCGGGTGTTCACAATGATAAGGAGAAAAAAAAAAGAATCAAATGACATGTTAACATGTTGCAGAAAAATAACACAAATATATTGTTAACTAGAAGGTGGCCCGATTCTACGCATCGGGTATTCTAGAATTTACGTATTGTGTAGTTCATGTATGATTTTTGTTATATATATATATATATATATATATATAGATGTTGTTGTGTGTAGTTACCAAGTGTTTGTGTAGGGCGCTGTACATGTTCTGGATGTTGTCTGGGTGTGATGGGGGGTGAGAGCGGTGTTGTTTGTGTGTTGCGTTGTTTGTGGAGCGCTGTGTGTCTGTAGCGTTGTGTGTGTGTTGCGCAGTTTGTGTGTGGTGTGTTTTGGGGGGAGGTATGTTTTGTGGAAATGTGCGTGTTGTGCGGTATGTGCGTATATTTGTGTGTGCAGCGTTGTCTGTGTGTGTGGGTGTCTGTGTAGGGCAGTTGTTTGTGGTTCCCAGTGTGTGTGTGTGGTGTGGTGTGTTGTGCAGTGTGCGCGCGCGCGTATGTGTGTGTGTTGGGGGGAGGTGTGCACTTCCCATCGTGCTCCATCCCCCATGCAGCGCACTCCCCATCGTGCTCCATCCCGTATGCTGCGCACCCCCCATCGTGCTCCATCTCCCATCCTGCGCACTCCCAAACGTGCTCCATCCGCCATGCTGCGCACTCCCAAACGTGCTCCATCCGCCATGCAGCGCACTCCCCATCGTGCTCCATCCCCCATGCTGCGCACTCCCAAACGTGCTCCATCCGCCATGCTGCGCACTCCCCATCGTGCTCCATCTCCCATGCTGCGCACTCCCAAACGTGCTCCATCCGCCATGCTGCGCACTCCCAAACGTGCTCCATCCCCCATGCTGCGCACTCCCAAACGTGCTCCATCCGCCATGCTGCGCACTCCCAATCGTGCTCCATCCCCTATGCTGCGCACCCCCCATCGTGCTCCATCTCCCATCCTGCGCACTCCCAAACGTGCTCCATTCGCCATGCTGCGCCAGCATCAGCCTCTCCGTCTCCATCATCAGCCTCCCCATCCCAGCCTTCCCCAGGTTCAGCCTTTCTCCTCTCAGCCTCCTCCAGCACGCCGTGCTCCTCTGCCGACACTCACAGATCCGATCGCATACACTCACACACACCCACACACACCCACCCGATCGCATACACTCACACCCACCCGATCGCATACACTCACACACACCCGATCGCATACACTCACACACACCCGATCGCATACACTCACACACACCCGATCGCATACACTCACACACACCCGATCGCATACACTCACACACAAAGACACACACACTGACGATATTGCACATACGCGCTGATACTCACAACATCCGGGGATATCACATGCTTCTGGCCATGTGATCCCCCGGCAGGTCCTGGAAGCTCACAACAGCACAGTATCGCCGCCGAGAAGCAAGCGATATCCCAGGATGTTGTGAGTATTTGGATGCGATGTGATGTGTGAGGTGTGTGTGAGTGTGATCTGATTTGTGTGTGTGTGTGTGTGTGTGCTGTTATGTGTGTGTATGTTCCGCAGCTGCAGGACCTTGATGTGTGGATGCGATGTGATGTGTGTGTGAGGTGTGTGTGAGAGTGAGTGTGAGCCGGTGTACACTGGTAACTATGATACACATCGGGTAACTAAGGGACCTTAGTTACCCGATGTGTATAATGGTTACCAGCTTTCACGGCCTCCGTCAAGATCCCAGCATCGCAAGGTTATGTCTGGCGCTGCCGGGATCCTGACGGAGCCGGTGTAGAAGCAAGCGATATCCCAGCATGTTGTGATGTGTGAGGTGTGTGTGAGAGTGAGTGTGAGAGTGAGTGTGATCTGATGTGTGTGTGTGTACTCACCTGGGAATCGGAGCTCCGTGTCAGTTGGGCCAGAGCGAGCGTGCATTGCGTGAGGGGGGCGGGGCCTGCAGAGAGCCGGGGCGAGAGGCCAATCTGTGTGGGGGGGCGGGGCCATGGCGAGCCCAGCGGCCAATCAGCTTTGTGTCACCGTAAGGACACAATTTCGGAGCATGACAGACAGACAGACAGACAGACAGACAGACAGACAGACAGACAGACAGACAGACAGACAGAATAAGGCAATTATATATATAGATAATTCTCAGAAGGCTACTGTAAAGAAATACAATGTGATAAACACCAAATAAATAACATAAATAAATACAAATCAGTGGGGATCAGAAGACCAAAATAAAAAGGGAAAAGAGGACATGTATGAATTTATCCATTAACAATAGGAGCCACCAGAGAAGATAAGTGAATTATAATTCAAATTGTTCCTAATCTTGAGAAACAAAATTGTGAATATAAGAACAGAAATTAGTGCAAACATAAATTAATAGTTCTTATAATTACACATATAGCTGAAATAAGCCATTTACCACCAGCAAGTGCTTCTTTTCTCATTCTTCTCACTCTGAACATGTTAATAGTAAAAAAAAACAACAAACAAAACCTATAGATTTGCTCAGGATATTAATATCTGATAAAAATTATTTCTAAAAACCCCTAATTAACATCAGGTAAAATGTATTAAAAAACATGAAGCAAAAATAATGAAGAGGAATACACCATGAGGAGAGTGTATGAGAACTAGAGATGAGTCACCCCCCAGTGTTCGGGTTCGGTTAGGTTTGTCGAACGGCGGGTGTGTTCGTTGAACGTTCGACGAACACCTTCGAACCCCATTGAAAACAATGGCAGGCAAACACAAACACATTCAAACACACAGAAAACACCTTCTAAGGTGTCGGAAAGGTGACAAACAACTCAGAAGACACCACAAACACATGGAAAAGTGACAAGTACATATACTCATGCTGAAAAAAAAGAGCTGGATGACTAAAAGGAGAAGACACAGATGTAGTAGTATCTCCAAATGAACATCGATGCCATGACTGTGCAACTGGAGCCTTGCTCATTTTGGGCTTCCAATCTGGAAAAATGGCCTGAGCTCGCCACTTACGCCTTGGAGATCTTGTCGTGGCCTGCAGCCAGCATTCCCTCGGAACGTGTCTTCAGTGCTGCTGGGTGTGTGCTGACAGATAAGAGCACGCGTCTGTCCAGTAACAATGTGGAAAGACTAACGTTCATCAAGATGAACAAGTCATGGATCCGCAAGGACTTTTCTACTCCTGTGTCATCCTGGGGAGATTTTTGAATGTGCTTCATGCAAATCAGCATTTTAAGTTTGCAACTGTGGGACACTTGATGCCACTTAAGTGGTGTCTGTGGCCAAATTTGGCGAAATAATTTGTGCCATAGAAAGGGACGCACGTATGCAGGAGTATCAGCAGAAGCTGTTACACAATCTTAGATCAGCCTTTCCACTAAACACCAGTGGTGCACAGAATGAATCTCAACGCTTTGTCATGGCTAGGAGGAAATGGTCTTTTACTTGTCCACATCTGAGGGACAGAGGGCTGGCTGCTGTGCTGAGACGGCGTTGAGTAGGGTGTCCCTGCAGAGTTGCAAATTTGGTCATCTACAAAATGAGTGGAAAAAGGACAGATGCTGTTGGAAAGGGGAACAGGTGTGTTGGAAAGGGAAAAAAGTTTGTGTCCGTGGGGTTGGAGGTAAAGCAACAGTAAAGGCCCTGTCACACACAGAGATAAATCTGCGGCAGATCTGTGGTTGCAGTGAAATTGGGGACAATCAGAGCCAGGTTTGTGGCTGTGTACAAATGGAACAATTTGTCCATGATTTCACTGCAACCACAGATCTGCCAAAGATTTATCTCTGTGTGTGACGGGGCCTTAACATCCGCTGAAGAAACACCATCTGTTACGGGGGACTGGCAGATTAGGATAAAGTGGTATATATCCCAATCGCCAGTCGGGGTCCACCGTGCTCCCAGATAGAAAAGGAGATGCTGGCAAGTGGCAACCTGAAGGTTAGGCAGAGGATACAGAGCTGTGTGGCTCTGAAACTAATAGTAGCCTGACCCGAGTTAGACGACACTCAGATCAGGAGACTGTGAACCCTGTTAGCGTCACAGGGTCCACACACCCAGCCCAGGAACTCCCTGTTAACAACACAGGGGCCCTGGGGTACACTGTTCATGTGCGTAGGGGGCATACCTGTCGACAGCAGGCGCAGCAGCAGCCAGTTAATGCCACTGGGCTGCACTAGCAGGACTGGTAGGACAGGAGCTGGCCGTAACCGTGCCGCGTTACCAAGTGTGGTGGCATCGAGCACCGACTCTCTATCCCTGCCTACCTCTGTCCTAAAGCCGCAATGGGTTCAACACATGCAGGTGTGCTCTGCCTGAGCATAACAGAAGACTGCGCACCTCCATGTTGTCTCCAGCCCCGTCTATAACCTGGGTCCACCTCAATCCGGGTTGGACCACAATGCACCTCCAGGAGCCAATAGCAGAGTGCCACGTCATCAGTGACATAACCAGCGGACTATCCGGAACCGCCACTTCACTGATGACCTCATGGCAGCCACGCCCCAAACACCTCACCAGTCATCGTCTGATGAACAATGATGAGGTACCAAGTGATAGGGCTGGGCCTCTGCGAGCCAGTCCAGAGTGGCCACATCATCAGGACACCTAATGCCCTCTGGCTTATCAAGGCTTGCCACCTCACGGACATGGCCAGTGAGGTCCTTACCGGACCTAGCCTCTGATGCACTAAGTGCCTGAGCATGCTCAGTAGCCTGAACAACAGTCTCGGAAAGCAGACTTCAGACTATCAGCTTGAGCATGCTCAGTAGGCACAACACAGGACTTAGACACGGCACGGAGTCCAAGTACCTGTGCAAATAGGCTTTTCACACTAAGTGTGGGAGCATGCTCAGTAGCCCGAACTGAGGACTTAGCCTCAGGAATGGCACAGTCAGGCTGAGCATGCTCACTAGGCGAAACACTGGACTTAGGCTGTGGCTGGGGTAAATCGGCACACACATGCGCACTAGCTGCCTCTCCACAATTAGACATGGAGGAGGAAGCAGCTAGCTGAATGACCCGAGGCACGGCTAAAAATGGCAGCTGACGCCTGGGTGCAACTGGAACTGCAGCAGGCTGCTTGCGGCTACGGAGGCACCGTTTCGTAACACCAACTTCCAGCCAAAATAAGATGTCTACTTCTTCCTGTGGATAATCTGATCCCTTTGTTTACGGACACGACCATCGCTACCAAATGTAGATGAGGCACCAAAAGAACAGGTGCTTGAATGGATCTCAAGTGCTCCATCAAGTGGCCTCTCCTCCACCTCAACTTCAATATCCCAAATACTCCATTCCTCTGAGGTGTCACCCTAATTGCACTTGCTTCCTACCAGCTCTCAAGTCTCCACACGCCCTGCTGAGTATGGGATAACAGAGATGGTGGAGTCTGCAGAGCTGTTCAGTCACACTATAGCCTGGGATTCAGAGGTCTGCTCCCAAGCTACAGTGAGTACAGACCAGGAAATGGTCTGCAGTGATGCCCAGAACCTTTGTGACTCTGATTCAGGCCATGAGGACCAAGTTTCTGAGCATAATGTTGACCCTTATTCACAAACTGTAACACCTGTTGTTATAGACAATGAGGAACATACTGATGACGATGAGACGCAGATACCAGATTGGGATGACAACTTAAATATTGGTTCACGTCAGGAAGAGGCTCGGTCTGAGGGTGAGGGGAGTGCAAACACAATGCTTGATGAGGAAGTTCTAGATTCCACCTACTGTCAACCCACAGTCAGGCACTCGAGAAGGTCAACAGAGGCGTTGGAGGAGGATGCTACTGACGACGAAGTTACCTTGTGCCTTCCTGGACAGAGGAGTAGTACTGGTAGCACGTCTACAACTGTATCCTCAGCCACCACTCTGCCTCTGAGCACTAGTCGGGGGGGCTCAGCAGTTCGCATGCCCTCTAAGCCTTGCCTAGCCTGGACCTTTTTTGACATAGAAAAAGATCGCCCAAATCATGTGATATGTAAAATTTGTCATGATTCTGTTAGTAGAGGGCAAAACCTCAGGAGTTTGACAACTTCTTCCATGAATCGTCACATGAATAAATATCATATGTCCCAGTGGGAAGCTCAGCGTGCTGCAATGCGGTCTAGCGGAGCGAACCATCCACCGCCTGCCCCTTCAAGTGCATCCGCACGCTCTTCATCTTCTAGGACTGTGGGGATAGCTGTCATACCTGGTTTTCCACGGACAACTTCCACCACTGTAACCGCAACAGGCAGTTTGCTTGGTAGGTCGTCATTTGAACACCAAAAAGGAGCCAAGACAAATGATATGTGCACACACAGAATGTGGTGAGCCTTCCTCATAAAGATGGCTGCAGCCGAGGTGCAAGATGCTGATGTCACAGCCACTCAACCTCCACACTAGGGGGGAGGGGCGGCTGCTTAGCATAAGACATGCACACTAATAAGGCTTGCACTGGGAGCCCATCATATAATGAGTGAAATGCACAGTGTCTGAACTGTGACCTATAAATGACGCCAGAAACCCAGGTCAGGCGGGCAAAACAGCACTATATAGGTGCATCTCGCACGGATACACGAGACGCACAGTGTCTGAATAATGGCCTATAAATGACGCACAACACCAGGTCCAGGCGGGTCAGTTAGTACTATGAGTACATAACACATGACAGGCTCACCATTTAACCACCTGAATTCAAAAGGTCCACACACATCCTGCAAAAATGGATAAAATGTGCCATACCTCAAATAGTGAGATATTAGTTTATATTTTGGCCCAAAATATGTAAGCTCGCAATCCGTTCGTCAAGGATTCTCACACTTGCGAGTCCCTACACTGAATTAGTTAGAAAAACCACAAAGAACTATATCATATATAGTTCTTTGTGGTTTTTCTAGGTCGTCATTTGGTTTGGAAGGGGAAACAAGTGCGAGTGTACAGCTCTCTCAGACATCGATAGCATCAACGTTGGATGAAGGCAACATCATGTCTATGCCAGCACTTTCCTCACAAAACTGCATTTTTTCAGGGACACCCTACTCACCACCGTCTACACACAGCAGCCAGATCTCTGTCCCTCCGGCACCGATTCGTAACACCAACTTCCAGCCAAAATTAGATGTCTACTTCTTCCTGTGGATAATCTGATCCCTTTGTTTACGGACATGACCATCGCTACCAAATGTAGATGAGGCACCAAAAGAACAGGTGCTTGAATGGATCTCAAGTGCTCCATCAAGTGGCCTCTCCTCCACCTCAACTTCAATATCTCAAATACTCCATTCCTCTTAGGTGTCACCCTAATCACACTTGCTTCCTACCAGCTCTCAAGTCTCCACACGCCCTGCTGAGTATGTGATAACAGAGATGGTGGAGTCTGCAGAGCTGTTCAGTCACACTATAGCCTGGGAATCAGAGGTCTGCTCCAAAGCTGCAGTGAGTCCAGACAAGGAAATGATCTGCACTGATGCCCAGAAGCTTTGTGAGTTTTATCCAGGTCCAGATGAAGAAGGTTCTGAGCATAATGTAGACCCTCATTCTTAAACTGTAATTCCTTTTGGTGGAGAAAATAGGGAACATGCTGATGAGACACAGATACCTGATTGGAACGACAACTTTACTATTCGGTCAGGGCAGGAAGAGGTTGGCTCTGAGGAGTCAGGACGAGGGGAGTGAAAACACCCAAGGTGATGATGAGGTTGGAGACCCCACTTACTGTCAACCCACAGTCAGCCAGTCGATGAGGTCAGCAGAGGAGGTGGAGGAGGATGCTACTGACGACGAGGTTAGGTTGCGTCTTCCTGGACAGAGACGGAGTATTGGAAGTACGTCAACAAGTGCATCCTCAGCCACAACTCTGCCTCTGGGCAGAAGTCGTGATGGCTCTGCAGATCGCATGGGCTGTAAGCCTTGCCTAGCCTGGGCCTTTTTTGACATCGCAAAGGATCACCCAACTCATGTCATCTGTAAGATTTGTCACCAATCTGTAAGTAGAGGCCAAAAACTCACTAGTTTGAATACTTCGTCCCTGAACCGTCACATGGATATGAAGTGATAGGGTGAGGGTGTATTGATGACCTTTATCCACTGTGAATGCAAGATGCTTATTTGCCGTTCATTGTATGCATTGTTGCTGACCACCCACAAGGGACTGTTGTTTTGCATCTGCCTTTGACTGTTTGGTCACTATTAGAGATGAGCAAACCGGCCGTGGTTCGGCTCGAGTTCAGTTCGCTGAACGGAGGTCTCGTTCGAGTTCGGTTCGGCGAACTGGTTCGGCGAACCACTCGAACTGCATAGGAAACAATGAGAGGCAATCACAAGCACATAAAAACACCTAGAAAACACCCTCAAAGGTGTCCAAAAGGTGACAAACAACTCACAACACAACACAAACACATGGGAAAGTGACAAGAACAAATTCTCATGCGAAAACAAAACAGTGTTACAAGGAAAAGAGGATGAGACACAGATATAGGCATGGCATGCCCTTCTAAAATCATGTAAAACACCGCAAGGTTACTCCAAGCGGAGTCTCCCTTTTTTTCCAAAAATTGGGCCACACACACACCCACCCCTTAAGTGGCAGCACTTGTGCCCCAGTTGTACACTTCACAGCTAGATTTGCATCAAGCACATTCAAAAATACGCCATACTTAACCATCCCCAGGATGAACCTGGGGTAGGTAGCAAAGTTTTTCCTGATCCCAGCTCTGTTCATCTTGGATCATTTTTAAAAACAATGTAAGCAAGGGTTACTCCAAGCGGAGTCTCCCTTTTTTCCAAAAATTGGGCCACACACATACCCACCCCTTCAGTGGCAGCACTTGTGCCCCAGTTGTACACTTCACAGGTAGATTTGCATCAAGCACATTCAAAAATACGCCATACTTAACCGTCCCCAGGATGACCCCGTGGCAGGTAGCAAAGTATTTGCTGAACCATGACTTGTTCATCTTGGCTCCTTTTAAAAAACACAGCAAGCAAGGGTTACTCCAAGCGAAGTCTCCCTTTTTTTCCAAAAATTCGGCCACACACACACCCACCCCTTCAGTGGCAGCACTTGTGCCCCAGTTGTACACTTCACAGCTAGATTTACATCAAGCACATTCAAAAATACGCCATACTTAACCGTCCCCAGGATGACCCCGGGGTAGGTAGCAAAGTCTTTGCTGAACCATGACTTGTTCATCTTGGCTCCTTTTAAAAAACACAGCAAGCAAGGGTTACTCCAAGCAGAGTCTCCCTTTTTTCCAAAAATTGGGCCCCACACACACCCACCCCTTCAGTGGCAGCACTTGTGCCCCAGTTGTACACTTCACAAGTAGATTTGCATCAAGAACATTCCAAACCTACAAGCATTTACTCTCCCCAGGATGACACAGGGGTAGTAAATTCCTTGTGGATCCATGACTTGTTCATTTTGATGAACGTTAGTCTGTCCACATTGTCACTGGACAGACGCGTGCGCTTATCTGTCAGCACACACCCAGCAGCACTGAAGACACGTTCAGAGACAACGCTGGCAGCTGGACACGACAAAATCTCCAAGGCGAAAGTGGAGACTTGTTGTCTCTGGTGGCCTTGCAAAGGATGGTCTAAAAAAATTATGAAAAGATTCCATAAAATTGCTGTTACCAGCACCAGATACAGTCCTACTGGTACGGGTAGACTGTTGAAGATGACGAGACCGTCCCATGTTTGTCAAGTTACAACTGGGAGATTCACTCCCTGCACCTGCATGGTTGTTTGGTGGAAAAGCCGAGCTAAGATCGAGTAACAGATTTTGCTGATACTCCTGCATACATGCGTCCCTTTCTATGGCTGGAATTATGTCACAAAATTTGGACTTGTACCGGGGATCTAATAGTGTGGCAAGCCAGTAGTCATCATCACTTCTAATTTTGACAATACGAGGGTCATGTTGGAGGTAGTGCAGCAAGAAGGCGCTCATGTGTCTTGCGCAGCCATGCAGACCAAGTCCACGCTGTGTTTGTGGCATAGAGGTGCTAACCGTTCTTTCTTCCTCTGACATCTCCCCCCAACCTCTTTCAACTGAAATTTGACCAAGGTCTCCCTCATCCGCTGAGTCTTCCATGTCCATGAACAGTTCGTCCTCCATTTCTTCATGTTCTCCTGCACCTTCCTCAACATTTCGCCTGCTACCATGTGCCCTTGTTGATCCCTGTCCCCCATGGTCCCATGCCTGCCGCGTTGGCGATGATAAACATCTGGACCTTGGTGATGTTGTTGTCTCTTGCGCATATGAATCCTCCTGTAGTTCCTCACCTTCCTGTTGTCCCACCCCCTGACTCCGAATAGTGTTTAGCGTGTGCTCCAGCATGTAAATGACTGGAATTGTCATGCTGATAATGGCATTATCAGCGCTAAACATATTCGTCGCCATGTCGAAACTGTGCAGAAGGGTGCATAGGTCCTTGATCTGAGACCACTCCATCAGAGTGATCTGCCCCACCTCTGCATCTCGTTGGCCCAGGCTATACGTCATGACGTATTGCACCAGGGGTCGATGGTGCTGCCACAGTCGCTGTAACATTTGGAGACTCGAATTCCAGCGTGTCGGCACATCACATTTCAGGCGATGAACCGGCAGGCCGAGAGAATTCTGGAGCGATGCAAGTCGCTCAGCAGCGGTGGTTGAACGGCAGAAGTGACCAGACAGTTTTCGTGCCCTGTTCAGAAGGCCATCTAGGTCGGGATAGTATGTTAAAAATTGCTGGACAGCAAGGTTCAACACATGAGCCATACAAGGCACGTGTGTCACCTTGCCCAGGCGAAGGGCCGCACCCAGGTTTGCAGCATTGTCACACATGGCCTTACCAGGCTGCAGGTTGAGTGGAGACAACCATTTACCAAACTCAGTCTCCAGAGCTGTCCACAACTCAGCCGCTGTGTGACTCTTATTTCCAAGACATTTCAAGCTAAAGTCCGTCTGATGCCTTTGCGCTCTGCTGCCAGCATAGTAATGAGGGGTGCGTGATTCCTTGTGCGAAGTTAGAACGCTGGTGGCCTGACCAGGCTGGCTTAGGGCGGAGGTGGAGGACCCAGACGAGGTGGAGGAGGCAGAAGCAGTGGCGGAACTTGGACAGACAGAGGATTGACACACAAGTTGTGGGGACAGCAAGACTTGTGCAGCAGACCCTTCACCATCTATCACCATAGTTACCCAGTGCCCAGTCAGCGACATGTAACGTCCCTGTCCATGCTTACTGGTCCAAGTATCGGTGGTGAAATGCACCCGTTCACATACAGAGTTTTTCAAGGAAGCGGTGATGTTGTGTGCGACATGCTGGTGTAGCGCAGGCACACCTTTCTTAGAGAAGTAGTGGCGACTGGGCATCTGGTACTGGGGCACAGCAACAGACATAAGGTCTCTAAAATCCTGTGTGTCCACCAGGCGGAAAGGCAGCATTTCGGTAGCCAAGAGCTTACAGAGGGATAAAGTCAACCTCTTAGCTTTGTCATGGGTCGCAGGAAATGGCCTTTTATTTCTCTGAGGGACAGAGATCTGGCTGCTGTGTGTAGACGGTGGTGAGTAGGGTGTCCCTGAAAAAATGCAGTTTTGTGAGGAAAGTGCAGGCGTAGACATGATGTTGCCTTCATCCAACGTTGATGCTATCGATGTCTGAGAGAGCTGTACACACGCACTTGTTTCCCCTTCCAAACCAAATGACGACCTACCAAGCAAACTGCCTGTTGCGGTAAAGGCTACTTTACACGCTGCGATATCGGAGCCGATAACGCTAGCGTGGGTACCCGCCTCCATCTGTTGTGCGACACGGGCAAATCGCTGCCAGTGCCGCACAACATCGCGCAGACCCGTCACACATACTTACCTGCCCGGCGATGTCGCTGTGACCGGCGAACCGCCTCTTTTCTAAGGGGGCGGTCCGTGCGGCGTCACAGCGACGTCACTGAGTGGCCGCCCAATAGAAGCGGAGGGGCGGAGATGAGTGGCCGGAACATCCCGCCCACCTCCTTCCTTCTGCATAGCGGCCGGGAGGCAGGTAAGAAGAGGTTCCTCATTCCTGCGGCGTCACACATAGCGATGTGTGCTGCCGCAGGAGCGACAAACTACATCGTTACTGCTGCAGTAACGATAATCGAGAATGGACCCCCATGTCACCGATGAGCGATTTTGCACGTTTTTGCAACGATGCAAAATCGCTCATCGGTGTCACACGCAGCAACATCGCTATGCGGCCGGATGTGCGTCACAAATTCCGTGACCCCAACGACTCCGCATTAGTGATGTCGCAGCGTGTAAAGCCCCCTTTACAGTGGTGGAAGTTGTGTGTGTAAAACCAGGTGTGACAGCTGTCCCCACAGTCCTAGAAGATGAAGAGCGCGCGGATGCACTTGAAGGGGCAGGCGGTGGATGGTTCGCTCCGCTAGACTGCATTGCAGCACGCTGAGCTTCCCACTGGGACATATGATATTTATTCATGTGACAATTCATGGAAGAAGTTGTCAAACTCCTGAGGTTTTGCCCTCTACTAACAGAATCATGACAAATTTTACATATCACATGATTTGGGCGATCTTTTTCTATGTCAAAAAAGGTCCAGGCTAGGCAAGGCTTAGAGGGCATGCGACCTGCTGAGCCCCCCCGACTAGTGCTCAGAGGCAGAGTGGTGGCTGAGAATACAGTTGTAGACGTGCTACCAGTACTACTCCTCTGTCCAGGAAGGCACAAGGTAACTTCGTCGTCAGTAGCATCGTCCTCCATCGCCTCTGTTGACCTCCTCGAGTGCCTGACTGTGGGTTGACAGTAGGTGGGATCTAGAACTTCCTCATCAAGCGTTGTGTTTGCACTCCCCTCACCCTCAGACGGAGCCTCTTCCTGACGTGAACCAATATTTAAGTTGTCATCCCAATCTGGTATCTGCGTCTCATCGTCATCAGTATGTTCCACATTGTCTATAACAACAGGTGTTACAGTTTGTGAATAAGGGTCAACATTATGCTCAGAAACCTGGTCCTCATGGCCTGAATCAGAGTCACAAAGGTTCTGGGCATCACTGCAGACCATTTCCTGGTCTATACTCACTGTAGCTTGGGAGCAGACCTCTGATTCCCAGGCTATAGTGTGACTGAGTAGCTCTGCAGACTCAGCCATCTCAGTTCCACCATACTGTGCAGGGCGGATGGAGACTTCAGAGCTGGGAGAAAGCAAGTGTGATTGGGATGACAACTCAGAGGACTGGTGTTTTTTGGATGCGGTAGTTGAGGTGGTGGAGAGGGCACTTGTTGGACAACTTGAGATCCATTCAAGCATTTTCTTTTTTTCGCCATCATCTACCTTTGTTCCAGTTGTTCATGTCCGTAAAAAAGGGAGCACATCGGATTGTCCACGGTAAGTAGTAGACATCTTACTTTTGCTGGAAGATGGTCTATCTTCAGCAGATGTTAATGGAGATTTGCCACCTTCCCCACGGACAAACCCTTTTTTTCCTTTTCCAACACGCCTCTTCCCCTTTCCAACAGCATCTGTGATTTTGCCACTCATTTTGATTGCGACAAGATTGTGCACTTAAAATGTGGTAGTAAAAATTGAGAGGTGGTGTAGATTGCAGCGGTGGTCTAGCTTTATTAACAGCAGAATAAACAACAATAACTATCCCTGACAATGCAACTACGGCCCTTAAACTGGCAGAATAGTTTGCTATTGGAATGGCTTAGTAACAATGAGTTTCAGTGTGCAATGCAGAGGTGCCGCAAATAGCTTTGCACCAGTGGGACAATAATGGAAGTCCAACAGCCACTTTTAGGATGCCACTAAGTATCCTCAGTGTTTGCTAGTATAATGGCTTAGTAAAAATGAGTTTGAGTGTGCAATGCAGTGGTGCCGCAAATAGCTTTACACCAGTGGGACAATAATGGAAGTCCAACAGCCACTTTTAGGATGCCACTAAGTTTACTCAGTGTTTGCTAGTATAATGGCTTGGTAACAATGAGTTTGAGTCTGCAATGCAGTGGTGCTGCAAATAGCTTGGCACCAGTGGGGCACAAATGGAGTACAACAGCCACTTTTAGGATGCCACTATGTTTACTCAGTGTTTGCTAGTATAATGGCTTAGTAACAATGAGTTTGAGTCTGCAATGCAGTGGTGCCGCAAATAGCTTTGCACCAGTGGGACAATAATGGAAGTCCAACAGCCACTTTTAGGATGCCACTAAGTTTACTCAGTGTTTGCTAGTATAATGGCTTGGTAACAATGAGTTTGAGTCTGCAATGCAGTGGTGCTGCAAATAGCTTGGCACCAGTGGGGCACAAATGGAGTACAACAGCCACTTTTAGGATGCCACTAAGTTTCCTCAGTGTTTGCTAGTATAATGGCTTAGTAACAATGAGTTTGAGTCTGCAATGCATAGGTGCTGCAAGTAGATTTGCACCAGTGGGACAATAATGGAAGTCCAACAGCCACTTTTAGGATGCCACTAAGTTTACTCACTGTTTGCTAGTATAATGGCTTAGTAACAATGAGTTTGAGTGTGCAATGCAGTGGTGCCGCAAATAGCTTTGCACCAGTGGGACAATAATGGAAGTCCAACAGCCACTTTTAGGATGTTACTAAGTTTACTCAGTGTTTGCTAGTATAATGGCTTAGTAACAATGAGCTTGAGTCTGCAATGCAGTGGTGCTGCAAATAGCTTGGCACCAGTGGGGCACAAATGGAGTACAACAGACACTTTTAGGATGCCACTAAGTTTCCTCAGTATTTGCTAGTATAATGGCTTAGTACCAATGAGTTTGAGTCTGCAATGCAGAGGTGCTGCAAGTAGATTTGCACCAGTGGGACAATAATGGAAGTCCAACAGCCACTTTTAGGATGCCACTAAGTTTACTCATTGTTTGCTAGTATAATGGCTTAGTAACAACGAGTTTGAGTGTGCAATGCAGTGGTGCCGCAAATAGCTTTGCACCAGTGGGACAATAATGGAAGTCCAACAGCCACTTTTAGGATGTTACTAAGTTTACTCAGTGTTTGCTAGTATAATGGCTTAGTAAAAATGAGTTTGAGTGTGCAATGCAGTGGTGCCGCAAATAGCTTTGCACCAGTGGGACAATAATGGAAGTCCAACAGCCACTTTTAGGATGTTACTAAGTTTACTCAGTGTTTGCCAGTATAATGGCTTGGTAACAATGAGTTTGAGTCTGCAATGCAGTGGTGCTGCAAATAGCTTGGCACCAGTGGGGCACAAATGGAGTACAACAGCCACTTTTAGGATGCCACTAAGTTTCCTCAGTGTTTGCTAGTATAATGGCTTAGTAACAATGAGTTTGAGTGTGCAATGCAGTGGTGCTGCAAATAGATTTGCACTAGTGGGACACTAATGGAAGTCCAACAGCCACTTTTAGGATGCCACTAAGTATCCTCAGTGTTTGCTAGTATAATGGCTTAGTAAAAATGAGTTTGAGCGTGCAATGCAGTGGTGCCGCAAATAGCTTTGCACCAGTGGGACAATAATGGAAGTCCAACAGCCACTTTTAGGATGTTACTAAGTTTACTCAGTGTTTGCTAGTATAATGGCTTAGTAACAATGAGTTTGAGTCTGCAATGCAGTGGTGCTGCAAATAGCTTGGCACAAGTGGGGCACAAATGGAGTACAACAGCCACTTTTAGAATGCCACTAAGTTTATTCAGTGTTTGCTAGTATAATGGCTTAGTAACAATGAGCTTGAGTGTGCAAAGGGCAGGAGGGTACAATGGCAGGGTTGTGGGTCTGTATAGAGGAAAGGAAGCCTCACTTTATATCCCTCCTAATGGTGAAATGCAGCGAGGAAGTCCCTGACCTTAGCTACACAGACGCTCTTATCTGTAGCTGTTAAAATCTGTTTCCATGGACCTAACTGTCACCTATGGCTCTGAGCCTGCTGTTATTAGCCCTTAAAAGGGCTAAAAGAAGCTTCTATCCCTATTCTGTATAGCGCTGTGTGTAGAGCGTACACAGCAGTATCAGAGACAGGAGCTGCACCTGCGGTGACTGACACCCAGAGGCAGAAGGCAGATAATGGCGTCCTGACGGGCAGATACCCGTTTTTATAATGCAGAGACATGTGACATGGACATCCTATCACACATGCCGTTGCTTCTCTGGCTAAAAGTCCACTTAGCTGTGTGTGTGTCTGGGATTGGCTGACATGCTGGCCTACCCCACTACACGCACGCGCTTATTGAAGGAAGACAAGGAAAAAAAAAAAATGGCGATCGCCATTATCCCAGCAGCAGTGATCTGAATGCTCTGTTCCCGCACACTATACGCTGAAATTTCATAATAGTGCGAGTCACAGAGTGAGTAATTAGCTTGGCTTTTTGCTGCTAGAACCGTTCTCGAACGTAACTAGAACAATCGAGCTTTAGCAAAAAGCTCGAGTTCTAGTTCGATCTAGAACAGCCCCCAAAATCACTCGAACCGCGAACTGGAGAACCGCGAACCACGAACCGCACTCAACTCTAGTCACTATAGCAACAGCAAAACGGTCTTTGGCTGTGGACTTGGAAACCGGAGGAGGTGCTGTATGTGAGCTGAAGGAAAATGAAAGGTGTCCATAACAGAAAGGAGCCGCCGCGGAAACACTTAGGTGGATTGTGAGGAGACTCGTGTTGGAGTGTGGTGAGGAGGACAGTAACGCGTTTGAGCAGCATCCTGTGCCGGAGACCGCCATTCTTCATTTGTTGGCTATACTGATTACCATGAGAGGATCATCAAGTCTGTATTTATGGCAGCTGGACACCACAGTACCCGGGTATGGTAGGCTGGGCCCAGCCAGGACTGCGTGTACACAACACTTTGTTTTGGTAACGAAACACATATCTGTTCTGCTTAAGCCGACTATATAGACAATAAAGGGTGCTTTACATGCTGCGACATCGCTACCGATATATTGTCGGGGTCACGACGTTAGTGACGCACATCTGTCGCCGGTAGTGACATCTCAGCGTGCGACACAAAGGAGCAACGATCAACATCAAATCATCCAAAAACGGTGATCGTTGACACGTTGCTCCTTTCCTTAATATCGTTGCTGCTGCAGGTGCGATGTTGTTTGTCATTCCTGGGGCAGCACACATCGCTATGTGTGACACTGCAGGAACGACAAACATCTCTTTACCTGCGTCCACCGGCAATGCGGAAGGAAAGAGGTGGACGGGATGTTACGTCCCGCTCATCTCCGCCCCTCCGCTTCTATTGAACTGCCGCTTAAGTGACGTTGCAGTGACGTCAGTGTGATGCTGAACGCACCTTCCCCTTGAAGGAGGGATTGTTCGGCGGTCACAGTGACGTCGCTGTAAAGGTATGTGCGTGTGACGCTGCCGTAGCGATAATGTTTGCTACGGCAGCGATGACCAAATGTTGCACGAACGACGGGGCCGGGTGCTATCACGCTTGACATCGCTAGCGATGTCACAGCGTGTAAAGCACCCTTAAGACTTGCTGCCTCTGCTCTGTCAGTTTGTCAGTTACAGTTAAAATCCTAGAGGGACAACGACACATGTTTGCATTGACTGTTGCTTTACAAGATTTCCAGGACTGGGTTGCTGAGCTGTGTGGTTTGCCTAAACACTTTTATCATCTGCCTTATCTGTGAGGTTTCAGCAAACAAGGGTATTCAGTGGGGTTAATGGATTTTTTCTATGTTTAGGTAGATAAGTTGTAAGCTCTTGTGCTGCGCCACTGGTAGGTCGTGTTCACACACACACACACACACACACACACACACACATGCAATTACTACTGCTACACAGAGGGATTACCAGGTATTAGGCGACTGTTTAGACAGTCCCTTGGTTAGGCAAAGGTTGGTGGGAAGGGGGTATAAATCGCCATTACGAGTGACGCAGCATAGTGGTGTAGGCTTTTGGACTTGCGAATACATTGTTCTATTATTTCTGTTTTATGCATGGCTGTTATTGTTTGTTTTGGTAAAGTTAAACAATCATTTATCAACCCCACAGCCTAGAGTCCTTTTCCTGTTGGGTGGTTTTGCTGTATACTGGGGAGCCCACCCTGTACACGACTTTAAATGAAGCATAAGTCGCAGTGGGAAGGTCACTGTGCTACAATGCGGCCTAGCGGGGCGGGGCAACCACCGTCGGCCCCATCAAGTGCATCCGTGTGCTCTTCATCCTCTGTGACTGTGGGGACAGCAGTCACACATGCTTTTGGTCGCAGACCTTCCACCTCTTTACCCGCATCAGGCAGTGTGATTGGCAGGTCGTCAGTTGTTTTGGAAGTGGAAACAGCTGCTGGTGTTGAGCTCTCTCAGACATCGAGAGCACCACTTTTGGATGAAGGCAACATTATATCTACGCCTGCACCTTCATCACAGATTGGCTGGACTACCTGCAGTTAAAAATAGTGTAGCAGAAATGGAGAAGTGGTGTAGAATGCAGAAATGGTGTAGCTTTCTTGTCAGCAGAGGAACGTCACTTACTATCCCAGACAATGATACTATGCCCCAAATAATTGCCTGCACTTTTTGCAGTTAAAATTGCGTATCAGAAATGGAGAGATGGTGTAGGATGCAGAGGTGCTGAAGCTTTCTTGACAGCAGAGGTACGTCACTGACTATCACAGACACTCATACTATGCCCCAAAGAATTGCCTGCACTTTTTGCAGTTAAAATTGCATAGCAGAAATGTAGAGGTAGTGTAGAATGCAGAGGTGCTGTAGCTTTCTTGTCAGCAGAGGAAGGTCACTGACTATCACAAAACAATCACTGATCTCGGGGAGACCAGCCAGAGAAAACACTGCCGGCAGCCAGCGAGGGCGCTCAAGACAGTGAAATCCTAGGTACATTGCCCCCTGGGAAATATGCAAATGAAAAAGGTCCGTGGAGCCTCTGCCAGGAGTCTCAACACAGAAACCAGCCAGATATCCCTCCGGGAAGGGCCAGCCAAGGGGTGACTCTTCTTAGGAGACCACCATAACCACCATATTAAGTGTCCCTTTTAGTCAATATCCAACTTTTTGACAAGTTAAAAGATATGACAAGGGAAATACCAAGGCCAGGTATCCATCCACAGACAGCTGTTTCGGGGTATTGCCCCTCATCAGTGTGGAGTAGGATTCTGGCTGGGTGGGAGCAATGCCTAGTAGACCAACAAAACAAAACAATCACTGATCTCGGGGAGACCAGCCAGAGAAAACACTGCCGGCAGCCAGCGAGGGCGCTCAAGACAGTGAAATCCTAGGTACATTGCCCCCTGGGAAATATGCAAATCAAAAAGGTCTGTGGAGCCTCTGCTAGGAGTCTCAACACAGAAACCAGCCAGATATCCCTCCGGGAAGGGCCCAGCCAAGGGCTGACTCTTTTTAGGAGACCACCATAACCACCATATTAAGTGGCCCTTTTAGTCAATATCCAACTTTTTGACAAGTTAAAAGATATGACAAGGGAAATACCAAGGACAGGTATCCATCCACAGAAAGCTGTTTCGGGGTATTGCCCCTCATCAGTGTGGAGTAGGATTCTGGCTGGGTGGGAGCAATGCCTAGTAGACCTATATGGTGGTTATGGTGGTCTCCTAAAAAGAGTCACCCCTTGGCTGGGCCCTTCCCGGAGGGATATCTGGATGGTTTCTGTGTTGAGACCCCTAGCAGAGGCTCCACGGACCTTTTTGATTTGCATATTTCCCAGGGGGCAATGTACCTAGGATTTCACTGTCTTGAGCGCCCTCGCTGGCTGCCGGCAGTGTTTTCTCTGGCTGGTCTCCCCGAGATCAGTGATTGTTTTGTTTTGTTGGTCTACTAGGCATTGCTCCCACCCAGCCAGAATCCTACTCCACACTGATGAGGGGCAATACCCCGAAACAGCTGTCTGTGGATGGATACCTGGCCTTGGTATTTCCCTTGTCATATCTTTAAAATTGTCAAAAAGTTGGATATTGACTAAAAGGGCCACTTAATATGGTGGTTATGGTGGTCTCCTAAAAAGAGTCACCCCTTGGCTGGGCCCTTCCCGGAGGGATATCTGGCTGGTTTCTGTATTGAGACTCCTAGCAGAGGCTCCACGTTCCTTTTTGAACCAGATGTTCAATGATATTCAGGTCTGGGGACTGGGATGGCCATTCCAGAACATTGTAATTGTTCCTCTGCATGAATGCCTGAGTAGATTTGGAGCGGTGTTTTGGATCATTGTCTTGCTGACATATCCATCCCCTGCGTAACTTCAACTTCGTCACTGATTCTTGCACATTATTGTCAAGAATCTGCTGATACTGAGTTGAATCCATGCTACCCTCAACTATAACAAGATTCCCGGTGCCGGCATTGGCCACACAGCCCCAAAGCAAGATGGAACCTCCACCAAATTTTACTGTGGGTAGCAAGCGCTTTTCTTGGAATGCCGTGTTTTTTTGCCTTCATGCATAACGCCTTTTTGTATGAGCAAACAACTCAATCTTTGTTTCATCAGTCCACAGGACCTTCTTCCAAAATGTAACTGGCTTGTCTAAATGTGCTTTTGCATACCTAAGGTGACTTTGTTTGTGGCGTGCTTGCAGAACGGCTTCTTTCGCATCACTCTACCATACAGCTTCTCCTTGTGCAACGTACGCTGTATTGTTGACCGATGCACATTGCCACCATCTGCAGCAAGATGAAGCTGCAGGTCTTTGGAGGTGGTCTGTGGATTGTCCTTGACTGTTCTCACCATTCTTCTTCTCTGCCTTTCTGATATTTTTCTTGGCCTGCCACTTGGGCTTAACAAGAACTGTACCTGTGTTCTTCCATTTCCTTACTATGTTCCTCACAGTGGAAACTGACAGTTTAAATCTCTGAGACAACTTTTTGTATCCTTCCCCTGAACAACTATGTTGAATAATCTTTGTTTTCAGATCATTTGAGAATTGTTTTGAGGAGCCCATGATGTCACTCTTCATAGGAGATTCAAATAGGAGAACTACTTGCAAGTGGCCACCTTAAATACCTTTTCTCATGATTGGATACACCTGCCTATGAAGCTCAATGAGGTTACAAAACCAATTTAGTGCTTTAGTAAGTCAGTAAAAAGTAGTTAGGAGGGTTCAAATCAAGAAATTGATAAGGGTGCCCATACTTTTGCACCGGTCAAATTTTGTTTTAATGCGGATTGCACATTTTCTGTTAGTACAATAAACCTCATTTCAATCCAGAAATATTACTCAGTCCATCAGTTATTAGATATATGAAACTGAAATAGCTGTTGCAATAACCCAAATTATTATAAAGAAAAAAGGTTAACATTAATAGGGGTGCCCAAACTTTTTCATATGACTGTACCTTAAGGCCGCTTTACACGCTGCGACATCGCTCAAGCGATCTCGTTGGGGGTCACGGAATTTGTGACGCACATCCGGTCACTTTAGCAATGTCTTTGCGTGTGACACCTATGAGAAATTTTGAATCGTCGCAAAAACGGTCAAAATCACTCATCGGTGACATGCCCCCCTACTCTCGAATATCGCTGCTGCTCGGTGTACGAAGTAGTTCATCACTCCTGTGGCAGCACACATCGCTATGTGTGACACCGCAGGAACGAGGAACCTCACCTTACCGGCGGCCGGCCGCAATGAAGAAGGAAGGAGGTGGGCGGGATGTTACGTCCCGCTTATCTCCGCCCCTCCGCTTCTATTGAGTGGCGGTTCAGTGACGCTGCTGTGATGTAGCTGTGACGCTGAACGAACCACCCCCCTTAGAAAGGAGGCGGTTCGCCGGTCACAGTGACGTCGCTAGGCAGGTAAGTAGTGTGACGGGTCAGCGCGATGGTGTGCGCCATGGGCAGCGATATGCCCGTGTCGCACAACCGATGGGGGTGGGTACGCACGCTAGCGATATCGGTCACGATATTGCAGCGTGTAAAGCGGCCTTTACTCTCACCGGGAACCCTTCAATCATCAGCATAGTAGAATAGCGGCCTCCTGGCTTATTGTTGGGCAATTCCATAATTGGCCTGACTGTAAGAGGGGCGCTAGAGAGCGCGTCACGTGCTCTGTCTGTCGGGTGGTAGAACGGAGGGGTGTAATTTCCGCTTCCTACCCCCCGTTTCGTGACATATTAGTGCCCAGTGTGAGTGTGAGACCCATACTCCCAGACACTAAAGACTGCCAGTAGCAGCTGTGGCTGCTGGGTTCTTAAGTAGAGTTGAGCGATGTTCGAGGTTCGCCAATTTCATGTTCGAGTGATTTTGGGGGTGCTCGAGATCGAACTCGAAGTCGAGCTTTTTGCTAAAAGCTCGACAGTTCAAGTTATGTTCGAGAACGGTTCGATCACCATAACCGTGGCTTTTCACAGTAAGGCTATGTGCACATGTTGATATCTGCATGTGTCCTGCGTCACCAGCACAATCCCTCTCCCTTTCCTACTCACCGATCACGTGCGTCTCGCTCCACGGCTGTCACAAATCTGCGGTGTCTTTTCCTCTTTAGAAAATGGCTGCCGCTTCATTAGTCAATTAGTTATTCGTGCTTTCCCCGCCCACCGGCGCTTATGATTGGTTGCAGTCAGACACGTCCCCAAGCTGAGGGACAGCTGTCTCACTGCAACCAATCACAGCCGCCGGTGGGCGGGTCTATATCGTGCATTAAAATGAATAAATAAATAAATAATAAAAAAAAATGCGGTCCCCCCATATTTGATATCAGCCACGATAAAGCCACACGGCTGGAGGCTGGTATTGTCAGGATGGAGAGCGCCATGGTATGGGGAGCCCTCCAGCCTAACAATATCACCCAGCAGCCACCCAGAATTGCCGCATCTATTAGGTGCGACAGTCCTGGGGGACTCTAGCCGGATCATCCCGAATTGCCCTGGTGTGGTGGCAATTGGGGTAATAATGAGTTTAATCATGCCAGGCGTCTCCCCGAGACACCTTTCATGATTAAACTTAAAGTGAAAGTAAAGAAACACACACACACACACACACCGAAAAATCCTTTATTCCTTTAATCCTTTAATTTATTTCACCCCTTTATTAATCCCAAAAATGACCCCTCCAGGTCTGAAGTAATCCACACGACACTGTCAGCTCTGCTCCCTCAAGATGTAGTGGCACTGAAGTGACTCACGCGGTTAGCAGAGACTTCAGTCAGCACAGCAGGCTTCAGGATTACAAAATCTGCCTATCTATATCGTAAGAGGCACTAGACTAGTGGATAAAGTGTCTGCCTAAAGCTGGTGTCACACTAAACGACAGCGACAACGACGTCGCTGTTACGTCACCATTTTCGGTGACGTAACAGCGACCTTGTAAGTCGCTGTTATGATCGCTGCTTAGCTGTCAAACACAGCAGAAGCAGCGATCATAAGGTCGCTGTGCTACATGTTCAGAGAGCAGGGAGCCGCGCTTAGCGCTGGCTCCTTGCTCTCCTGCAGCACACATCGGGTTAATTAACCCGATGTGTGCTGCAGCTACATGTCACAGTTCAGAGAGCAGGGAGCCGCGCTTAGCGCTGGCTCCTTGCTCTCCTGCAGCACACATCGGGTTAATTACCCGATGCATACTGCAGCCACATGTCACAGTGCAGGAGCCGGCGCTGGCAGCAAGAGCAGAGGCTGGTAACCAGCGTAAACATCGGGTAACCAGGGAAAGGTCTTCCCTTGGTTACCCGATGTTTACGCTGGTTACAGCTTACCGCAGCTGCCAGTGCCGGCTCCTGATCGCTTCATTTCGTCGCTCTCTCTCGCTGTCACACACAGCGATGTGTGTGTCACAGCGGGAGAGTGACGACCAAAAAATGAAGCTGGACATTCAGCAACGACCGGCGACCTCACAGCAGGGGCCAGGTCGTTGCTGGATGTCACACACAGCGACAGCGACGGGACGTCGCTGCAACGTCACAGAAAATGGTGACGTAGCAGCGACGTCGTTGTCGTCGTCGTTATGTGTGACACCAGCTTTAGAAGCATAATGTCGGCAGTTCTATTCCCGGTAAATAATTATTATTATTTTTTTTTTTATTTATAATTTTAAATTATAATTATCTCTTTATAAAGTGAAAGTAAATAAACACACACCTCGAAAAATCCTTTATTTGGAATAAAAGACAAAAAAACACAGTTTCACCATTTTATTAAAATCCTCCAATACCCCTCCAGGTCCGACGTAATCCACACAACACTGTCATCTCTGCTACAGAACACGAGTGCGCTGCATGAGCTTCACGTAGCAATGAAGTGAATCACGTGGTCAGCTGAGACTTCAGCAATCCAGACTTCAAGATTAGCAAATCTGCCTATCATTCATATTAGAGGCAATAGCTGAGTGGATAGAGTGCTCACCTACGGAGCATAAGGTCGCGAATTCTAGACCTTGTAATTTTTATTTTTTTAGTTTTTTTATTTTTAATTTTAAATTATATTTATAATATATTTAAATAAATATAATTTAATTATGCACTGAGGGGAAGAGCCGGATATCAGCTGTGGGCTCTCTCTCTCTCCATCTCTCTCCTTTCCCTCTCTCTCTCCTTTCTCTCTCCTTTCTTTCTCTCCTTTTTCTCTCTCCTTTCTCGCTCTCTCCTTTCTTTCTCTCCTTTTTCTCTCTCCTTTCTTTCTCTCTCTCTCTTTCACTCTCTCTCTCTCCTTTCTCTCTCTCCTATCTCTCTCTCTTTTCTTTCTCTCCTTTTTCTTTCTTTCTCTCTCATTTCTTTCTCTCCTTTCTCCCTCTCCTTTCTTTCTCTTCTTTCTCTTCTTTCTCTTCTTTCTCCTCTTTCTCTTCTTTATCCTCTTTCTCCTCTTTCTCTTCTTTCTCTTCTCTCTTTCTCTTCTTTCTCTCTCTCCTCTCCTTTCTCTCTCTCCTTTCTTTCTCTTCTTTCTCTTCTTTCTCCTCTTTCTCCTCTTTCTCTTCTCTCTCTTCTCTCTTTCTCTTCTTTCTCTCTCTCCTCTCCTTTCTCTCTCTCCTTTCTTTCTCTTCTTTCTCTTCTTTCTCCTCTTTCTCCTCTTTCTCTTCTCTCTCTTCTTTCTCTCTCTTCTCCTTTCTCTCTCTCCTTTCTTTCTCTCCTTTCTCTCTCTCCTTTCTTTCTCTTTTTTCTCTACTTTCTCTTCTTTCTCCTCTTTCTCTTCTCTCTTCTTTCTCTCTTTCTCACTCTCTTTCTCTCTCTCCTTTCTCTCTCCTTTCTTTCTCTCTCTCTCTTTCTCTCTCTCCATTCTCTCTCCTTTCTTTCTCTCCTTTCTCTCTCTCTTCTTTCTTTCTCTGCTTTCTCTCTCTCCTTTCTCTTCTTTCTCTATTTTCTCTTCTTTCTCTCCTTTCTCTTCTTTCTCCTCTTTCTCTTCTCTCTCTTCTTTCTCTCTTTCTCTTTCTCCTTTCTCTCTCCTTTCTTTCTCTCCTTTCTCTCTCTCATTTCTTTCTCTTCTTTCTCTACTTTCTCTTCTTTCTCCTCTTTCTCTTCTTTCTCTTCTTTATCTCTTTCTCTCTTCCTTCTCTCTTTCTCTTCTTTCTCCTCTTTCGCTTCTTTCTCTCTCTTCTTTCTCTCTCTCTTCTTTCTCTCTCTCTTCTTTCTCTCTCTTTTTTTCTCTCTCTCTTTTCTTTCTCTCTCTTTTTTTCTCTCTCTCTTTTCTTCTCTCTCTCTCTTCTTTCTCTCTCTCTCTTTTCTCTCTCTCTTTTCTCTCTCTCTTTTCTTTCTCTCTTTCTCTTTCTCTCTCTTCTTTCTCTCTCTCTTTTCTCTCTCTCTTTCTCTCTTTCTCTCTCTCTTCTTTCTCTCTCTCTCTCTTTCTCAGACCTGGCGATGATCAACTGATGCGGTCACCTGACGGAATCCTGACACTATAAGTCGAGCGGTGAGGCCGGCTTTTTACCGCCCGGCCGGCTAAACTATCAGCTGATGCTGTCGGACAGGAGTCTGCACTGAAGTGTGTAGTTTGTTTTGTTTTTTCTGCACTGATGCATCAGCTGATTGTGTAAAAGCCGTTTATACAATCAGCTGCTTTGTCATATAATTCAGGCTCTTGAACCTGACACATTATCTGATCGCTTTGCCTTCCAGCAAACCGATCAGATGATATTGGATCTGGATTGGACGGCGCGGGACCCTTGACCCAGGATTACTGTGGAGGGGGTTCTTTATTTCAATAAAGATGGAGTCACTAATTGTGTTGTGTTTTATTTCTAATAAAAATATTTTTCTGTGTGTTGTGGTTCTTTTTATCGGTATTAGAAATTCATGGTGGCCATGTCTAATATTGGCAAGCCACCATGAATTTCGGGCTTAGGGCCAGTTGATAATATACAGCTAGCCCTAACCCCATTATTACCCAGCAAGCCACCGTCACCAGGGCTGTTGGAAGAGTTGGATACAGCGCCAGATGATGGCGCTTCTATGAAAGCGCCATTTTCTGGGGCGGCTTCGGACTGCAATTCGCAGCAGAGGGACCCAGAAAGCTCAGGCCAACCTGTGCCAACCAGCTGCCTAGTTGTACCTGGCTGGAGAAAAAAATATGGCGAAGTCCACGTCATTTGCTTTTTTAATTATTTCATGAAATTCATGAAATAATAAAAAAAGGGGCTTCCCTATATTTTTGGTTCCCAGCCGGGTACAAATAGGCAGCTGGGGGTTGGGTGTAGCTCGTAGGTGCCTGCTGTACCTGGCTAGCATACAAAAATATGGCAAAGCCCACGTCATTTGTTTTTGAATTATTTCATGAAATTCATGAAATAATTAATAAAAAAAGGGCTTCCCTATATTTTTGTTTCCAGCCGGGTACAAATAGGCAGCTGGGGGTTGGGGGCAGCCCGTAGCTGCCTGCTGTACCTGGCTAGCATACAAAAATATGGCGAAGCCCAAATAATTTTTTGGGGGGGGCAAAAAGTCCTGCATACAGTCCTGGATGGAGTATGCTGAGCCTTGTAGTTCTGCAGCTGCTGACTGTCTGTATGGAGGAGAGCAGACAGCAGCTGCAGAATGGCAAGGCTCAGCATGCTCTATTCCCTAGTGTATGCAGGAGAGCAGACAGCAGCTGCAGAACTACAAGGCTCAGCATACTCCATCCAGGACTGTATGCAGGAGTTTTTTGCCCACCAAAAAAATGATGTGGGGTTTGCCATGTTTTTGTATGCTAGCCAGGTACAGCAGGCAGGTATGGCTGCCCCCAACCCCCAGCTGCCTATTTGTACCCGGCTGGGAACTAAAAATATAGGGAAGCCTGTTTTTTTTAATTATTTCACTTATTTCATGAAATAATTAAAAAACAAATAACGTGGGCTTCACCATATTTTTGTGTCCAGCCAGGTACAACTAGGCAGCTGGGGATTGGAATCCGCAGCACAGGTTAGCCTGAGGTTTCTGGGCGCCTCTTCTGTGAATTGCAATCCGCAGCGCCCCAGAAAATGGCGCTTTCATAGAAGTGCCATCAACTGGCGCTGTGTCCAACTCTGCCAACAGCCCTGGTGACGGTGGCTTGCTGGGTAATAATGTTTTAATACTGGCTTTGTTTTCCTAGCTAGTATTAAGCCAGAGATTCTTAATGTCAGGCAAGTTTGACCCGGCCATTAAGAATCTCCAATAAAGGGTTAAGAAAAGACACCACACAGAGAAAAAATACTTTAATAGAAATAAATACACAGATACACTTAGAGACTCCATGTTCATTACTCCGTCTTATCCCTCCACGATCCGGCTCTTCTGTCTTCTTTCTCCTTCAACACATGCAGCTCTGCTACATCAGCAGCGCTGCATGGGGGAAGACGCTGTTCCCTATGCAGTGTTTTCACTCCGTGAGTGAGAAGGAGCTGCTGCCTGTAAGCGGTGACATCACCACTCAGAGGCGCGTTGCTATAGCAACGGTGATCTCCCTTATTGACCGGCTGTGGCAGCTGGTTTATAACGGAACGGGGAAGCAGACCGGGAACCCGACCGTGTGCCAGAGCATGTCGCCGGTACACGGAGATACACAAACGATCACTGCGTACTGGAGAGATGTAATGACAGGTCCTACATGACGCGTCATAGTCTTGTGACCAGTCTGTAGCCAATGAGAAAACAGACACGTGACTGGTCACATGGCTATTTTGACGTCACGGAAGGTCCTGTCAGCGCTGGTTACCGGGAGGACGCAGCGATCATCGGAAGGAATAGCGGCATGAGACAGAGTGCAGGACGGATCGCGGGGACCGCAAAGTGTTATGGTAATGTTTATTAACTATATGTGTATATTTATAATGTGTTTTTATGTGTTTGTGATTGCCTCCCATTGTTTTCAATGGGGTTCGAGAGGTTCGTCGAACGGCTCGTCGAACGGGGCACCTCGAACCTCGAACTCTAGGGGGTGGCTCATCTTTAGTCTTAAGACCAGCTCAACACTAGAGTGTCAGAATGCAGATACTGTAAGGTATGTGGCTGCATCAGGTGGCAGTTCTGTGTCAGTGACCAAAGTCTGCAAGAATGGCTGAGGGCACCAGGAGCAGAGCTATGCAACTGGCCAATGCTCTGGCCGGAGCCGAAGAGGGGGAGGACGGTGTTGTGTACAGCGATGAGGAGGTTGTCCACGAGCCCTCCAGGAGCCCGACGCCAGAGAGACGCTCTGCAGAGGACAGTGCACAGCCCGGCAATTATGGACAAGCGAGGAGGAACCCACGAAAGGGTCCTCAGGGAGCCAGATGCCAGTCCTCCGCTCTGCAGTGGACAGTGAATCACCAGGCTCTATAGCGGGTCGCTCATTACCTAGCTCTGCAGCGTGCCGCAGATCCCCACTTGCCAATCCCCCCCAGCCTGAGAGGTTCAGAGGCCCTCCTTCAAGCTGCTGTGGCCCGTCTTACAGCTGGTGACCAGAACACCTACCAGGTACTCATAGCAGAGCATGGGCGTCTGGCAGCGCAGGAGGCTGCAGAGCGCAAGGCAGAGCGTGAGGCTGCGGAGCGAGATCGCAAGGCAGAGTGTAAGGCTGCAGAGCTAGAGCAACAGGCAGAGCGTGACCACCAGCTGCAGCTAGCTCAGCTCCAGCCCTCATCATTCACCCGTGACCATCGAGACACCAAGCTTCCAAAGGTCCGTGTTGAGGACTTCCCAGTGCTGGAGAAGGATGGAGACTTGGACTCTTTTCTGACAGCCTTTGAACGGACTTGCCGGCAGCACCATCTGCACGAGGATCAGTGGGCCAAGTACCTGACTCCCCATTTAAAGGGTAAGGCCGTGGAAATCCTTGGGGACTTGCCTGCTGAGGCAGATCAGGGCTATGACACCATCAAGTGGGCCCTGATAAAACAGTACAACCTTACTCCGGAGTCCTACCGCAAGAAGTTCTGGAGCCTGCAGAAGGGACCAAAGGACACCTGGGCTGATCACCGGCGGGCCCTTGCCAGAGCTGTCGACCACTAGACCCAAGGCCTGCAGCTTACCACCGGACCAGAGATCCTGGATTTGTTCATCACGGAGCAACTCTTGTGAAATTGCCCTAAGGATCTCCGCCAGTTCATCCGAGACCAGAAGCCAAAGGGGTCCACTGCTGCAGCTACCCTTGCGGATGACTACACCAACACTCGGGCCCCTGAGGCCAAGAGAGTGGCCGCCAGCAGCACCTGGAGAGGGGGTAAGATGAATCCTGCGACTGCCCACCTGCCCCTAGACTGCAGGGGGTGTCCCCCTCGACTCCCCTCTCCAGGCCAGTGGCAGAACCAAGGCAGATCCACCAGGCAGGTTTGACCATCAAGCCAGGGAAGTATCAGCTGGCCATGAGTGAGGTCCTCTACCTGGGTCACCGGGTAGGCGGGGGAGCTCTGAAGCCAGAGCGTGGGAAAGCAGAGGCCATCACATCCTGGCCCACCCCCAGGACCAAGAAGCAGGTGATGTCCTTCTTGGGGACCGCCGGGTACTATAGGAGGTTTGTTCCACACTATAGTAGCCTAGCAAAGCCCCTGACGGACCTCACCAAGAAGAAGCTGCCCTCTGCAGTCGATTGGACAGTGGACTGCGAGACAGCCTTCACGGCCCTAAAGGATGCCCTGTCCAGCTCACCAGTACTACAGGCAGCCGACTTCATGCAGCTGTTTGTAGTACAAACTGACGCCAGTGACTTCGGCCTCGGTACGGTGCTCAGCCAGGTGGACTCTGCGAGCCAGGAGCACCCAGTCTTGTATCTGAGCAGGAAGCTGTTGCCGAGGGAGGTGGCCTACTCCACGATGGAAAAGGAATGCCTAGCCATAGTGTGGGCTCTGCAGCGTCTGCAACCCTACCTATACGGGCGCCGCTTCATCGTGGAGACGGACCACAATCCCCTCAGCTGGTTACACACAGTCTCCGGGACCAATGGGAGGTTGTTGTGATGGAGCCTTGCACTCCAGCAGTACAACTTCCCCATTCGCCACAAGAAGGTTCGTGACCATGGTAAAGCAGACGGGCTGTCTCGACAAGGAGAAGTCGCGGACGGGCGCACAGGGGAACACAGGAATGTGCTGCCCCATAGCGCCCTCTAAAGGATGGAGGTGTGAGGACATAGGGATATTCTGAGCTATAAGCCATATTTCTATAGCCGCCATCTTGTAAGGGGTACAAATATATCTCTTGTGTGTGACTGGGCCTTCAGGCCTAAAGAGGCTCCAATCAGTATGCTGATTAACTTGAGCAAATTTTCTATTAGTAGTGGAGTGAGCAAAAGGCAATCTCCTCTGATATGGAAATAAGGTGTCCTGTTTAGGCCTTGAGAACAAAGGGGGAGGAAGACTCCCCTCGGCGACCCTGTAGAAGAAGTTCCTAACTAGTTAACAGGCATCCTGAACACCTCAGACAGACAGGCACCAGTAATAAATGTGTAATATCTCGTGAGCCGTGCTTCCTATAAATATGGCAAGCAGAAATATGGCATCCAGGCATGCTGACGATCCCAGGACATATTTTAAATAGTTGTGGGACCTTTTTAGGTATCCCAAATTTGATATGGGCCAGTGGGGTTCCAGCAAACACTACCCATGTTTCCCATCATTGTGAAGGTAAAATCATAACTGTAAAAATGAGAGCATTAGCGTCCGCCTATGACGTTCCCAGGCAAAGTTATGGCCAATAATCACTTTGGGATATTATTTTAGAGTCAGGACAGGGGTGCGGCTGTACACTCCTGTGAGGTCACCAAAAGGGGAGGGGACCCGAATTGTAGCCAATTGATAAACACAGTACAGCCATTTTTAGCTCGTCTTTGCTCGGGGGTCTGTTTCTGAAACACATGTGAGAAAGTCCCTGGAACCCTAGCGCCCCCCTGTGGCCAGACGCATAAGGTAACTGCCTGATCTGCCTCTGTTTGTAACCATGCCTTATTTGTAGATGTAATCTGACCTATGTATATGTTCTGTAAATTCCATATTGTATATATTGTAGTTTCCAGTGTGCTTTAGGCCGATTAAAATATATAATTAATCTTGGGCTGTTCTGTTATCTCGATCCTGAACTCCATGTCTGTGTGCTCGGCGAATAGTTATCGTAATCGATTGGTGGCAGCGAGTTTATGCCAAGGATCATTGTGGGGCAACCAGTGAGATTTGTGGAGGTTTAGATATATTCCGTCCGCTGAGGTTGGGGGAATATATACCTTACTCTCACCGGGAACCCTTCAATCATCGGCATAGTAGAATAGCGGACTCTTGGCTTATTGTCGGGTAATTCCATAATTGGCCTGACTGAAAGAGGGGCGCTAGAGAGCACGTCACGTGCTCTGTCTGTCGGGTGGTGGAAAGGAGGGGTGTAACTTCCGCTTCCTACCCCCCGTTTCGCGACAAGTACAATTTTCATCAATTGTGACACCAGCCATTTTGTATATAATTTTTTATGTGTAGCATGTAAAAACTATATATCGGAAAATCCACTAGAAAACTTAAAAAGCGGATTTCAGAACATGCAGTATATATGATCCCCAGCTCCTAAACCAGTCTGCCAAAAGGTCAATATCTGCAGTTTCAAAACATTTTCTGGAGGTTCACTTTCACTGTTTCGGCATTGAGAAAGTAGATAAAACAAGGAGGGGCGGCAATTGCGAAAGACAGGTTAGTATTCGTGAAGCTAAATGGATTTTTGATCTGGACACTAGAGCAGGGATTTAACCTGAGAACAGATCTTCTGTATATCTATTAAGAGAAAGAAAAAGGAGAAAAAAATAAGGGAAAAGGAAGGAAAAAAAAATAATATTTTTTTGGAAGGTTTCCCATATTCGGTTTTCAGATCCTGTCTTAGCAGTTTAATAAGCTATATAAATTTGGATCATTGATGTTTCATTTCATATAATTATTTACAACACACACACACCTGAATAGTCACCTGTCCCCAGCCTTGCAGTCCCCGGCACTGACGTCCCCAGCGCCATGGCCCCGTTCGGCTCCACCCCCCGCACTCCGCCCCCCAACATTACCCCGTATGGCTCCGCCTCCCCCGCACTCCGCCCTCTGCATGTATACACTGAACACACACACACACACCCCTGGATTGTCACCTGTCCCCAGCCATGCAGTCCCTGACACTGACATCCTCAGCGCCATGGCCCTGCTCGGCTCCACCCCCCGCACTCTGCCCCCCCGCACACATTACCCCACAGGATGGCGGCACATGTCAGGATTGTGGCTGCACCACGATGGGGGCACATACCAGCACGGGGCCACATCACAGCATCAGCCCACATTCCAGGATGGGGGCCATACGAGGATGGAGATTATACCAGGATGGGACACAGACCAAGATGCTGCATATTATTGCCTTATTTTGTCTGTCTGTCTTGCTCCAAAATGACATCTATTAAAACTATTCCTTCTGTTTGTAATTTTAAAACCAATAAACAATTATAAGAATACTAAATTAAACCTAACCCATCTAGTCCATTCATTACATTATTATTCCATCTACTAACCTACATACACTTTTTAGACTACCCGATACGTTAGAATCGGGCCACCTTCTAGTATATATATACTGTATATGTGCCTTTTACCTGTATATGATTGTCCTGATGAAGAAGCCTCTGAGGGCTTTGAAGCGCGTTGACCAATAAATCCCCTTTTATCTACATCATTTGGACTAGTTTGGCGGCGAAGAAGATTAACCCTTTTCTTCCTTCCATTGTTTGTATAATATTTTAACAGACAGATTGGAAAGCTATAATATATTATTATGATTATGTTCTTGTCACGCTAGATACAGGGAAGCACCAAGCGAAGAGCAAAAGGGAAGGGAAACACTCTGTCCAGAGAAGGAGTAGATGGTGACCCCTGCCCAAGCCTACTGCTGGGCCCTAGGTTTCCTCACTATCCTAGATAGGATCCACACCTATGCACTTAGCTAGATACCTGGCCCTAAGTGGACCCTAATCTGGGCCCATTGGTAGGGAGCGGATAGGATGAGCTTTTCATCAATCCCACTAGGCACTAAAGGACACAAAGATTACAAACAAGGGAAACCAACAAACAACTTATCTCTAGTTGACTCAGGGAAAGAAACGGCAACAACCACCAAGATTATCCAGATGTATGTGTGGCGCTCCTGAGGCTTCAGTCGCCACAGGGTACTGCACCTCACTTAAGGTGCGGTACTCATCATGGATCCAGAGGAGGTCGGTACCGGTTCCACAACACACGAATCACACACACAATCAGGTTGGTTTCCCCACTGGGGACTGGCTAGGGTAGGGTCTTAAGGCAGTCACCAAACATGGGGGGCAGCCACCCACTAGTGACAGGGAAACGGGGGAAGAACAGCCACCAGGGGGAGTTAGGAGCAACGCAAAGTTAAGGAGTTCTCCAGCAGGAGAGGAAGAGAGCAGTCAGGTTTTACCAGCGGCTCTGGTGGGACCCAGGAGTCAATACTTTCACCGAGGGGAGAGATTCATTGCTCCCTCGGGAAAAGCGCAGAGAAGGGTGCAGAATCCTAGGGTGGATATACTTCAGGTTGGCCACCAAAATCTGCAGGCCAGGGGGATTGCATGTCCCTCTGGCCACCACAGTTCCAAAAGCACAATGCTAGATAGGGTCCGGAGCCATGAACTAAGTCCCACCACGGACCCGCGGCACCTGCATACAGGACAGGAGCAAACACTTTTCAAGAACCGGGGTCCACAAGAAGCTTCAGGCCACGGGGATCCACCACTACAGGTGCAAGGAGGAAGGACCCACCGTCCACTGTACCGCTTCTGACCTCCAACGGATCTGGGATCTACTGGGGCCCATCACGGCAGTGACCGGCATCTCCCGGGTAAACCAGGATTGTGAGTAAAAAAAATCTTGAGCCCACAGAGACTGTGTCCGCCTGTCCTTGCCAGCGCCGGCACCCCGCGCTTCGGTGCCCGCCATTACTGCGCCCCTCATCATCCTCCCTGGGGCCTGCTCCACCTGTGGGGAGCAGAAACATCTTAGCTGCTACTACCATGTGCCCCGGAGGACAGCAACAGCAGTAGCGGCTATTCCCTGGCCATGTATCACAGGTGGCGTCACGAAATCAACCTCCATCATCCCTTCCCCCCTTTTTTATTGTACACCTCGGGGCCACGAAGCCAGGTAAGGCCACCCATGACACCCCCAGACCCGACATCACCAGGCCCAGCGATGAGTAACAGTTAACCCCTTGCCCAGTGGATGCTACATATGCAAGCCACCTGCTCGCAGTGAAGACTGGATAAAGATGTATTAGATATCACAAGCACCGAGTAATAGGAAGTGAGGGTATATACAGACAATGGAAGTACTGTTGAACAGCAGTTGACAGGCTGAGGACATCCACAGTGTCCCAAAGGGAAAGGTATGAAAACCAAGCAGAAATAATAGAAGGTCAGGGAGCAGTTTGTACAGCCAAACGCTTTGACCTTCTATAGCCGGAAACCACATGACTGTATGTCAGCCATGAGACACTTGTGACAGTTATACATGACTACAACCCTTAATTCTGATACGAAGACATTTGCTGCATTCACTGGGAACTGTAAAATGATTATTATTATAGTAAAAAAAGTGTAGAAATTTTTCAGCCTGAAAAAAATCATGGACGCCTGCAGTTTTGGTTTCAAACATTGAAAAAGAGGGTCTTATTTTTACAGACTGTCCTGGAATTTCTGGCTGGTTGGCAACCCTGATATGCAGTTGTATAACTCAAGAAAGGGTCCTGAATAAGCTACATGCCTGGTAGAAGTAGAGAGGGGTTTATATTTACATTCCATGCTGCTCAATTCTTCTTCCATTTTGAATTAGTCATACTGCTAATTGTATATTCCTTCCTTTACCCTGGACAGGCTTTTATATTTCAATAGACACAGCTTCATGAACCATGGATTGCACGGGGGTAATTTACCATAACACTTCATTGCAATACCCAACAACGGTATGCAAAGTAAAGTAGATAGTGTAGAAGAAAAGGAGAAATGTGACAAGAAATAGCATTTGATTTATGTGCCCAAAGAAACTTTAAAAAAGAAATTGAAACAGTGATGATTAAAATGGCTCCTTTCAGTAATTGCTTTTGAAAAATCTCCTTATCTCCCCTCTGTGCAGTGCACACAAATCACTCTTGAGTCTCATCTACCAGGAGATAATAAAAGCACCTGGGAGAAAGCAGGTCCCAAGTGAAAGGATTTTATTTACTTAATTTGCTGAAAATATTATAAACTGCAAGAAAATAGATTGTGTTCTCCCTGATAAAATAAGACCTGGATTTGTGTGCACAGGACGGAACACTGAAGGGCCTCATTGCTGTCGTAGAAAAGAACCCTATTTCTGTACAACCTTTTATTTCTGTGAGCAAATACACTCTTTCTATGCCATTTGAACTGCAAATTAAAAAGATTTGTTTTACAAGCACTTGAGAACTCAATACACCACAGTCTTGTGTACTGGAGACTTCTACTTTATTAGCTTATCTGACCAGTTTAAATAGGAACTATGCACCAATAGGAGCAGTAGGGGCGTGAATAAAAACGTGAAACTTCCCCACCCATCAGTGCCACCTGATCACCATGACATCATAAAGTTATAATACAAGATACATCTAATAAGAACAAAAATGGATTTTTGTTCTTTCACAATCCCCCCTTTTGTGACCAATTATGGGCATAGCCAGGGTCAGACTGGGGTGTCTGGGGCCCAGAGAGGGAATTGACTCTAGAGACATCCTCTTGGGGATGTAGGACCTACCCCCTGGGACTTGGAGTACCAGTGCAGATACCACCAAAGCACAACCAAAATCCTAGTTCTCGACTCAACACCAGGAATACAGGGTTAATCAAGTAAGGGGATGGTCACCTAGAGGTAGGAACGAGTTCTGGGATTTGCCAGTCTGGTGGCAGGGGAAAGGCAGAACAGTGGCACACAGTGAGGTGTGCGGACGTGCTTGAGCTGGGTCTGTGTGATGGTGACCCAGGGGCACGGGAGAGAGGTCGCCAGGGTGGGTACGGACAGGTACCGCTGGAACTGGAGCACGCATGGGGCACAGGGCCCTAGATCAGGCGCCAGTTCTACATGGCTTGATAATCACCTGCACGGTGAGGACACCTTCATGGACTTCACTGAACCAAATAATCCGGGGGCATCAGCAGTAAACTAGAATCAGGGTTCAGACACTTACCTCCCCACAGGGTCCGCACTGCCTGCCGTACGGAGGAGACTGTTACCCCAAAAGGTACAGTCGTGCCACAAACGCTCCACACTATAAGGACCCAACCAACAGAGAGTGCCGGAGACAGAGCAACCTGGGTCACTACATTGGCACTGATACTCCATGGGACCTGAACCAATAATCCACAGGTCTGAGTGAGTAGAGACTGATCAGTACGACCTTGTGTGGTCTCTGTTATTGCCCTTCACATCTCCCAGACACGTTCGAGAACGGTTCTAGCAGCAAAAAGCAGGGCTTTTTACAGCTACAGTGAGCAGGAGCCATTGCTGGCAGCCTGCCACAAGCTGGTAACCAAGATAAACATCAGGTATCCAAGCAAAGCGCTTTGGTTAGTAACCCGATGTTTATCTTAGTTACGTGCAGGAAGCCCACACTTCCCCGCTCAGCTCGCTCCGCCCCCTCCTGCCCGCGGCATGTACACATATACACACACACACACACACACAGAGACACACACACACACAAACCCCCCCCCGCCCGCTCGGCTTACCTGCGGTGATGAAGTCCCGCCATCCCGACCTCAGCGCTGTCACTGTCCTCCATGGCCGCCGCTTGTCACATCACCTCTCGCTTCCGACCCAAGACTGACTAGCGGTGACGTCACGGACCTCTCGCGATACTTGAGGGGAAGGCGCCGGTCATTGAACTCAGTGACAGGGGCTATCGGCAGTGCTGGAGATCAGCGCAGGTAATGTACCTCGCTGACAGCAGCACTTGTCACCCCCTGCAGTGACCTGGGCTGACCCATTGATGTTAGCTCAGGTCACTGCATTGCTCTCCCAGCCAATGGGGAACATCCTGCTCTTCATTGACTGGGACAGTGTGGATCGTCATGGCAACCCCTTGGATTACAGCAGACCTGGATTTGTTTTTCAATCTAATAAATTGGTTAAAGAGGGAATGTTTTGGGGAGTGTTTTTTCAAATAAAAATGTGTTTGTCGTCTATTTTTTTTTATTACTGACTGGGTTGGTGATGTCGGGTATCTGATAGACGCCTGACCTCACCAACCCCAGGGCTTGATGCCAGGTGACATTACACATCTGGTATTAACCCCATATATTACCCCGTTTGCCACCGCACCAGGGCGCGGGATGAGCTGGGGCGAAGCACCAGGATTGGCGCATCTAATGGATGCGCCACTTCTGGGGCAGCTGCGGCCTGCTATTTTTAGGCTGGGGAGATTCCAATAACCATGGACCTCCCTAGTCTGAGAATATCAGGCCCCAGCTGTCTGCTTTACCTTGGCTGGTGATCCAATTTTGGGGGACCCCTACGTGTTTTTTTTTTTAATTATTTATTTAATTTAAAATAACAGCGTGGGGTGCCCTCAGTTTTGGATTACCAGCCAAGGTGAGGTTGCCAGCTGTGGTCTGCAGGCTGCAGCCGTCTGCTTTACCCTAGCTGGCTACAAAACTAGGGGGAACCCTACGTCATTTTTTTTTTCATTTTTTTGGCTAAATACAAAGCTAAGCACCCCTTTGTGCCACATGAAAGGTACCAAAGGGTGTTCCACTTTTTCTCCATTTTTTTCTCCACTTTTTCTCCATTTTTTTCTCCACTTATTCTCCACTTTTTCTCCTCTTATTCTCCACTTTTTCTCCACTTTTTCTCCTCTTATTCTCCACTTTTTCTCCACTTTTTCTCCACTTTTTCTCCATTTTTTTCTCCACTTTTTCTCCACTTTTTCTCCACTTTTTCTCCACTTTTTTCTCCACTTTTTCTCCTCTTTTTCTCCACTTTTTCTCCTCTTAATCTCCACTTTTTCTCCACTTTTTCTCCACTTTTTCTCCACTTTTTCTCCACTTTTTTCTCCACTTTTTCTCCACTTTTTTCTCCACTTTTTCTCCTCTTATGCTCCACTTTTTCTCCACTTTTTCTCCACTTTTTCTCCACTTTTTCTCCTCTTATGCTCCACTTTTTCTCCACTTTTTCTCCACTTTTTCTCCACTTTTTTCTCCACTTTTTCTCCTCTTATGCTCCACTTTTTCTCCACTTTTTCTCCACTTTTTCTCCACTTTTTCTCCACTTTTTCTCCTCTTATGCTCCACTTTTTCTCCACTTTTTCTCCTCTTAATCTCCACTTTTTCTCCTCTTATGCTCCACTTTTTCTCCACTTTTTCTCCACTTTTTCTCCACTTTTTCTCCTCTTATGCTCCACTTTTTCTCCACTTTTTCTCCACTTTTTCTCCACTTTTTTCTCCACTTTTTCTCCTCTTATGCTCCACTTTTTCTCCACTTTTTCTCCACTTTTTCTCCACTTTTTCTCCTCTTATGCTCCACTTTTTCTCCACTTTTTCTCCACTTTTTTCTCCACTTTTTCTCCTCTTATGTTACATAGTTACATAGTTACTTAGGTTGAAAAAAGACCTAGGTCCATCTAGTTCAACCTTCCTCCACCAGTTCTACATTTAGTCACTAAGTCATTTATAACCAACAATGTTTTGTGTACTGAGGAAATCATCCAGCCCTTTTTTAAAAGCTGTTATAGTATCTGCCATTACTACCTCTTGTGGTAGGGCATTCCACAGTCTGACCGCTCTAACTGTAAAGAACCCTTTCCTATTTAGGTGTTGGAATCGCTTTTCTTCCACTCGCAGTGAGTGCCCCCTGGTCCTTAGTATTGTTTTCGGAAGAAATAAGTCATGTGCCAGTCCTTTATATTGACCACACATGTATTTATACATATAAATGAGATCTCCTCTGAGACGTCTTTTTTCTAAGCTAAACATATCTAACTTTTTCAATCTGCCATCATATGGGAGGCCTTCCATTCCTTGTAATAGTCTAGTTGCCCGCCTTTGAACTGACTCTAACTTCTGAATGTCCTTTTTAAAATGTGGAGCCCAAAACTGGATCCCGTATTCCAGATGTGGCCTTACAAGTGATTTATAGAGGGGTAACAATACGTTGGGATCACGGGATCTAATCTCTCTTTTTATACACCCTAGAATCTTGTTTGCTTTAGCAGCTGCTGCTTGGCATTGAGTGCTGCTGCTCAGCTTATTTGTAATGAGAATACCCAAGTCCTTCTCCTGTTCTGTAGTCCCGAGTTTACTTCCATTTAATGTATACGCAGCTATAGGATTACTCCGTCCTAGGTGCATTACTTTACATTTATCAACATTAAATCTCATTTGCCAAGTATCTGCCCATTCTGACATCTTATCCAGATCTTTTTGTAATATTGTACTATCCAGGTCAGTTTTTAATATCCTACATAGTTTGGTGTCATCGGCAAAGACTGACACTGTACTATCAATCCCATCCACAAGGTCATTAATAAAGAGAGTAAAAAGAATCGGTCCAAGCACAGATCCCTGCGGCACCCCACTGCTGACTATAGCCCATTTAGAGAATGTACCATTTATGACTACTCTTTGTTTCCTATCTTTTAGCCAATTCCTTACCCAGTTGCATATTGTGTCCCCTAGTCCTTGCTTCTGGAGCTTTAGTATAAGGCTATTATGTGGTACAGTATCAAATGCCTTTGCAAGTCCAAATAAATCACATCAGCTGCATTACCAATATCCAGGTTTGCACTTACCCCCTCATAGAACCCCAACAGGTTGGTTAGACACGACTTATCTTTCATGAATCCATGCTGTTTGTCAGTTATCATATTATTTTCTGCAATATATTTTTGCATGTCATCCCTTAAAATGCCCTCAAAAACTTTGCATACTACTGATGTCAGGCTTACTGGACGGTAGTTGCCTGGATCTACCCTCTTACCTTTCTTAAATATCGGTACCACATCAGCAATCCTCCAATCCTGAGGCACCAACCCTGTTACAAGTGAGTCTAAAAAGATGAGATACAGCGGTCTGTCGATTACGGAGCTCAATTCCCTCAATATTCGTGGATGAATGCCATCTGGCCCTGGGGATTTGTCAATGTTTAATTTACTCAGACGTAGGCGTACTTCATCTTGTGTTAAATTAATTATATCGGGAGGTGGACTTTGATTTTTCACTTGTTGAATGATCCCTGGTACTGTCAGTTCCTTGGTGAATACAGATGAGAAATGCCTATTTAATATCTCATTCTTTTGTTTGTCCTCTATAACTAACTTGTTATTATATTTTAAGGGTCCGATACTATCCTTTGTTTTCCTTTTGGCATTAATGTATTTATAAAAGATTTTGGGATTTATTTTAATGTCATTGGCGATTTTTGTTTCAGTAGCTAGTTTTGCTTGTTTGATTTCTTTTTTGCATTGCCTATTGATATCTTTATACTCCTGCAATGTTATTTCTGTATTCTCAGCCTTTAAGATTTTAAACGCCCTTTGTTTTTGTTTTATTATACTTTGTACAGTCTTATTTATCCATAGTGGTTTCTTTTTATTCCTGGACATTTTATTACCAGAGGGTATACGTTTTTTACAGGACTCTAGTAGTATATCCTTAAACTTACCCCATTTATGTTCGGTATCCCCAGTTACCATGACTCTGTCCCAATCTACACATTTAAGCTCTTCCCTTAATTTGTTGAAATCAGCTTTCCTAAAATTCCAGGTTTTAGCATTCCCCCTTTGAAATGTTCTATTGAATATTATGTCGAAGCTTACCATATTATGATCGCTGGTGCCCAAGTGCTCCCGGACCTGTAGATCTGAAATTGTATCCACTTTTGCTCCACTTTTTCTCCACTTTTTCTCCACTTTTTCTCCACTTTTTCTCCACTTTTTCTCCTCTTATGCTCCACTTTTTCTCCACTTTTTCTCCTCTTAATCTCCACTTTTTCTCCACTTTTTCTCCACTTTTTCTCCACTTTTTTCTCCACTTTTTCTCCTCTTTTTCTCCACTTTTTCTCCACTTTTTCTCCACTTTTTCTCCACTTTTTCTCCTCTTATGCTCCACTTTTTCTCCTCTTAATCTCCACTTTTTCTCCTCTTATGCTCCACTTTTTCTCCACTTTTTCTCCACTTTTTCTCCACTTTTTTCTCCACTTTTTCTCCTCTTATGCTCCCCTTTTTCTCCACTTTTTCTCCTCTTAATCTCCACTTTTTCTCCTCTTATGCTCCACTTTTTCTCCACTTTTTCTCCACTTTTTCTCCACTTTTTCTCCTCTTATGCTCCACTTTTTCTCCACTTTTTCTCCTCTTAATCTCCACTTTTTCTCCTCTTATGCTCCACTTTTTCTCCACTTTTTCTCCACTTTTTTCTCCACTTTTTCTCCACTTTTTCTCCTCTTATGCTCCACTTTTTCTCCACTTTTTCTCCACTTTTTCTCCACTTTTTCTCCTCTTATGCTCCACTTTTTCTCCACTTTTTCTCCTCTTAATCTCCACTTTTTCTCCTCTTATGCTCCACTTTTTCTCCACTTTTTCTCCACTTTTTTCTCCACTTTTTCTCCTCTTATGCTCCACTTTTTCTCCACTTTTTCTCCTCTTATGCTCCACTTTTTCTCCACTTTTTCTCCACTTATGCTCCACTTTTTCTCCACTTTTTCTCCACTTTTTTCTCCACTTTTTCTCCTCTTATGCTCCACTTTTTCTCCACTTTTTCTCCACTTTTTCTCCACTTTTTCTCCTCTTATGCTCCACTTTTTCTCCACTTTTTCTCCACTTTTTCTCCACTTTTTTCTCCACTTTTTCCTCCTCTTATGCTCCACTTTTTCTCCACTTTTTCTCCACTTTTTCTCCTCTTATGCTCCACTTTTTCTCCACTTTTTCTCCACTTTTTTCTCCACTTTTTCTCCTCTTATGCTCCACTTTTTCTCCACTTTTTCTCCACTTTTTCTCCTCTTATGCTCCACTTTTTCTCCACTTTTTCTCCTCTTAATCTCCACTTTTTCTCCTCTTAATCTCCACTTTTTCTCCTCTTATGCTCCACTTTTTCTCCACTTTTTCTCCACTTTTTTCTCCACTTTTTCTCCTCTTATGCTCCACTTTTTCTCCACTTTTTCTCCACTTTTTCTCCACTTTTTCTCCTCTTAATCTCCACTTTTTCTCCACTTTTTCTCCGTTCTTTTTCTATGGTCGGTCTACCCATTAGCTCTGCCATGCATACTGTAGCTCTACACCTACTGTACATGTTACTTTATGATTGACATCTCTTTCGTACCAGAGCTGTCTAAGCCTACTCTGACCCCATATTTGTCATTACTATATTGTCCTTGTACTGTATTATGACATTTGTATCATGTGTTTCATTTCTTGCTGTGTTGCAATTTTTTTGCTGCATCCCAATTGTACCTCTACATTGTTCGAGTTTATGTTATTGTTCTCTCACTCTTATGTGATACTGATTATTGTCATTTTTCATGATTACATGCAGATAAGTCCAATCTGACGAAGGCTCAGGCCGAAACGTCATTTGTAACTTGTTTTGGACAAAAACATATATGCTTATGAAAAAAAAAAATTCTTAATACGGACCAATAAAGAGTGATTTTGCATTACTATCCATTGTGACTTACTGACTTAGTCTGGGAGATATAGAGTGCCGAGGTTACTCACTAATTTTATCTATTATTACCTCTGAGCACCTATATACCAGTGAGCAGAGCTTCCTCTACAGTAGTTCTCCTGATTAGGCATGCCCTTACCTCATGAGCAGGGCATTGCAGCTTTGGTAGCAACCATTACGACATGGACTCTGCTGCTGTGGACCCGGGGAGAGTGAGTGCAGATTCATTGCACCCACACTCCTCACATGAAGGGTCCGCACTCCTAGAAAATGGGGGATACGTTCCCTGAGTGTCTCCCCCCCATATTCTAGACGGTCCAGAGTCGTCGTGGGACCCCTTTATTTTTTTTCTTACAATAAATTGGTGAAAGAGGAAATGTTTTGGGGACTGTTTTTTCAAATAAATTTCTTTTGTCGATTTTTTGTTTTTGTTAGTACTGACAGTTTATGATGTTGGGTATCTAATAGACGCCATGACATCACAAACTGCTGGGCTTGATCTCAGGTGACTTTACAGCTAGTATCAACCCGATTTATTACCCCGTTTGCCACTGCACCAGGGCACGGGATGAGCTGGGGTGAAGCGCCAGGATTGGCGCATCTAGTGGATGCGCCACGTCTGGGGTGCCTGCGGCCTGCTATTTTTAGGCTGTGAAGGCCCAATAACTATGGACCTTCCCACCCTGAGAATACCAGACCACAGCTGTCCGCTTTACCTTGGCTGGTGATCCAATTTGGGGGGGACCCTACTTTTATTGTGTAATTATTAATATTTATAAAATAATTATAAAAAAGAGCCTGAGGGGACCTCCACATTGGATCCCCAACCACGGTAAAGCTGCCAGCTGTGGTTTTCAGGCTACAGCCGTCTGCTTTACCCTAGCTGGCTATCAAAAATGGGGGGACCCAACGTCATTTTTTTTTTTTAACTATTTTTTAAATAGAAAAAATTAATGGGCTTCCCTGTATTTTGATTGACAACCAAGGTAACGGCAGGCAGATGGGGGTGGCAACCCATAGCTGTCTGCTTTATCTGCGCTGAGAATCAAAAATACCGCGGAGCGCTACGTCATTTTTTTAAAGATTTATTTTTACAGCACTGTGATGTCCAGCAATCAAAATACAGGGAAGCCCATTTTATTTTTAGTTATTTAAATAAATAATTAAAAAAAATATATATGGGCTCCCGCTGCATTTTTTGTATTGCTAGCTAAGGGTAATCCAAGCAGCTACTGGCTGCTAACCCCCACTGCTTGGTGTTACCTTCACTGCAATGTAAAATCCAGGGAAGCATTTTTTTATTTTTTTTGCCAAAAAACTACAAAAAAAGGACGTGAGCTTCGCCATATTTTTGTATGCTAGCCAGGTATAGCAGGCAGGTGCTGGAAGAGTTGGATACAGCGCCAGAAGATGGCGCTTCTATGAAAATGCTATTTTCTGAGGCGGCTGCAGACTGCAATTCGCAGCAGTGGGGCCCAGAAAGCTCAGGCCAACCTGTGGTGCGGATTCCAATCCCCAGCTGCTTAGTTGTACCTGGCTGGACACAAAAATGGGGCAAAGCCTACGTCATTTGTTTTCTAATTATTTCATGAAATTCATGAAATAATAAAAAAAGGGCTTCCCTTTATTTTTGGTTCCCAGCCGGGTACAAATAGGCAACTGGGGGTTGGGGGCAGCCGTACCTGCCTGCTGTACCTGGCTAGCATACAAAAATATGGTGAAGCCCACATAATTTTTTCAGGGGGCAAAAAACTTCTGCATACAGTCCTGGATGGAGTATGCTGAGCCTTGTAGTTCTGCAGCTGCTGTCTGTCTGTATGGAGAAGAGCAGACAGCAGCTGCAGAACTACAAGGCTCAGCATACTCCATCCAGGACTGTATGCAGAAGTTTTTTGCCCACCAAAAAAATGACGTGGGCTTCGCCATATTTTTGTATGCTAGCCAGGTACAGCTGGCAGCCACGGGCTGCCTCCAACCCCCAGTTGCCTATTTGTACCCGGCTGGGAACCAAAAATATAGGGAAGCCCGTTTTTTTTAATTATTTCACTTATTTCATGAAATAATTAAAAAACAAATGACGTGGGCTTCGCCCCATTTTTGTGTCCAGCCGGGTACAACTAGGCAGCTGGGGATTGGAATCCGCAGCACAGGTTAGCCCGAGGTTTGTGGGCGCCTCTGCTGCGGATTTCAGTCCGCAGCCGTCCCAGAAAATGGCGCTCTCATAGAAGCGCCATCATCTGGCGCTGTATCCAACTCTTCCAACAGCCCTGGAGCCGGGTGGCTTGTTGGGTAATCATGAGTTAATACTGGCTTTGTTTTACCAGCCAGTATTAAGCCAGAGATTCTTAATGTCAGGCACGTTTGACCCGGCCATTAAGAATCTCCAATAAAGGGTTAAAAAAAAAGACACCACACAGAGAAAAAATACTTTAATAGAAATAAATACACAGACACATTAGAGACTCCATCTTTATTACCCCCTGTCAGCCCTCCACGATCCTGCTCTTCTGTCTTCTTTCTTTCTAGTGTAGTAGTAGTGACGATTGTAGTGAGGATGAGATTCACCAGCTCATCACTTGGGGCTGGGGAACCTCCATCCTCACTACAATGCTCACTACAATCGGGAAGCAGCGTGCAGCCTTCACTCCGTGAGTGATCAGTGCTGGCTGTCAGCGGTAACAGCGGTAACGCTGACAGACGCGTTACCATAGCAACGGTGCTCTCGGAGCCGCGGTTAGCGGTGACGTCACCGCTAACTGCGTTGCTATGGCAACGGTGATCTCCTTTAATGACCGGCTGTGTCAGCCGGTCCCTAACGGAACGGGGAGTCGACCGTGTGCTAGAGCATGTCGCCGGTACACGGCGATACATATATGTGCACCGTGTACCGGAGAGATGCACTCGCAGGTCCTACATGACGTGTCATAGTCATGTGACCAGTCTGTAGCCAATGAGATAATAGCCACGTGACTGGTCACATGGCTATTTTGACGTCACGATAGGTCCTGCATCTCTGCTGGCAGTGCAGGTCACCGGGAGGATTCAGCGATCATCGGATGGAATAGCGGCAGGAGACAGAGTGCAGAAGGGATCGCGAGGACCGGTAAGTGTTATGGCAATGTTTATTAACTGTTTGTGTACATTTATAATGCATTTTTATGTGTTTGTGATTGCCTCCCATTATAGCCTATACGTTCGAGTTCGGTTCGTCGAACGTTCGACGAACCGAACTCGAACGGGACCCCGTTCGGCGAACCGGCCTCGAGCCGAACCGGGACCAGTTCGCTCATCTCTATTTATTAGCTTTTCTGGCCAGTTTAAATAGGGTCACAGACAAAGCACAAGATCCCTCTGAACTATGCACTGAATAGGAGCAGTAGGGGCGTGAATAAAAAAACTTCCCCTCCCATCAGTGCCACCCAATCACCATGACATCATAAAGTTATAATACAAGATAAATCTAATAAGAACAAAAATGGAATTTTGTTCTTTCACAATCCCCCTTTTTGTGACCAATTATGGGTACTGTGGTGTCTGGGGCCCATAGGGAGAATTGACTCTGGAGGCCCACCTTATAGCTATATGCAAATACCTGTTAGCCGTTATCCCTGTTGTAGTGAAGTGTTGACTGTAAAACACAGGAGACTCCTGCACATCTAATATGCACACACTATAACTGGTGTGTGCAATTCTGGAGGTTTGTATTAAAGGGGTTATTTGGTGAAAACAAGTTATCACTGATCCACATGTTAGGTAGGTGGTAACTTAATTAATGGTGGAATCCTACCAGTGGAAACTGCGCTGTTCAGAAGAATGTATAAATATAATATTCTATCACAGTACCCCGGTCTGGATGTGCTGCTGCAGAAGGCATGGTTGGTGTGTGCTTACTTCCACCTCTTGCATCCTGCGGCTAATCGACTGGCAATGATACAAAGGAGTTTCGACCTACCGGTTAACCGGATGATATGCGATGTGCTAACATGGTGGAATTCCACTCTGCACATGTTGCAGCGACTGTGCCAGCAGCAGCAAGGCCTGCTGCAGTACACCTTGAGAAATAACCTTAGACAACACAGTATGGATGTGGGGCAAATCACGTTTGCAGAGTGGGCACAGATCAAGGCCCTCTGCATCCTCCTTGACAGTTTTGAAATGGCTACAAACAAAGTTAGTGCTGATGTTGCCGTCATCAGCATCACTATTGCGCTCATCTTCATGTTGTAGCACACTTTGAATAGTCTGCAGGGGGAGGTTGGGTCCCAGAGGAAGAGGAGGAAGCAGAGGAGAATGAGGAAGGGATAACATTTTGTGTAAGGTCTGGACAGTCATCGCACTGGCAGGTGTCACAAGAGAATGTAGGCAATCGATGTAGGTGGGCTCATGGTAACAGAGAAACTGGTAGTGAAGATGCTGGAGCTGAGCCCCAAATAAAGGAGGAAGAGGTGATTGGCGCAGAAAGCTCTGGAGACGAAGAAGGTATTCAGCTCGTCTCTTTTGTCCATGGTTAGTGTGAGGAGACGGAAGAGGCAAGCTTGAACAGTAACCCGCCACCAACCCAACATTGACTTGGACCGCATGGAAGCATCCAACACATGAGCGCCTTCTTGCTGCGCTATTTGCAGCATACAAAAACTTGTGAACGAGGGGGGGTATTTACAATGTTTTTTTGGAATAAGAATTACTGCACCACAATTGTGAAAAAAGTATACAGTTTTTATATTACAAAAAATACAAAATACTGGAAATCACATGTGATTGCAGTTAGTGATTAGACATACATAGCTAAAATCCAATTAAATGAGACAGAGAAAAGAAGGTCACAGGGAGGGAGACAGGCTACCCCTTAATTTCTGTGCGGGGAACAGGCTACCCCTTAATTTCTGTGCGGGGAACAGGATAGTTAGATTAATTCCAGATGGCCATATAAATAACCAGAGAAACATAGGTATATCCCCAAGATAGTAGAGTAATGGAGTGCTTATACATGAAAAGTAACCAACAGGATAAGGTCCAAATCAGGGCCTGAACACAATAGTATGTAACACCACCAGCGAGTACATAGCAGAATCTCAAATAAAGAGAAAAAAAAAAAAATCTACAATGGTGGAGATTGGCACCTGAAGGACCTACCTGTGGTATGTACAGCACCCAAGGAGGGGAGTCTGTCAGCCTCACATGTGGTCCCGACACGTGTTTCGCAGGTGCTTCAACGGGAGACCGTGACCAGCAGTGTACCAGCGGTGTATAAATAGGGATAAGGGGCGGGAATTAGCTGTGATAATCACCGCTGTGTCCAGACTCAGTTGAGCGCCCTTAACACACCAGGAGCCAGCACTCGATATGACCTCCGGGTTCCAGGAAATCCTCCCGGTGACGTCATACCCAAAAGCCATAGCGCCAAGGCCGGGTTGGAGTGAGCATGCTCAGGAGTCTGTGACAGCGCTGAACAGCAATATCCATCTTAACTCCTGGCAACAGTATGGGCAAAGAGCAAAATTCATATAACCATGATAGTTTCATGCAAAAGTTGCCAGTAATTAGTGTTAATGATGTCTGGTGCTTGGTAAGCAGACACAGTATGTTGTTTAAGTGTGAAATTCCTTATATTAGGTCAGTTATACCATGGGCAATCCAGACAGACGCTGAACAGCAGCACTCATCTTAAGTCCTGGGAGAAATAAGGGCAAGGAGCATGAATCATGTTACCATAACAATCTTAGTCGGAGAACCACACCTACATCATAACACACCCACAAAGTGGCATCGCGGGCGGAGGAGGGGACGCTGCGCTCTCCCACTGCTCGGGTCCGGCCGCTGCTGCTCGGTGGTGGCTCGAGCGGTGGGCCGGATCCAGGGGACTCGAGCGGCGTTCCTCGCCCGTGAGTAAAAAGGGGGGGGATTTGATTGTGGGGATTTATTGTCCGTGACGCCACCCACGGTTGTGGTGATAATGGTGACACCACCGCTGCTCTATACGGGGATCCTGGGAGCGGTGACAGGGAGCAGCTTGGTTGTTATTTCTCCCCTCCGTGGGTAGGGGGTTGGTTGTCCCGGGGCCCTGTGATGGGGTAGGGAAGGATGACAGGCAGGTCCTGGTGAGGTGCAGGGTCGCAGGGACAGCGCTGTGCCGCACGGCACGGTGGTACTCACTCAGCCCAATGATGAAGACACAGTTCTCGGTAAAACACTCGGCTGGATGGACGGGTCCCACAGACGGCTGCGGTGTTGTTTCTCCCGGCAGGTTGATGGTGACTGCCTTTCCCTGCACCTAAGTACGGTTGATGGTTCCGATGGGTTCCCACCGGTAACCCGCTCCCCAGCTTGGATATGGGCTGGAGGAGCCCCTCTTTGCCCGCAGGCGCTGGCCCTGAGAAACGGTTGCCTTGGCGGTGGCGGTGTCTCCCTCTGTTGGTTGGACTGTTGCCTTCTGTCAGGACTTGACTGTTTGGAAACCCAGGAGGTCCCCTTCACTAACGGATTCGGCAAATTCACGGCGACTCCTAGCCTTGCCGGGGTCCGAAAGCCCCTGCCAGATGGTGCTGGCTTCTCTTTGTGTACCGGTCCGGTACCGCCGGGCCACCGCCCGTCCACGGTCCTTACAGTAGACTCCAATCGGCCACTCCTGCAGACGGTCACCACCGTCTGCCAACCTTGCTGATCTGTCCGGGCCACACACCCGGACCAACTTCAAGCTGCTTAGCTGTCACTTTTCTCCTCTCTCACTTTCACTTCTCAACTCCTCACTCCTCTCCAAAACTAATCTGCCTGGTTTTCCCGCCTCCAGGACTGTGAACTCCTCGGTGGGCGGAACCAACCGCCTGGCCCACCCCCTGGTGTGAACATCAGCCCCTGGAGGAGGGCAACAAGGGTTTTCTGTTCTGGCTTCGGTGTGCCTGCTGGGAGTGTGGGGTGTGTGGATGTTGTGCTCTGTCGCCCCTAGCTTGTCCAGGGTGCCACATTCCCCCTTAGTTAAATGCAGACCGTCCGCGGGCTGCCCGTCCATAACCGGTTTTATTTTCACCAACTGAAAAAGATAGAAAACGGTAACAGACATACAATTATAATAACTTCTTCCCACATCGGGAGGTACTCTTACTTAAATGTTGCGTAACGGTTACGGCTTCCGCTCTCTCCCACCCAAGCTACCTGGCCCTGATGCTGCCCCTAAGCAAACAGGCAGCACCCCTTGACCCCAGTCCAGCACAAATTGCCCGAGCGGGTTCTGTCCTTTTCAGGGGACCCACGTCCATGGGGAACCCCTGAAACCCCCAGAGGATTGCCACCAGTTCCGGTGGTGGCTGGGCCCCAGCCTGCTCCACTGCGGGCCCTTCCTCCAATCTGCCTCTCCGGAGGCGGCAACGGTGGAAGCCACAACAAACATTTTTATTTACATGCCACTAAGTTTGTGGTTGCCCTGCAAGTTCTCGGGCCTGTTCATAAAGAGTTCTTTATGCAACTTTTTGAACGGTCCCCACGGGGACAACGGTGCCGGCAACAACCGGTTTCTTTCAGCAGTAAATCAGATGGCAATCAGGTGACTTCATCGGTATCATTCACTTATCATTTTCAAACTTCAAACAGTACTTTTAACACACACAATTTTTCCACTTTTAAAGAGTGGTTTCCCTATACCTAAGTGGGGGTCTACCTAGGTTGGGACGAGTGGACCTCCGGGGTCCTGTGTCAGTGGGGACAGGCAGTGGGGCAGAGGGAGCAATCAGTTCCTCTTCCCTGCTATCGTGTGGGGCAGGCGGAGGCATAGGGGAGCTGGGTACAGGTTCATCCCTGGGTTCTGGCACTGGCTCACGGTTGACCACCTCCATCACTTCTTCATCCACGGGTTGTGGGAACAGTATCACTGGAAGAATCACCGCGCCGTTCTGTGTAGGCCAGTCCGCTGAGAAGTCACCCATCACGGTGTGGATTACCTCTTTTGCCTTCTCCGCTGGTGGAGGAACCGGAACTTCAGCCGCTGCCCTCAATGCTGGTGGGCACCTCTTTAGATGGTCCCGGGAAACCGTGGCCAAAGTGCCCCCTTGGTCACGACTGATCTGGTAGGCCTTCCCATCTTCCCATCCTGTGGGCTGTATGACGTATGGGGTTTGTTCCCATTGATCATCCAGCTTGTGGGTCCTCCTCTTCCGCTTCAGCACTACATCTCCAGGCTGGAAAGGGCCAGCAGACGCCACAGGAGCGAGGAGCAACATCGGACTGTCGCATCAGCGTAATTATGGATTACGCCGACGCTGCACCGATGATACGATTACGACGCTTTTGCGCTCATTAATTGTATCATCGAGCCTTTACATACTACGATGTCGCATGCGATGCCGGAAGTGCGTCATTTTCAATTTGACCCAACCGACATCGCACCTGCGATGTCGTAGTGTGCAAAGCCCGCCTTAGTGCCTATAGAAATGGAAGGACTGTCAGACATTTTCGAGCTATATTCACAGCATGATGATGATGATATCTGGTCAGAAGAAGAGGAGGATGACCAAATTTCACACCGTTCTGAAACCAAAAATGACGTGACACCAAGTGCTGATCCCAAGAATGCCACAAAGCACAAATCAAAAGCAATGCTACTGTACCGCCCCGGGGTTCGGCCGGCTGCCGAGACGCTCGGATCCGTGCTCGTCGGTGGGTGGCTCAATCTCTCCATGGAGCCGATGGTCATGTCGCTCTGAAAGGGGGTTGGAGCTACACGTAGGGACTTCGGTGGGGAGATTCACGGCCGGAGCCGCGGTGGTTTGTAGGGGATTTAAGTTTGTGACGCCACCCACGGGTTGTGGTGAATGGATGGACACCACCGCTGCCGTTGACTAGGCTCCCGGGGACGGTGTTGCGCAGCTTGGTGTGGACCCCCTCCATCGGTAGGGGGATGATGGTCCCGGGGGCCAGAGGGAGGTGCTGAAGCGAGAGGATGGATGCGTGCTGGGGTGTCGGTGCGGTGCGGCGCGGTGCGCGGCCCGAAGGCACTGGTGTACTCACTATGATAAACACACTGGAGTCTCTGGTAAACCAAACAAGATGGTGAACGGTGCCCGCAGCCGACTGCAGTTTCCCCCTAACCCTAACAGGTTGGTGGTTTCCGCCTTTCTCCTGCACCTCACTTGTGTAGAAATCACGACTCATATGCCTGAGCAATGGTAGTCCGCTCCCCGGCTTGTTATGTGTCGGGAGAGCCCTCTTTGCCTGCAGACGCTGGCCCCTTGGGTCTCTATGCCTTGGCGGTGGCTTTACCCCTGTGGTTGGCCTGTTGTCTTCAGTCGAGTCTTAGGTGGGAAAGGTCCTAAATTCCAGTCCTCAATCAGTTGATTTGACACAGCCCAGTTGTTTCTGGGCCTCATACTGGGTCTGAGTACCCCTCCTGGTGCTCCGGTTTCCAATCGGCTCCCCGGTTCGGTACCGGCGGGCCACCGCCCCGTCCCCGGTCCCTACGGTTCCTCCGGCTTTAATCCCAGCTCCTGCAGGCGGCCACCACTGTCTGCCTCCTTGCCAGAGGTGACTGGGCTCCAACCCAGACACCTGGTGTAGACTTTTGGCAGGCCTGAGCACAGGTCTGCCCTTGAACTTGACTCCCTTCACTCCTCTGTCAAAGCTGAACTCTAACTAGACTAACTGTTTTCCCGCCTCTGGGCCTGTGAACTCCTCAGTGGGCGGAGCCAACCACCTGGCTCCACCCCCTGGTGTGAACATCAAACCCGGAGGGTGGTGACAAGGGTTTTGTAGTTTGGCTGCTGCCACATTACTAAGGGGGGGGTTGTTGTGTGTGTAAGGGCCTACCTGGGACATCCTGGCTAGTCCAGGGTGTCACACTACAAGATCTGGATGATAGAATAGCAAAGTGCAAGAAGTTCCTGAATAAAGCCAAGTGATTTTCTGCCTTAAGAATCCCTAAAGAACTAGGTGAACAATTCTTTACAAAACCAAAGCCACCAAGCGAAGAGGAAGAAACAGAAGAGGAGCAGCAGAGTGAAGGGACGACCAAGCCATTAATCAATTAAATCAGAGGACAATAAAACTTTCACACTGAACTGCAGCAATATTTATGGCCACAACAGTTTGCCCCCCTTGCCATAGTGATAGTTCTGCCTCAGATAACTTGTTTTTTTTTTACTGCACTATTCTATGTCCTGTTGTGTATAAATATGTAACTCTTCAGATTTTGTGTTATACCATGCCTGATGAAGAGACCTAAGTAGTCTCAAAAGCTTACTATTATTACCATCTTTTCAGTTAGCCATTAAAAGGTATCAACCACTGAGGACTCTCAGTTCTTTTAAACAAACTATTTTTAGCCTTAGGGGCACTTTGCACACTACGATATCACAGGTGCGATGTCGGTGGGGTCAAATCGAAAGTGACGCACTTCCGGCGTCGCTCTCGACATCGTAGTGTGTAAAGCATTTTTGATACGATTAACGAGCACAAAAGCGTCGTAACCGTATCATCAGTGTAGCCTCGGTCATTTCCATGAATTGAAAGACCGATGTTACGATATTGTTCCTAGTTCCTGCGGCAGCACACATCGCTGTGTGTGAAGCCGCAGGAGCGAAGAACATCTCCAACCTGCATCCCGGCCGGCTATGCGGAAGGAAGGAGGTGGGCAGGATGTTTACGTCCCGCCTATCTCCGCCCCTCCGCTTCTATTGGCCACTTGCCATGTGACGTCGCTGTGATGCTGCACGACCCGCCCCCTTAGGAAGGAGGCGGTTCGCCAGCCAGAGCGACGTTGCAGGGCAGGTGAGTGCATGTGAAGCTTCCGTAGCGATAATGTTCACTACGGTAACTATCACCATGGTATCGCAGCTGCGACTGGGGCGGGGACTATCACGCTCGGCATCGCAGCATCGGCTTGCGATGTAGTAGTGTGCAAAGGGCCCCTTAAGGATATGATTCAAGAACAAGCAGAGTCAGTTGAAAAGTACGCTTCCAGACTCACACAGATGTTCGCAGATCTCGGACTTTCACAACAAATTAGGCCTCAGGCTCAGCTTCTGTCACAAGCCTTTGTCGCTGGTCTGAGGGAGGAGCTTAGGAATAATATAATGAAGACTCGCCCTGAAATTGAAAATGCCTCCATGAAAGATGCTATTATTATAGCAAAGTAAACAAAAAAGTCTGCAGTTGTGGAACCATACACAGTGCCTACAAGTAGTATTCAACCCCCTGCAGATTTAGCAGGTTTACACATTCGGAATTAACTTGGCATTGTGACATTTGGACTGTAGATCAGCCTGGAAGTGTGAAATGCACTGCAGCAAAAAAGAATGTTATTTCTTTTTTTTTTTTTTAAATTGTGAAAAGTTTATTCAGAGTGTCATTTATTATTCAACCCCTCAATCCACCAGAATTCTGTTTGGTTCCCCTAAAATATTAAGAAGTATTTCAGGCACAAAGAACAATGAGCTTTACATGTTTGGATTAATTATCTCTTTTTCCAGCCTTTTCTGACTAATTAAGACCCTCCCCAAACTTGTGAACAGCACTCATACTTGGTCAACATGGGAAAGACAAAGGAGCATTCCAAGGCCATCAGAGACAAGATCGTGGAGGGTCACAAGACTGGCAAGGGGTACAAAACCCTTTCCAAGGAGTTGGGCCTATCTGTCTCCACTGTTGGGAGCATCATCCGGAAGTGGAAGGCTTATGGAACTACTGTTAGCCTTCCACGGCCTGGACAGCCTTTGAAAGTTTCCACCCGTGCCGAGGCCAGGCTTGTCCGAAGAGTCAAGGCTAACCCAAGGACAACAAGGAAGGAGCTCCGGGAAGATCTCATGGCAGTGGGGACATTGGTTTCAGTCAATACCATAAGTAACGTACTCCACCGCAATGGTCTCCGTTCCAGACGAGCCCGTAAGGTACCTTTACTTTCAAAGCGTCATGTCAAGGCTCGTCTACAGTTTGCTCATGATCACTTGGAGGACTCTGAGACAGACTGTTTCAAGGTTCTCTGTTCTGATGAGACCAAGATCGAGATCTTTGGTGCCAAAAACACACGTGACGTTTGGAGACTGGATGGCACTGCATACGACCCCAAGAATACCATCCCTACAGTCAAGCATGGTGGTGGCAGCATCATGCTGTGGGGCTGTTTCTCTGCCAAGGGGCCTGGCCATCTCGTCCGCATCCATGGGAAGCTGGATAGCACGGCCTACCTGGAGATTTTGGCCAAGAACCTCCGCTCCTCCATCAAGGATCTTAAGATGGGTCATCATTTCATCTTCCAACAAGACAACGACCCAAAGCACACAGCCAAGAAAACCAAGGCCTGGTTCAAGAGGAAAAAAATCAAGGTGTTGCAGTGGCCTAGTCAGTCTCCTGACCTTAACCCAATTGAAAACTTGTGGAAGGAGCTCAAGATTAAAGTCCACATCAGACACCCAAAGAACCTAGATAACTTGGAGAAGATCTGCATGGAGGAGTGGGCCAAGATAACTCCAGAGACCTGTGCCGGCCTGATCAGGTCTTATAAAAGACGATTATTAGCTGTAATTGCAAACAAGGGTTATTCCACAAAATGTTAAACCTAGGGGTTGAATAATAATTGACCCACACTTTTATGTTGAAAATGTATTAAAATTTAACTGAGCAACATAACTTGTTGGTTTGTAAGATTTATGCATCTGTTAATAAATCCTGCTCTTGTTTGAAGTTTGCAGGCTCTAACTTATTTGCATCTTATCAAACCTGCTAAATCTGCAGGGGGTTGAATACTACTTGTAGGCACTGTATACGGTTATCACATGACCGCTCAAGCAGGTCCTCAAATTGGAGAATAATAGATAAAGGAAACAAGGACTTAACGTGCAACAATTCAGTACCACCATACTAGATCAATAATCACAACCACATGTGTTGCATATAAAATTCATTTTTATTATAAGACATGTAAAAAAAGGGTTGGATTGTCATCAGATTTAAATATATTACAGTACAAAAAATTGGGATCACAGGGTAAACAAGGACAAAGAGAAGCAGCACATTGACCCAAGCATGAGGAATTTAAAGGGCTGACTAATAAATAACCCATGGGAGGTATAATAAATCACATAATAATAAAGATAATGTTCCGTGGAGGAGATGAGGTAAGCTAGATCAAGTAACGCAATGGAGGTTGATTATAATCACAGTCAAAACCCATGTAACTGTAGTCTCAGTATGCCGTCTAGTGTATTTTGAGCTTAACCATAGCTTTAAAAAGTAGTCAAACTGAATATTTTTAGGAGAACATACTTCAGACTGGATCAGACTTACCAATGTGTAAAGTCACGCCAATGTAATCAGAGAACGTGTGCCCCTACGCGTCTCGCTCAAGGCTTCATAAGGGGGAGGTAGAAAGGAAAAGGTGCCAATAAGGGATGACTCGCCGGGTGAGGCTTTTAAATTATGCCGCCAGTGTTGATAGGTGATTCACAATGCCTACATTGTCCGGGTCACGGCGCGCGCGTCCAGGTCCCCCATCCCCGCCCACGTCATTTCCGGCTCTCCAGCGGTGACGCGAAAGACGTCAGCGCCACGGAGGCCATCGGGGACGAGCGCAGGGAGATGGAAATGGAAGCACGCGCACAGGGCAACATCGCATCCTACGAATGACGAAAGAGAGCGGGTCAGCGCATGCGCACTACGCAGAACCCACCTCAATAGTCATCAATAATAACGGAGAAGTAAACAGGAAGACGAGAAACAAGTGGGTGGCAGGTGAGAATCTCATACGTGGCAGAGCATATCGTATACATGTACATACAGTGGATAATATCCATATGGGGAGCTAAATACGATATGTTCAAAAGGATTTTTTATAATTATATAAGAAAGTCACAGTTTGACAAGAGAAAGGACGCCCAAAATACACCATGAACAGATGAATATCCATACCCACTACTCAATACGGGGAAATATGTGTTGACCCCTTTCCTTGATATATGTAATACCTAATTATTCAAAGAGGGTGGAGCAAATGGAAAATCTAAAATAGTGTGTGGATGCATCCATGGTTTTTGCAAACAACGTAACCCAAACTCAAACAGGGGGGGGGGGGGAACCAACATGGAAACGCAGCCATAGTTGAGCTCTAGCAAATACCTGGCATAAATGAAATAAAGTCACCAACACCAGACAAAAGAACAGTCATATCAATATATATCACATAACCGTATACATGTAGCAAAGAACACTCTATCCAGTCTCACTATCCACTCGCATTCGCGTTTTGCCAAGGCTTTCTTAAAATCACCTTCTCGTATCCCAAGGTGTATGACATCAATCCCCATAAACTTCAATTCTTCAGGGTTGCATCTATGGTGGGTTTTAAAATGGCGTGGTATGGTTTTGAGGAGATGGATGTTTGTTTCCTCACGGGCCGCCAAAATGTCCCTAACATGTTCCCTTATATGTTTACGGAACTCACGTCATGTGAGTCCAATGTAAACAAGGTGACATACATCTGGCATAGTATATGACATTCGAGGTTTGGCAGGAAATAGTGTCTCACCTCGAATGTCTTACTACCGTCTGATGATGAAAACGTGCTGGCCCGTGTCATATTCCGACCGGCCAAACACGACCCACAGAGGAAGTAGCCAAGGTCGTTCTTGGTATCTTGAAGAGGGGTTGGGTTTTGATGTGTTCTTCCTTTTCGTCTGCACTGTTTTTAATTGGATGTTTATCTTGGATTTCTGCAGGTCCCAGTAAATTTTATTTTGCCGATAGTGAGGTCTTTTGGTCTGATACCAGGCCATAAACGAATCAAGCCAAGTCCATCTCTACAGAATCCTCTTCTGGTCAATATCATACATTAAGAGGGAAGACAATGGATAACACCATCACGGGACGTTTACGTTCATATCCATATATGTATGTGTTCTTTGCTACATGTATACGGTTATGTGATATATATTGATATGACTGTTCTTTTGTCTGGTGTTGGTGACTTTTTTTCATTTATGGCAGGTATGTGCTAGAGCTTTACTATGGCTGCATTTCCATGTTGGTCTCTTCCCCCCCCCCATGTGGGTTTGGGTTAGGTTGTTTGCAAAATGCATGGATGCATCCACACACTATTTTAGATGTTCCATTTGCTCCACCCTCTTTGAATAATTAGGTATTACATATATCAAGGAAAAGGGTTAACACATATTTTTGCGTATTGAGTAGTGGGCATGGATATTCATCTGTTCGTGGTGTATTTTGGGCGTCCTTTCTCTTGCCAACCTGTGATTTTCTTATATAATTATAAAAAATCCTTTTGAACATATCGTATTTAGGTCCCCATATGGATATTATCCCCTGTATGTACATATATATGATATGCTCTGGAGACCTGCCACGTATGAGATTCTCACCTGCCACCCACTTGTTTATCTTCTTCCTGTTTTCTTCTCCATTACTATTGATGACTATTGAGACGGGTTCTGCGTAGTACGCATGCGCTGACCCGCTCTCTTTTGTCATTCGTAGGATGCGATGTTGCCCTGTGCGTGCGCTTCCATTTCCATCTCCCTGCGCTCGTCCGTGATGGCCTCCGTGGCGCTGACGTCACTGTAAAAACATTAAAATTAATACATCTAGTTATCAAACATTTTATAGTAGGACATGTATGTTCACAGTTCTGTTTATGTTGGAGGGCATAGTTTATTGATAAAGTCCTTATAAGGAATAAATATTAAAATATCCATATTGAATATACATAAGTGCTGACATGGAAGGATATATATACAGTTAGGTCCAGAAATATTTGGACAGTGACACAATTTTCGTGAGTTGGGCTCTGCATGCCACCACATTGGATTTGAAATGAAATCTCTACAACAGAATTCAAGTGCAGATTGTAACGTTTAATTTGAAGGTTTGAACAAAAATATCTGATAGAAATTGTAGGAATTGTACACATTTCTTTACAAACACTCCACATTTTAGGAGGTCAAAAGAAATTGGACAAATAAACCAAACCCAAACAAAATATTTTTATTTTCAATATTTTGTTGCGAATCCTTTGGAGGCAATCACTGCCTTAAGTCTGGAACCCATGGACATCACCAAACGCTGGGTTTCCTCCTTCTTAATGCTTTGCCAGGCCTTTACAGCCGCAGCCTTTAGGTCTTGCTTGTTTGTGGGTCTTTCCGTCTTAAGTCTGGATTTAAGCAAGTGAAATGCATGCTCAATTGGGTTAAGATCTGGTGATTGACTTGGCCATTGCAGAATGTTCCACTTTTTTGCACTCATGAACTCCTGGGTAGCTTTGGCTGTATGCTTGGGGTCATTGTCCATCTGTAGTATGAAGCGCCGTCCGATCAACTTTGCGGCATTTGGCTGAATCTGGGCTGAATGTATACACCTACTTCACTGAGAGTGTTCTGGACTTCAGTTGATGTTGTGAACGGGTTCTTCTTCACCAAAGAAAGTATGCGGCGATCATCCACCACTGTTGTCATCCGTGGACGCCCAGGCCTTTTTGAGTTCCCAAGCTCACCAGTCAATTCCTTTTTTCTCAGAATGTACCCGACTGTTGATTTTGCTACTCCAAGCATGTCTGCTATCTCTCTGATGGATTTTTTCAGCCTCAGGATGTTCTGCTTCACCTCAATTGAGAGTTCCTTAGACCGCATGTTGTCTGGTCACAGCAACAGCTTCCAAATGCAAAACCACACACCTGTAATCAACCCCAGACCTTTTAACTACTTCATTGATTACAGGTTAACGAGGGAGACGCCTTCAGAGTTAATTGCAGCCCTTAGAGTCCCTTGTCCAATTACTTTTAGTCCCTTGAAAAAGAGGAGGCTATGCATTACAGAGCTATGATTCCTAAACCCTTTCTCCGATTTGGATGTGAAAACTCTCATATTGCAGCTGGTAGTGTGCACTTTCAGCCCATATTATACATATAATTGTATTTCTGAACATGTTTTTGTAAACAGCTAAAATAACAAAACTTGTGTCACTGTCCAAATATTTCTGGACCTAACTGTATATATCTAGAAGCTTCTAGAGATTACACCATGTGACATGCGTCCAGCAGTAATTTCCCTATATGGTTTGAACAGTTGTCATATAACACACGATGGAGGGGGCTATTGCTGCTCCTGCACGTCGCCTACAGCCAGAATGCTTACAGGCTGCAAGATGAACACATGCTGAGAGGCTACGGTATATCACCCCTGCCTTGCCATTCAGAATCCAAGGAGAGATGGATGAAGATTTTCTATTGATCAGTATGGACTAATTGAACTCTTTTCCGTAAGCTAATGAAGTATATTATTTTTCCTTTCTGTAACTGAACCCTGGCAACCATTTTTAAATAGATAAAATACATTTATTTTTTACATTTTTGAAGTTCTTTCTTTCATGCGCTTTTACGTATTTGAAGAAAAATATATTTAAGAGTATATTTTTAACATTTTGGCGAGCTCAGTCATTCGTGTTTTTTTTCATTTTTGTACTTCTTCCTTCACTTTGCATAAGGGGGGACAGAGAGACATATGCCTCCTGCAAAGTGACAGGGAATCGACAATTTATAAAAAATCACGCAGAACCTAGGAAATACGTATAAGTCAAGTTGCATGAATGTTTTTTTAAATGAACTTTAAAGACTTTATAAAGCCACAGAAGTTAATTTTTGACGTATTTTTGAGCAAGAAAGATAAAGTCAGTCCATAAGAAGTATTGGACGTGCTGAACAAGGTGAATCGAGTCTTAGAGGATCATCCATCAGATCAACTGATCATTTCAGGTAAGAAAATGGATTTTATCTCTTCATATGTTAAGCAAAGTAAAATTCAGTTCACTTATTCAGATATTTCTAATGTGGAAGAGCTTTGTTTACGCTTTTATGGGGAGTGTGAACTTGAGAATTCACGTATAGAATGTGCAAGGTCTTTTAATAGAGAGAAACAGAAAATCAGAAATGTGTGTCATTTAGTCTATGATTTTCACAAGTTAATCGTAGAAAAATGTAAAAATGGTGGAAATAGACAACCTGAATTGTCAGGAAAGTCAGTGATAGAGAAATCCAAAGACTGCTTAGAACCTGGAATGTCAGTCAGTGATATTGTGAATTCTGACTGTAATGTTGCAAATGAAAAGTCAGATTTAGACTGTAATTTTGCAAATCAGAATCTTGATAATGGCGGCAGACATGTGCTACGTAATCAAGGTGATTTTCAGGATACTGGGAAAGAAGCAGGAAATGATGTAGAGAAGCCAGAAGGGGGAGGAGCCAGAGTGGGAGACGTGCAGAGAGAAAATGGCAACGATCAGTTTCTAAAAATAGAACAGGCTAAGTTAGGAATTAAACTTAGAAAGAATCTATTGGACATATGCAAATTAATTCCCGCATATAATCCTAAACTACATGTTTGCAGAAATTCAGAGATATTTGAAAGCTCCGTTGAGAAATTAAATTTAACCAATAGTGAGAAGACTCAGGTATTTGATATGTGGATACCTCAGCATTTCTTTAGACAATTGGCATTAAAAAAGTCTTCAGACAATGAGACATTTGATTGTTCAAATGATAACGATATCATAAGGCTGAAAAATCTCATTTTCTGTGCAAGGAATGAAGCGAATCCAGATTATGAGATGTTAAAGGAATTACAAATTGAAGAGAATGAAAGTACGTTCTCATTTATGTCCGTTTTTGAACGTTTATATAGGGCGGTCATTCCGAATGTCAGATTAAAATCTTTAATTTCCACATTCATAAGGAAATTTAATTTCCTTGATGATACAACCTGTACGGTGGCAATAAATAAAAAGTCCCTATTTGAATGTACAACATTTATCGATTTTGTTAGAAATCACCAAAGTCAATCAAAACAGAAATTAATTCTGAAAAACCAACACGAAAAAGGGAGAGATTCTGTGAAAAGCCAACAGTGTCTCCCAGATCCAGATATTTTTGTGACAAAATGTATGAAATTCGCAGGAAATTGCATATAAATTACAAATCATACAATCCATCACAATTATCATCTAAAAATCTTTTTCCACAGGAAAAACCTTTGTTTCCCTTGTCTCCAGTGAAGGGATTGGTCACAGGGTCAGATATTGATGATCCCAGACAAATGATGAGTAAAAGCTTTGAAATACAGAAACAGGTGTCTTGTGCAGATTATCTCCCCGGGTTAAAATTTGATAGCCACCAACAGCTGGGTGGTCTTTCAGAGAGAGACATTCTTTCTCATTTAAGAAAAAAACTTGAGTTACAAAATAATTTCAGAGATTCCTACAAGTTGAAAATGAATCTCATAGATCGAATCTTTGAAGAAAGATTTAGGTTTGGTCTTCAGCTAAATAAAGTGGATTTCTGGGTAAATTAATTTTATTATTTGATAAATATGATTATTCATATACAGTGAATCTATGCATATATATATATATATATATATATATATATATATATATTAAAAGTAGTGATAGTAAATCAAGGTCATATCTTCATTTAGTTATGATAGTCTAAATGTTATAAATTAATAGTTTGATCTCTGTATATGAATAATAATATTTAAAATGTAATAATAATAAGAGAAAGTAATTGATTCTAAGTGTTTCATTTTTTTTATCATAAATATGATAATAATTTTATTCTTTTATTTCCCTCAGAATTTATCAGTAAAGCAGATTGATGAAGTATTAACTTTTTATTTATACATTTGTTCTTGTCCTCAATCAGGTAACATATATCTTATTGTGTAAGGTTAATTCGCGAAAGCATGATTAATAATAATTATTATTTTCTCAGGTACCAATTGCCAGAGAACCATTAGTTTAACGTTTCTTTTATGAATATATATCTTCTTTAGAGTTATTAGAAATGTAATCTGAGTTCTGGAATGAAGTAAAACTGCTTGCTGTTTTGGAATGGTGTTCTTTGCACGTGACCAAAGCATGTGACACTTGAATTACTAAAAGCTAATAATAATAAATGTCTGTCCTATGGTCAAATGTACAGTATGTGACTATCAAAGGTACCTATTTCTCATGAGTATATGTAATAAATTATTCGTATACTTCAAGAAGTTTTGAGATGCGCATAGAGAAATTGAAAATCAAAAACAGGGATTTGTGTCTGTCAATATTTCTATGTGGATTTATGTTAAAGAACCATGACAGTCTTGTGTGCATAGATGTGTCTATGAATGATTGATTGTTTGAGCAGCTGCCGATGTCAAGTACTTGGATAAGAGGTCTTTGAAGCTTCCAAAGTAAAAAAAAAAAGGGGAATTTTTGTTTTAACTTCGAGGTTATAATATGTATGTATATTATTAGAATAAATAAGTGATAGTACATAAGTATAAATAATGAAGGAATTTATACCGAATATATTTTATTCATAGACATATTTCTTTAGTATAGAGATGTTAGGATCTTTATTAAGGGTTTATTCTGAAGAATTACATTCTAGAATAAGGTTTTAACGTTTTGATTTTTATACGGGTATGTGTTAGTTACTCTTTTTATTGATATACAGATTGGTAATCGTTTTTCTTTTTAAATATGAAAGTGATATTTATAATATGGTCTTGAAGATATACAACATAAATTTTAATTTAATTTAATCTTGACATATTAATTTTTATAACATCATATTTCATGATATTGAAAGGGAAAGGTTTGGTCTCAATCACACATTTATATTTGATAAATATATGTGTTTACAGGATACTTTAATAATTAATATTTCAAGTACAAAGGAAGAATTGGGAATAAAAAAAATTATATATTTGAAGTATATCATAATGCATTTATATACTAAGAGAAGAGTATTATTTGCAAAGTTACATGACTTAATTATTTTTATAGGTTACTGATATGATAGGTATGGAAATCCTATAAGATACTGGTAATATCAAGGTTATGTATTATTAAAGACATAGGTGTTATATACATAGAAGGCCTTATTTTTATTTTAATTTTTATTTTTATTCCGATTTTTATTTTTCATTTTTATTCCTATTTTTTATATTAATTATTATTATTTAATATTCAAATTTTTAATCAAAATTTTAATTTTACAATTTTTATTTTTCCTTCAAATTTTAAATATCTCAATTGAGAAAACACTTCAATACTTAGTTAAGTAATATCCAATATAAGAATATTACTTTATTAAATATGACTCATATTAAAAGGGAAAGTTCCACTTTTTGGAAAGAAGGAACACTTCATTCATCAATGTATTCAATTAGTTACTTATTAGTAATACATTATTTTTATATTAGTATGTCAACACAATAAGGATGAAATATTACTTATAGTTACACATTTTCTTATATAGTAGGTTATTTAATAAATAATAGACAAATCAAATAAATTAAATTAGAGTAATAAAGATGGACGATCGAGGTACATCTAGGTTTACCTTCCTATATTTACAAATAATATTTATATTATATTTTTAATCAATAATAATTTATAATGGGTATTATTGTGTTTTGATGGAATCATCCAGTCTTTCCTAAAAGGTTATTTGCTTTGGTTTATAATTTTACAAATGATCTAACTAAATAAGCTACATTGTTGCCTTTCATATTTATAATATGATACATGTTATAGGTACACATTATATTATTTCATATTTTATATTACATTTTGGTTATATTCAACACATTGCCACCTATGGGTTTGGAAGGGTAATAAACCAATGACAAAAAAGGTTATTACATGAGAATACTATTGTCTATACCATTATGCAGTATTTTATCATTCTAAGTATCAATCATATTAATACTTCTACGATAATAATAATGACATGGTATTATAGTATTAGAGTTATGATACGCTGTGACATTTATTAGTGATAGTCATTGCCATATTTGGTATCTAGATTAGGGAATGAATCAGTCTTCAATCAAGATTACAGAAGATAAAAAGACTTTATAATTTTTCTAAAGTTAAAAAGGATTCTACAAAAAGGTCCAAAAGGTAACGTCTCAAATAAGACTGTGTTACATACAAAATACTTACCGCGTTTGCACCTCAGAAACACAGTGATCCTATGGTTCCAGGATGGATGTCCCTGACACATGGTCTGTGCCTTAAGACCTCACTACAGTTACTAAGAAGAGCAATGACGTGTTAAAGTTAACCCCTGTCGTGCTGACCAAGAACGTCTTAACATCTGTTCCAGGATTTGACAACAGGCAGCGCGGAGGATAAAGGTGACTAATGTAAATTACACTGCACAGACATCAAAGACTTATGCTATTCTTCTACACTCATGAACTGTGGTTTATCAACATTGGCTATGGACTTTGTAATAAAGAATAAAGTTTATGGACTTGATCTAACGATGATGAACGCAATACGGGACTGTATTAAATTGGTAACCATTCATCTTTTATCAAAGGATTTATTTCTAAGAGACTGTGTTTATGCCGGATTACATCGGAGATAAGAAGACATCAACTCAGAGGACATCATATGGTGACCGGATTTGTTTTTGCATTTCTTTTTAGGTCTAGCGAAGTATAATTATATATTTTTATATGATTAATCAGTCACGGCCTACCATAACATGAATCCACATTATTATATTATTGAACTTACAACATGAATAATGCAAATTGATTATTATTCATCATTATTATTGATATTAATCCATTATTGCCAAATAAGGAAAGAAGATTTGTTATTTTAATGATGTATTAATTAATTTTCGGGGTTAATTCACCCGCTTCAAGGGGGAATTGTAAAAAGATTAAAATTAATACATCTAGTTATCAAACATTTTATAGTAGGACATGTATGTTCACAGTTCTGTTTATGTTGGAGGGCATAGTTTATTGATAAAGTTCTTATAAGGAATAAATATTAAAATATCCATATTGAATATACATAAGTGCTGACATGGAAGGATATATATATATCTAGAAGCTTCTAGAGATTACACCATGTGACATGCGTCCAGCAGTAATTTCCCTATATGGTTTGAACAGTTGTCATATAACACACGATGGAGGGGGCTATTGCTGCTCCTGCACGTCGCCTACTGCCAGAATGCTTACAGGCTGCAAGATGAACACATGCTGAGAGGCTACGGTATATCACCCCTGCCTTGCCATTCAGAATCCAAGGAGAGATGGCTGAATATTTTCTATTGATCAGTATGGACTAATTGAACTCTTTTCCGTAAGCTAATGAAATATATTATTTTTCCTTTCTGTAACTGAACCCTGGCAACCATGTTTAAATAGATAAAATACATTTATTTTTTACATTTTTGAAGTTCTTTCTTTCATGCGCTTTTACGTATTTGAAGAAAAATATATTTAAGAGTATATTTTTAACAGTCACCGATGGAGAGTCGTAAGTGACGTGGGCGGGGATGGGGACATGGACGCGCGCGCTGTGACCCGGACAATGTAGGCATTGTGAATCACCTATCAACACTGGCGGCATGATTTAAAAGCCTCACCTGGCGAGTCATCCCTTATTGGCACCTTTTCCTTTCTACCTCCCCCTTATGAAGCCTTGATCGAGATGCGTAGGGGCACACGTTCTTTGATTACATTGGCGTGACTTTACACGTGGGTAAGTCTGATCTAGTCTGAAGTATGTTCTCCTAAAAATATTCCGTTTGACTAATTTTTAAAGCTATGGTTAAGCTAATAATACACTAGACGGCATACTGAGACTACAGTTACATGGGTTTTGGCTGTGATTATAATCAACCTCCATTGCATTACTTGATCTAGCTTACCCCATCTCCCCCATGGAACATTATCGTTATCATTATGTGATTTATTACACCTCCTATGGGTTATTTATATTAGTCAGCCCTTTAATATCCTCATGCTTGGGTCAATGTGCTGCTTCTCTTTGTCCTTGTTTACCCTGTTGATCCCAATTTTTTGTACTGTGATATATTCATATCTGATGACAATCCAACCCTTTTTTTACATGTCTTGTAATAAAAATGAATTTTATATGCAACACAGGTGGTTGTGATTATTGATCTAGTATGGTGGTACTGAATTGTTGCACGTTAAGTCCTTGTTTCCTTTATCTATTATTCTCCAATTTGAGGACGTGCTTGAGCGATCATGTGATAACCGTATATATGATTCCACAACTGCGGACTTTTTTTTTTTATAATTGTTTGTCTGTGTGTATTCAGAGCTTCTTCCGCAAGGATGGACCACAAAGCCCGTGAATCTACGTGGCGGAGCAAACTCGATCCGGTATTTAACGAGGACATAGATGTAGTTTTAGGCACACCGTCTAGGGTTAATAATCTCCTGATTGACAAAATGAAACTTTTGCTTAAACGCAAAACTCGGCTATGGTGGAATAAGGCCTTTCTTGAAAGATATCTGGAGAAGGGCCTTATTCCGAGAGGCCTTAGGGTTAGAGTGTTTCCCTCTTACGTAATAGAAGACGAAGATTTTAAGAAAAAAATGGGATGATTTTTCTAATTCCTGCTCAAAAGGCCATATGGGCCCCTTGATACAGGCCAATTTGAAATCTCTATCCGAGATTGAATTGGAAATCAATGGCATCCAAGAACATCTTACCGGCCAACTGTCAGGGGAGGCTATGTCCCAACTCATGGAGGACCTTGATAAAGAATGTCAAAAATGGGAGAAAGAAATCATCGCCGCAAAAACCAAGAAATATAAAAGAGATTTGAACGATACCAAGAATAACACGGTGTATAGGTTGAAGTCCTTTGGTCAATCTAGGGCGAAATTCGAATTCACGATCTATGTCGTTCTCCTCACTGTCATCTATGGAGGAGGGAGTACACAGGTGCCCTGATCCTCATACATTCTTTGGTGGTCTGATTCTGCTATCTAAGAAGCAACCCAACCAGGGTGATGTTAAACGCACAATCACACCACCCCAAATGGTAGAAAAGAAAAAGACTTAAGGGCGTAATCTTGAGGTGATTAACCACTCTGATTTAGTGTTGACCAAATCTCAAATTGAGGTTTTGAGTCTGGGCTTGAATTTCGCACCTAACTATGACTTTAATTTCTTCACATTGATCAAGGACTTGCACCTTTTCTCTCGAAAATTAGTTTTGAAAAAATCACTTGCAAAAAGAAGTTTGGACATATTCCCCCTGACAGATGCTGAAGTGGAAGCAATCTCCATTCTAGAGGAATTGGACGAATCCTCCCCACAAACGGTAGGAGGTAATGAACCTAACTTTGCCACCTCAATATACCCCCGTTCCACCACCTTCCCCCCATTCTCGATTTGCCCAGAGGTTGAGATCTTCTGTAAGCTGGTCTCCGAAGATCTCAAAAATTTGAACAGGAGACATGCGAGAGATAATCTCACCTCTGATCAACGGAAGGCTTTGAAAGAACTTAAAGAGCTGGATGATGTCATCATTAAACCGGTTGATAAGGGGGGGAATATGGTGGTGTGGCCACGGCATATGTATGAAAAAGAAGCAGGATGCCAACTCTGCGACCGCCATACATATGCCCCCTGACACATAATCCACTTGGTGGATTTATGGTGGAGCTATACGACATTTTGGACAAGGCTTTCAGACAGGGCATAATCACAGAGAAGGTATTGGATGGTTTAACCATCAAATGCCCTGTAATACCAACCTTCTACCTTCTTCCCAAAGTACACAAGGACCCTGTCTGCCCCCCGGGGCGTCCAATTGTCTCTGGCATTGGAGGGATGTGCGACCCAGTTTCAAAGTTCATTGAACACTATTTACATCCACTGGTGGAAACACTGCCCTCCTATGCCAGGGACACTTCTGATGTCCTGCGGCGGGTGGTTGGTCTCTTTGTGGATGACGGGACCCTCCTCGTAACTATTGACGTGGAGTCACTGTACACGTGCACTGACCATCAGCACGGAGTGAGGGCGGTTAACTTCTTTCTGAACATGAGCAGTCTGGATGCGCAATTGTGTCAGTTGACTTATGAACTGTTGGAATTCATTCTGACGCACAATTTTATCACGTTCAGGGACAAGTTCTTTCTGCAGAAGCGGGGAACTGTGATGGGGGCGGCCTGTGCGCCCTCCTATGCCAACCTCTTCCTGGGGTACTGGGAGAGGGAGGTGTTTGGGGGTGATGCACAGACCGATGCCCCCGTTCAACAATGGAAAAGATACATTGATGACGTGCTGATTCTGTGGGGGGGCACCTCAACTGAGTTGGAGAGTTACATCTGCTCCCTCAACAAGAATCAGTACGGCATCAAATTGACTTATAAGTGTCATCCTGCAGAAATGGACTTCCTGGACGTGAAATTGATTGCGCATCCGGACCACTCTTTACAGTCAGTTATGGTCAGAAAGGAGACCTCAGTCAATGCACTTATCCACGCCACCTCCAGTCATCTGGCTCCCACCATACGAGCAATACCTGTGGGACAATATCTCCATGCCCGGAGGATCTGCTCAACGGAACAATACTTTGAAGATCAACCTGCGGACCTTAAAGCTAAATTCCGGGAGTGGGGATATACAAACCGCACCATTAAACATGGATATAATCGTGCTAAAAATGCCAAGAGGCCTGGGTTGTTAATTGGAGGAAAGAACAAAGAAAAAGAGGAAGGTATTACCAGATTCATCAACACTTTTAATAATTAGTGGGGTGATATCAGAAATGTCCTAAAAAAACACTGGGCTGTTTTAAAAACTGACGGTGTACTGGGTCCTAAACTTCCAAATGCACCCCTAATGACAGCAAGAAGGAGGAAAAATCTAAAAGATCACCTGGTACACAGTCATTACACGATCAAAACCCAACCCCTCTTCAACATACCAAGAACGAACTTGGGCTCCTTCCCCTTTGGGCCGTGTTTGGCCTGTCGGAATATGACACGGGCCAGCACGTTTTCATCATCAGACGGTAGTAAGACATTCGAGGTGAGACACTATATTTCCTGCTGAACCTCGAATGTCATATACTACGCCAGATGTACATGTCACCTTGTTTACATTGGATTCCCATCACGTGAGTTCCGTAAACGTATAAGGGAACATGTAAGGGACAATTTGGCGGCCCGTGAGGAAACAAACATCCATCTCCTCAAAACCATCTTGGATTTCTGCAGGTCCCAGTAAATTTTATTTTGCCGATAGTGAGGTCTTTTGGTCTGATGCCAGTCCATATACGAATCAAGCCAAGTCCATCTCTACAGAATCCTCTTCTGGTCAATATCATACATTAAGAGGGAAGACAGTGGATAACACCATCACGGGACGTTTACATTCATATCTATATATGTACTAGAAGGTGGCCCTATTCTACGCATTGGGTATTCTAGAATTTACGTATTGTGTAGTTCATGTATGATTTTTGTTATATATACAGTGCCTACAAGTAGTCTTCAACCCCCTGCAGATTTAGCAGGTTTGATAAGATGCAATTAAGTTAGAGCCTGCAAACTTCAAACAAGAGCAGGATTTATTAACAGATGCATAAATCTTACAAACCAACAAGTTATGTTGCTCAGTTAAATTTTAATAAATTTTCAACATAAAAGTGTGGGTCAATTATTATTCAACCCCTAGGTTTAATATTTTGTGGAATAACCCTTGTTTGCAATTACAGCTAATAATTGTCTTTTATAAGACTTGATCAGGCCGGCACAGGTCTCTGGAGTTATCTTGGCCCACTCCTCCATGCAGATCTTCTCCAAGTTATCTAGGTTCTTTGGGTATCTGATGTGGACTTTAATCTTGAGCTCCTTCCACAAGTTTTCAATTGGGTTAAGGTCAGGAGACTGACTAGGCCACTGCAACACCTTGATTTTTTCCCTCTTGAACCAGGCCTTGGTTTTCTTGGCTGTGTGCTTTGGGTCGTTGTCTTGTTGGAAGATGAAATGACGACCCATCTTAAGATCCTTGATGGAGGAGCGGAGGTTCTTGGCCAAAATCTCCAGGTAGGCCGTGCTATCCAGCTTCCCATGGATGCGGACCAGATGGCCAGGCCCCTTGGCTGAGAAACAGCCCCACAGCATGATGCTGCCACCACCATGCTTGACTGTAGGGATGGTATTCTTGGGGTCGTATGCAGTGCCATCCAGTCTCCAAACGTCACGTGTGTGGTTGGCACCAAAGATCTCGATCTTGGTCTCATCAGACCAGAGAACCTTGAACCAGTCTGTCTCAGAGTCCTCCAAGTGATCATGAGCAAACTGTAGACGAGCCTTGACATGACGCTTTGAAAGTAAAGGTACCTTACGGGCTCGTCTGGAACGGAGACCATTGCGGTGGAGTACGTTACTTATGGTATTGACTGAAACCAATGTCCCCACTGCCATGAGATCTTCCCGGAGCTCCTTCCTTGTTGTCCTTGGGTTAGCCTTGACTCTTCAGACAAGCCTGGCCTTGGCACGGGTGGAAACTTTCAAAGGCTGTCCAGGACGTGGAAGGCTAACAGTAGTTCCATAAGCCTTCCACTTCCGGATGATGCTCCCAACAGTGGAGACAGGTAGGCCCAACTCCTTGGAAAGGGTTTTGTACCCCTTGCCAGCCTTGTGACCCTCCACGATCTTGTCTCTGATGGCCTTGGAATGCTCCTTTGTCTTTCCCATGTTGACCAAGTATGAGTGCTGTTCACAAGTTTGGGGAGGGTCTTAATTAGTCAGAAAAGGCTGGAAAAAGAGATAATTAATCCAAACATGTGAAGCTCATTGTTCTTTGTGCCTGAAATACTTCTTAATACTTTAGGGGAACCAAACAGAATTCTTGTGGTTTGAGGGGTTGAATAATAAATGACCTTCTGAATAAACTTTTCACAATTTAAAAACAAAATAAAAAAAGAAATAACATTCTTTTTTGCTGCAGTGCATTTCACACTTCCAGGCTGATCTACAGTCCAAATGTCACAATGCCAAGTTAATTCCGAATGTGTAAACCTGCTAAACCTGCAGGGGGTTGAATACTACTTGTAGGCACTGTATATATAGATGTTGTTGTGTGTAGTTACCAAGTGTTTGTGTAGGGCACTGTACATGTTCTGGGTGTTGTCTGGGTGTGGCGGGGGGTGAGAGCGGTGTTGTTTGTGTGTTGCGTTGGGTGTTGCCTTGTTTGTGGAGCGCTGTGTGTGTGTTGCGCGGTTTGTGTGGGTGTGGGGTGTGTGTGTGTGTTTTGGGGGGAGGTATGTTTTGTGCAATGTGTGTGTTGTGCGGTATGTGCGTATATTTATGTATGCCGCGGTGTTTGTGTGTTGGGTGTTGTGTGTGTGCGGCGTTGTCTGTGTGTGTGGGTGTCTGTGTATGGCGGTGTTTGTGGTTCCCAGTGTGTGTGTGGTGTGTGTGTGTTGGGGGAGGTGTGCACCTCCCATCGAGCTCCATCCCCCATGCTGCGCACCCCCCATTGTGCCCCATCCCGCATGCTGCGCACCCCCCATCGTGCTCCATCCCCCATGCTGCCTACCCCCCATCGTGCTCCATCCCCGATGCTGCGCATTCCCCATCGTGCTCCATCCCCGATGCTGCGCACCCCCCATCGTGCGCCATCCCCCATGCTGCGCACTCCCCATCGTGCTCCATCCCCCATGCTGCGCACTCCCCATCGTGCTCCATCCTCCATGCTGCACACTCCCCATCGTGCTCCATCCCCCATGCTGCGCACTCCCCATCGTGCTACATCCCCCATGCTGCGCACCCCCCATCGTGCTCCATCCCCCATGCTGCGCACTCCCCATCGTGCTCCATCCCCCCATGCTGCGCACCCCCCATCGTGCTCCATCCCCCATGCTGCGCACCCCCCCATCGTGCTCCATCCCCCATGCTGCGCACCCCCCATTGTGCTCCATCCTCCATGCTGCGCACCCCCCATCGTGCTCCATCCCCCATGCTGCACACCCCCCATCGTGCTCCATCCCCCATGCTGCGCACCCACCATCGTGCTCCATCCCCCATGCTGCGCACCCCCATCGTGCTACATCCCCCATGCTGCGCACTCCCCATCGTGCTCCATCCCCCATGCTGTGCACCCCCCATTGTGCTCCATCCCCCATGCTGCGCACCCCCCATCGTGCTCCATCCCCCATGCTGCGCACCCCCCATCGTGCTCCATCCCCCATGCTATAATAGTTCTCCTATTATACTCAGAGAGGAGTATAATAAGAGGACTATAATAGGAGTAGTAGTCCTGGGGGGAGAGGAGTATAATGCCGGCTCCCCGGGAGCCGCTGTACGCTGGTAACTATGATACACATCGGGTAACTAAGGGACCTTAGTTACCCGATGTGTATAATGGTTACCAGCGTTCACCGGCTCCGTCAAGATCCCAGCATCGCAAGGTTATGTCTGGCGCTGCTGGGATCGTGACGGAGCCGGTGTACACTGGTAACTATGATACACATCGGGTAACTAAGGGACCTTAGTTACCCGATGTGTATAATGGTTACCAGCGTTCACCGGCTCCGTCAAGATCCCAGCATCGCAAGTTTATGTCTGGCGCTGCTGGGATCGTGACGGAGCCGGTGTACACTGGTAACTATGATACACATCGGGTAACTAAGGGACCTTAGTTACCCGATGTGTATAATGGTTACCAGCGTTCACCGGCTCCGTCAAGATCCCAGCATCGCAAGGTTATGTCTGGCGCTGCTGGGATCCTGACGGAGCCGGTGTATGCTGGTAACTATGATACACATCGGGTAACCAAGGGACCTTAGTTACCCGATGTGTATAATGGTTACCAGCGTTCACCGGCTCCGTCATGATCTCAGCAGCGCAAGGTTATGTCTGGCGATGCGTGCGGAGGGCCGGGGCCAGCGGTCAAAACATGCGGAGGGCGGGGCCAGGCCGAGGCGAGCGACCAATCCGTGGGGGGGGGGGGGGGGGCGGAGCAGAGGCGAGCGGCCAATCCGTGCGGGGGGGCGGGGCCATGGCGAGCCCAGCGGCCAATCAGCTTTGTGTCACCGTAAGGACACAATTTTGGAGCAAGACAGACAGACAGACAGTTGACAGAATAAGGCAATTATATATATATAGATGTGTTCTTTGCTACATGTATACGGTTATGTGATATATATTGATATAACTGTTCTTTTGTCTGGTGTTGGTGACTTTATTTCATTTATAGCAGGTATATGCTAGAGCTCAACTATATCTGCGTTTCCATGTTGGCCCCCCCCCTCTGTTTGGCTTTGGGTTAGGTTGTTTGCAAAAACCATGGATGCATCCACACACTATTTTAGATGTTCTATTTGCTCCACCCTCTTTGAATAATTAGGTATTACATATATCAAGGAAAGGGGTCAACACATATTTCCCCGTATTGAGTAGTGGGCATGGATATTCATCTGTTTGTGGTGCGCTGACCCGCTCTCTTTCGTCATTTGTAGGATGTGATGTTGCCCTGTGCACGCGCTTCCATTTCCATCTCCCTGCGCTCGTCCCCGATGGCCTCCATGGCGCTAACATCCTTCTTGTCACCGCTGGAGAGCCGGAAGTGACGTGGGCGGGGGTGGGGACATGGACGCGCGCGCCGTGACCCGGACAATGTAGGCATTGTGAATCATTTAAAGATGTAAAAGATGTAAAAGCCTCACCCGGCGAGTCATCCCTTATGGGCACCTTTTCCTTTCTACCTCCCCCTTATGAAGCCTTGATCGAGACGCGTAGGGGCACACGTTCTCTGATTACATTGGCGTGACTTTACACATGGGTAAGTCTGATCCAGTCTGAACTATTTTCTCCTAAAAATATTCCGTTTGACTTCTTTTTAAAGCTATGGTTAAGCTAATAATACACTAGACGGCATACGGAGACTACAGTTACATGGGTTTTGACTGTGATTATAATCAACCTCCATTGGGTTACTTGATCTAGTTTACCCCATCTCCCCCATGGAACATTACCTTTATCATTATGTGATTTATTATACCTCCCATGGGTTATTTATTAGTCAGCCCTTTAAATTCCTCATGCTTGGGTCAATGTGCTGCTTCTCTTTGTCCTTTTTTACCCTGTGATCCCAATTTTTTGCACTGTAATATATTTATATCTGATGACAATACAACCCTTTTTTTACATGTCTTATAATAAAAATGAATTTTGTATGCAACACATGTGGTTGTGATTATTGATCTAGTATGGTGGTACTGAATTATTGCACGTTAAGTCCTTATTTCCTTTATCTATTATTATAGCAAAGTGCTTTCAGAAGAATATGAAGCCCTCCAAGAAGGCGATGATTGTCCTGACGGAAGAGGACTCTGAGGACCCTCAATACGTCATGTCTAATGTCTCACCATCCTGCTATCTATCAGACTACAGCAGAACCTTCACCACAGTTTCAAAACTACCCTGACAACACAGGTGTCAGAGGCCCTTGTTTCCAATGCGGAAGGGAAGGACATATCAAACATCATTGTCGAACACCGTCCAATAAGTGTTACCCTCGGAACGTCGATAGCTGGCAACCAAGAAGACAATACTTAGCACTTGAACAAGGTGACCGAGATCAGGCCCAACAATGGCCGCAATGATGGTTAGGCACGCCTGAACCTGCCATGGCTTCCACCACAAGTGCCTTTTCTCCTTGCTCTGCAGTCACCCTACTGGTAGATGAGAACCCAATCAAATTCATGGTGGACACAGATGCAGCCAAAACGGTTATTAGACAACAAGATCTACCTTTGTCAGTCCCTCTTACTTCAGATACTTTTACTTGTGTTGGGGTAGATGGCACACCAACTAGAAACCAACTCACAGTGCTGGTCCCAATCGGCTCTTTCCCTCAAGGCTTGACCAGACTCCTGGTGTCACCTACCTGTCCCATTAATCTTCTGGGTGCTGACCTCTTACACCGTTTCCGAGCTAACATCAATTTCGACTCTGATGGCATGACAGTAACTTTTCACAATCCCAATATGTCAGAGGGAATTGAAGACGTGTGTATTGTCTCAGCATTGCCCATAATGTTCCTATATCGGGACAATCCCATGTATGGAATACCTGACAGTGCTATAGCCCTTATACCACAGTCTCTATGGTCGATGGGACCCAATGATATTGGTCGCCTGCAAGTACCCCCTGTTGTGGTGCATCTTAAAACCGGGGCCCAGCTACCTCGAGTGCCACAGTATCCTCTGAAATCCATCCAAGAAGAATCACTCAAACTGCAGATATCTGCACTCCTCGCCAACGGGGCCCTCATTCGCTGTGCTTTGCCATGCAATACGCCGTTGTTTCCTGTAAAAAGAAGACATCTAAAGGAGAAGCTCCTAAGTTCCGGTTAGTGCAAGACTTGAGGGCCGTCAATCCTACCACTCTGTTGGAGACTCCAGTGGTACCCAATCCACATACTCTTCTGAGTCAGATCCCACCCTCAGCGACCATTTTCACTGTTATTGATCTCGCCAATGCTTTCTTCAGTGTGCCTTTACATCCAGACTGTCAATATCTGTTCACCTTTACCTTCCAAGGGAGCCAGTATACATGGACAGTCAAGCCACACAGAACAGCCCTAATCAGTTCACTCAAGCAATGTCTATCGTTCTCTCACCATGGCAACAAGAGCATCCGGAAGTGGCTCTTCAACAGTACGTGGACAATCTCCTCCTGTGTGCAGGAAGTGAAAAAGACTGTTATGACTTCTCTGTATCTACTACAGTTCCTTGCAGTTCAGAATTGTAAAGTCTCTAAAGCAAAGGTTCAGTGGTGCTAACCCAAAGTTGTATTCCTTGGTCACTGAATTTCACCAGGCTCCAAACATCTGACGGAGGACAGAAAATCAGCCATTGAAGCCATACCTTTCCCCAGGAGTATCAAACAATTGAAAGCCTTCTTAGGCCGTATCACCTATTGCCAACAATGGATACTGGACACCTCCAGGATCATGCAACCATTGTATGATGCTGTCAAGACCAACCATATCACATACAACGACTGTCCTGAAAATTATGACAAACGATACTGGGCTTTTGAAAAACTTAAATACGCCTTCTCATCAGCCCCAGCACTGGGTCTCCCGAACTACGCCTTGCCATTTACTCTTTCATCAGGAGATCGATGGCCATGCCTCCGGGGTGTTAACACAAAACCATGGCTCCAGAAAACACCCAGTTGGATACTACTCCTGCAGACTGGACCCTGGGGCCTCACCTACCTGTCTTCGTGCGGTTCATGCTGCACATGTTCTTCTTGCCAAAACGGCCGACATTACCCTTGGCCACCCCACTGTGGTTCAGGCACCTCATGGCCTGAAAGCAATTCTTGATCAGATGAACCAAGACACCTGTCCGCCTTACGTCACCTTCATCTTCAGTGCTGCCTACTACTTCCTGACAACGTTACTCTACAGCAGTGTACCACCTTGAATCCCACCACTCTTTTTCTGCTTTCTAGGGGGGACTACCCCATATGTCAACATGAAGCCTAAGAATGCTGCAGCTCCTGCGACATGGTTGACGTCCCTGTTTGCAGCCATGATTGCTTAGAGGAGATGGAAAAAGAAACTACTACACCTCGTCAAGTATCTGAAACACCTTTGCCAGATGCAGATCTTACTTTGTGGACAGATGGTTCTCGGTACGTGGATGGCGGCAAGTTCTACACAGGATTTGCTGTGACCACTCTGGATCAGCCAATCGCATCGGGAGCAATACCACCCCACATGTCAGCACAAGAAGCAGAATTAGTAGCTCTCATCAAAGATTGTGAAGTGTGTGACGGGGTATGCAACAGAGCAGTGAGGGACGCCAGGCCAAGGAACAATCCAAAGGGCTTTATTGGAACCACAAAGAATAAGCAGCAAACATAAATATAAATCCTTCAAATCTGCAAGGAGTCCACAACAGAAAAAAAAAACAAAAGATCCAGGGGCACCGCCTGGTATTCCGATGCCAGGGGAATTAGGGCAATGGTCCTTATATGAGTTCCTTGAGTCCAACAGGTGAACAACAAAACACAATCCCACGTGGCCGCGGATCTCCAGTCTGTAACAGTCCACACACACAGACCCCAGGATCCAGCCTCAGCTATGGATCCTAGTCCTTCTCCAGCCGAGCTCCAACTAACTACTCTAACATGTTCTTCTCTCCTGGGATCAGCCCCTTAGTTGGGCACACCTCCCCCTGGCCATTTGATGCATGAATGGACTTTAGACTGCTGGCTCTGTTCTGTTTACCAAGTTGTAGATTGGAGAAGTCCCATGCTGAGAAGAACAATATACATATGCAACCCCCACCAAATCAATGACAATAGCTACTGCTGAAGCCTGAGTGCAATATGATACAGGCTGGGGGAAGGTATGGTCACTTACATCCCAAGACATAGTATTACAGCAAATACAGTGAGAAGGTAAAATACATCACATGGCATCTTATACAAAAATATGGGATGGAGAAAACTACATACATCATGACAATTCCTTCCCCTCCCAACTTGTGTACGTACTAGGGACCTCTACAGGTCACTGGTTAAGTACACACAGGCAGAGCGTTACTTACATGTGGCTTCATGCAGCCACGAATTGGCATCGTAGCTCTCCCACATCATTGCCCAGGAGAACAGCTGCAGGCAGACCACCAATCACCCCTACCACACATCGCCTGACCCCAAAACCAAAGTTCAGATCCACAGTGGCTCTGGGAATAGTCCTCCATTGTCCACCAGCCAGTTCAATGACAATCCCAGGTCCTCTATGGATTGCCTCAGGCCGAACCACTCGGGGATCAGCCAGTGTGAGGAAAGCACCCGAGTCACAAAATCCAACAAATCTCTGTCCATCCAGCACAACCTCCTGCAAGTGCTTACCTTGATGAGCAGAAGTCGTCATAACTGCAGGTCGCACCCCGTAAACTCCTGGGGGTGCAACATGGGGGGCTTAGTCACTAGGCCAGTCCTCACATAGCGGTGCCACATCTTCCTCCATGGCACTGGGCTGTAAATAATTACCAATCCGATTGGGTGCAGGATCAGTCCTCATTTGAACAGCTGGGCAGGAGACTTGCCGATGCCCTGGCTGTCCACATTGATAGCATCTGAGCTGGGTCTCCCTCCATCCAAGGCGTCCTCTTGGGTAAGGGGTAGGGGAACTTGGAGGCCGGCTTCCACCTGAAGGTGCTGTAGGGGTTTGAGGATGATTCCTCCATGGGTTGGCTGGGCATGAGGCCTGCAAATGCCCGGGATGCCTACAAACATAACACCTGCGCTCTGTTACTTCCTCTCCCCGGCGTATTCCAGAAAGTGCAGTAGAAGCAACTGGAGGCACATTAACACGGGTATCAACATGTGGTGGCTTAGAGGAACAGGGAACAATGGGGACAGAATAACTGGGGACATCCGGTGTTGTGGAGCTGTTAGGCGTCTCTCCATCCTCCAACAGAACCCTCCACTGAGGCTTGATAGTGAGCACCTCATCAGGTAGAGCAGCAGCTTCCTCCACTGTCGCTGGTTTTCTCTCACGCACCCATTCCCGGATCTCAGCGGGGCACTGGGCAAAGAATTGTTCTTTTAGGATGACCTGCAGGAAGGTCTCCCAAGATAAGGCCTCCTCTGCCTCCAGCCAGCGATTACATATTTGTTTGAGTCTATGAGCATATATCTTAAAAGACACTTCCCCATCACAGGCTAAAGCACGGAACTGAGTCCTGTAAGTGTCTGGTATCATAGCATAATGTTCTAGAATAGTCTGTTTAATCTCCGCATACTCACAGTTCCACCGAGGGTCCATAGCTCTATAGGCTTCAGGAGCTCACCCCTCTAGGAGCCCAACCAGATGCCGGACACGCTCCCTGTCCGGGACTTCCATTAATCGACACTGATGCTCAAAGTCCTGGAAGAAGCCCTCAATGTCTCCTGCAGCCTCATTAAACGGCTTAAAGTCTTTGCGGGACACCCTGGGAAGTTCCCTCATGATGGGTGCTGGGGTTACAGTCTGTCTGGAACCTCTCGCGGCTTCCACAGCGAGCTGCTTATCCAGCAGTGCCATCTCCTCCATCCTGCGCTCCTTCTCTTTAGCTCCACGCATGACCTCCATCTTATATTCTATGGTGGTCTCCTCTCCCAGCAAGGCCATCTCCTCCTCATACCACACAACCCACTGACTTTTTTGGGTATTTACCTCCGGCTGCTGTCTTTCTTCCGTTTGCTGTGAGGATCCTTCCTCCACGTCATTTAGTGAGCAGACTCCTTCTAGCGCCTCAATCAGCTGCTCCTTGGAGAGTCCTTTGAAACGAACTCCTACTTCACGGGCCTTTGTAGGCTCACCACAGTCCAGTTCCTGTATCCTGAGGTTCTGGTTTCAGACGTTGATTGGCCGTTGTCCTCCATTTCTTCTGCTCTGATCCCGCCGCTGCCAACCAGTTTGTGACGGGGTATGCAACAGAGCAGTGAGGGACGCCAGGCCAAGGAACAATCCAAAGGGCTTTATTGGAACCACAAAGAATAAGTAGCAAACATAAATATAAATCCTTCAAATCTGCAAGGAGTCCACAACAGAAAAAAAAACCAAAAGATCCAGGGGCACCGCCTGGTATTCCGATGCCAGGGGAATTAGGGCAATGGTCCTTATATGAGTTCCTTGAGTCCAACAGGTGAACAACAAAACACAATCCCACGTGGCCGCGGATCTCCAGTCTGTAACAGTCCACACACACAGACCACAGGATCCAGCCTCAGCTATGGATCCTAGTCCTTCTCCAGCTGAGCTCCAACTAACTACTCTAACATTTTCTTCTCTCCTGGGATCAGCCCCTTAGTTGGGCACACCTCCCCCTGGCCATTTGATGCATGAATGGACTTTAGACTGCTGGCTCTGTTCTGTTTACCAAGTTGTAGATTGGAGAAGTCCCATGCTGAGAAGAACAATATACATATGCAACCCCCACCAAATCAATGACAATAGCTACTGCTGAAGCCTGAGTGCAATATGATACAGGCTGGGGGAAGGTATGGTCACTTACATCCCAAGACATAGTATTACAGCAAATACAGTGAGAAGGTAAAATACATCACATGGCATCTTATACAAAAATATGGGATGGAGAAAACTACATACATCATGACAAAGTGGAAAAAGGGAAAAGAGTTAACATCTATACTGTCAGCAGGTACGCTTTTGGGGCTGTACATGACTTTGGAAAACACGATATACAGATAGGAAAAATAGATTTAGCAAAGGTGAGGCTCGACTACCTAGATACAAGGGAAAGAAAAGGAAACTGACTGCGGTCAGTACGAAAACCCTGCAGAAAAATACCAATCTCCTGATAATAAAAATAGCCCTGGAGGTCAAACAACCTTACCTCCACTATATCAGGTACTCTTGTAAATAATGGGAGAAATAAAATACCAAAAAGAACACAAAAAATACAAAAGTGCAAATAATCAAGTTTGACAGGGAGGCTCTCTCATTTCTTGCAGAAGAGCTAGCAAAGGGGGGAACCCCTGTGCTCACCAAACAAGAAAAGTAAATCTTCACCTGCAAGAAAACAGATTCCAAACAAAACAAAAGAAAAACAAACACCCTAAGGTGTAAACAAGGAAGCTGTAATACTATTGTATGTACTGAGGATTTCGGTAGCGTTAGGGCAATGACAACCAGAGACGAGTTCTTGGTGCAGAGATGTTTTATAATATGTAACCAATAATATATATATACATAAACGGAACAAAAACACGGTAGAACATAAAACACAGGAAATACCTTCCAGGATCGGAGCGAAGGGAATTCCCGGGGCCACGCACCGGACTCCCCCAGGGAGACCACCAAGAGCGAACCCCTATACAGGGACTGTCTGGCAATCACCCCAGAAGGCCTAAATGCGCAGCAGCCGGGACACACAGGGCAATAGGTAGAGTCCAAAAATGTCCGTACGAGACGAGAGTCCAGAGTGGTTACGAACCGGAAAGAACCGGGCAGAAGTGCTGACCCAAGACGGCAGACGGAGTCCGGGCACAGCTTGATGAGACCAGGTGAAGTCCAGAGTCGGTGTCGGTTGATTTTCAGGAGGATCCAAATGTCAATCAGGAAATAAGAGCAGCAAAGCAGGAGTACACAGCAAGCAGTATACTCAGGCACTGGACTAAGCTTAGGGGCGGCCTTTTAAACAGAAGGACAGGAAGTAGGGCAACAGAACAGCAAACTCCATGTTAACAGAGGGCAAGCTCTTTCAAAAGAGAACTGGAAATCCCGGAATCCTGACAGTACTCCCCCCCCCAGAAACGGCCTCAGGACGGATCAGGGCCTGGCTTGTCCGGGTACCGCCGATGAAACTGAGCAATCTTCCGGGGCGCCCGAATGTTACCCACCGGTTCCCAGGAATCGTCCTCGGGGGAGTACCCCTGCCAACGTACCAGATACTGAAGCCGATGACGATGGAGCCGGGAGTCAATAATGTCCTCAACCACGAACTGCTCCTCGCCGTCAACCATCACAGGTGGAGGAGGAGGCACGACACGACCATGAAACGTATTAGGGGAAACGGGTTTGAGGAGAGAAACATGAAAGACCGGGTGTACCTTTAAATGGTGCGGCAACCGCAGCCGACAGGCCACAGGGCTCACGATCCCGGTGATCTTAAACGGACCGATGAATTTCTGTCCCAGCTTCTGCGAAGGAACACCCAATCTCAGGTTTTTGGTGGATAACCACACCGAGTCCCCTACCTTATACATGGGTGCCTGTTTCCGGTGAGTGTCTGCCGACCTCTTGTAACGCTCCTGAGCCGAAGCCACAGTGTCCTTTAGAACCTCCAGATTCTGTCGTAGCTCCGTCAATCTGTCCTCCACCGCTGGCACCGAAACCGCAACCGGTGACCTAGGCAAAACATTCGGATGGTAACCCAAGTTAGCGAAAAAGGGTGTTACCTTAGTGGAGCTGCTCTGAGTGTTGTTATACGAGAACTCCGCCAAAGGAAGCATCTTCAACCAATCGTCCTGCAGATGGCTGACATAACATCGGAGGTACTGTTCCAGGGTTTGATTAGTCCGTTCGGTTTGCCCATTTGTCTGAGGATGGTATGCAGAAGATAAACAGACATCAATCTGGAGTGCCGAACAAAACCCCTTCCAGAACTTAGACGTGAACTGCACGCCCCGGTCAGAGATGATCTCATCTGGTACCCCATGCAATCGGAATATGTTCTGGATAACCAAATCCACTGTCTCTGCGGCTGAGGGAAGACCGGTACACGGAATAAAGTGAGCAGCTTTTGTCAACCGATCCACCACCACTAAAATGGTATTGTGACCGCCTGAGACTGGCAACTCCACAATAAAATCCATTGAGATGGATCCCCAAGGGCGAGATGGAACGGGTAACGGTTGGAGGAGTCCCGTAGGAGCCACACGAGGGACCTTGCACCGGGCACAAACCACACATGAGTGGACATAGTCTTTTACATCCTTTAAACAGGTAGGCCACCAGAAAAAACGGCTCAGAAATTCCTGCGTCTCCTGTACCCCCCTATGACCAGCCAACACGGAGTCATGGACCAACTTGAGAACCCGAAGTCTTACGGCCTCCGGGACATAAATACGTCGCTCTCTCAACCACACACCATTCCGAAGAACAAGAGTCACATCATTCGGGGGGGCAGCAAGAAATACGTCACCATCATAGGCCAGCTTGATGTCCTTCCACAAGTCCTGGTCCTGGATTACTCCAACGAAATTGGCATCTGATAACACGGTCTGAGACGGGGTTCCAGGCACGGAGTCCATGGCGTGGATTCGGGACAAGGCATCGGCTTTCCCATTACGTGAACCTGGACGGTATGTAACGATAAAATTGAACTGGTTAAGGAATAAGCTCCAACGGGCTTGCCGTGGAGACAGGCACCTGGCAGACTTAAGAAATTCCAGGTTACGATGATCTGTGAGTACTATCACTTGCTGCGCAGCTCCCTGTAAGTGGTGTCTCCATTCCTTAAAGGCTGAAATAATCGCCAACAATTCCTTGTCCGCAATGTCATAGTTCCTTTCTGCAGGGGACAACCGGCGAGAAAAGAAAGCACACGGATGCAAGAGACTCTTGTCCCCAGTCCTTTGGGAAAGGATTGCCCCTAATGCATAGTCGGAAGCGTCGACTTCCACAATAAAGGGGAGTGCGGGATTCGGGTGTACTAGTATTGGCGCTGAGGTAAAACAAACCTTGAGACGATTGAAAGCTTCCTGGGCCTGGGCGGACCACACAAACTTCTGTCCTTTCTTGGTTAACAGAGTGATGGGACGGACGATCTCTGAAAAGTTACGGATAAAGCGTCGGTAAAAGTTGGCAAAACCGACAAAGCGTTGTACCTCCTTGATGTTTCCCGGTTCCGGCCAGTCTAGAATTGCTTGTATCTTGCCAGACTCCATGTTCAGTCCCTGAGGAGAGATGACATATCCTAAAAATTGTATTTGGGAGCAATGGAATTCGCACTTCTCCAGTTTAATGTACAGGTGGTTATCCCTCAGACGGGTAAGTACTGTCTTGACGTGCTCCTGGTGTTCCTGTAGGGAATCAGAAAAGATCAAGATATCATCCAGGTAAATCACCATGAATTGGTCCATTATATCCCTAAAAATATCGTTGACTAGGTGTTGGAAAGCCGCAGGAGCGTTACAAAGTCCAAAAGGCATCACTAGATACTCATAATGTCCATACCGACATCTGAACGCTGTCTTCCACTCATCTCCGGGACGTATGCGGAGTAGATTATATGCCCCATGGAGATCCAATTTAGTGAATATCTTTGCCTGTTGGACTCTCTCCAATAGCTCAGGAATCAACGGTAACGGATACCGGTTCCGGATGGTTATCTTATTTAGTTCCCGGTAGTCAATACAAGGTCTCAGAGTCCCCTCTTTCTTCTTCACGAAAAAGATGGGTGCCCCTGCTGGTGAGGTAGAAGGGCGAATAAATCCCTTGGCTAGACTTTCATCGATGTAATCCTTTAGTGCTTCTAGCTCAGGTGCCGCCAACGGGTAGACATGACCAAACGGGATCTCCGCCCCTGGGAGTAAGTCTATGGGACAATCATACGGTCTATGCGGGGGAAGCCGATCTGCTTTTCTTTTGTCGCATATATCAGCGAAGTCATGATAAACCGGGGGTAGGACAGGTACCTGTACAGTGCCCTCCGCATTCGGTGTTACTGGAACCGGTACAGTTGGACTAATGGTCGGACCACTCTGCGGTGGGAAGGATATTTCCTTAGTCTCCCAATCGATGACTGGATTTGTAGACCGTAGCCACGGAATTCCTAAAATAATCGGAAAATGGGGAGAAGAAATCAACATGAAAACAAGGGTCTCCTGCTGACCTGGCTTCATCACACATTCTAGGGGTACTGTTTCCCGATCAACTGGTCCAGAAACTAACGGAGATCCGTCTACCGTCTCCATGGTAACCGGTGAGGATCTTTGTTGAGTCCGGATACCGTGTTTCCTGGCAAAAGAAGAGTCCATGAAATTACCCCCTGCCCCAGAGTCTATCATAGCAGATGTAGGTATTAACTGTCCCTCCCACCGAATCTGAATGGGAAGCGAGCAATGGGTGTATTTCCCTTCTGAGTCCTTAGGTGATGTTGACATTACAGTCAAGGGAAATACCGCATCCAGGTGTCCACTTGCCTCAGAGATATCGGACTCTGCGTCCGTGTTGTCACACTCTGCCATGGCTGCCAATACCTTATTTGGGCGATTTGGACGTCTTGGGCAGTCAATGAAGAAATGGTCCGATTGACCGCAATAGAAACACAAACGCTCACGGAGCCGGTGTTCACGACGTTCGTTGGTCTCTCGCTTTTGCAGAGAGTCCACTTGCATAGGAACGTCCTCGGCCTCCCGTGGCGTCCTGAGAGCGGGTTCTCTGGAAGGAAACGCAAAGTTGGTTACCCGGTTTACAGCTGCCCATTTTTCCTGTCTACGTTCCGTCAAGCGGGTATCAATACGCACACAGTGTTGGAGAAACAGTTCAAAATCCCCTGGAGATTCGGAACGAGCTAACTCGTCCTTGATGGTACCGGACAAACCTTTTCTGAAAACTGACAATAACGCATTGTTTCCCCAGTCGGTGTCTACCACTAACCTCTTGAACTCAGTGGCGTATTCAACGACAGACCGCTTTCCCTGACGTAAGGAAAGGAGAGCCGATTCAGCGGTAGCACGGCGATTCGGATCATCAAACATTTGCGCCATTGCGGTCAGAAAGTCATCCAGGTGATTTAAACGGATATCCCGATTCTCTATCATAGGATTAGCCCAAGCCAGTGCTCGTGAGGTTAACAACATGATTATACATAACACCTTTGACCGGTCAGAACGGTAATAATCAGCATGTACATCAAAAAACAGTATACACTGGTTAACAAATCCACGAAACTGACTACGATCACCACTGAAACGAAATGGGGGTAACCTAGGCATACCGGCAGCTGATACGGACGTAGTGGGGACGGCTTCCTGAGCCTCCACTCTGACTTGCAAATCCTGAATAGCCGGACCCAGTACCTGGTGATCATGGCCCAGCTGTGCCTCCACATCTCTAAGTTTAGTCTGCACTGCCTCCATCTCCTGCTGCAATGAGTTAATCATGGACAAAAAGCTGATCTACTCGTGTCTCAGTCATTGCCCCAGCGAAATCCTTTTATGGCCTGAGTATAATGTAATACTATTGTATGTACTGAGGATTTCGGTAGCGTTAGGGCAATGACAACCAGAGACGAGTTCTTGGTGCAGAGATGTTTTATAATATGTAACCAATAATATATATATACATAAACGGAACAAAAACACGGTAGAACATAAAACACAGGAAATACCTTCCAGGATCGGAGCGAAGGGAATTCCCGGGGCCACGCACCGGACTCCCCCAGGGAGACCACCAAGAGCGAACCCCTATACAGGGACTGTCTGGCAATCACCCCAGAAGGCCTAAATGCGCAGCAGCCGGGACACACAGGGCAATAGGTAGAGTCCAAAAATGTCCGTACGAGACGAGAGTCCAGAGTGGTTACGAACCGGAAAGAACCGGGCAGAAGTGCTGACCCAAGACGGCAGACGGAGTCCGGGCACAGCTTGATGAGACCAGGTGAAGTCCAGAGTCGGTGTCGGTTGATTTTCAGGAGGATCCAAATGTCAATCAGGAAATAAGAGCAGCAAAGCAGGAGTACACAGCAAGCAGTATACTCAGGCACTGGACTAAGCTTAGGGGCGGCCTTTTAAACAGAAGGACAGGAAGTAGGGCAACAGAACAGCAAACTCCATGTTAACAGAGGGCAAGCTCTTTCAAAAGAGAACTGGAAATCCCGGAATCCTGACAGAAGCAAAGCAAAAGCTTGCAAACTTATCTTCAGAGGTCTTGCAAAGGAAAACAGGGAAGGACAAAACTCCAAGCCAGGTTAAGAGACTGAGGAAAATTCAAGTATCACCGGCATGAGCAAGGCAAAAGGTGCTCTCCTGTATAAACCAGGCTTGTCTGCAATAGGATTTCCTTAATTCCCAATTAATGCCGACACCTGTCTGAGTCACAGACTCAGCTTCACTACCATTCCTGGCTACCAGAGGGAGCTCTAAAACAGCACCCACACAGACGACATTCACAACAGGGAACTCTAACAATATTGACTGTGTGGATGAACTGGGGAAACAGGTGCTGCAGGGCTATTTTGAGAATTGTTGCTCTTTGAGGAAGCTTTAACAATCTTGGCTGTATGGGTGAACTGGAAAAGCAGGCTCTGTAGGGACAGTTTTGAGAATTGTTGCTCTGTGGGATAGCTCTAAAAAAAATGGTTGTGTAGCTAAACTCTGATAACAGGCTATGTAGATTCATTTTTGAGAATAGTTGCTCTGTAGGGGAATTGTAACTATCTTGACTGTGTTGTTGAACTGTGAAAACAGGCTCTGTAGGGGACTTTTGAGAATTGTTACTCTGTGGGGGAACTTTAAGAATCTTGTTTTTTTGGGTAAGCTTTGAAAACAGGCTATATAGGGGTCTTTTTGAGAATATTTGCTCTCTAGGGAACTCTAATAATCTTGACTCTGTGGGTCAAGTAGGAAAACAGGCTCTGTAGGGGACCTTTTGAAAATTGTCACTTTGTGGGGGAATACTAGTGTGACGCCCGGGCAAAACCAGGTAGTCACAAAAGTGTCCACCCTCCTTGATACCACCAAAAACCCACACCCAGATACAACACACAGCCATTAAAGCCTAGCCACCCCCTCATGATAATAAGGACACCCCAGTGGGCGGGACAAGGTGGAAGAGAACGCCCACCTAGGGGTCCTGAGGTGGCAGGGGTGGGAACACGTGAGACAAGTGGAAGTTGTAGTTGAAGTTGGAGTTGAGTTCTGACAGTTGAAGCTGACAGTTCAAGTGTAGTTGAGTGGAAGTGAAGTACAGACTGAGAAGTGTAGTCAGGGGTAGGAGCCCTTGAACTAACCGGCTAGGTGGCAGACAGTAAACAGGGCCACAGGCGACGGAGATACAGTCGCGGGAGACCTTAAGTGGACTGGGGCAAGGTTGTAGCCTGCCGGTGCCGACAGTGGGAATTTGGTCCAGAGGCGGGGTGCCTGGACCCTAGGATGAGGAAGATTGCAAGCCCCTTGTTAATCAACCAGCAGAGGATGAGGTTTCAGGCATTGTTCTCCAGAAGCCCAGAGAGCGAAACGGAAGCCCAACGCGGGGGATAGGGTGTCCGTCAGAATCCACAGAAATCCCAAGGGTCAGATTTCGCGGGCCACAGCTCCCAAACATACACAGTACCGGTAGTGGACTTCCCCATTCCATGCGGAGTCGTCCCACAGAAGAGACACACACAGAGTGCAGGAGGAAGGGACACCTGTTTGCTACAACCGGGTGTGGGACCCGAATACACCCCCCAATGGCACCGGTCACTGGCAACTTGGTTTATCACTGGACTTGTGTGTGATTCCTGAACTGTGAGTACACCATTGATCCCCGGTCCAACCCGGCACGCCACCTCCAGCAGCCATTACTCCTGTGTACCGACAACGGGTCCCGAGACTACACCTTCCCTACCCATGGAGGGGATCTCATCTTGCTGCCCCCGCTCCATCAGCCCCGGGCGCCCCATCACCAGGCAGCGGCGGTGTCACCATCCCTCACCGCAACCCACGGGTGGCATCACCGCCACAACAAATCCCCTGTAAATATCCCCTCTTCTGACGGTTGTGAGGACAGATGGCCGTGCGAGCCCGGGACCGGTCACCACTCGAGCTGCAGCAGCGAATCCCAGATTCGAGCGGCCCCAGAAGTGGCAGCGGCCCCCTCCTGCAACACTAGTAATATTGACTGTGTTACGGGGGGCTGTCTGATAATAACTTAAAGGAGTATCAGACAGTCAGGGTCCACCGTGCAAAGACTCTGCTGCAGACTATGGCAGAGTGCAATACCTCTGTTAACTCACAGAAGGATATAATAAGTAAGTAAAGCAATTCCTCCCTTACTTGGAGGGTGTGTGGAATGATCTCTGTTAATAATCACAGAGACAAAGGCAATGTGTGCGAAATGGCACCTACCTAGGTCCGCTCTTCTAGTGGTGCAAAAGAGACGAACAGCAGCGTAAGCCGCACAAAGCTCCTACCTGCATTCGCTCCACTAGTGTGCGAGGACACGAACCACTAGATATGGCACCTGCCTAGGTCCGCTCTTCTAGTGGTGCAAAAGAGACGAACAGCAGCGTAAGCCGCACAAAGCTCCTACCTCTGTTCGCTCCCCTAGTGTGCGAGGATACGAACAACTGCCAGACGCAGTATAAGGAACGTTACCCTAGCGGCAACGTCCACCTACGAGTCGAACCACAAGGCCCAGCCAGACCATGTGCCTCAGGCACCTGCCTATGTCCGCTCCCCTAAGAGGTAAGGATACGGACAGCAGCCGAAGCTGTAAGGTATAAGAACGCTACCCTGCCGGTAGCGCTCACCTAGCATAGACAGAGCAATGCCTAGAGGAACGCGCACAGAGCGTCTACTCTTATGCATGAACCAAGAGGACTGAGCGCCATGCGGCGTGTGTCAGGGTCTTATATAGACTCTGTGCCTCATCCAAGATGGAGGACACCAGAGCCAATCCGCTGCCAGAATGACAGGAGTGACGTCATGCTGGCCTATCACCGAGCAAGGCATCACAAGCACATGACCAGCGACCAATCGGCATAGAAGGTGTCAGAGACATGTGACCTCGTGTCAGCGATGATGTCACCCGCACATGTGCAATGGCTCCAAGATAGGACTTAGTCTCCGGCGCTCGCACATGTGCAGTAGCAAGAAATCTGGACTTAGTCTCCAGCGCTCGCACATGTGCAGTAGCAAGAAATCTGGACTTAGTCTCCAGCGCTCGCACATGTGCAGTAGCAAGAAATCTGGACATAGTCTCCAGTGCTCGCAGCAACCGTAACAGTACCTCCCCCTCAAGGGCCCCCCTCCCGGCGACGCAGGTAATCGGCAACTAAGTCGGGAGCATGGACAGCCTCCTCAGGCTCCCAAGAGCGATATTCCGGGCCGTAGCCCTCCCAATCTATCAAGAAGAACCTGCGTCCTCTAACCATCTTAGAACCAACTATGGCTCGTACCTCATAGCTAGAGCGAGAGGAATCAGAGGCAGGAGAGTGCACTTCACGAGCGTGAGGTAAATAGCCGGCTTTAGCAGTGAGACATGGAATTTGTCATGGATCCTAAGATGGACGGGTAACTTCAATTGGTAGACTACAGGATTTACCTGTTGAAGAACCTCATAAGGACCCAGGAAGCGAGGAGCAAATTTGACAGAGCTCACTCTAAGTCTCACGTGTTTTGCAGAGAGCCACACAAAGTCCCCCGGAGAAAAGACAGGAGCCGGGCGACGAAACCGATCGGACACCGTCTTCATACGGTCCTTAGCTGCTTGGATCGACTCTTGAGTCCGATCCCAAACCTCTCTGGCATTAGTTGCCCAGTCGGCCACAAGAGGAGGAGGTGCAGCAGCGGGAAACGGTACCGGTACCCTAGGGTGTTGCCCATTATTGAGTACGAACGGTGTCTGCCCAGTGGCCTCAGCCAGCGAATTGTTAAGGGCAAATTCTGCCCAGGGTAGGAGGGAGGACCAGTTATCGTGGTTCTCAGCAACAAAGTGTCGAAGGTATATAATCATAGATTGATTGGTACGTTCAACCAAACCATTGGTCTCCGGATGGTATGCCGAAGAGAGATTCAACTCAATTTGCAGAAGGCTACAAAGATCTCGCCAGAAACGGGAAGTAAATTGCGGGCCTCTATCACAAATGATACGATCTGGCATCCCGTGAAGCCTAAAGACATGCTTGAGGAATAGTTTGGCTAGTACCCTGGAAGATGGGATTCTCGATAACGGTACGAGATGAACCATCCGGGAGAAATGGTCCGTAATGACCCACACAAATCTATGTCCCTGTGAACATGGAAGATCACCCACAAAGTCCATGCCTACCACCTCCCATGGTCTATCTGGCACTGGTAAAGGATGCAAGAGCCCAGCCGGTCTCTGCCGTAATGGACGGTTGCGAGCACACGAGTAGCAGGAACCGACATATCTCTTGACGTGGCTGGCTAAGTGTGGCCACCAATACCACCTCTCCAGTAACTCTCGTGTCCGCCTAATACCAAAATGCCCACCCACCTTTGAGGTGTGGGCCCATGACAGTATATCATTCTGTCGATCAGGCGGAACAAAGGTCTTGCCCGATGGGATTTGGTCTAACGTCACAGGGGAGAGCGTATGAAAAACCCTGGAGGGAAGGATAAGACGAGGTTCGTCAATCTCTTCCTGGGTAGAAAGCATAGAGCGAGACAGGGCGTCTGCCTTGTTATTCTTACTCCCAGACAGATAGTTGATGGAGAAGTGAAAGCGGGAGAAAAACAAGGACCAGCGGGCTTGGCGAGGATTCAGACGCTGAGCGGTTTGTAAGTACGTCAGATTCTTATGGTCTGTATAGACCTGGAAAGGATGTTTCGCTCCTTCCAGCAAGTGACGCCACTCCTCCAAGGCTAATCTCAAGGCGAGCAGTTCCCTATCCCCAATGGTATAGTTTCTCTCTGCCGGTGAAAAGGTTTTCGCAAAGAAGAAACACGGCCTTTTTCTACCTGCACTGTTCTTTTGATACAAGACCGCACCAGCACCCACTGAAGAGGCATCAACCTCTAAGAGGAAGGGCTTACTCTCATCGGGTCTTTGAAGAACGGGTGCAGTTGAAAAGTGTCTTTTTACTGCCTCAAAAGCCTGAGATGTCTCAGTAGACCAGGCTTTGGGATTAGCACCTTTCTTAGTCAAGGCCACCAAAGGGGCCACCAAAGTAGAAAAATGGGGTATGAACTGCCTGTAATAATTTATGAATCCTAAGAAGCATTGCACCGCCTTCAAGGAATGAGGTTCGGACCATTGCAGGACAGCAGAGAGCTTCGCAGGATCCATAGCCAGGCCCTCTTGTGAGATAATGTAACCCAAAAAAGGCAATGAGGACTGCTCGAATACACATTTCTCGAGTTTAGCAAACAATGAGTGCTCCCTTAAACGGGAAAGGACACGAACAACATCCTGACGATGAGTCTCCAGATCAGGAGAAAAAATCAGGATGTCGTCCAGATACACCACTACTGAGGATAACAGTAAATCCCTGAACACATCGTTTACGAAGTCCTGAAATACTGCGGGTGCATTACATAACCCAAAAGGCATGACGAGGTATTCATAGTGACCGTCTCGGGTGTTAAAAGCGGTCTTCCATTCGTCACCCTTTCGAATTCGTACCAAGTTATACGCACCCCGCAGATCCAACTTCGTAAAAACTTGAGCTCCTCTCAGTCTGTCAAAGAGCTCCGAAATTAAAGGTAATGGATATTTGTTCTTTATTGTGATTGCGTTGAGACCCCTGTAATCTATGCAGGGACGCAAATCACCCTCTTTCTTCCGAACAAAGAAAAACCCAGCTCCCGCGGGAGAGACAGACTTACGAATGAACCCCTTCTCTAAACTCTCTCTTATATAGGTCGACATGGCCTCCGACTCAGGTATCGACAGGGGGTAAACCCTGCCTTTAGGTGGAACCGAACCTGGGATAAGGTCTATGGCACAGTCATACGGCCTATGGGGTGGAAGAACCTCAGCACCCTGTTTGGAGAACACGTCAGCGAAATCCAGATAGGGTGTAGGTATGGGAGAGAGATCAGTAGATGCAACCGCAATGACCTTAGGTGGTAAGGGAAGACATCGGGACTGACATTTCGAACCCCAACTAATAATGCTGTCAGACTCCCAGTCAATGTGAGGAGCATGAGTCCGAAGCCATGGGAGACCCAGAAGGACGTCGTCTATACCCTCAGGCAAAACAAGAAAAGAAATCTCCTCTATGTGACCCTGAGACAGGGAAAGGCGCAAGGGAACTGTCCTCAATGTAATGGAGTCAGACAACATAGTTCCATTAACAACACGGACAAGAATAGGCGCCTCTAACATGATAGAGGGAATATTGTGTCCATTTACAAATCCTGAGGACACAAAAGTCCCGTCAGCTCCGGAATCCACAAAAGCCATAATAGGCCATGTATTCTCAGATAACGAGAGCTGACCTGGGATACAACACTTAGAGGGTGCAGAAGACGTCTCTAGTAACCCCCTCTAATGGTTACTAGGCCAGGGAGTTTCCCTGACGACTAGGACACTTGTTGGCATAGTGCCCAGCCTGACGACATACGTAACATATAGGAGGACCAGACTTGCGTAGTCTGGAGAACGTATGACCTAACTCCATAGGAGTGGGAGATGTTTCAGATGCTGAGGAAGATGGTAGTGGACCCTCAACAACTGGAATAGGCCGATGCTTAGGGCGTGAGGATGAGACCTCGAGTCTACGTTCCTTATGGCGTACATCGATCCTCGTTGCTACTGTGATCAAGTCCTCCAGAGAAGCAGGGACCTCACGAGTAGCAAGAGCATCCTTGACATAGCCTGCCAACCCTCTCCAGAAGATAGGAATCAACACCTTCTCTGGCCAATCTAGTTCTGCCACCAGAGTTCTAAAAGCAATGGCATAAGAACTAGTGGATAACGAACCCTGAGATAGATCTAACAGTCTCAGGGCCGCATCATGGGTAACCTGCGGACCCATGAATACCGCCTTAAGAGCATCAAGAAAGTCTTGATGTCTCAGAGTAACCACATCAGAGCGCTCCCATAGGGGAGTCGCCCATTCTAAGGCTTTGTCCTGAAGTAAGGAGATGATAAAGCCTACTCTGGACCTCTCCGGAGAGAAGCGAGAAGAGTTGACCTCTAGATGTATCTGACACTGACTAATGAAACCACGACATGATCTGGCATCGCCAGAATATCTGTTTGGCAGAGCAAGTCGAGGATCATGTGCAGATGTCACCATGGTCTGAGGTTTATCCTCTATACTCTTGAGCCGTGACTCAAGTACTTGTATGTAACGGTCTAACTGCTGATATTCTGCCATAACTGCCAGACCCTTGGCTCAGTCCTAATGTTACGGGGGGCTGTCTGATAATAACTTAAAGGAGTATCAGACAGTCAGGGTCCACCGTGCAAAGACTCTGCTGCAGACTATGGCAGAGTGCAATACCTCTGTTAACTCACAGAAGGATATAATAAGTAAGTAAAGCAATTCCTCCCTTACTTGGAGGGTGTGTGGAATGATCTCTGTTAATAATCACAGAGACAAAGGCAATGTGTGCGAAATGGCACCTACCTAGGTCCGCTCTTCTAGTGGTGCAAAAGAGACGAACAGCAGCGTAAGCCGCACAAAGCTCCTACCTGCGTTCGCTCCACTAGTGTGCGAGGACACGAACCACTAGATATGGCACCTGCCTAGGTCCGCTTTTCTAGTGGTGCAAAATTGACGAACAGCAGCGTAAGCCGCACAAAGCTCCTACCTCTGTTCGCTCCCCTAGTGTGCGAGGATACGAACAACTGCCAGATGCAGTATAAGGAACGTTACCCTAGCGGCAACGTCCACCTACGAGTCGAACCACAAGGCCCAGCCAGACCATGTGCCTCAGGCACCTGCCTATGTCCGCTCCCCTAAGAGGTAAGGATACGGACAGCAGCCGAAGCTGTAAGGTATAAGAACGCTACCCTGCCGGTAGCGCTCACCTAGCATAGACAGAGGAATGCCTAGAGGAACGCGCACAGAGCGTCTACTCTTATGCATGAACCAAGAGGACTGAGCGCCATGCGGCGTGTGTCAGGGTCTTATATAGACTCTGTGCCTCATCCAAGATGGAGGACACCAGAGCCAATCCGCTGCCAGAACGACAGGAGTGACGTCATGCTGGCCTATCACCGAGCAAGGCATCACAAGCACATGACCAGCGACCAATCGGCATAGAAGGTGTCAGAGACATGTGACCTCGTGTCAGCGATGATGTCACCCGCACATGTGCAATGGCTCCAAGATAGGACTTAGTCTCCAGCGCTTGCACATATGCAGTAGCAAGAAATCTGGACTTAGTCTCCAGCGCTCGCACATGTGCAGTAGCAAGAAATCTGGACATAGTCTCCAGTGCTCGCAGCAACCGTAACAGACTGTGTGTGAACTGGGAAAACATGCTTCATTGGGTTTTTTTAAGAACTGTGCTCTGTGGTGGAGCTTTAAGAATCTCGACTTTGTGTGTGATCTGGAAAAAAAGTCACTGTAGAGGCCTTTTTGAGAATTGTTGCTCTGTGGTGGAACTCTAACAATCTTGGTAGCGTGGGTCAACTTGGAAAAAAAAGCTCTTTAGGACCTTGTAAGAATGGTTGTTTTGTAGGGGAACTGTAACAACCTTGGCTGTTTGGGTAAACTCTGAAAACAGGCTATGTAGACTAGTTTTTTAAGAATTTTTACTCTGTAGCAGAACTGTAACAATCTTGACTGTGTTATTTAACTGTTAAAACAGGAGCCTTTTTGAGAATTTTGCTTTGTGGGGAAACTCTAAGAATCTGTTTGGGTAAACTCTGAAAACAGGCTATGTAGGTGTATTTTTGAATTGTTGATCTGTGGGGGAACTCAAACAATTTTGACTGGGTGGGTAAACTGGGAAATCAGGCTCTATGAGGGCATTTTTGAGAATTGTTGCCCTTTGGTAGAAGGCTATCAGATTTGACAGGTGAACTGGGAAAACATGCTCTATAGGTACTTTTTGAGAATTATTGCTCTGTAGAGGAACTTTATCCCTATTGATTATGTGAGTGAACTTGGAAAAAAAGGTTCTGTAGGGGCCTTTTTGAGAATTGTTTCTCTGTTGGAGAACTCTAACAGTCTAAGCTAAGTGGGTGCACTCTGTAAACAGGCTATGCAGGGGCATTTTTAAGAATTGTTGCTCTATGGTTGAACACTAACATTTGAGATTTTGTGGTTGAACTGGAAAAACATGCTCTTTGCTGGCTTTTTTGAGAATTGTTGCCTTATGGGGAACTCTAAAGGCCCCGTCACACTAAGCAACATCGCTAGCAACATCGCTGCTAACGAACAACTTTTGTGACGTTGCTAGCGATGTTGCTGTGTGTGACATCCAGCAACAACCTGGCCCCTGCTGTTAGGTCGTTGGTTGTTGCTGAATGTCCTGTGCCATTTTTTAGTTGTTGCTGTCCCGCTGTGAAGCACAGATCGCTGTGTGTGACAGCGAGACAGCAACAACTAAATGTGAAGGCAGCAGGAGCCGGCTTCTGCGGAGGCTGGTAACCACAGTAAACATCGGGTAACCAAGAAGCCCTGTTCTTGGTTACCCGATATTTACCTTTGTTACCAGCCTCCGCCGCTCTCACTGTCAGTGCCGGCTCCTGTTCTGTGCACATGTAGCTGCAGGACACATCGGGTTAATTAACCCGATGTGTGCTGTAGCTAGGAGAGCAGGGAGCCAGCGCTAAGCATTGTGCGCTGCTCCCTGCTCTGTGCACATTTAGCTGCAGTACACATCGGGTAATTAACCCGATGTGTGCTGTAACTAGGAGAGCAAGGAGCCAGCGCTAAGCATTGTGCGCTGCTCCCTGCTCTGTGCACATGTAGCTGCAGCACACATCGGGTAATTAACCCGATGTGTGCTGTAACTAGGAGAGCAGGGAGCCAGCACTCAGTGTGCGCTGCTCCCTGCTCTCTGCACGTGTAGCTCCGTGCGCTGGTAACCAAGGTAAATATCGGGTTGGTTACCCGATATTTACCTTAGTTACCAAGCGCAGCATTTTCCACACGGCGCTGGGGGCTGGTCACTGGTTGCTGGTGAGCTCACCAGCAACTCGTGTAGCGACGCTCCAGCGATCCCTGCCAGGTCAGGTTGCTGGTGGGATCGCTGGAGCGTCGCAGTGTGACATCTCACCAGCAACCTCCTAGCAACTTACCAGCGGTCCCTATCGTTGTTGGGATCGCTGGTAAGTTGCTTAGTGTGACTGGACCTTAACAGTTATTTCTGTGTGGGTAAACTCTGATAATAAATGATTGCATAGACAAGAATACGTTGGTCTATACTTGTATACTAATTATTATTAACCAAAGTCACCATATCATTAAACATTTTTAACAAAATTGACTCTGTTCATAACCCAAATACAACTTTTATAAAGGCTAAGTAGACCAAATTTTATGAATATATAAATTTTTTTATTTTTATCGTGCGCAGTACGGACAAGATCACACAGACAGTTGTGATTAAAATTAACACACATACCAAGACAGGGCAGTGTGGATGAAAACAGGGCAGAAAACAGGCGCCGACGTGCAGTGGAGGATGGGCCTCGGTGAGCCGGCGCGCGCCGCTACAGGCTGGTAAGCTTGACTCTGCAGGGATTTAAGCAGCCAGGCACATGGTTCCTGCACCTCCCGACGAAGCTGCAGGTGCAGGTCGAGGTGCAGGGCGGTGTGTGTAGTCAGGGCTTTACTGGTTTGTATCCATTATGGAAGCACTCTGATCTGCCATATTTCGTTTTTTCCCCATCTTCATGGGCAGCATCTACTAAGCAGTATTTAACTGCATGGCTTGGCAACATAGCAATGGTCGATATCAGACTTGATACTAGTTATCCATGTTAGCAGTATTGGCATTATATGTACTATCGTATGACCTTGGGTCTGTTCATATTTATTATTACTATGTAATGCTTATCTGATATACTAATATTTAGTTTCTGGCCATGTGATGCTGTGTGAATTTATGTCATAAAATACCATATCATTATATTGAGGTGGTAGATCATTGTTTTTGGTAATTTGATCTGAAATTATGCAATCTTATAATGGCTTGATGAATTTTTCAGTATAGCTACTTTATGTGATTTTTCTATCAGCAATATTCTGCCCTGTTTTCATCCACACTGCCCTGTCTTGGTTTGTGTGTTGATTTTAATCACAACTGTCTGTGTGATCTTGTCCGTACTGCGCACAATAAAAATAATAATATTTATATATTCATAAAATTTTGTCTATTTAGCCTTTATAAAAGTTGTATTTGGGTTATGAACAGAGTAAATTTTGTTAAAAAAACTTCTGATAATAGTCTATGTATGTAAATTTTGAGAATTGTTGCTTTGTGGTGTAACTGATAATCTTGACCGTGTGGGTTAACTAGGAAAAAAGGCTCTGTAGGGGCCTTTCTGGGATTATTTGCTCTGTGGAGGAACTGTAAAAAGCTTGACTGTGTGGGTGAAATAAATAAAAAGGCAAACAAGCCTTAGAATTATTGATCTGCAGTTACACTTCTTGTGTGTGTGGGTAAACTGTGAAAATGGCTCTGTATGGGGCATTTTTGAGTATTGTTGCACTGTGGAGGAACTCTAAGAATCTTGGCTTTTGGGTAAACTCTGAAAACAGGTTATGTAGGGGAATTTTTTAAGAATTGTTGCACACGTAACTTAAAGATGGCTCCTACATCCTGGACAACTACCAAAGAAGTTGAGGAACAGAGGAATTCCTAAAGTTTGGACTGACCAAGCCAGCAGAGACTATGCAAATTCCTATACATCCTGAGCCCGACCTGCGATACTTGATTGGACTATACTTTTGTCTACACCCTTACTATAGAAAGCTTTGTTTGGAAATAAAGAAGTAGAGCTGTTGGCGCCAGTCGTGAGAGAGTGTCATAATTGGTCTATTTATTTATTATCTATCTGCACACATGACATTCCAGATAATTTGGACACGGTAGTCAGACCTTAAGAGACCCATTGTAGTCTCATCTCAACAGAAATATAAGAAAAGCTAATCTGCCTTGCAGCAATCCCCAAAGATATAGATAGCCTCCCCACATGTAAAGACTACGGTGATATAGGAAAACACAATACAAAGCTAGAAAACAGATTGAGCAAAAATGAGGCCCAAACTATCTTCATAAGGAAGGAAAGGATAAGAAAGAGCACTGTCTGCAGCCGTAAAAATCCTAAAAAATATTGAGCACGCCTGACAAGGGAAAACCCTGAGACCACATGGCCTCTCCCCCACTATATTAGTACTCTGATGTTATTGGGATCCAAAAACACTAATAGATGATGGACTGAATTTAATACCAAGCTTGACAAAACATAATACATTGCAGAATCATGGAACTAAATATACAGACACACCCAGCAGGGAATGATCCAATTCCACCAGGAACTCCACAGAGGCAAAATGGGAGTCAAGCCATAGTATCAAAATAGAAAAAACACCAAGAAAATAGAAACAATAAGCAAAGGTACAAAGACCAACTTATCTTGAGAGGAGTTCTGGTAGAGAGCAGTGCTGATTTCAGAATGTCCTTAACACACAGGAAATCAATTGAGCACCAGCAAGTAACAGGAGAAAACTACTTAGTTATATAGTCCCAATCTGAAAGGCCTGATTGCCAGTCCTCCACAGGTGTGTGGCTTTCATTCCACAAGTCAACTGCACCGTCAGCAATGACCACAAGAGAGAGCCCCAAACTGGAAAATGTATTCACAACAATGGGGGCTGTATACCATATGAGGGTTCCTAATGCTATCTGGGTCTGCATTGTGCTATATGCAGGCTGTATACTACATACGGGCGCCTAATGCTATCTGGGTCTGCATTGTGCTATACGGGTGCTGTATACTACATGAGGGTGCCTAATGCTATCTGGTTCTGCATTGTGCTATATGTGGGATGTATACTACATGAGGGTGCCTAATGCTATCTAGGTCTGCATTGTGCTATATGCGGGCGGTATACTACAGGAAGGTGCATAATGTTATCTGGGTCTGCATTGTGCTATACGGGGGCTGTACACTACATGAAGGGGCATAATCCTACCTGGGTCTGCATTGTGCTATATGGGGCAGTATACTACATGTGGGTGCATAATGCTATCTGAGTCTGAATTCTGCTATATGGGGGTTGTATTCTACATGAAGATGCATAATTCTATATGGGGCTGCATTGTGCTGTAGGGTGCTGTAATACTATATGAGGGTGCATAATGCTATATAAAGCTGTATTTTACTATATGGGGCTGCATAGTGCTATATGGGGGTTGTATACCACATGAGGGTGCATAGTGCTATATGGGAGCTGCTTAATGTTATATGGGGGTTGCATAGTGCTATATGGGGGCTGCCTAGTGCAATATGGGGGCTAGATAGTGCAATATGGGGGCTGCATGGTGCAATATGGCGGTTGCATAGTGCAATATGGGGGATACATACTAATATATGGAGGACTATGGGGCTTCATAACACTATATAGAGGAATATGAGGCTGTATACTACTATACCCCCAGAGTTGTATGTCCCCTCCACCCCAGTGCTGTATAACCACTCAGAGCTGTATGTTACCCCCACCTTAGAACTGTTTGTCCCCCACCCCAATGCCACTGCCCCCTCTAGAGCTGTATGCACCCCCTCTGGAGCTGTATGCTCCCATTGCTGTATACCAATTTCTTCAGTAATATGTATGCCCCCCAGTAATGTGTATGTCCCCAGCCTTTATTATAATGTATGTACAGCAGTGTCAGTATGCTCTCTGTGCGGCCATGTCTGTTAGTGATGGCCCCCAGTCAGCGTGGCACAGACATAGGCCGAGGAGGAGCTGGATGGAGACAAGCAGGGGAGGTGAATGAGGCTGTTGCTGGTTTCCCAATATTAGAAAGCTCTCTAATGTGTCTATGTGTGCATTTACGATGTGTATCTATGTATGTCAGTGTATATGACTGTGTATAGATCTATGTCTATTTATTAGAGTTGATCGATGTTCGATGTTCGAGGTTCGCCAATTTCATGTTCGAGTGATTTTGGGGGGTGTTTGAGCTCGAACTCAAGCTTTTTGTTAAAAGCTTGACAGTTCAAGTTAGGTTCGAGAACGGTTCGATCAACAAAAACGTGGCTTTTCACAGTAAGGCTATGTGCACACGTTGCTATCTGCATGCTTCCTGAGTCCCTAGCACAATCCCTCTCTCTTTCCTACTCACCAATCACGGGCGTCTCGCTGCACGGCTGTCACAAATCTGCTGCGTCTTTTCCTCTTTAGAAAATGGCTGCTGCTTCATTATTCAATCAGGTATTCCGTGCTTTCCCCGCACACCGGCGCCCATGATTGGTTGCCGTCAGACACGCCCCCACGATGAGTGACAGCTGTCTCACTGCAACCAATCACAGCCGCCGGTGGGCGGCTCTATATCGTGTAGTAAAATAAATAAATAATAATAAAAAAAAATATGCGGTTCCCCCCATATTTGATACCAGCCAGGATAAAGCCGCACGGCTGGAGGCTGGTATTGTCAGGATGGAGAGTGCCACGGTATAGGGAGCCCACCACCCTAACAATATCACCCAGCAGCCGCCCAGAATTGCCGCATGCATTAGATGCGACAGTCCCGGGACTCCACCTAGCTCATCCCGAATTGCCCTGGTGCAGTGGCAATCGGGGTAATAATGAGTTTAATCATGCCAGGCGTCTCCCTGAGATACCTTCTATGATTAAACTGTAAGTGAAAGTAAAGAAACACACACAACGAAAAATCCTTTATTTGAAATAAAAGACAAAAAAACACCGTTTCACCATTTTATTAAAATCTCCAAATACCCCTCCAGATCCGACGAAATCAACACGACACTGTCAGCTCTGCTACAGAACACGGGTGCGCTGTATCAGCTCCACGTAGCAATGAAGTGAATCACGCAGTCAGCAGAGACTTCAGCAATGCAGATGTCAAGATAACGAAATCTGCCTATCTTTATCATTAAAGGCAGTAGCTAAGTGGATAGAGCGCCCGTCTAAGAGGCATAACTTCAAGAGTTCTAGTCCCGGTAAAGAATTTATTTATTTTTTAATTTTTTTATTTTTAATTTTAAACTACAATTATTATATATTTATAATTATTTAATTTAATTATGCACTGAGGGGAAGAGCCAGACATCAGCTGTGAGCCGCAGGACACACCTCTAAAATTGGAGCAGTTTATGGAAGGAGGCTGCATTGCTCTCTCCTCTCTCTTCTCCCTCTCTTCTCTCTCTCTCTCTCCCTCTCTTTTTCTCTCTCTCTCTGTCTCTCTCTTTCTCTCTCTCTGTGTCTCTCTTTTTCTCTCTCTTTCTCTCTTTTTCTCTCTCTCTTTCTCTCTCTCATTCTCTCTCTCCTCTCTCTCTCTTTTTCTCTCTCTTTCTGTCTCTCTTTTTCTCTTTCTCTCTCTATTTCTCTCTCTCTCTTTTTCTCAGTCTTTCTTTTTCCCTCTCTCTCACTCTCTCTCCCCTCTCTCTTCTCTCTCTTCTCTCTCTTCTCTCTCTCCTCTCTCTTCTCTCTCTTCTCTCTACCTCTCTCTTCTCTCTCTCTTCTCTCTCCCTCTCTCTGTTTCTCTCTCTTTCTGTCTTTCTTTTTCTCTCATTATTTCTCTCTTTCTCTCTCTTTTTCTCTCTCTCTTTCTCTCTCTCTTTCCTCTCGCTCTTTTTCCTCTCTCTCCTCTCTCTCTTTTTCTCTCTTTTTCTCTCTCTCTCTTTTTCTCAGTCTCTCTTTTTCCCGCTCTCTCCTCTCTCCTGTCTCTTCTCTATCTCTCTTCTCTCTTTCTTCTCTCCCTCTCTCTCTTCTCTCTCTTCTCTCCTCTTCTCTCTCTCTTCTCTCTCCTCTCTCTCTCTCTTCTCTCTCTTCTCTACTCTCTCTTCTCTCTCTCTTTCTCTCTCTTCTCTCTATCTTCTCTCTCTCTTCTTTCTCTCTCTTTCTCAGACCTGGCGATGATCAGATGATGCGGTCATCTGACAGAATCAGCTGACACTATAAGTTGAGCGGTGTGGCCGGCTAAACTATCTGCTGATGCTGTCGGACAGGAGTCTGCACTGAAGTGTGTAGTTTTTTTTTGCACTGATGCATCAGCTGATTGTATAAAAGCCATTTATACAATCAGCTGCTGTGTCATGTGATTCAGGCCCTTGACCCTGACACATCATCTGATCACTTTGCCTTCCAGCAAACCGATTAGATGATATTGGATTCGGATTGGACGGTGCGTGACCCTTGACCAAGGATTACTGCGGAGGGGGGTTCTATATTTCAATAAAGATGGAGTCACTAATTGTGTTGTGTTTTATTTCTAATAAAAATATTTTTCTGTGTTGTGTTTTTTTTATCTGTACTAGAATTTCATGGTGGCCATGTCTAATATTGGCGTGACACCATGAATTTCGGGCTTAGGGCCAGTTGATAATATACAGCTAGCCCTAACCCCATTATTACCCAGCGAGCCACCCGTCACCAGGGCAGCTGGAAGAGTTGGATACAGCGCCAGAAGATGGCGCTTCTATGAAAGCGCCATTTTCTGGGGCGGCTGCGAACTGCAATTCTCAGCATGGGTGCCCAGAAAGCTTGGGAAACCTGAGCTGCGGATTCCAATCCCCAGCTGCCTAGTTGTACCTGGCTGGACACAAAAATTGTGTGAAGCCCACGTCATTCTTTTTCTATTATTTCATGAAATTCATGAAATAATTAAAAAAAATAGGACTTCCCTATATTTTTGGTTCCCAGCTGGGTACAAATAGGCAGCTAGAGGTTGAGGGCAGCCCATAGCTGCCTGCTGTACCTGGCTAGCATACAAAAACATAGCAAAGCCCACATAATTTTTTTGGGGGGCAAAAAAATCCTGCATACAGTCCTGGATGGAGTATGCTGAACCTTGTAGTTCGGCAGCTGCTGTCTGTCTGTATGGAGGAGAGCAGACAGCAGCTGCAGAACTACAAGGCTCAGCATGCTCCATTCACTAGTGTATGCAGGAGAGTAGACAGCAGCTGCAGAACTACAAGGCTCTGCATACTCCATCCAGGACTGTATGCAGGAGTTTTTTGCCCACCAAAAAAATGACGTGGCTTCGCCATATTTTTGTATGCTAGCCAGGTACAGCAGGCAGGTACGGCTGCCCCCAACCCCCAGCTGCCTATTTGTACCCGGCTGGGAACTAAAAAAATAGGGAAGCCCTTTTTTAATTATTACATGAATTTCATGAAATAATTAAAAAAAAAAATTGACATGAGCTTCGCTCCATTTTTGTGTCCAGCCAGGTACAACTAGGCAGCTGGGGATTGGAATCCACAGCACAGGTTGGCCCGAGCTTTCTGGGCTCCTCTGCTGCGAATTGCAGTCCACAGCCGCCTCAGAAAATGGCGCTTTCATAGAAGCGCCATCTTCTGGCGCTGTATCCAACTCTTCCAGCTACCCTGAAGCCGGGTGGCTGGCTGGGTAATAATGAGTTAATACTAGCTTTGTTTGACTAGCTAGTATTAAATCAGAGATTCTTAATGTCAGGCAAGTTTAACCCGGCCATTAAGAATCTCCAATAAAGGGTTAAAAATAAAGACACCACACAGAAAAAATATTTTAATAGAAATAAATACACAGACACACTTAGAGACTCCATGTTCATTACTCCCTCGCATCCTTCCACGATCCATGGTCTTCTGTCTTCTTTCTCCTTCAACCCATGCAGCTCTGCTACATCAGACAGTGCTGCATGGGAGGAAGACGCTGCTGCTTCCCGTGCTGTCTCTATCACTCAGTGAGTGATCAGCAGCCGCGTGCTGTAAGCGGTGACGTCACTGCTGACAGGCGCGTTGCTATAGCAACGGTGATCTCCGTTATTGACCGGCTGTGGCAGCCGGTGAATAACGGAACGGGGAAGCGGAACGGGGAGCCGACCATGTGCCAGAGCATATCGCCGGTACATGGGGATGTGTAAGGGCCCAGGGACAGAGGACCTCAAATGTTCTATATGTCACAGTTGCTGTTCTGGCACAAGGGTGCAGGGGCCATGTTCCCTGGGTGGTCTACAAGGCCCTGATGTTCCCTGCTATCCACCCCCACACAGTATCCACAGCTGATGGACAGTCCACAGACACCGTCTTGGGGATAACAGTTGCTTTAATACAGCAGGAACAAAGGAAAACAACACGGAATATACAGCATGTTTCACGGTCTTTTGTGGGTAGGCCACAGCAAATACAGCTTGTTGTTGAATGCTGAAGTGTAATTAGGGTTCTGTAGCTTTAAGAGCACAATTTGCTTCAGATGTAATACTGGTATGCCTTTAGAAGCAGGTTCAGAGTCGCTTGAGCTTAGAGGGTAGATATAATAAGATTTTACAGACCTGGAGTCCTGGGGTTAATTTCACTGCTGATTCAGACACGTGCAGTACATGTAAGCAAATGTAGATAGTTTCCCAGCGCGCTACGGGGACCGGACGGCTGGTGCGTGGACAATGGCATGAAAGCCACTAATATTGCAGTGGGGTGGGAGACCCTCAAACTTTCCCAATCTGCGTGCAGTAGGGTCTGGTATATAATCAGTAAGCCCTACTGTCTGAAGAGATGCACAATGTATATCTGGCCAGTGAGGATTCATGATAGGAAGCCTTCAGCATATTGGCTGTAAAAGTCAGGAAATGCTGAAATTCTAGGCCTCGGGCCTAGCAGGAGTCTTGTGGTAAAGAGAAACTCCACATAATGTCTTCCCTCAGAGGAGAATTAGCCAGAACCCGCTCATTCCAGTTCTTTCCAGACAGAGGCTGGATAATAGCTCCACCTATTGAGCCATGTGACCAAGAACTAGCCAATAGGATAACACCCAATGAACACTTCAGATTCTTACAGTTTTCACCAGTAGATGGTGCTAGAACACAACAAATGAAAAATGCTTTACTTATAACATATAGCATAATATTACATATAAGTGAATGTACTTAAAGAAACAGACACAATCTGGACCGGGCCACTACATACTCCCCCTCTGAAAGTGAGCCGACCTCGGCGATTGTGCGAGTGGAGGACTGCTAAGAAAGGAAGGAAATATATATTTAAGGCACAGTAACAATAAGGCAAGAATATGCAGCCAGACGGAAGAACAATAGGCAATGTACAAATGCAAAACATGAATGTGGTAGTGCCAATATGAGATAGAGTCTCTTTCCGCAATATACTATTGTCCATATGAAAGGCTCTGGAAAGGCCCTTTAGTGGCAACAAACAGTCAATAAGTCCGCGGCTGTATACAGAAAATTGTGCAAATAATAAACAAGGTGCTTGGTATTACCCAGGTGCAGAGGCTTAAACATTACTAAACTGACAATTCAGCTAAATAAATAAACACAAGATTATATACTCATGGAAAAGGATATGACCTTTTAGTCTCTGTAGCGGGCTGGAAGTGTTCCTGTTGTGCTTTGCTCTGATTGCCTCAACACTTGATCTTCCTCTTGAGCAGGAAAGATATTGTTTGCTGGATCAGGTGAAGTTGGCAGAGGAGCAACAACTGGAGCAGGAACCAAGACAGGGACATATTGATAGCATGGAAGGATAAATTGAGTGTGGTAGAGGGACTCTTCCACAGTAGGTTGTCTGGCTGGTGTTTCCATTGCAGGAATTGGTGTGTAGACCGGCATGACTTGTGGAGGAGGTGATGACATCACCAGTAGATCCTCTTTGGTGCATAGCTTCATGCGGTTCCTGTGTACCATCTGTGGGGCCATTCCGGGTTTCTTCACTTCATAAACATCTGACTCAGGATATGGGTGTTACGGGGGGGCTGTCTGATAACAAAACCCAAAGGAATATCAGACAGTCAGGGTCCACCGTGCAAAGACTCTGCTGCAGACTATGGCAGAGGATAAGGGGTATATAAGTGTGCGAAAACCCAAAACAAGTGAGAACCTAGGAGTATTAGTGCAAAAACCAAAAAACAAAAACTCCTAAAAACAATATTTATTAGTATATAGTATTAAAATGCTCTTAATCATAAAAGCGTAATAACTCTTAAATTACGGCATTGTACACTGCTCATGTGAGGTGAGTGGGAGGGCAAAAGAGGGTAGAGCCAACTGGTGAAAAGAGGAGTGCTGATTGTCTCTACACTCTAGATAGGACTCTAGGTAAAGCAACTCTAATCATTGTCATTTTTGCCAGATAATTACCCTATCGTTATAGGGAGTATAGGGAAAAAGATAGTCTGTCCCTCCCTTTTAACTACCTACCAGCGGAGGTGCACCATAAGATGTTGGGTACCCCCCGCTCCTCGTCGGCTCTCCCTATTCTGTCCCTGCGACCCGTAAGTCGCAAGAAAACCCACCACCAAGAATGGAAAGTGCAGAATAGTCAATAGGTCATTACCATGATCTGGTTACCATATAATATGGCACCCCAGATACAGCTGCGCAGTTATGTATTTTTTCCTGCACAGTAAAAAAGAGGAAAAAGATGATGCTAATTAATGTAATTGCATCAGATCTGGAAATCCATAGAAAATAAATAAATCTTTACTAGAATCCGGTCGTCATAAATATGACAGCCAGAATACAACTGTACATGCGTATATTCCTGTACAGTCATACAGGTGATGTTTAGTAGTAATAAATAATCCCAGCAGGGAAACTTATCTGCTAGGATCATTGATAGCAAATCCCAATCCCGACGCATTTCCCCCCTATATTTATCTTAGGGGTCCATCAGGGGACAAACTAAGGATTTCATATCCGATTCATCAGTTTTCTTTCTTAGTTAGTTTGGCTTTCCTAGTGGCATCAGACCATCAGTAGCCTTTAGTAGTGGGCAGGTCGTCTGACATGCATTACCCGTTAGTGCTACAGGTACAATGACCCCAAGGCACCGGGCAAAAATCATGGAAGGTTATACCGCTTTTTTGCCTGGTGCCTTGGGTCATTGTACCTGTAGCACTAACGGGTAATGCATGTCAGACGACCAGACATCAGCCCCTGGAGGAAGGCAACAAGGATTTTTGTTTGGCTTCGATGTGCCTAACCAGGGTGTGGGGTGTGTTGGTGTAGTTCTGTGACGACCTGGCTTGCCCAGGGTGCCACACATGAACCAAGAGGACTGAGCGCCGGGCGGCGTACGTCAGGGTCTTATATAGACTTTGTGCCTCATCTAAGATGGAGGACACCAGAGCCAATCCGCTGCCAGAACGACAGGAATGACGTCACGCTTGCCTATCACCGAGCAAAGCGTCACAAGCACATGACCAGCGACCAATTGGCATAGAAGGTGTCAGAGACATGTGACCACGTGTCACAAGCACATGACCAGCGGCCAATCAGCTTAGAAGGTGTCAGAGACATGTGACCTCGTGTCAGCGATGATGCCACTCGCACATGTGCAATGGCTCCAAGATAGGACTTAGTCTCCAGCGCTTGCACATGTGCAGTAGCAAGAAATCCGAACATAGTCTCCAGTGCTCGCACATGTGCAGTAGCAAGAAATCTGAACATAGTCTCCAGTGCTCGCACATGTGCAGTAGCAAGAAATCCGAATATAGTCTCCAGTGCCACAGCAACCGTAACAGTACCTACCCCTCAAGGGCCCCCCTCCCGGTGACGCAAGTAATCGGCAACTAAGTCGGGAGCATGGACAACCTCCTCAGGCTCCCAAGAGCGATATTCCGGGCCGTAGCCCTCCCAATCTATCAAGAAGAACCTGCGTCCTCTAACCATCTTAGAACCAACTATGGCTCGTACCTCATAGCTAGAGCGAGAGGAATCAGAGGCAGGAGAGTGCACTTCACGAGCGTGAGGTAAATAGCCGGCTTTAGCAGTGAGACATGGAATTTGTCATGGATCCTAAGATGGACGGGTAACTTCAATTGGTAGACTACAGGATTTACCTGTCGAAGAACCTCATAAGGACCCAGGAAGCGAGGAGCAGATTTGACAGAGCTCACTCTAAGTTTCACGTGCTTTGCAGAGAGCCACACAAAGTCTCCCGGAGAAAACAGAGGAACCGGGCGACGAAACCGATCGGACACCGTCTTCATACGGTCCTTAGCTGCTTGGATCGACTCTTGAGTCCGATCCCAAACCTCTCTGGCATTAGTTGCCCAGTCAGCCACAAGAGGAGGAGGTGCAGCAGCAGGACACGGTACCGGTACCTTAGGGTGTTGCCCATTATTGAGTACGAACGGTGTCTGTCCAGTGGCCTCAGCCAGCGAATTGTTAAGAGCAAATTCTGCCCAGGGTAGGAGAGAGGACCAGTTATAGTGGTTCTCAGCAACAAAGTGTCAAAGGTATATAATCATGGATTGATTGGTACTCTCAACCAAACCATTGGTCTTCGGATGGTATGCCGAAGAGAGATTCAACTCAATTTGCAGAAGGCTACAAAGATCTCGCCAGAAACGGGAAGCAAATTGCAGGCCTCTATCACAAATGATACAATCTGGCATCCCGTGAAGCCTAAAGACATGCTTGAGGAATAGTTTGGCTAGTACCCTGGAAGATGGGATTCTTGATAACGGTACGAGATGAACCATCCGAGAGAAATGGTCCATAATGACCCACACAAATCTATGTCCCTGTGAACAGGGAAGATCACCCACAAAGTCCATGCCTCCCACCTCCCATGGTCTATCTCGCACTGGTAAAGGATGCAAGAGCCCAGCCGGTCTCTGCCGTAACGAACGGTTGCGAGCACACGTGTAGCAGGAACCGACATATCTCTTGACGTGGCTGGCTAAGTGTGGCCACCAATACCACCTCTCGAGTAACTCTCGTGTCCGTCTAATACCAAAATGCCCACCCACCTTTGAGGTGTGGGCCCACGACAGTATATCATTCTGTCGATGCGGCGGAACAAAGGTCTTGCCCGGTGGGATTTGGTCTAACGTCACAGGGGAGAGCGTATGAAAAACCCTGGAGGGAAGGATAAGACGAGGTTCGTCAATCTCTTCCTGGGTAGAAACCATAGAGTGAGACAGGGCGTCTGCCTTGTTATTCTTACTCCCAGACAGACAGTTGATGGAGAAGTGAAAGCGGGAGAAAAACAAGGACCAGTGTGCTTGGCGAGGATTCAGACGCTGAGCGGTTTGTAAGTACGTCAGATTCTTATGGTCTGTATAGACCTGGAAAGGATGTTTCGCTCCTTCCAGCAAGTGACGCCACTCCTGCAAGGCTAATCTCAGGGAGAGCAGTTCCCTATTCCCAATGGTATAGTTTCTCTCTGCCGGTGAAAAGGTTTTAGCAAAGAAGAAACACGGCCTTTTTCTACCTACATTGTTCTTTTGATACAAGACCGCACCAGCACCCACTGAAGAGGCATCAACCTCCAAGAGGAAGGGCTTATTCTCATCGGGTCTTTGAAGAATGGGAGCAGTTGAAAAGTGTCTTTTTACTGCCTCAAAAGCCTGGGATGTCTCAGAAGACCAGACTTTTGGATTAGCACCTTTCTTAGTCAAGGCCACCAAAGTGGAGAAATGGGGTATGAACTGCCGGTAATAATTTATGAATCCTAAGAAGCGTTGCACTGCCTTCAAGGAATGAGGTTCGGACCATTCCAGGACAGCAGAGAGCTTCGCAGGATCCATAGCCAGACCCTCTTGTGAGATAATGTAACCCAAAAAAGGCAAGGATGACTGCTCGAATACACACTTTTCGAGTTTAGCAAACAATGAGTGCTCCCTTAAACGGGAAAGGACACTAACGACATCCTGACGATGAGTCTCCAGACCAGGAGAAAAAATCAGGATGTCGTCCAGATACACCACGACGGAGGATAACAGTAAATCCCTGAACACATCGTTTACGAAGTCCTGAAATACTGCGGGTGCATTACATAAACCAAAAGGCATGACGAGGTATTCATAGTGACCGTCTCGTGTGTTAAAAGCGGTCTTCCATTCGTCACCCTCTCGAATTCGTACCAAGTTATACGCACCCCGCAGATCCAACTTCGTAAAAACCTGAGCTCCCCTCAGTCTGTCAAAGAGCTCTGAAATTAAAGGTAACGGGTATTTGTTCTTTATTGTGATTGCGTTGAGACCCCTGTAATCTATTCAGGGACGCAAATCACCCTCTTTCTTCCGAACAAAGAAAAACCCAGCTCCCGCAGGAGAGACAGACTTACGAATAAACCCCTTATAACAGTGTGTCCCTCCCCCGCCTGTGCTCATGTTTTAATAGTCTGTCTCTCCTTGGTTGTAACATTATATTCCCCCAGCCTGTATCATATTGCAATCAGGCTTCAGCAGTAACTATTGTCCTTGATTTGGTGGGGTTTGCATATATATTGTTCTCCTCTGCTGGGGGATTGTTTGTTCTTCTCAGTTTGGAACTTCTCCAACCACAACTTGGTAAACAGAACAGAGCCAGGAGTCTAAAGTCCATTCATGAATCAGATGTCTAGAAGGAGGTGTGCCCACCTAAGGGGCTGATCCCAAGAGAGAAGAACAATGAGACCCATGTTAGGTTAGTTGGATATCGGCTGGAGAAGGATGAGGACCTATGGCTGAGGCTGGATCATAGAGAATGTGTATGGACTGTTGCAGACTGGAGATCAGTGGCCACGTGGGATTGTGTTTTATTGTTCCCCCTGTTGGACTCAAGGAACTCTTATAAGGACCACTGCCCTATTTTCCCTGGCATCGGAATACCAGGCGGTGCCCCTGGATCTTTTTCCTTTGTGTGGACTCTAAAGAACCATTTTATTATTGGATGTTTTATGCTCCCTGTCTCATTAAATCTTCTTGGATTGTTCATTGGTCTGGTGTCCCTTACTGCTCTGTCGCATACCCCGTCACAAACTGGTGGCAGCGGCGGGATCAGAGCAGAAAGAATGGAGGACAACGCCCCATTAACATCTGGAATCAGAACCTCAGAGTACAAGAACTGGACTGTTGTGAGCCTACAAACAATGGCCCGTGAATTAGGAGTCGGTTACAAAGGACTCTCTAAGGAGCAACTAATTGAGGCATTGGAAAACGCTTGCCTGCAAGATGGCACCGAGGAACAATTTCCACAGCAAAGGGAGGAAAGACGGGTGCTGGAGGTAAATACCCAAAAAAGTCAATGGATTGTGTGGTATGAGGAGGAGATGGCACTGCTTGGAGATGAGGCCACCATGGAAGATAAGAGGGAGGCTATTCGCGGAGCTAAGGAGAGGGCATTGCTGGAGAGGAGATTTGCTGTGGAAGCAGCTAGAGGCTCCAGACAAACTGTAACCACAGCACCAACTATGAGGGAATTCTCCAGAGTGTCCCGCAAGGACTTTAAGCCATTTAATGAAGCTGCAGGTGACATTGAGGGCTTCTTCCAGGACTTTGAGCATCAGTGCCGATTAATGGAAGTCCCAGAAAGAGAGCGAGTCAGACACCTGGTGGGCCTCTTGGAGGGTGGAGCTGCTGATGCCTATAGAGCTATGGACCCTCAGTGGAATTGTGAGTATGGGGAGATAAAACAGACTATTCTAGAACATTATGCCGTGACCCCAGATACTTATAGGACTCAGTTCCGTACGTTAGCCTGTGATGGGGAAGTGTGTTTCAAAATGTATGCCCACAGACTGAAACAAGTATGCCATCGCTGGCTGGAGGGAGAGGGGGCCTTAACTTGGCAGACCTTCCTCCAGGTCATCCTAAAAGAACAGTTTTATGCCAAGTGCCCTACTGAGATCCGGGAATGGGTGCGTGAGAGGAGACCAGAGACAGTGGAACAAGCTGCTGCTCTAGCTGATGAGGTGCTCACTATCAAGCCTCAGTGGAAGAAGCTGCTAGCAGAGGGAGCAAAAATGACCAGCACCTCAACTCCAGAGGTTCCTTGTCCTTCAGTGCCCAATGTTCCTCAACCTCCTAGATCACCACCTCATGTGGATACCCGTGTGTATGTGCCTCCAGTTGTTTCGACCACATTTTCTGGAATGCGACGAGGAGAGAAAGTAGAAGAGCGAAGATGTTATAGCTGTGGGCATTCCGGGCATCGGCGGGCCACATGCCCATCTATCCCGTGGAGTCATCCTCCAAATCGACAACCAACTCCAGCACCTGCACCTCCCTATCAGTCACCAAGGTCTCCTACCTACTTCTCCAGAAGGCAAACTGGAAGGAGTGAGACGCCACGCAGATGTTATGGTTGTGGGCATCCTGGGCATCTGCAAGCTCACTGTCCAGGTGTTCAGAGGCAGAATAGCTGCAGACCACCTTTGCCTGTCCATTATCTACAGACACCCTCAGCAGGAGAAGAGCTGGATTCAGGCCCTGATGATTTGCCAAGTGACTCTGATATGTTGACTTCCCTACCAGGAGTCTATGGGGTGCGAGCCACAGCCGCCCGTTCTTCTGATCTTCAGCATAAACATCTACAGGAGGTCATGCTGGATGGCCAAAAAGTTGTTGGCTTTCGTGACACTGGGGCTTTTCTCACCATAGCGGATCCCCGAGTAATTCAACCAGAAGCAATGCAAAAGGGACCAGGAATTGCCATTGAATTGGCTGGAGGTACTCAAAGATACATTCCAAGAGCGAGTGTAACCCTGGATTATGGCTTTGGGGCAAAACAATGCATCATCGGTGTGATGAGCGGCCTTCCTGCAGACATTCTCCTAGGCAATGATGTGGGAGATATACAATGCCGATTTGTGGATGCAGGAAGCAGCGTTCAAGGGAAGGAGGATACAAACTGGAGCCGAACATTCAACCCTACATCTTCACCATACACTAAAGAACCTGGAGCCAACACCCAAAATGCAGACGGATTGTCCAGGCAAGAGGAGTCCTGAGTCAGGTCCACCATGTTTACGTGTACTTGACAAGCGACCTGTTGAGGTCACTAGTCCGTACACAAATTGAGAGGGGAAGGGATTGTAACAGTGTGTCCCTCCCCCGCCTGTGCTCATGTTTTAATAGTCTGTCTCTCCTTGGTTGTAACATTATATCCCCCCAGCCTGTATCATATTGCAATCAGGCTTCAGCAGTAACTATTGTCCTTGATTTGGTGGGGTTTGCATATATATTGTTCTCCTCTGCTGGGGGATTGTTTGTTCTTCTCAGTTTGGAACTTCTCCAACCACAACTTGGTAAACAGAACAGAACAGAGCCAGGAGTCTAAAGTCCATTCATGAATCAGATGTCTAGAAGGAGGTGTGCCCACCTAGGGGGCTGATCCCAAGAGAGAAGAACAATGAGACCCATGTTAGGTTAGTTGGATATCGGCTGGAGAAGGATGAGGACCTATGGCTGAGGCTGGATCATAGAGAATGTGTATGGACTGTTGCAGACTGGAGATCAGTGGCCACGTGGGATTGTGTTTTATTGTTCCTCCTGTTGGACTCAAGGAACTCTTATAAGGACCATTGCCCTATTTTCCCTGTCATCGGAATACCAGGCGGTGCCCCTGGATCTTTTTCCTTTGTGTGGACTCTAAAGAACCATTTTATTATTGGATGTTTTATGCTCCCTGTCTCATTAAATCTTCTTGGATTGTTCATTGGTCTGGTGTCCCTTACTGCTCTGTCGCATACCCCGTCACACCCCTTATCTAAACTCTCTCTTTTATAGGTCGACATGGCCTCCGACTCAGGTATTGACAGGGGGTATACCCTGCCCTTAGGTGGGATAAGGTCTATGGCGCAGTCATACGGCCTATGGGGTGGAAGAACCTCAGCACCCTGTTTGGAGAACACGTCAGCGAAATCCAAATAGGGTGTAGGTATGGGAGAGAGATCAGTTGATGCAACCGCAATGACCTTAGGTGGTAAGGGAAGACATCGGGACTGACATTTCGAACCCCAACTAATAATGCTGTTGGACTCCCAGTCAATTAGAGAAGCATGGGTCCCAAGCCATGGGAGACCCAGAAGAACGTCGTCTATACCCTCAGGCAAAACAAGAAAAGAAATCTCCTCTATGTGACCCTGAGACAGGGAAAGGAGCAAGGGAACTGTCCTCAATGTATTGGAGTCAGACAACATAGTCCCATTAACAACACGGACAGGAATTGGTGCCTCTAACATGATAGAGGGAATATTGTGTCTCTTTACAAATCCCGAGGACACAAAAGTCCCGTCAGCTCCGGAATCCACAAAAGCCATAATAGGCCATGTATTCTCAGAGAATGAGAGCTGACCTGGGATACTACACTTAGAGGGTGCAGAAGACGTCTCTAGTAACCCCCCTCTAATGGTTACTAGGCCTGAGAGTTTCCCTGACGGCTAGGACACTTGTTGGCATAGTGCCCAGCCTGATGACATACGTAACATATAGGAGGACCAGACCTGCGTAGTCTGGAGGACGTATGACCTAACTCCATAGGAGTGGGAGATGTCTCAGATGCTGAGATGAAGATGGTAGTGGACCCTCAACAACTGGAATAGCCCGATGCTTAGGGCGTGAGGAAGAGACCTCGAGTCTACGTTCCCTATGGCGTACGTCGATCCTTGTTGCTACAGTGATTAAGTCCTCCAGAGAAGCAGGGACCTCACGAGTAGCAAGGGTATCCTTGACATAGCCTGCTAACCCTCTCCAGAAGATAGGAATCAACACTTTTCTGGCCAATCTAGTTCTGCCACCAGCGTTCTAAAAGCAGTGGCATACGAACTAGGGGATAACGAACCCTGAGATAGATCTAACAGTCTCAGGGCCGCATCATGGGTAACCTGTGGACCCATGATTACCGCTTTAAGAGCTTCAAGAAAGTCTTGATGTCTCAGAGTAACCACATCAGAGCGCTCCCATAGGGGAGTCGCCCATTCTAAGGCTTTGTCCTGAAGTAAGTGATAAAGCCTACTCTGGACCTCTCCGTAGAGAAGCGAGAAGAGTTGACCTCTAGGTGTATCTGACACTGACTAATGAAACCACGACATGATCTAGCATCGCCAAAATACCTGTTTGGCAGAGCAAGTCGAGGATCATGTGCAGATGTCACCATGGTCTGAGTTTTATCCTCAATAGCCTTGACCTGCGACTCAAGTACTTGTATGTAACGGTGTAACTGCTGATATTCTGCCATAACTGCCAGACCCTTGTCTCAGTCCTAATGTTACGGGGGGCTGTCTGATAACAAAACCCAAAGGAATATCAGACAGTCAGGGTCCACCGTGCAAAGACTCTGCTGCAGACTATGGCAGAGGATAAGGGGTATATAAGTGTGCCACTGTAAATAGTAATAGCACAAGTGCAGAGTGCAATACCTCTGTTAAACTCACAGAGGAATGTAATTAGGAAATAAAGCAATTCCTCCCTTACTTGGAGGGTGTGTGGTATGGTCTCTGTTAATGGTCACAGAGATAAAAGCAGTGAGTGTGAAATGGCACCTACCTAGGTCCGTTCCTCTAGCGGTGCCAGGAGATGGACAGCAGCGTAAGCCGCACAAAGCTCCTACCTGCGTTCGCTCCACTAGTGTGCGAGGACACGAACCACTAGATATGGCACCTGCCTGGGTCCGCTCCACTAGTGTGCAAAAGAGACGGACAGCAGCATAAGCCGCACAAAGCTCCTACCTATGTTCGCTCCCCTAGTGTGCGAGGATATGAACAACTGCCAGACGCAGTATAAGGAACGTTACCCTAGCGGCAACGTCCACCTACGAGTAGAATCACAAGGCCCAGCCGGACCATGTGCCTCAGGCACCTGCTAATGTCCGCTCCACTAAGATGTAAAGATACGGACCGCAGCCGAAGCTGTAAGGTATAAGAACGCTACCCTGCCGGTAGCACTCACCTAGCATAGACAGAGAGATGCCTAGAGGGACGTGCACAGAGCATATACTCTCATGCATGAACCAAGAGGACTGAGCACCGGGCAGTGTGCATCAGGGTCTTATATAGACTTTGTGCCTCATCCAAGATGGAGGACACCAGAGCCAATCCGCTGCCAGAACGACAGGAATGACGTCACGCTGGCCTATCACCGAGCAAAGCATCACAAGCGCCTGACCAGCGACCAATCGGCATAGAAGGTGTCAGAGACAAGTGACCAGATGTCACAAGCACATGACCAGCGGCCAATCAGCTTAGAAGGTGTCAGAGACATGTGACCTCGTGTCAGCGATGATGTCACTCGCACATGTGCAATGGCTCCAAGATAGGACTTAGTCTCCAGTGTTTGCACATGTGCAGTATAGCAAGAAATCCGAACATAGTCTCCAGTGCTCGCACATGTGCAGTAGCAAGAAATCCGAACATAGTCTCCAGTGCTCGCACATGTGCAGTAGCAAGAAATCCGAACATAGTCTCCAGTGCCACAGCAACCGTAACAATGGGGTAGCTGTAACTGTGTATGGCTCTGTTTCCCAGAGTGAATCAAGTTTTCCTGTGCGGTGGTACTTCTTTAGCCATACTTTGTCTCCAACTTGAAGTGGGGAAGCATTAGCTCTTTGATTGTAGCTCTCTTCTTGTTGAAGGTGAGCTTCACCCATGCGGTAATCAACAACCTGTTGGGCTTCGTGTATTCTTCGCTGATGCTCTCAGACCCAATCAGTTTTTGGCAGGGGATTGATCACGTCAGGGACTTGGAATCCAAGAGAATGATCTTTTGGGAGCTGACCTTGTCTTCCAAACATCAGATAATATGGCGAGTAGCCTGTAGAACAGTGGACAGTATTGTTGTAGATTTCTACTAACTCGTCAAGCAATTGAGGCCATTCAGCTTGTTTGGTAACAGATGCTGTTCGCAGCATAATGATGAAGGTCTGATTGACTTTCTCGCAGAGGCCATTCCCTTGGGGATGATAGGCGGTTGTTCTCAGCTTTTTGCATTCATGGAATTGGCAGAGTTATTGAAATAATTGTGACTCAAAGGCAGATCCACGAACTGTGAGGACTGCCTCAGGGCAACCGTAATGTCTCACATATTCATGGTAGAAGGTGATAGCTGTAGTCCGAGCTGTAAGGTCTTTTACTGGCACAACAGCAACCCACTTAGTATAGTGATCCACCATGGTTAAGGCATACGTGTAGCCTGAACGAGTTGGTGCTAGCTTCACATGATCATGAGCGTCTAGCTCGTTTGGTTTCTGAGAATGGATTGGATGAAGAGGAGCTCTGGCATCTTTCTTACCGACTTTGGTGAGGTTGCAGGCTGGACATTCACTACACCAATTTTCTATGTCTGACCGCATCCCAATCCAATAGAAGCGTTGGCGTATGGTGGCTTCAGTTTTGTGCACGCCAAAGTGCCCAGACTGGTCGTGGTAGGCATCAAGAACAATTCTGGCATCTCGGCGTGGGATTAGAATCTGATGTAGCCTTTCACCTGAAACCGGGTCTAGGGTATTGCGCAGGATCAAGCCCTTTTGAATGAAGAGTCTTTTGCGCTGTCTCCAGAGACGATTAAGCTCAACATCAGGACATCTTCTGCGTCGTCTGACAGATATTCTCCCAGTAGTCAGGTAATCATAGATCTCACCTAGGACACGAGACTCATTTTGAAGAGTTTGCCATCTCGATGGATCTTGGAATAGGACAGGTTTCTGTTGAGGAACTTCATCAGTTTGTGTAGCAGCAACAGCATTCTGTGTAGCAAACTTTTGGTAGAAGGGAGGCATCTCAACATCTTCCCACAGATCTTCCTCAGGAGGCTCTTCTCCTTCGGGCAAACGGGATAACACATCGGCATTGATGTTGATCTTGCCACTGCGATACTTAATATTAAAGCAAAAGTTCGCCAATCTTGAAGCCCATCTCTGTTCAAGAGCACCTAGCCGTGCAGTATTAAGATGAGAGAGAGGATTATTGTCCATGTAAACTGTGAAGGGTGTAGCAGCGAGGTAATCTTTGAACTTCTCGGTGACTGCCCACACGACAGCTAGCAGCTCTAACTTGAATGAACTGTAATTGCTATCGTTTTTCTCTGCACCTTTCAAGCTTCGGCTGGCATATGCAATGACTCTCTCTTTGTCATCCTGGACTTGTGATAGTACCGCTCCGAGGCCTTGGTAGCTGGCATCCGTGTAGAGACGGAAAGGGTGGCGGTAGTCAGGGTACGCTAGTATTGGAGGTGAAGTCAATAGACTTTTCAACTTCTGAAAGGTAGTTTCTTGATGCTCAGACCAATTAAATGGATATCTTCTGTCATAGTTTTCTCTTGGGCAACCCCGTAGCAGCTCTGTAAGAGGTTCTGCTATTTGCGCAAAATGAGGTATGAAGCGGCGGTAGTAGCCCGCAAAACCTAGAAAACTTCTGATTTCTTTGACGGTTCTTGGGGTGTCCCAGTTGTTCACATCTGAGATCTTTTCAGGATCAGGCTGGATACCTTCGGCACTCACAACATGACCAAGGTAGTTGACCTTCGGCTTGAGCAGATGGCACTTTGACGGTTTTAGTTTCAGTCCATGTTCAATGAGTACCTGGAATACTTCTGCAAGGTGGCATAGGTGATCTTCATAAGTGCGAGAGTATACGACAACATCATCAAGATATAACAGAACGCTCTGGAAGTTGAGGTGACCAAGACATCTTTCCATGAGTCGCTGAAATGTAGCAGGGGCGTTGCATAACCCAAACGGCATACCGTTAAACTCAAAGAGTCCCATTGGGGTGGTGAAAGCTGTCTTCTCTCTATCCTAGGGAGCCACGGGTACTTGCCAGTAACCGCTGGTTAAGTCGAGAGTGGAGAAGTATGCAGCTGAGCCAAGAGCGGTGATGGATTCTTCAATACATGGGAGAGGATATGCATCTTTGTGTGTAACATTATTCAACTTCGGGTAGTCGACACAAAATCTGATGTTACCATCCTTCTTCTTCACCAGAACAATGGGTGCAGCCCACGGGCTTTGACTTTCTCGGATGACTTCAGAATCCTTCATCTCCTTTAACAGCTTCTTTACTTGTTGATATTTAGCAGGAGGTACTGGACGGTGTCATTCTTTGATAGGAGGATGATCACCTGTGTTGATCTTGCGCTGGATCAGAGTAGTTTTGCCGAAGTCAAGAGGGTGCTTGCTGAAAGCTTGGCTGTGTCGCTTAGCAAGTTTAGTTACACCATTGATGTATTCCATAGGAGTGTTAGCATCTCCAACATGAAGTTCATTCCACCAGAAGGTAGTGGGTGTATTAGAGCCTTTGGGAGTGGCTTTTAACGACTTTTGATGAGCAAGTGTCTCTTCATCTAGGATGTCTTCTGGATCAAGGCTATACAGTTGAGCAACTGAATTAAACTTGTATAGCTCGATGGACGCATCACTTAGGTTGATTAGCCGTACTGGTACTCTACCATTTGAAATGGTGACAATACTTCTGGCAGCTTTTACCAGGGGCTGTCCTTCAATATGGATGGAGTCAAGAAGAGCTACATAGTCCTCGTTGTCAATTTCTGGTCGAGCTCGACACCAGACTAGAGTTTCGCTGTTGGCTGACAGGATAACTGGTCGTGCATCAGTGATACGCACACGGCAGATCTCACCTTCACTGTTGGCAAACTTCTGTTGGGCGCAGAGCACTTTGATAGTCGACTGAACAGCTTGCCTGTAAGGGGGAGAAGCAGAAGGGAGAGAAGCATGCAAGGCAGCGAGCAATTCAGTAAACACATGGCGAATGACATTCATGCCTAACACTACTGCTGTTGTATCTCTCTCAGCCTCAGTAACAATTACACCTTGACCTGGTAACTTGTGATCACCAATTTGGATTGTGGGTTCCCAGTAGCCTAGCTGGGAAATAGGTTGACCATTACTTGCAATTAAGTCTAACTTTGCTTTACCCACTGGATTCAGGAGATCAAAGTCCCAAATCTTTTCAAAGGCTTGTCGCTCAATTGTGGTGACTTGTGAACCAGTGTCCACTAAAGCTTCTAGAGGTACACCATCGATCCATATGGTTATATACGGGCATTTAGAGATGAACCGGGAAATCCATTGTGATTGTCCCTTTGGGCCCTTGTATTCACCTCCCGAGGGGCGGCCCTTGGCCTCGGGGGTGGCCCGTTTAACTTATAACATTGATACTTGTAGTGTCCAAGACGCTCACAATAAGTACAGTACACACAATCACCAGATGGAGGCCTTCCAGGAGGGGGCCTATCAGGACTCGGCCTACTAGAACAGGGCTCTAGGGAAAATGTCCGGTTTACAGATGATTCACATGCTGCAGGGGGTTGGCCTTTTAGCTCCTTTAAGCCTTGGCATACAGATTCAAGGACTTGGACAAGTGCATCTGTGCTAGGAGGTGCATGACTGAGAGTAAGGGCTTGCACAGACTGTGTGGCCTGCATAGGGGAAACAGGTGAAAGATGAGACACAGTAGAAATTCCAGCAGCAAGGTCTGAGGAACGAGGCACAAGAGCATAGCTGGTACAAGGTGAGTCAGTACCCACTACTCGCAGGGCTAGAGCTTTAAAGTCTAAGAAAGTCATGTTTGGATTTTGTGCTGCTAGCATGCGAAGTTGACTTTGTACTAGCCTGAAGTCCAAACCTTCTATGAATCTGTCAGTGATTATGTTTTCTGCAGCAGCAGGATCTACAGTGTCTATTTGCTGTAAAGCCCTGTAGGCAGACTGAAGGGCTAGTGCGTAGACCCTAAGAGTCTCACCTGGTACCTGACATCGGTTGTAAAATTTGAGACGAACCTCGGTGGGTGATATGCGTTCAAATTGTTTTCTCAGGCAGGTGAGGATCTGTTCTATATTGGTTTTCTCGGTAGATGGCCAGGAACGGACTTCCTCAGCAGCTGGTCCATCAAGCTGTCCCAGGAGAAGTTGTACCTGCTGATGGGGAGAGAGTGAGAAAAGCTCAAGAGAATACATAATCTTTTCTTTGAACCCAGCAAGTGTATGAGGCTCTCCTCTATAGCTTGGGAGACTAGAGGTTCCAATGAAGAAGGGCATGCTGGTAACCATGACAGGGGCTGGAACTGGGTTTGCAGCATTAGCCCGTTCCACTGGAGCACTAGCTGATCATGATGATAGAGAGTTAACAGACTCGGCCTGGTCATTATGAAGAGGTTCAGACATTTTGGTGATGAGGCAAGTACTGTCTCTTTCAGAATAATGATGACACTGTAGCTTTAAGGGATGCACTATTATGTACCAACACAGTCATTGAGATGGAAGGCTCCCCCTCTTGAATATAGCACTGCTGTGAATGAGGATTTGCACTTATTTGAGTAACTTGGAAGGCAGGAGAGTAGATAGGCACAGAGGAATGATCCTGTTCGTGACGCCAAATTCGACCTTTGTAAGGGCCCAGGGACAGAGGACCTCAAATGTTCTATATGTCACAGTTGCTGTTCTGGCACAAGGGTGCAGGGGCCATGCTCCCTCGGTGGTCTACAAGGCCCTGATGTTCCCTGCTATCCACCCCCACACAGTATCCACAGCTGATGGACAGTCCACAGACACCGTCTTGGGGATAACAGTTGCTTTAATACAGCAGCAACAAAGGAAAACAACACGGAATATATAGTATGTTTCACGGTCTTTTGTGGGTAGGCCACAGCAAATACAGCTTGTTGTTGAATGCTGAAGTGTAATTAGGGTTCTGTAGCTTTAAGAGCACAATTTTCTTCAGATGTAATACTGGTATGCCTTTAGAAGCAGGTTCAGAGTCGCTTGAGCTTAGAGGGTAGATATAATAAGATTTTACAGACCTGGATCTCTGGGGTTAATTTCACTGCTAGTTCATACACGTGCAGTACATGTAAGCAAATCTAGATAGTTGCCCAGTGCGCTACGGGGACCGGACGGCTGGTGCGTGGACAATGGCATGAAAGCCACTAATATTGCAGTGGGGTGGGAGACCCTCAAACTTCCCCAATCTGCGTGCAGTAGGGTCTGGTATATAATCAGTAAGCCCTACTGTCTGAAGAGATGCACAATGTATATCTGGCCAGTGAGGATTCATGATAGGAAGCCTTCAGCATATTGGCTGTAAAAGTCAGAAATTGCTGAAATTCTAGGCCTCGGGCCTAGCAGGAATCTTGTGGTGAAGAGAAACTCCACATAATGTCTTCCCTCAGAGGAGACTCAGCCAGAACCCGCTCATTCCAGTTCTTTCCAGACAGAGGCTGGAGAAGAGCTCCACCTATTGAACCATGTGACCAAGAACTAGCCAATAGGATAACACCCAGTGAACACTTCAGATTCTTACAGTTTTCACCAGTAGATGGTGTGGAGACACGGGGCTCAGTGGGTGCTCTCGTCCACTAAAACTCACCCCCTTTAGAAAGACATCGTGGCTCAGGGCTCATCTCAACTGAACACCGGCCTCCTTAACCGTGGGCGTAACACTACTCAGACAACACAGGGTGAGGGAACCACAATAATTAGACTTTATTGGATCCCCAAACAATTAACGGCAGATAACACATAACCAGCAAAACACACAAATGTAACAGGCAACAGAGTCTCAGCCTTCCGCTGGCTCACCAGGGATTTAGAATGTCCTTGCCTCAGAGGTTCCAGGGCCGCTTACTCCAATCCAGCAGGACCCCGCTTTTGGCAGGCACCCACCGAGAAAGGAATAGCGCCAGATTTAGGAAGCTGGCTGAGGTCTGCAAAGTCTGTTCCAGGTGACTGAACTGTTCCAACCTGAGTGTCCTCCTTAGTTAGTCCTGTATGATGTTACAATCCTGGCAGCCGGAGTCGAAATCTCTAGGCTGTGGATATGGTCTCCAACCGGAACCGGAGTCCCTAGATTGAAGCCATAAGATATCCTGATCCTCTAGTCAGCTCCAAAGAGCTTAGACTGGATCCATCAGCATCCATCAACAACCACCTGGTGGCTTAAAGAAATCCCTTTTATAGCCACAGCCTTCCACTTGGATACACTATGTCCTCATCGATTGGTTGGACAAGAGCGTCTCTCCAATTGGATGAATCTCAAGCTGCATGGACAATGTTCATCCAATTGATGTCTACAGAAAGACTGAGGGTATACATGTAGTCTGGGAGTCACCGACTAGACAATGGCTACTAAGGTAATCACATTAGCAATACATAACTACAATACAATGGTTACTGGAAAAGTCTGGAGAACAATACGTCTGGCTTTCAGTAGCCAACACAATTACATTGAGTCAACAAGAGTCTTGTAAAAACAATGAGGGACTTCTCCCCCGTCTATAAACAATCTATCATGCTGTCTGGCTGAATTTTAAGAAACTTTAACCCATGAGAGTCCATGTCGTCACAGATGGTGCTAGAACACAACAAATGAAAAATGCTTTACTTATAACATATAGCATAATATTACATATAAGTGAATGTACTTAAAGAAACAGACACAATCTGGACCGGGCCACTACATACTCCCCCTCTGAAGGTGAGCCGTCCTCGGCGATTGTGCGAGTGGAGGACTGCTAAGAAAGGAGGGAAAAATATATTTAAGGCACAGTAACAATAAGGCAAGAATATGCAGCCAGACGGAAGAACAATAGGCAATGAACAAATGCAAAACATGAATGTGGTAGTGCCAATATGAGATAGAGTCTCTTTCTGCAATATACTATTGTCCATATGAAAGGCTCTGGAAAGGCACTTTAGTGGCAACAAACAGTCAATAAGTCCATGGCTGTATACAGAAAAGTGTGCAAATAATAAACAAGGTGCTTGGTATTACCCAGGTGCAGAGGCTTAAACATTACTAAACTGACTATTCAGCTAAATAAATAAACACAAGATTATATACTCATGGAAAAGGATATGACCTTTTAGTCTCTGTAGCAGGCTGGAAGTGTTCCGTTTGTGCTTTGCTCTGAACGCCTCAACACTTGATCTTCCTCTTGAGCAGGAAAGATATTGTTTGCTGGATCAGGTGAAGTTGGCAGAGGAGCAGCAACTGGAGCAGGAACCGAGACAGGGACATATTGATAGCATGGAAGGATAAATTGAGTGTTGTAGAGGGACTCTTCCACAGTAGGTTGTCTGGCTGGTGTTTCCATTGCAGGAATTGGTGTGTAGACCGGCATGACTTGTGGAGGAGGTGATGACATCACCAGTAGATCCTCTTTGGTGCATAGCTTCATGCGGTTCCTGTGCACCATCTGTGGGGCCATTCCGGGTTTCTTCACTTCATAAACATCTGACTCAGGATATGGGGTAGCTGTAACTGTGTATGGCTCTGTTTCCCAGAGTGAATCAAGTTTTCCTGTGCGGTGGTACTTCTTTAGCCATACTTTGTCTCCAACTTGAAGTGGGAAAGCATTAGCTCTTTGATTGTAGCTCTCTTCTTGTTGACGGTGAGCTTCACCCATGCGGTAATCAACAATCTGTTGGGCTTCGTGTATTCTTCGCTGATGCTCTGAGACCCAATCAGTTTTTGGCAGGGGATTGATCACGTCAGGGACTTGGATTCCAAGAGAACGATCTTTTGGGAGCTGACCTTGTCTTCTAAACATCAGATTATATGGCGAGTAGCCAGTAGAACAGTGGACAGTATTGTTGTAGATTTCCACTAACTCGTCAAGCAATTGAGGCCATTCAGCTTGTTTGGTAACAGATGCTGTTCGCAGCATATTGATGAAGGTCTGATTGACTTTCTCGCAGAGGCCATTCCTAGGCGGTAGTGATGAGCGAGTACTAAAAAGCTCGGGTGCTCGAAGCTCGGGCCGAGCCTCCCAAGATACTCGTGTACTCGGCCCGAGCACCGAGCCCAATGTTATCCTATGGGAGACCCGAGTATTTTTGTGAAATGACCCCCCGGCAGCATGTAGAAACCCTAAAAATGCAACAAAAGTCTCAGAAGAGTGCTCAAATGACATGGCATCAGCATGGGGAAGACCCCTTGAAGCATTTATCACTCAAAAGTCACAGCTGTAAACAATTTTGTCCACGTTTTACGCCATTTTTACGGACTCACCAGAAAACCTTCCAAAATGACACCAAAATGAATTTTCATGGCGGAAATGTTAAGGGCACATACCCAATAGTGAGATAGAGCTGGTGTATGTTACTTTTTGAGATTAATACATGAAAGATTTTACGTGAAAACCTTGTGTGGCACTCCGATGTCCAAAACACACGTTTTGTGCTTTTTACTAACGATGTCGGTCATTTTTTTTTTCATTCTATCTCCCGTCGGTCTGTCTCTCTCTGTCTTGTCTGTCCCCCTCTCACAGTCTGTCGGTCATTCTCCCCCTCTCACTCTTACTTACCGTTCCCCGATCACTGCCGCGGCGCTGCACAGCTGTTCAAACTCCGGTGGCTTTTCCTCTTTTGAAAAAGCCGGCCGCTCATTAATCAATCTCGTATTCTCTGCTTTCCTGCTTTTCGGCGCCTATGATTGGTTGCAGTGATACACGCTCCCACACTGAGTGACAGCTGTCTCACTGCACCCAATCACAGCAACCGGTGTGTGTATACTGTGCAGTGAAATAAATAATTAAATAATTAAAAAAAACGGCGTGCGGTCCCCCCAATTTTAATACCAGCCAGATAAAGCCATACAGCTGAAGGCTGGTATTCTCAGGATGGGGAGCTCCACGTTATGGGGAGCCCCCCACCCTAACAATATCAGTCAGCAGCTGCCCAGAATTGCCGCATACATTATATGCGACAGTTCTGGGACTGTACCCGGCTCTTCCCGATTTACCCTAGTGCGTTGGCAAATCGGGGTAAGAAGGAGTTAATGGCAGCCCATAGCTGCCACTAAATCCTAGATTAATCATGTCAGGCGTCTCCCCGAGATTCCTTCCATGATTAATCTGTAAATTACAGTTAAAAAACACACACACCCGAAAAATCCTTTATTAGAAATAAAAAACACTAACAAAGTCCCTCATTACCAATTTATTAACCCCGACAAACCCTCCATGTCCGGCGTACTCCACAGTCCTCCAGCGTCGCGTCCAGCTCTGCTGCATGGAAGTGACAGGAGCTGCAGAATACACCGCCGCTCCGGTCACCTCCACGCAGCTAATGAGATGAGTATAGCGATCAGCTGAGCTGTCACTGAGGTTACCTGGATCCAGCGGTGGATGCAGCGGTGGCCGCGGGTAACCTCAGTGACAGCTCAGCTGATCGCGCTACTCACCGCCGCTCCAGTCAGCTCCATGCACCAACTGAGGTGAGTATAGCGATCAGCTGCTGTCACTGAGGTTAATCGCGGCCACCGCTGGATCCAGCGGTGGCCGGGAGTTACCTGACTGACAGCAGCTGATCGCGCTATTCCCTTCATTAGCTGCGTGGAGGTGACCGGAGCGGCGGTGTCTTCTGCAGCTCCTGTCACTTCCATGCAGCAGAGCTGGACGCGACGCCGGAGTCCGTGGAGTACGCCGGACATGGAGGGTTTGTCGGGGTTAATAAATTGGTAATGAGGGACTTTGTTAGTGTTTTTTATTTCTAATAAAGGATTTTTCGGGTGTGTGTGTTTTTTAACTGTAATTTACAGATTAATCATGGAAGGAATCTCGGGGAGACGCCTGACATGATTAATCTAGGATTTAGTGGCAGCTATGGGCTGCCATTAACTCCTTATTACCCCGATTTGCCAACGCACTAGGGTAAATCGGGAAGAGCCGGGTACAGCCCCAGAACTGTCGCATATAATGTATGCGGCAATTCTGGGCAGCTGCTGACTGATATTGTTAGGGTGGGGGGCTCCCCATAACGTGGAGCTCCCCATCCTGAGAATACCAGCCTTCAGCTGTATGGCTTTATCTGGCTGGTATTAAAATTGGGGGGACCGCACGCCGTTTTTTTTAATTATTTATTTATTTATTTTACTGCACAGTATAGACCCGCCCACCGGCTGCTGTGATTGGGTGCAGTGTGACACCTGTCACTCAGCGTGGGGGCGTGTCTCACTGCAACCAATCATAGGCGCCTGTGGGCGTGGAAAGCAGGGAATATGAGATGGCTGTGTGCAGAGCACAGCGCGCCCGCCGGTATAAAGGCTCGGTCACGCTGTGCGGGCCGGCCAATCACTGCAATTCCACAACTAACAGGGCTGTGGCATTGCAGTGGTCTGCCAGCCAATCCCTGCATGAGGGCTGGCTCTCAAAAGAGCGCCAACATGCAGGGATGAAGACCACGAGTAAAGCACGAGTATTGCAAAATTACTCGGTACCCGCCGAGTAGCCCGAGTACAGTGATACTCGTGCGAGTACCGAGTAGTAACAAGCATACTCGCTCATCACTAATAGGCGGTTGTTCTCAGCTTTTTGCATTCATGGAATTGGCAGAGTTATTGAAATAATTGTGACTCAAAGGCAGATCCACGAACTGTGAGGACTGCCTCAGGGCAACCGTAATGTCTCACATATTCATGGTAGAAGGTGATAGCTGTAGTCCGAGCTGTAAGGTCTTTTACTGGCACAACAGCAACCCACTTAGTATAGTGATCCACCATGGTTAAGGCATACGTGTAGCCTGAACGAGTTGGTGCTAGCTTCACATGATCAAGAGCGACTAGTTCGTTTGGTTTCTGAGAATGGATTGGATGAAGAGGAGCTCTGGCATCTTTCTTACCGACTTTGGTGAGGTTGCAGGCTGGACATTCACTACACCAATTTTCTATGTCTGACCGCATCCCAATCCAATAGAAGCGTTGGCGTATGGTGGCTTCAGTTTTGTGCATGCCAAAGTGCCCAGACTGGTCGTGGTAGGCATCAAGAACAATTCTGGCATCTCAGTGTGGGATTAGAATCTGATGTAGCCTTTCACCTGAAACCGGGTCTAGGGTATTGCGCAGGATCAAGCCCTTTTAAATGAAGAGTCTTTTGCGCTGTCTCCAGAGACGATTAAGCTCAACATGAGGACATCTTCTGCGTCGTCTGACAGATATTCTCCCAGTAGTCAGGTAATCATAGATCTCACCTAGGACACGAGACTCATTGTGAAGAGTTTGCCATCTCGATGGATCTTGGAATAGGACAGGTTTCTGTTGAGGAACTTCATCAGTTTGTGTAGCAGCAACAGCATTCTGTGTAGCAAACTTTTGATAGAAGGGAGGCATCTCAACATCTTCCCACAGATCTTCCTCAGGAGGCTCTTCTCCTTCGGGCAAACGGGATAACACATCGGCATTGATGTTGATCTTGCCACTGCGATACTTAATATTAAAGCAAAAGTTCGCCAATCTTGAAGCCCATCTCTGTTCAAGAGCACCTAGGCGTGCAGTATTAAGATGAAAGAGAGGATTATTGTCCATGTAAACTGTGAAGGGTGTAGCAGCAAAGTAATCTTTGAACTTCTCGGTGACTGCCCACACGACAGCTAGCAGCTCTAACTTGAATGAACTGTAATTGCTATCGTTTTTCTCTGCACCTTTCAAGCTTCGGCTGGCATATGCAATGACTTTCTCTTTGTCATCCTGGACTTGTGATAGTACCGCTCCGAGGCCTTGGTAGCTGGCATCCGTGTAGAGACGGAAAGGGTGGCAGTAGTCAGGGTACGCCAGTATTGGAGGTGAAGTCAATAGACTTTTCAACATCTGAAAGGCAGTTTCTTGATGCTCAGACCAATTAATTGGAAGTCTTCTGTGATAGTTTTCTCTAGGGCAACCCCATAGCAGCTCTGTAAGAGGTTCTGCTATTTGCACAAAATGAGGTATGAAGCGGCGGTAGTAGCCTGCAAAACCTAGAAAACTTCTGATTTCTTTGACGGCTCTTGGGGTGTCCCAGTTGTTCACATCTGAGATCTTTTCAGGATCAGGCTGGATACCTTCGGCACTTACAACATGACCAAGGTAGTTGACCTTCAGCTTGAGCAGATGGCACTTTGATGGTTTTAGTTTCAGTCCATGTTCAATGAGTACCTGGAATACTTCTGCAAGGTGGCATAGGTGATCTTCATAAGTGCGAGAGTATACGACAACATCATCAAGATATAACAGAATGCTCTGGAAGTTGAGGTGACCAAGACATCTTTCCATGAGTCGCTGAAATGTAGCAGGGGCGTTGCATAACCCAAACGGCATACCGTTAAACTCAAAGAGTCCCATTGGGGTGGTGAAAGGTGTCTTCTCTGTATCCTCAGGAGCCACGGGTACTTGCCAGTACCGCTGGTTAAGTCGAGAGTGGAGAAGTATGCAGCTGAGCCAAGAGCGGTGATGGATTCTTCAATCCGTGGGAGAGGATAGGCATCTTTGTGTGTAACGTTATTCAACTTCCGGTAGTCGACACAAAATCTGATGTTACCATCCTTCTTCTTCACCAGGACAATGGGTGCAGCCCATGGGCTTTGACTTTCTCGGATGACTTCAGAATCCTTCATCTCCTTTAACAGCTTCTTTACTTGTTGATAGTTAGCAGGAGGTACTGGACGGTGTCTTTCTTTGATAGGAGGATGATCACCTGTGTTGATCTTGTGCTGGATCAGAGTAGTTTTGCCGAAGTCAAGAGGGTGCTTGCTGAAAGCTTGGCTGTGTCGCTTAGCAAGTTTAGTTACACCATGGATGTATTCCATAGGAGTGTTAGCATCTCCAACATTAAGTTCATTCCACCAGAAGGTATTGGGTGTATTAGAGCCTTTGGGAGTGGCTTTTAACGACTTTGGATGAGCAAGTGTCTCTTCATTTAGGATGTCTTCTGGATCAAGGCTATACAGTTGAGCAACTGAATTAAACTTGTATAGCTCGATGGGCGCATCACTTAGGTTGATTAGCCGTACTGGTACTCTACCGTTTGAGATGGTGACAATACTTCTGGCAGCTTTTACCAGGGGCTGTCCTTCAATATGGATGGAGTCAAGAAGAGCTACATAGTCCTCGTTGTCAATTCCTGGTCGAGCTCGACACCAGACTAGAGTTTCGCTGTTGGCTGACAGGATAACTGGTCATGCATCAGTGATACGCACACGGCAGATCTCACCTTTACTGTTGGCAAACTTCTGTTGGGCGCAGAGCACTTTGATAGTCAACTGAACAGCTTGCCTGTAAGGGGGAGAAGCAGAAGGGAGAGAAGCATGCAAGGCAGCGAGCAATTCAGTAAACACATGGCGAATGACATTCATGCCTAACACTACTGCTGTTGTATCTCCCTCAGCCTCAGTAACAATTACACCTTGACCTGGTAACTTGCGATCACCAATTTGGATTGTGGGTTCCCAGTAGCCTAGCTGGGAAATAGGTTGACCATTACTTGCAATTAAGTCTAACTTTGCTTTACCCACTGGATTCAGGAGATCAAAGTCCCAAATCTTTTCAAAGGCTTGTTGTTCAATTGTGGTGACTTGTGAACCAGTGTCCATTAAAGCTTCTAGAGGTACACCATCGATCCATATGGTTATATACGGGCATTTAGAGATGAACCGGGAAATCCATTGTGATTGTCCCTTTGGGCCCTTGTATTCACCTCCCGAGGGGCGGCCCTTGGCCTCGGGGGTGGCCCGTTTAACTTATAACATTGATACTTGTAGTGTCCAAGACGCTCACAATAAGTACAGTACACACAATCACCAGATGGAGGCCTTCCAGGAGGGGGCCTATCAGGACTCGGCCTACTAGAACAGGGCTCTGGGGAAAATGTCCGGTTTACAGATGATTCACATGCTGCAGGGGGTTGGCCTTTTAGCTCCTTTAAGCCTTGGCATACAGATTCAAGGACTTGGACAAGTGCATCTGTGCTAGGAGGTGCATGACTGAGAGTAAGGGCTTGCACAGACTGTGTGGCCTGCATAGGGGAAACAGGTGAAAGATGACACACAGTAGAAATTCCAGCAGCAAGGTCTGAGGAACGAGGCACAAGAGCATAGCTGGTACAAGGTGAGTCAGTACCCACTACTCGCAGGGCTAGAGCTTTAAAGTCTAAGAAAGTCATGTTTGGATTTTGTGCTGCTAGCATGCGAAGTTGACTTTGTACTAGCCTGAAGTCCAAACCTTCTATGAATCTGTCAGTGATTATGTTTTCTGCAGCAGCAGGATCTACAGTGTCTATTTGCTGTAAAGCCCTGTAGGCAGACTGAAGGGCTAGTGCGTAGACCCTAAGAGTCTCACCTGGTACCTGACATCGGTTGTAAAATTTGAGACGAACCTCGGTGGGTGATATGCGTTCAAATTGTTTTCTCAGGCAGGTGAGGATCTGTTCTACATTGGTTTTCTCGGTAGATGGCCAGGAACGGACTTCCTCAGCAGCTGGTCCATCAAGCTGTCCCAGGAGAAGTTGTACCTGCTGATCGGGAGAGAGTGAGAAAAGCTCAAGAGAATACATAATCTTTTCTTTGAACCCAGCAAGTGTATGAGGCTCTCCTCTATAGCTTGGGAGACTAGAGGTTCCAATGAAGAATGGCATGCTGGTAGCCATGACAGGGGCTGGAACTGGGTTGGCAGCATTAGCCCGTTCCACTGGAGCACTAGCTGATCATGATGATAGAGAGTTAACAGACTCGGCCTGGTCATTATGAAGAGGTTCAGACATTTTGGTGATGAGGCAAGTACTAGCTTGGGAGACTAGAGGTTCCGATGAAGAAGGGTGTGACGACATGGACTCTCATGGGTTAAAGTTTCTTAAAATCCAGCCAGACAGCATGATAGATTGTCTATAGACGGGGGAGAAGTCCCTCATTGTTTTTACAAGACTCTTGTTGACTCAATGTAATTGTGTTGGCCACTGAAAGCTAGACGTATTGTTCTCCAGACATTTCCAGTAACCATTGTATTGTAGTTGTGTATTGATAATGTAATTACCTTAGTAGCCATTGTCTAGTCCGTGACTCCCAGTTTACATGTACACCCTCAGTCTTTCTATGCACATAATTTAAATGAACATTGTCCATGCAGCTTGAAATTCCTCCAATGGGAGAAGCAATCTTGTCCAACCAATCGATGAGGATGCAGTGTATCCAAGTGGAAGGTTGTGGTTATAAAAAGGACTTCTTTAAGCCACCAGGGGTTGTTGATGGATGCTGATGGATCCAGTCTAAGCTCTTTGGAGCTGACTAGAGGATCAGGATATCTTATGGCTTGAATCTAGGGACTCCGGATCCGGTTGGAGACCATATCCACAGCCTAGGGATTTCGACTCCGGCTGCCAGGATTTTAACATCAAACCAGGACTACCTAAGGAGGACACTCAGGTTGGGACAGTTCAGTCACCTGTTACAGACTTTGCAGACCTCAGACAGCTTGGAACCTGTGAGGCATGGACATTCTAAATCCCTGGCAACTCTGTTGCCTGTTACATTTGTGTGTTTTGCTGATTATGTGTTATGTGCTGTTAATTGTTTGGGGATCCAATAAAGTCTAATTATTGTGGTTCCCTCACCCTGTGTTGTCTGAGTAGTGTTACGCCCACGGTTAAGGAGGCCGGCGTTCAGTTGGGATGAGCCCTGAGCCACGCTGTCTTTCTAAAGGCGGCGGGTTTTAGTGGACGAGAGCGCCCACTGAGCCCCGTGTCTCCTTAAAGGGCATGCTGGTAGCCATGACAGGGGATGGAACTGGGTTGGCGGCATTAGCCCGTTCCACTGGAGCACTAGCTGATGATGATGATAGAGCATTAACAGACTCGGCCTGGTCATTATGAAGAGGTTCAGACATTTTGGTGATGAGGCAAGTACTGTCTCTTTCAGAATAATGATGACACTGTAGCTTTAAGGGATGCACTATTATGTACCAACACAGTCATTGAGATGGAAGGCTCCCCCTCTTGAATATAGCACTGCTGTGAATGAGGATTTGCACTTGTTTGAGTAATCTGGAAGGCAGGAGCGTAGATAGGCACAGAGGAATGATCCTGTTCGTGATGCCAAATTTGACCTTTGTAAGGGCCCAGGGACAGAGGACCTCAAATGTTCTATATGTCACAGTTGCTGTTCTGGCACAAGGGTGCAGGGGCCATGTTCCCTGGGTGGTCTACAAGGCCCTGATGTTCCTTGCTATCCACCCCCACACAGTATCCACAGCTGATGGACAGTCCACAGACACCGTCTTGGGGATAACAGTTGCTTTAATACAGCAGGAACAAAGGAAAACAACACGGAATATACAGTATGTTTCACGGTCTTTTGTGGGTAGGCCACAGCAAATACAGCTTGTTGTTGAATGCTGAAGTGTAATTAGGGTTCTGTAGCTTTAAGAGCACAATTTGCTTCAGATGTAATACTGGTATGCCTTTAGAAGCAGGTTCAGAGTCGCTTGAGCTTAGAGGGTAGATATAATAAAATTTTACAGACCTGGATCTCTGGGGTTAATTTCACTTCTAGTTCAGACACGTGCAGTACATGTAAGCAAATGTAGATAGTTGCCCAGTGCGCTACGGGGACCGGACGGCTGGTGCGTGGACAATGGCATGAAAGCCACTAATATTGCAGTGGGGTGGGAGACCCTCAAACTTCCCCAATCTGCGTGCAGTAGGGTCTGGTATATAATCAGTAAGCCCTACTGTCTGAAGAGATGCACAATGTATATCTGGCCAGTGAGGATTCATGATAGGAAGCCTTCAGCATATTGGCTGTAAAAGTCAGGAAATGCTGAAATTCTAGGCCTCGGGCCTAGCAGAAGTCTTGTGGTGAAGAGAAACTCCACATAATGTCTTCCCTCAGAGGAGACTCAGCCAGAACCCGCTCATTCCAGTTCTTTCCAGACAGAGGCTGGAGAGTAGCTCCACCTATTGAGCCATGTGACCAAGAACTAGCCAATAGGATAACACCCAATGAACACTTCAGATTCTTACAGTTTTCACCAGTAGATGGTGCTAGAACACAACAAATGAAAAATGTTTTACTTATAACATATAGCATAATATTACATATATGTGAATGTACTTAAAGAAATAGACACAATCTGGACCGGGCTACTACAGATGCACAAACGAGCACCGCGTACCGGAGAGATGTACTGACAGGACCTAGCAATGACGTCTAGCCATGTGACCAGTCTGTAGCCAATGAGATAATAGACACATGACTGGTCACATGGCTATTTTGACGTCACGATAGGTCCTATGCTGGTGCTGGTTACCAGGAGGACGCAGCGATTATCGGAAGGAAAAGCGGCGGGGGACAGAGTGCAGGACGAGTCGTGGGGACCTGTAAGTGTTATGGCAATGTTTATTACCTGTATGTGTACATTTATAATGTGTTGTTATGTGTTTGTGTTTGCCTCCTACTGGTTTCAATGGGGTTCAAGAGGGTCCTACGAACCGAACTCGAGCCTTTAGGGGGTGGTTTATCTCTACTATTTATATGTGTTTTTGTGAATTTCTCTTTAAATATATATGTGTACATATGCATGTATGTGTATGTATCTGTAAATGTCTATGTGTGGATGGGGCCCACTGAGACTCTTTTGCCCAGGGCCCACAAGAACCTGGAGCCGGCCCTGTGTACATCTATAGATAACAAGCCCCAAAGCTGCTATACAACAGCCTCTATACAGTATGTGCACACTTAAGTGCATGCAGAGGGAATATAACTGCTGTATTGTGTCCTCTGCAGTATATACCCCTTTATCTGGATATATAGGGCATCGGGTTCCATAGCTGTTGCATGTCTGCCTTTACAGTAAGTACACCCTTAGACATATACAAAGTCAGAATGATCCGAATTGTTCTCTTGTAAATTCAGTTTTGTTTCTGTTTTCAGATTAAGTAATAAATCTCAAGTGTAGTTAGTTCCTCTACATGGAAGGCATTTATGGTGCCCCTGAGGCTCAGTCGCCACAGGGTACTGCATCTCTTTTAAGATGTAGTAGTCATTCCGGGTAAGAAGAGGATACCAACTGGTTTTCACTTACAAAACATTCACACAGAGATCTACACAATCCCCAGCCCATGAGTTAGCTAGTTATACAACACAGGAGGTCAGACAGCCTGGGGAATTCCCGGTTACCAGGGCAACAGCCACTAAGAGTCATCCCAAGGGTGGGGGCTGCCTGAGGAAGTGAGCAAACACAAATGGTTTTGAGTCAGATCAGTCTGGGACAGAGCAGCAACAACAGGTCCCTGGGGTGTGTGCAACCCAGCTTCCCTCAGGGAGACTGCCCATGATGCAGGCTTCACAGCTATCTCGGGAAAGGAGAATAGTCTGAGACTTTGAACAACACGGTACCTGGAAGGAGTTCTTCACAGCTTTTCTAGGTGGAACTGGCCAGACTGGAAGAGGGAACCAGTGGAGATGGTGAGACAGAGGAGAATATGGTAGCTGAAGGTCAAGCCTAACCGTTCCCACAGTGCCAGCGCTGACAGGGTGCAGAAGCCCTAGGGCAGATTATACTCTATGTTGTCTGCCAGAATCTGCATGGGATGGGGATTTCAAGTCCCATCACACCCATTTTCCCAGAGCACAGTGACACAAAAGATCTGGGGTTGGGATTGCAGCTAGGCCCCATGGTGAGGATCTGCACCACCTGCATATGGGAAGGGACACTTAACGTTAACAGAGACACTGGAGTCCCCAAGCTGCTTTAAGCCATGGGGATCCACAACCAAGCGCAAGGAAGGGAGGTCTCACACTCCACAGACACCTGTGATTGCCTCTGATTTACCTGGGATCGGCTGAGGCCCATTGCGGCAGAGAGCGGCACTTCCGGGGCATCTTAAGAACTGTGAGTAAAAAAGAACTTTTAATCGCAGTCCTCTGTGTCATCCCTGTCTTTGCCGGCACCGTCGTCCCGCGCGTCGGCGCTCCCGTGGACTACTGCCTTCGTCATCCACCTGGGGGGAGCGACACCATCCCATCTGCCATAACACCTGCCCCGGCGAGGAATTCTGCAGCGGCGGCTAATCCCTGGCCACATACCACAGGTGGCGTCACGACAAACTCTCCCAATATCCCCACTTTCCCTTCATCTGCTGTACGCCTCGAGGCAACAGAAACGGGCAAGGGCACCCATGACATCGCCTGAACCAAACTGCATTGGCCCGGCAACGAGTAAGTTAACCACCTGCCCCGTGGGGCGCTACACATTGATAGATGGCAAAACTATTGGCTTTAACATTTTATTTAATCTTTTACTGTCAATGCCTTTTGCATTTTAAAGCCTTAAATTCTAAGTAAATCTGCGTCTGACCTTGTAGAGTCAATGAAAGAGAATGGGTGTCTGGAAATGTGCAATATGCAGGAATTCAATCCAGCTGATGTAGAAGTGAGATAGCATAGACCAGTGCGTTATCACGAGTCAAGCCATTAATACTGCAGATGGAGGGAGCGTCAGCTGCACAGAAGGCATCGGCTGCTGTGCTCTTCACATTACCTTTAACTAACATTATTATTTTGTACTTTTTCATTGTGAATTCAGCAACATAGATGAAGCTTCACCCGACACACCGCCCAGTTCTGCCGTTAAGAGCAGAAAATGAACATTTCTTTCCAGCTATTCAAGTAGTGCTGGCTTTTTACATGCGTTATATCAATTGAGATTTCCAAGACATTTAGCCAAGAAAACGGAGAAGACAGATTCTTAGAATCACAAGAAATAACTTTCACTTTTGTATTATTTATCACCTATAAGGGTGTGTTATAAGGGTTATAAGACAGATAAAGTTAAAAGGCTGTACTGTGCACAATTTAGCTTTATTGGGTTTATTATAGGGGCCCCATGATGCTGAAGACAAACATGATCTTTAAGTGGGTTAGTGGGGGACAGGATGAAGTGGGGCATAATCTGTATCAGGGTATAGTTGCAGTATAATCAGTGACAAGGTGTAGGGACGGTTTAATTACTGACAAGATGCCTTTGGGATATACAGTGGGTGAAATAATTATTGAAGACATTACCAATTTTCTAACTAAATTTATTTCTAAAGATATAAATTTCTCACTAGATGTCGGTAACAACCTATCTAATCCCCACAGGCAAAGAAAGCAAACCATAGATGTCCATAAATTTAGTGACGTGTAATAATGAAAAATTACACAGTGGAAAAAGTATTGAACACATTACTGAAAGGTAATTAATTCAAAAACCTTTGTTGTTGATGAAGCTTCCAGATGCCTCTTGTATGGAGAAACTGATTGCCTGCATTGATCAGTTGGGATATTGGCCCATTCTTCCACACAAACACTTCACATCCTGAAGGTTCCATTTGCTCCTTCTTTGAATGTTGAGCTTTACTTCCTTCCAGGTCCAGCTCCGTTTTTTTGTGAGCCCAGGGTAAAAGAGTCTCAGTGGGCCCCATGCACACACAGACACATACCTACACAGATATGCACACTAGAGTTGAGCGCGGTTCGTGGTTCGTGGTTCTCCAGTTCGCGGCTCGAGTGATTTTGGGGCATGTTCTAGATCGAACTAGAACTCGAGCTTTTTGCAAAAGCTCGGTAGTTCTAGAAACGTTCGAGAACGGTTCTAGCAGCCAAAAAACAGCTAAATCATAGCTTGGTTTCTGCTGTAATAGTGTAAGTCAAACTATTATCACATTTCAGTGTATAGTGTGCGTGAACAGCGCCTTCAGATCACTGCTGTTTCTATAATGGCGATCGCCATTTTTTTTTTTTTTTTTTCTTGTCTTCCTTCCCTAAGCGCGCGCGTCTTGTGGGGCGGGCCAGCATGTCAGCCAATCCCAGACACACACACAGCTAAGTGGACTTTGAGCCAGAGAAGCAACGGCATGTGTGATAGGATCTGCATGTCACATGTCCCTGCATTATAAAACCGGACATTTTCTTCACGGACGCCATTATCTGCCTTCTGCGTCTTTGGTGTCAGACATCACTGTCGCAGCTCCGTCTTCCTGAGTCCTATAGCCGATACAGCTGTATGCGCTGCATACACAGCGTTAGACAGCTTAGGGAGAGCACTTTATAGCAGTCCTTTTAAGGGCTCCAACCGGCAGGGTCAGAGAGCCATAGGTGACAGGTCCTGCAAACAGCAACAGCGTCTGTGTAGCCCAGGTCAGGGATTTCCTACCTGCATTTCACCATTAGGAGGGAATAGAAAGGCAGTCTTCCATTCCTCTACCCAGAGCACCACAATCCTGCCACTGTACCCTCTTGTCCTCTGCACACTCCAACTGATAACTAAGCCATTATACTAGCAAACACTCAGTGTACCTAGTGGCATCCTATACGTGGCTATTGGACTTTGCTATAGTCCCACTAGTGCAAAGACATTTGCAGAGCGCGTCTGCCTGCATTGCACACTACAACTCATTCTAACCAAGCCATTATACTAGCAAACACTCAGTGTACCTAGTGGCATCCTATACGTGGCTATTGGACTTTGCTATAGTCCCACTAGTGCAAAGACATTTGCAGAGCGCGTCTGCCTGCGTTGCACACTACAACTCATTCTAACCAAGCCATTATACTAGCAAACACTCAGTGTACCTAGTGGCATCCTATACGTGGCTATTGGACTTTGCTATAGTCCCACTAGTGCAAAGACATTTGCAGAGCGCGTCTGCCTGCGTTGCACACTACAACTCATTCTAACCAAGCCATTATACTAGCAAACACTCAGTGTACCTAGTGGCATCCTATACGTGGCTATTGGACTTTGCTATAGTCCCACTAGTGCAAAGACATTTGCAGAGCGCGTCTGCCTGCGTTGCACACTACAACTCATTCTAACCAAGCCATTATACTAGCAAACACTCAGTGTACCTAGTGGCATCCTATACGTGGCTATTGGACTTTGCTATAGTCCCACTAGTGCAAAGACATTTGCAGAGCGCGTCTGCCTGCGTTGCACACTACAACTCATTCTAACCAAGCCATTATACTAGCAAACACTCAGTGTACCTAGTGGCATCCTATACGTGGCTATTGGACTTTGCTATAGTCCCACTAGTGCAAAGACATTTGCAGAGCGCGTCTGCCTGCGTTGCACACTACAACTCATTCTAACCAAGCCATTATACTAGCAAACACTCAGTGTACCTAGTGGCATCCTATACGTGGCTATTGGACTTTGCTATAGTCCCACTAGTGCAAAGACATTTGCAGAGCGCGTCTGCCTGCGTTGCACACTACAACTCATTCTAACCAAGCCATTATACTAGCAAACACTCAGTGTACCTAGTGGCATCCTATACGTGGCTATTGGACTTTGCTATAGTCCCACTAGTGCAAAGACATTTGCAGAGCGCGTCTGCCTGCGTTGCACACTACAACTCATTCTAACCAAGCCATTATACTAGCAAACACTCAGTGTACCTAGTGGCATCCTATACGTGGCTATTGGACTTTGCTATAGTCCCACTAGTGCAAAGACATTTGCAGAGCGCGTCTGCCTGCGTTGCACACTACAACTCATTCTAACCAAGCCATTATACTAGCAAACACTCAGTGTACCTAGTGGCATCCTATACGTGGCTATTGGACTTTGCTATAGTCCCACTAGTGCAAAGACATTTGCAGAGCGCGTCTGCCTGCGTTGCACACTACAACTCATTCTAACCAAGCCATTATACTAGCAAACACTCAGTGTACCTAGTGGCATCCTATACGTGGCTATTGGACTTTGCTATAGTCCCACTAGTGCAAAGACATTTGCAGAGCGCGTCTGCCTGCGTTGCACACTACAACTCATTCTAACCAAGCCATTATACTAGCAAACACTCAGTGTACCTAGTGGCATCCTATACGTGGCTATTGGACTTTGCTATAGTCCCACTAGTGCAAAGACATTTGCAGAGCGCGTCTGCCTGCGTTGCACACTACAACTCATTCTAACCAAGCCATTATACTAGCAAACACTCAGTGTACCTAGTGGCATCCTATACGTGGCTATTGGACTTTGCTATAGTCCCACTAGTGCAAAGACATTTGCAGAGCGCGTCTGCCTGCGTTGCACACTACAACTCATTCTAACCAAGCCATTATACTAGCAAACACTCAGTGTACCTAGTGGCATCCTATACGTGGCTATTGGACTTTGCTATAGTCCCACTAGTGCAAAGACATTTGCAGAGCGCGTCTGCCTGCGTTGCACACTACAACTCATTCTAACCAAGCCATTATACTAGCAAACACTCAGTGTACCTAGTGGCATCCTATACGTGGCTATTGGACTTTGCTATAGTCCCACTAGTGCAAAGACATTTGCAGAGCGCGTCTGCCTGCGTTGCACACTACAACTCATTCTAACCAAGCCATTATACTAGCAAACACTCAGTGTACCTAGTGGCATCCTATACGTGGCTATTGGACTTTGCTATAGTCCCACTAGTGCAAAGACATTTGCAGAGCGCGTCTGCCTGCGTTGCACACTACAACTCATTCTAACCAAGCCATTATACTAGCAAACACTCAGTGTACCTAGTGGCATCCTATACGTGGCTATTGGACTTTGCTATAGTCCCACTAGTGCAAAGACATTTGCAGAGCGCGTCTGCCTGCGTTGCACACTACAACTCATTCTAACCAAGCCATTATACTAGCAAACACTCAGTGTACCTAGTGGCATCCTATACGTGGCTATTGGACTTTGCTATAGTCCCACTAGTGCAAAGACATTTGCAGAGCGCGTCTGCCTGCGTTGCACACTACAACTCATTCTAACCAAGCCATTATACTAGCAAACACTCAGTGTACCTAGTGGCATCCTATACGTGGCTATTGGACTTTGCTATAGTCCCACTAGTGCAAAGACATTTGCAGAGCGCGTCTGCCTGCGTTGCACACTACAACTCATTCTAACCAAGCCATTATACTAGCAAACACTCAGTGTACCTAGTGGCATCCTATACGTGGCTATTGGACTTTGCTATAGTCCCACTAGTGCAAAGACATTTGCAGAGCGCGTCTGCCTGCGTTGCACACTACAACTCATTCTAACCAAGCCATTATACTAGCAAACACTCAGTGTACCTAGTGGCATCCTATACGTGGCTATTGGACTTTGCTATAGTCCCACTAGTGCAAAGACATTTGCAGAGCGCGTCTGCCTGCGTTGCACACTACAACTCATTCTAACCAAGCCATTATACTAGCAAACACTCAGTGTACCTAGTGGCATCCTATACGTGGCTATTGGACTTTGCTATAGTCCCACTAGTGCAAAGACATTTGCAGAGCGCGTCTGCCTGCGTTGCACACTACAACTCATTCTAACCAAGCCATTATACTAGCAAACACTCAGTGTACCTAGTGGCATCCTATACGTGGCTATTGGACTTTGCTATAGTCCCACTAGTGCAAAGACATTTGCAGAGCGCGTCTGCCTGCGTTGCACACTACAACTCATTCTAACCAAGCCATTATACTAGCAAACACTCAGTGTACCTAGTGGCATCCTATACGTGGCTATTGGACTTTGCTATAGTCCCACTAGTGCAAAGACATTTGCAGAGCGCGTCTGCCTGCGTTGCACACTACAACTCATTCTAACCAAGCCATTATACTAGCAAACACTCAGTGTACCTAGTGGCATCCTATACGTGGCTATTGGACTTTGCTATAGTCCCACTAGTGCAAAGACATTTGCAGAGCGCGTCTGCCTGCGTTGCACACTACAACTCATTCTAACCAAGCCATTATACTAGCAAACACTCAGTGTACCTAGTGGCATCCTATACGTGGCTATTGGACTTTGCTATAGTCCCACTAGTGCAAAGACATTTGCAGAGCGCGTCTGCCTGCGTTGCACACTACAACTCATTCTAACCAAGCCATTATACTAGCAAACACTCAGTGTACCTAGTGGCATCCTATACGTGGCTATTGGACTTTGCTATAGTCCCACTAGTGCAAAGACATTTGCAGAGCGCGTCTGCCTGCGTTGCACACTACAACTCATTCTAACCAAGCCATTATACTAGCAAACACTCAGTGTACCTAGTGGCATCCTATACGTGGCTATTGGACTTTGCTATAGTCCCACTAGTGCAAAGACATTTGCAGAGCGCGTCTGCCTGCGTTGCACACTACAACTCATTCTAACCAAGCCATTATACTAGCAAACACTCAGTGTACCTAGTGGCATCCTATACGTGGCTATTGGACTTTGCTATAGTCCCACTAGTGCAAAGACATTTGCAGAGCGCGTCTGCCTGCGTTGCACACTACAACTCATTCTAACCAAGCCATTATACTAGCAAACACTCAGTGTACCTAGTGGCATCCTATACGTGGCTATTGGACTTTGCTATAGTCCCACTAGTGCAAAGACATTTGCAGAGCGCGTCTGCCTGCGTTGCACACTACAACTCATTCTAACCAAGCCATTATACTAGCAAACACTCAGTGTACCTAGTGGCATCCTATACGTGGCTATTGGACTTTGCTATAGTCCCACTAGTGCAAAGACATTTGCAGAGCGCGTCTGCCTGCGTTGCACACTACAACTCATTCTAACCAAGCCATTATACTAGCAAACACTCAGTGTACCTAGTGGCATCCTATACGTGGCTATTGGACTTTGCTATAGTCCCACTAGTGCAAAGACATTTGCAGAGCGCGTCTGCCTGCGTTGCACACTACAACTCATTCTAACCAAGCCATTATACTAGCAAACACTCAGTGTACCTAGTGGCATCCTATACGTGGCTATTGGACTTTGCTATAGTCCCACTAGTGCAAAGACATTTGCAGAGCGCGTCTGCCTGCGTTGCACACTACAACTCATTCTAACCAAGCCATTATACTAGCAAACACTCAGTGTACCTAGTGGCATCCTATACGTGGCTATTGGACTTTGCTATAGTCCCACTAGTGCAAAGACATTTGCAGAGCGCGTCTGCCTGCGTTGCACACTACAACTCATTCTAACCAAGCCATTATACTAGCAAACACTCAGTGTACCTAGTGGCATCCTATACGTGGCTATTGGACTTTGCTATAGTCCCACTAGTGCAAAGACATTTGCAGAGCGCGTCTGCCTGCGTTGCACACTACAACTCATTCTAACCAAGCCATTATACTAGCAAACACTCAGTGTACCTAGTGGCATCCTATACGTGGCTATTGGACTTTGCTATAGTCCCACTAGTGCAAAGACATTTGCAGAGCGCGTCTGCCTGCGTTGCACACTACAACTCATTCTAACCAAGCCATTATACTAGCAAACACTCAGTGTACCTAGTGGCATCCTATACGTGGCTATTGGACTTTGCTATAGTCCCACTAGTGCAAAGACATTTGCAGAGCGCGTCTGCCTGCGTTGCACACTACAACTCATTCTAACCAAGCCATTATACTAGCAAACACTCAGTGTACCTAGTGGCATCCTATACGTGGCTATTGGACTTTGCTATAGTCCCACTAGTGCAAAGACATTTGCAGAGCGCGTCTGCCTGCGTTGCACACTACAACTCATTCTAACCAAGCCATTATACTAGCAAACACTCAGTGTACCTAGTGGCATCCTATACGTGGCTATTGGACTTTGCTATAGTCCCACTAGTGCAAAGACATTTGCAGAGCGCGTCTGCCTGCGTTGCACACTACAACTCATTCTAACCAAGCCATTATACTAGCAAACACTCAGTGTACCTAGTGGCATCCTATACGTGGCTATTGGACTTTGCTATAGTCCCACTAGTGCAAAGACATTTGCAGCACGTCTGCCTGCGTTGCACACTCCAACTAATTATAACTAAGTTGCATTGTCAGGGATATTTATTCTTTATTATTCTGCTGTTAATAAAGCTAGACCACCACTGCAATCTTCACCACCTCTCAATTTTTACTACCACATTTTCAGTCCACAATCTTGTCGCAATCAACATGAGTGGCAAAATGACAGATGCTGGTGGAAAGGGGAAGAGGCGTGGTGGAAAAGGCAAAAAAGGTTTTGTCCGTGGGGAAGGTGGCAAAGCTCCATTATCATCTGCTGAAGATAGACCATCTACCAGCAAAAGTAAGATGTCTACTACTTACCGTGGACAATCCGATGTGCTCCCTTTTTTACGGACACGAACAACAGGAAGAAAGGTAGATGATGGGCAAAAAAGGAAAATGCTTGAATGGATCTCAAGTGGTCCAACAAGTGCCCTCTCAGCCACTTCAAGTACCGCATCCAAAAAACACCAGTCCTCTGAGTTGTCATCCCAATCACACTTGATTTCTCCCAGCTCTGAAGTCTCCATCAGCCCTGCACAGTATGGTGGAACTGAGATGGCTGAGTCTGCAGAGCTGTTCAGTCACACTATAGCCTGGGAATCAGAGGTCTGCTCCCAAGCTACAGTGAGTACAGAACAGGAAATGGTCTGCAGTGATGCCCAGAACCTTTGTGACTCAGATTCAGGCCGTGAGGACCAAGTTTCTGAGCATAATGTTGACCCTTTGTCACAAACTGTAACACCTGTGGTTATAGACAATGAGGAACATACTGATGAAGATGAGACGCAGATACCCGATTGGGATGACAACTTAAATATTCCGTCAGGGCAAGAAGAGGCTCGGTCTGAGGGGGAGGGGAGTGCAAACACAACAATTGATGATGACGTTCTAGATCCCACCTACTGTCAACCCCCAGTCAGGCACTCGAGGAGGTCAACAGAGGCGGTGGAGGAGGATGCAACCGACGACGAAGTTACCTTGCGCCTTCCTGGACAGAGTCGGAGCACTGGTAGCACGTCTACAACTGCATCCTCAGCCACCACTCTGCCTATGAGCATTATTCGGGGTGGATCAACAGGTCGCATGGCCTCTAAGCCTTGCCTAGCCTGGTCCTTTTTTCACATCGAAAAAGATCGCCCAACTCATGTGATATGTAACATTTGTCATGATTCTCTTAGTAGAGGTCAAAAGCTCAGCAGTTTGACAACTTCTTCCATGAATCGTCACATGAATAAATATCATAAGTCCCGGTGGGAAGCTCACCGTGCTGCAATGCGGCCTAGCGGAGCGAACCATCCACCGCCCGCCCCTTCCACTGCATCCGCGCGCTCTTCATCTTCTAGGACTGTGGGGACAGCTGCCACACCTGTTTTTCCACGCAAAACTTCCACCACTGTAACCGCAACAGGCAGTTTGCTTGTAAGGTCGTCAGTTGGTTTGGAAGGGGAAACAAGTGAGTGTGTACAGCTCTCTCAGACATCGATAGCACCAACGTTGGATGAAGGCAACATCATGTCTCCGCCTGCACTTTCCTCACAAACCTGCATTTTTCCAGGGACACCCTACTCAACACCGTCTACACACAGCAGCCAGATCTCTGTCCCTCAGATGTGGTCAAATAAAAGGCCACTTCCTCCGACCCATGACAAAGCTAAGAGGTTGACTCTATCCCTCTGTAAGCTGTTGGCTACCGAAATGCTGCCTTTCCGCCTAGTGGACACACAGGATTTTAGAGACCTTATGTCTGTCGCTGTGCCCCAGTACCAGATGCCTAGTCGCCACTACTTCTCTAAGAAAGGTGTGCCCGCGCTACACCAGCATGTCGCACACAACATCACCGCTTCCTTGAGAAACTCTGTGTGTGAACGGGTGCATTTCACCACCGATACTTGGACCAGTAAGCATGGACAGGGACGTTACATGTCGCTGACTGGGCACTGGGTAACTATGGTGATAGATGGTGAAGGGTCTGCTGCACAAGTCTTGCCGTCCCCACGACTTGTGTGTCAATCCTCTGTCTGTCCAAGTTCCGCCACTGCTTCTGCATCCTCCACCTCATCTGGGTCCTCCACCTCCGCCCCAAGCCTGCCTGGTCAGGCCACCAGCGTTCTCACTGCGCAGAAGGAATCACGCACCCCTCATTACTATGCTGGCAGCAGAGCGCAACGGCATCAGGCGGTCTTTAGCTTGACATGTCTTGGTAATAAGAGTCACACAGCTGAGGAGTTGTGGTCAGCTTTGCGGTCCGAGTTTAATAAATGGTTGTCTCCACTCAAACTGCAGCCTGGTAAGGCCGTGTGCGACAATGCTGCAAACCTGGGTGCGGCACTTCGCCTGGGCAAGGTGACACACGTACCTTGTATGGCTCACGTGTTGAACCTTGTCGTGCAGCAATTTTTAACACACTATCCCGGCCTAGATGGCCTTCTGAACAGGGCACGAAAACTGTCAGCTCACTTCCGCCGTTCAAGCGCCGCAGCAGAGCGACTTGCATCGCTCCAGAAGTCTTTCGGCCTGCCGGTTCATCGCCTGAAATGCGATGTGGCGACACGCTGGAATTCAACTCTCCACATGTTACAGCGACTGTGGCAGCACCGCAGAGCCCTGGTGCAATACGTCATGACGTATAGCCTGGGCCAACGAGATGCAGAGGTGGGGCAGATCACCCTGATGGAGTGGTCTCAGATCAAGGACCTATGCACCCTTCTGCACAGTTTCGACATGGCGACGAATATGTTTAGCTCTGACAATGCCATTATCAGCATGACGATTCCAGTCATTTACATGCTGGAGCACACGCTAAACACTATTCGGAGTCAGGGGGTGGGACAACATGAAGGGGAGGAACTACAGGAGGATTCATATGCGCAAGGGACAACAACATCACGAAGGTCCAGACGTTCATCATCACCAACGCAGCAGGCATGGGACCATGGGGGACAGGGATCGACAAGGGCGCATAGTAGCAGGCGAAATGTTGAGCAAGGTGCAGGAGAACATGAAGAAATGGAGGACGAACTGTCCATGGACATGGAAGACTCAGCGGATGAGGGAGACCTTGGTCAAATTTCAGTTGAAAGAGGTTGGGGTCAGATGTCAGAGGAAGAAAGAACGGGTAGCACCTCTATGCCACAAACACAGCATGGACTTGGTCCGCATGGCTGCGCAAGACACATGAGTGCCTTTTTGTTGCACTACCTCCAACATGACAGTCGTATTGTCAAAATTAGAAGTGATGATGACTACTGGATTGCCACACTATTAGATCCCCGGTACAAGTCCAAATTTTGTGACATAATTCCAGCCATAGAAAGGGACGCACGTATGCAGGAGTATCAGCAGAAGCTGTTACTAGATCTTAGCTCGGCTTTTCCACCAAACAACCGTGCAGGTGCAGGGAGTGAATCTCCCAGTTGTAACTTGACAAACATGGGACGGTCTCGTCATCTTCAACAGTCTACCCGTACCAGTAGGACCTTTTCTGGTGCCGGTAACAGCAATTTTATGGAATCTTTTCATAATTTTTTTAGACCCTCTTTTGCAAGGCCACCAGAGACAACAAGTCTGACACATAGTCAACGGCTGGAGAGGATGATACAGGAGTATCTCCAAATGAACATCGATGCCATGACTGTGCAACTGGAGCCTTGCTCCTTTTGGGCTTCAAACCTACAAAAATGGCCAGAGCTCGCAACTTACGCCTTGGAGATTTTGTCGTGTCCAGCTGCCAGCGTTGTCTCTGAACGTGTATTCAGTGCTGCTGGGTGTGTGCTGACAGATAAGCGCACGCGTCTGTCCAGTGACAATGTGGACAGACTGACGTTCATCAAAATGAACAAGTCATGGATCCAGAAGGAATTTACTACCCCTGTGTCATCCTGGGGAGAGTAAATGCTTGTGGATTTGGAATGTGCTTGATGCAAATCAAAACATCCTGTTTGCAACTAGGGCCCAAGTGCTGCCACTGATGGGGTGGGTGTCTGTGTGGCCCAATTTTTGGAAAAAAGGGAGACTCCGCTTGGAGTAACCCTTGCTTGCTGTGTTTTTAAAAGAAGCCAAGATGAACAGAGCTGGGATCAGGAAAGACTTTGCTACCTACCCCGGTGTCATCCTGGGGACGGCTAAGAATAGCGTATTTTTGAATGTGCTTGATGCAAATCAAAACATCCTGTTTGCAACTAGGGCCCAAGTGCTGCCACTGATGGGGTGGGTGTCTGTGTGGCCCAATTTTTGGAAAAAAGGGAGACTCCGCTTGGAGTAACCCTTGCTTGCTGTGTTTTTAAAAGAAGCCAAGATGAACAGAGCTGGGATCAGGAAAGACTTTGCTACCTACCCCGGTGTCATCCTGGGGACGGCTAAGAATAGCGTATTTTTGAATGTGCTTGATGCAAATCAAAACATCCTGTTTGCAACTAGGGCCCAAGTGCTGCCACTGATGGGGTGGGTGTCTGTGTGGCCCAATTTTTGGAAAAAAGGGAGACTCCGCTTGGAGTAACCCTTGCTTGCTGTGTTTTTAAAAGAAGCCAAGATGAACAGAGCTGGGATCAGGAAAGACTTTGCTACCTACCCCGGTGTCATCCTGGGGACGGCTAAGAATAGCGTATTTTTGAATGTGCTTGATGCAAATCAAAACATCCTGTTTGCAACTAGGGCCCAAGTGCTGCCACTGATGGGGTGGGTGTCTGTGTGGCCCAATTTTTGGAAAAAAGGGAGACTCCGCTTGGAGTAACCCTTGCTTGCTGTGTTTTTAAAAGAAGCCAAGATGAACAGAGCTGGGATCAGGAAAGACTTTGCTACCTACCCCGGTGTCATCCTGGGGACGGCTAAGAATAGCGTATTTTTGAATGTGCTTGATGCAAATCAAAACATCCTGTTTGCAACTAGGGCCCAAGTGCTGCCACTGATGGGGTGGGTGTCTGTGTGGCCCAATTTTTGGAAAAAAGGGAGACTCCGCTTGGAGTAACCCTTGCTTGCTGTGTTTTTAAAAGAAGCCAAGATGAACAGAGCTGGGATCAGGAAAGACTTTGCTACCTACCCCGGTGTCATCCTGGGGACGGCTAAGAATAGCGTATTTTTGAATGTGCTTGATGCAAATCAAAACATCCTGTTTGCAACTAGGGCCCAAGTGCTGCCACTGATGGGGTGGGTGTCTGTGTGGCCCAATTTTTGGAAAAAAGGGAGACTCCGCTTGGAGTAACCCTTGCTTGCTGTGTTTTTAAAAGAAGCCAAGATGAACAGAGCTGGGATCAGGAAAGACTTTGCTACCTACCCCGGTGTCATCCTGGGGACGGCTAAGAATAGCGTATTTTTGAATGTGCTTGATGCAAATCAAAACATCCTGTTTGCAACTAGGGCCCAAGTGCTGCCACTGATGGGGTGGGTGTCTGTGTGGCCCAATTTTTGGAAAAAAGGGAGACTCCGCTTGGAGTAACCCTTGCTTGCTGTGTTTTTAAAAGAAGCCAAGATGAACAGAGCTGGGATCAGGAAAGACTTTGCTACCTACCCCGGTGTCATCCTGGGGACGGCTAAGAATAGCGTATTTTTGAATGTGCTTGATGCAAATCAAAACATCCTGTTTGCAACTAGGGCCCAAGTGCTGCCACTGATGGGGTGGGTGTCTGTGTGGCCCAATTTTTGGAAAAAAGGGAGACTCCGCTTGGAGTAACCCTTGCTTGCTGTGTTTTTAAAAGAAGCCAAGATGAACAGAGCTGGGATCAGGAAAGACTTTGCTACCTACCCCGGTGTCATCCTGTGGACGGCTAAGAATAGCGTATTTTTGAATGTGCTTGATGCAAATCAAAACATCCTGTTTGCAACTAGGGCCCAAGTGCTGCCACTGATGGGGTGGGTGTCTGTGTGGCCCAATTTTTGGAAAAAAGGGAGACTCCGCTTGGAGTAACCCTTGCTTGCTGTGTTTTTAAAAGAAGCCAAGATGAACAGAGCTGGGATCAGGAAAGACTTTGCTACCTACCCCGGTGTCATCCTGGGGACGGCTAAGAATAGCGTATTTTTGAATGTGCTTGATGCAAATCAAAACATCCTGTTTGCAACTAGGGCCCAAGTGCTGCCACTGATGGGGTGGGTGTCTGTGTGGCCCAATTTTTGGAAAAAAGGGAGACTCCGCTTGGAGTAACCCTTGCTTGCTGTGTTTTTAAAAGAAGCCAAGATGAACAGAGCTGGGATCAGGAAAGACTTTGCTACCTACCCCGGTGTCATCCTGGGGACGGCTAAGAATAGCGTATTTTTGAATGTGCTTGATGCAAATCAAAACATCCTGTTTGCAACTAGGGCCCAAGTGCTGCCACTGATGGGGTGGGTGTCTGTGTGGCCCAATTTTTGGAAAAAAGGGAGACTCCGCTTGGAGTAACCCTTGCTTGCTGTGTTTTTAAAAGAAGCCAAGATGAACAGAGCTGGGATCAGGAAAGACTTTGCTACCTACCCCGGTGTCATCCTGGGGACGGCTAAGAATAGCGTATTTTTGAATGTGCTTGATGCAAATCAAAACATCCTGTTTGCAACTAGGGCCCAAGTGCTGCCACTGATGGGGTGGGTGTCTGTGTGGCCCAATTTTTGGAAAAAAGGGAGACTCCGCTTGGAGTAACCCTTGCTTGCTGTGTTTTTAAAAGAAGCCAAGATGAACAGAGCTGGGATCAGGAAAGACTTTGCTACCTACCCCGGTGTCATCCTGTGGACGGCTAAGAATAGCGTATTTTTGAATGTGCTTGATGCAAATCAAAACATCCTGTTTGCAACTAGGGCCCAAGTGCTGCCACTGATGGGGTGGGTGTCTGTGTGGCCCAATTTTTGGAAAAAAGGGAGACTCCGCTTGGAGTAACCCTTGCTTGCTGTGTTTTTAAAAGAAGCCAAGATGAACAGAGCTGGGATCAGGAAAGACTTTGCTACCTACCCCGGTGTCATCCTGGGGACGGCTAAGAATAGCGTATTTTTGAATGTGCTTGATGCAAATCAAAACATCCTGTTTGCAACTAGGGCCCAAGTGCTGCCACTGATGGGGTGGGTGTCTGTGTGGCCCAATTTTTGGAAAAAAGGGAGACTCCGCTTGGAGTAACCCTTGCTTGCTGTGTTTTTAAAAGAAGCCAAGATGAACAGAGCTGGGATCAGGAAAGACTTTGCTACCTACCCCGGTGTCATCCTGGGGACGGCTAAGAATAGCGTATTTTTGAATGTGCTTGATGCAAATCAAAACATCCTGTTTGCAACTAGGGCCCAAGTGCTGCCACTGATGGGGTGGGTGTCTGTGTGGCCCAATTTTTGGAAAAAAGGGAGACTCCGCTTGGAGTAACCCTTGCTTGCTGTGTTTTTAAAAGAAGCCAAGATGAACAGAGCTGGGATCAGGAAAGACTTTGCTACCTACCCCGGTGTCATCCTGGGGACGGCTAAGAATAGCGTATTTTTGAATGTGCTTGATGCAAATCAAAACATCCTGTTTGCAACTAGGGCCCAAGTGCTGCCACTGATGGGGTGGGTGTCTGTGTGGCCCAATTTTTGGAAAAAAGGGAGACTCCGCTTGGAGTAACCCTTGCTTACATTGTTTTTAAAAGAAGCCAAGATGAACAAGTCATGGGTCAGCAAAGACTTTGCTACCTACCCCGGTGTCATCCTGGGGACGGCTAAGAATAGCGTATTTTTGAATGTGCTTGATGCAAATCAAAACATCCTGTTTGCAACTAGGGCCCAAGTGCTGCCACTGATGTGGTGGGTGTCTGTGTGGCCCAATTTTTGGAAAAAAGGGAGACTCCGCTTGGAGTAACCCTTGCTTGCTGTGTTTTTAAAAGAAGCCAAGATGAACAGAGCTGGGATCAGGAAAGACTTTGCTACCTACCCCGGTGTCATCCTGGGGACGGATAAGAATGGCGTATTTTTGAATGTGCTTGATGCAAATCTAGCTGTGAAGTGTACAACTGGGGCACAACTGCTGCCACTGAATGGGTGGGTGTGTGTGGGGCCCAATTTTTGGAAAAAAGGGGAGACTCCGCTTGGAGTAACCCTTGCTTACATTGTTTTTAAAAGAAGCCAAGATGAACAAGTCATGGGTCAGCAAAGACTTTGCTACCTACCCCAGTGTCATCCTGGGGACGGCTAAGAATAGCGTATTTTTGAATGTGCTTGATGCAAATCAAAACATCCTGTTTGCAACTAGGGCCCAAGTGCTGCCACTGATGGGGTGGGTGTCTGTGTGGCCCAATTTTTGGAAAAAAGGGAGACTCCGCTTGGAGTAACCCTTGCTTGCTGTGTTTTTAAAAGAAGCCAAGATGAACAGAGCTGGGATCAGGAAAGACTTTGCTACCTACCCCGGTGTCATCCTGTGGACGGCTAAGAATAGCGTATTTTTGAATGTGCTTGATGCAAATCAAAACATCCTGTTTGCAACTAGGGCCCAAGTGCTGCCACTGATGGGGTGGGTGTCTGTGTGGCCCAATTTTTGGAAAAAAGGGAGACTCCGCTTGGAGTAACCCTTGCTTGCTGTGTTTTTAAAAGAAGCCAAGATGAACAGAGCTGGGATCAGGAAAGACTTTGCTACCTACCCCGGTGTCATCCTGGGGACGGTTAAGAATAGCGTATTTTTGAATGTGCTTGATGCAAATCTAGCTGTGAAGTGTACAACTGGGGCACAATTGCTGCCACTGAAGGGGTGGGTGTGTGTGGGGCCCAATTTTTGGAAAAAAGGGAGACTCCGCTTGGAGTAACCCTTGCTTGCTGTGTTTTTAAAAGAAGCCAAGATGAACAGAGCTGGGATCAGGAAAGACTTTGCTACCTACCCCGGTGTCATCCTGGGGACGGATAAGAATGGCGTATTTTTGAATGTGCTTGATGCAAATCTAGCTGTGAAGTGTACAACTGGGGCACAACTGCTGCCACTGAAGGGGTGGGTGTGTGGGGCCCAATTTTTGGAAAAAAGGGAGACTCCGCTTGGAGTCACCTTGCGGTGTTTTACATGACTTTAGAAGGGCGTGCCATGCCTATATCTGTGTGTCCTCCTCTTTTTCCTTGTCCAGCTGTTTTGTTTTCGCATGAGTACATGTCCTTGTCACTTTCCCATGTGTTTGTGTTGTGTTGTGAGTTGTTTGTCACCTTTTGGACACCTTTGAGGGTGTTTTCTAGGTGTTTTACTGTGTTTGTGATTGCCTGCCATTGTTTCCTATGGGCTCGAGTTCGGTTCGTCGAACGTTCGACGAGCCGAACTCGAGCCAGACCCCCCGTTCGGCGAACCGCCTCGAGCCGAACCGGGACCGGTTCGCTCATCTCTAATGCACACATACAGGCATACGTACATATACATATTTGAAGACAAATTCACAAAAATACATATAAACAGATATAAATATATACACATACACACTGACACACATAAATACACACATCATACATGCACACACAGATACTTTAGAGCAATTTTTAATATCGGGAACCCGGCAGCAGTCTTCCTCACATCCACACTTGTCTCCTGTCCAGCTCTTCTCGGGCATGTGGCTACTCAGGGCACACTGTGCGATGTCTGTCATTATCAGACATGGCCACACACTGCACATGGAGATGGCTGTATTTACATTACAGGGAGCATAAATAGCACAAGGAGGCATACACGTGACTGGGATCACTAGGGTACATAAACATTACTGGGGGGCATAGACATCCCATGGGGGCATAAATGATGCTAGGAGGCATACAAGGTATCGTGGTTAGTGGGTAGTATACACGTTACTGGGGCTAGTGGGCGGCATACACATACTGGGGATGCTGAGAGGCATACATGTTACTGGGGCAGCTAAGAGGCATACACACTACTGGGGCTGCTGAGGGGCATACATATTACTGGGGCCACTGAGGGGCATATACATTACTGGGGCCACTGAGGGGCATACACATACTGGAGCAAAAAACAAAAAGCCAGCACCAAATGTGCACTTCAGCACTAAAAATTCCAAACTGTACTTATTATAAAATTTTGAGATTTTTGGCAAAAAAATTGCAATTTCTTGAGCTACCTCGCCACGTCACGGCAAATCTCATTTGAGGCAGTCCTACACTAAAATATTTTTATAAAATGTGCCATACGGCCTCACATATTTAGTGCTGGCTTTTTGTTTTTCTTCATTGAATTGGTCGGTGGCTGACCCCCACTTTGCTATGCACCCCAATTTGGGATGTATTCCATCTGTCTAGATTTTAGCGGTTGGTGACTGTTCACATTGTCATCAGGCCCTGTCCACAGGCTATTTACTTCATGCAGCATTTGCCTGGACCTGTCCTGCCCACAGCCATGACTCAGTCATGGGTACGGGATTGAAATAGACCAGGTGAGTGCTGCTAAGAGCAGTTCTACTATTCATATGTGAGGCCGTATGGCACATTTTATAAAAATATTTTAGTGTAGGACTGCCTCAAATGAGATTTGCCGTGACGTGGCGAGGCAGCTCAAGAAATTGCAATTTTTTTGCCAAAAATCTCAAAAAATGTTATAATAAGTACAGTTTGGAATTTTTAGTGCTGAAGTGTACATTTAGTGCTGGCTTTTTGTTTTTCTTCATTGAATTGGTCGGTGGCTGACCCCCACTTTGCTATGCACCCCAATTTGGGATGTATTCCATCTGTCTAGATTTTGGCGGTTGGTGACTGTTCACATTGTCATCAGGCCCTGTCCACAGGCTATTTACTTCATGCAGCATTTGCCTGGACCTGTCCCGCCCACAGCCATGACTCAGTCATGGGTACGGGATTGCAATAGACCAGGTGAGTGCTGCTAAGAGCAGTTCTACTATTCATATGTGAGGCCGTATGGCACATTTTATAAAAATATTTTAGTGTAGGACTGCCTCAAATGAGATTTGCCGTGACGTGGCGAGGCAGCTCAAGAAATTGCAATTTTTTTGCCAAAATTTTTTATAATAAGTACAGTTTGGAATTTTTAGTGCTGAAGTGCACATTTAGTGCTGGCTTTTTGTTTTTCTACATACTGGAGAAAGTGGGGGGCATACATATTACTGGGGCCAATGGGAGGCATTCACATACTGTGGATGCTAAGGGGCATACACGTTACTGGGGCAGCTATGAGTCATACACATTACTGGGGCTTCTGAGGGGTATACATATTACTGGGGCCACTGAGGGGCATATACATTACTGGGGCCACTCAGGGGCATACACATACTGAAGCCAGTGGGGGGCATACATGTTACTGGTAGAGATGAGCGATGTTCGAGGTTCGCCAATTTCATCTTCGAGTGATTTTGGGGGGGTGTTCGAGTCATTCGACGAACTCGAACGATTTGCTAAAAGTTTGGCAGTTCGAGTTACGTTCGAGAACGGTTCGATCACCAAAAGCGTGGCTTTTTACAGCTACGTGTGCAGGGAGCCATCGATGGCAGCCTGCGGTACGCTGGTAACCAGGGTTAAATATCGGGTATCCAAGCAAAGCGCTTTGCTTAGTAACCCGAAGTTTACCCTGGCTACGTGTGCAAAAATCCCCGAAAGCCACACAGAAGCACTTCCGTGTGACTTCCGTCGGATGCCACTGCAGTCTGTGTCCCGCTCCAGCCCCAGCCCCGCGGCTGCCCGCTCAGCAGTGTCCACAGCTGCCTGCACTGTACGGTGTCCGTAGCTGCCCACACTGCAGTGTCAGCAGCCATGGGGATGAAAAGCGCTGCTGTCAGGAGGTTAGTAAAGTTCCTTACCTGCGGTGATGAAGTCCTGCCCTCCCGACGTCAGCGCTGTCACTGTCCTCCATGGCCGCCGCTTGTCACATCTCCTCTCGCTGCCGTCCCGAGACTGTCACTAGCGGTGATGTCACTGGCCGCTCGCGATACGTGGTTGTGAAGGCGGCGGTCATTGAACTCAGTGACAGCTCTGCTATCAGGAGTGCAGCGATCACCACAGGTAATGTACCTCGCTATCCTCCTGACAGCAGCACTTGTCATACCCTGCAGTGACAGCTCTGCTATCAGGAGTGCAGCTATCACCACAGGTAATGTACCTCGCTATCCCCCTGATAGCAGCACTTGTCATGCCCTGCAGTGACCTGGGCTGACCTATTGATGTTAGCTCAGGTCACTGCATTGCTCTCCCAGTCAATGTGGAACATTCTGTTCTTCATTGACTGGGACATTGACTATGGTATGGATCGTCATGGGACCCCCTTTGATTACACCAGACCTAGATTTGTTTTTCTTTCTAATAAATTGGCGAAAGAGGGAATGTTTTGGGGAGTGTTTTTTCAAACAAAAATGTGTTTGTAGTCTATTTTTTTTTTATTACTGACTGGGTGGGTGATGTCAGGTATCTGATAGATGCCTGACATCATGAACCCCAGGCCTTGATGCCAGGTGACATTACACATCTGGTATTAACCCCATATATTACCCCGCTTGCCACCACACCAGGGCAACGGGATGAGCTGGAGCGAAGCACCAGGATTGGCGCATCTAATGGATGCGCCACTTCTGGGGCGGCTGCGGCCTGCTATTTTTAGGCTGGGGAGAGTCCAATAACCATGGACCTCCCTAGTCTGAGAATATCAGACCCCAGCTGTCCGCTTTACCTTGGCTGGTGATCCAATTTTGGGGGGACCGCCACGTGTTTTTTTTTTAATTATTTCATAGTGGTGATAACTGTAATTGTTTAATTTCATTAGGGAATTGTGTGTCTGTGTTTGTCTGTGATACTTTGAAAAAGCAAGAAAGAAAAAAAAAAGTTGTCTTGTGATTTAATTAGTAGTATTAGCCACACCTGTTTCTAGAAGCTTCTGGCAGCTTCTCGTAGTCCTTGTGGAACTATATGAACCAGCCAGAACAAGCGAGGTTTTGAGTGTGCGAGGAACTACAGCAAAGTGCGGGGATTTCAGATAAGTGTGGCATAGTTTAAACACAATTTCATAGTTTGACACAATTTCATAGTTTGAATTTATCCTTATACGTTTCCCATTGTTTTTTTTTTTTTCTTTGTTTTTCTACTTTACTGTTTATCCCCATTTAATAGGTGCTCCATGAACAATGCTACCAGGTGTGTATCTTGTCAGATGTATGCATGCCTTGAGCAGCCGTTCGAAGGTAATTATGTCTGCACTCGATGCAAGCATGTTGCGTATTTGGAAGCCAAGGTAACTGATCTAAATAACTAGCTTGCAACACTCAGGGGCATTGCAAACCTGGAGAGGAGTTTAGAGCTCACTGAGCTTTCTCTGGCTGGGGCCAGTGATATGGAGGAGGCTGGAGGTGGGGAAGATCAGGACCCAGAGGTAGGTAGCTGGGTAACAGTTAGAAGAAGAGGTAGGGGGAAAAGTGTCAGGGAGCCTAGTCCTGACCTGGCACAACCTAGTAAATATGCCTGTATGGCTGATATTAGGAATGCAAGGCCAGGACTAGGGTCACTACAGCAGGACGTTGCTCTTTACAACCAGGAAAACGACTGCTGTAGGAAGGAGGGAAATAGGAGTGCAGCAAAGCCCAGACAGATGTTGGTGGTAGGGGACTTTATAATTAGGCGGACAGACAGGGTCATCTGTTGCAAGACCGTAAATGCAGAACAGTGTGTTGTCTGCTGGGTGCTCAGGTTCGGCATATTGCGGATCGGATAGACAGATTGCTGGGTCGGGCTGGGGAAAACGCAGCGGTCATGGTGCACATTGGTACTAATGACAAAGTTAGAGGCAGGTGGAATGTCCTTAAAAATGATTACAGGGAACTAGGAGAGAAGCTGAAGTCCAGGACCTCCAAGGTGGTGTTTTCAGAAATACTACCGGTGCCACTAGCGTCACTAGAAAGACAGCAGGAGCTTAGGGAGATAAATATGTGGCTTAGAAATTGGTGCAGGAAGGAAGGGTTTGGGTTCATGGAGAACTGGGCCGACTTCTCAGTCAGCTACAGGCTCTACGGTAGGGACGGGCTGCACCTCAATGGGGAGGGTGCAGCTGTGTTCGGGAAGAAAATTGTCAGACGGATGGAGGAGCTTTTAAACTAGGATCTGGGGGGGAGGGAGGGTAGTGGAGCAAAAAAGGGGATAGATAGAGCAGATACAGACAGTGAGACGGTAGGGGTAAATGAAGGATTAGGGGGGGATGGGACATGCGAGGAATGTAGGGAGGCTAGGAGTAATAAAGGTGTTAATAGTATTAAATGTCTACTGGCAAATGCAAGAAGTCTTGCAAACAAAATGAATGAATTGGAGACTCTTATGTCAACCATGGATTATGATGTGGTGGGCATTACGGAAACCTGGCTGAATGAAAGCCATGACTGGGTGACAAACATACAGGGTTATAGTACATTTAGGAGGGACAGGAAAGACAAAAAAAGGTGGTGGGGTGTGTATATTTATCAAATCTAACCTAAAACCTGTGTTGAATGATGACATTGGGGGGAACTGCAAAAATGTAGAGTCAGTATGGGTAAATGTACATGGGGAGGGGAATAATGCAAAAATGCTAATTGGAGTTTGCTATAAGCCTCCTAACATACCTGAACAAATAGAGGGTGAAATGCTGGAACAAATTGAAAAGGCAGCTAATAATAATCGGGTTCTTATTATGGGGGATTTCAACTATCCAGACATACAGTGGGACATAGAATCTTCTGGTTGTGCTAAAAGCTGTAAATTCTTATCTACTATTCAAGACAATTTCCTCTCTCAGATGATAGATGAACCGACGAGGGGAGATAATTTGCTAGATCTGGTCCTGTCAAACAGACCGGATACAATTTCAGATCTACAGGTTCGGGAGCACTTGGACACCAGCGATCATAATATGATAAGCTTCAAAGTAATATTCAATAGAAAATTTCAAAGGGGAAATGCTAAAACCTGGAATTTTAGGAAAGCTTATTTCCACAAATTAAGGGAAGAGCTTAAATGTGTAGATTGGTACAAAGTCATGGTAACTGGGGATACTGAACATAAATGGGGAAAGTTTAAGCATATACTGCTAGAGTCCTGTAAAAAAACTTATACCCTCTGGTAATAAAATGTCCAGGAATAAAAAGAAACCACTATGGATAAATAAGACTGTACAAAGTATAATAAAACAAAAACAAAGGGTGTTTAAAATCCTAAAGGCTGAGAATACAGAAATAGCATTTCAGAAGTATAAAGATATCAATAGGAAATGCAAAAAAAATCAAACAAGCAAAACTAGCTACTGAAACAAAAATCGCCAATGACATTAAAATAAATTCCAAAATCTTTTATAAATACATAAATGCCAAAAGGAAAACAAAGGATAGTATTGGCCCCTTAAAATATAATAACAAGTTAGTTGTAGAGGACAAACAAAAGACTGAGATATTAAATAGGCATTTCTCATCTGTATTCACCAAGGAACTGACTGTACCAGGGATCATTCAACAAGTGAAAAATCAAAGTTCACCACCCGATATAATTAATTTAACACAAGAAGAAGTACGCCTACGTCTGAGTAAATTAAACATTGACAAATCCCCAGGGCCAGATGGCATTCATCCACGAATATTGAGGGAATTGAGCTCCGTAATCGACAGACCACTGTATCTCATCTTTTTAGACTCGCTTGTAACAGGGTTGGTGCCTCAGGATTGGAGGATTGCTGATGTGGTACCGACATTTAAGAAAGGTAAGAGGGTAGATCCAGGCAACTACCGTCCAGTAAGCCTGACATCAGTAGTATGCAAAGTTTTTGAGGGCATTTTAAGGGATGACATGCAAAAATATATTGCAGAAAATAATATAATAACTGACAGTATGGATTCATGAAAGATAAGTCATGTCTAACCAACCTGTTGGGGTTCTATGAGGGGTAAGTGCAAACCTGTATATTGGTAATGCAGCTGATGTAATTTATTTGGACTTTGCAAAGGCATTTGATACTGTACCACATAATAGCCTCATACTAAAGCTCCAGAAGCAAGGACTAGGGGAAACTATATGCAACTGGGTAAGGAATTGGCTAAACATAGGAAACAAAGAGTAGTCATAAATGGTACATTATTTAAATGGGCTATAGTCAGCAGTGAGGTGCCGCAGGGATCTGTGCTAGGACCAATTTTTTTTAATCTCTTTATTAATGACCTTGTGGATGGGATTGATAGTAAAGTGTCAGTCTTTGCTGATGACACCAAACTATGTAGGATATTAAAAAATGACCTTGATAGTACAATATTACAAAAAGATCTGGATAAGATGTCAGAATGGGCAGATACTTGGCAAATGAGATTTAATGTTGATAAATGTAAAGTAATGCACCTAGGACGGAGTAATCCTATAGCTGTGTATACATTAAATGGAAGTAAACTTGGGACTACAGATCAGGAGAAGGACTTGGGTATTCTCATTACAAATAAGCTGAGCAGCAGCACTCAATGTCAGGAAGCAACTGCTAAAGCAAGCAAGATTTTAGGGTGTATAAAAAGAGAGATTAGATCCCGTGATCCCAACGTATTGTTACCCCTCTATAAATCACTTGTAAGGCCACATCTGGAATATGGGATCCAGTTTTGGGCTACACATTTTAAAAAGGACATTCAGAAGATAGAGTCAGTTCAAAGGCGGGCAACTAGACTACTACAAAGAATGGAAGGCCTCCCATATGATGACAGGTTGAAAAAGCTAGATATGTTTAGGTTAGAAAAAAGACGTCTCAGAGGAGATCTTATTTATATGTATAAATACATGTGTGGTCGATATAAAGGACTGTCACATGACTTATTTCTTCCAAAGACAATACTAAGGACCAGGGGGCACTCACTGCGAGTGGAAGAAAAGCGATTCCGACAGCTAAATAGGAAAGGGTTCTTTACAGTTAGAGCAGTCAGACTGTGGAATGCGACCACAAGAGGTAGTAATGGCAGATACTATAACAGCTTTTAAAAAAGGGCTGGATGATTTCCTCAGTGCACACAACATTGTTGGTTATAAATGACTTAGTGACCAAATGTAGAACTGGTGGAGGAAGATTGAACTAGATGGACCTAGGTCTTTTTTCAACATAAGTAACTATGTAACTAAATTATTTAATTTAAAATAACAGCATGGGGTGCCCTCTGTTTTGGATTACCAGCCAAGGTGAAGCTGCCAGCTGTGGTCTGCAGGCTGCAGCTGTCTGCTTTACCCTAGCTGGCTATCAGAAATAGGGGGAACCCCACGTCATTTTTTTTTTACATTTATTTATTTTTTTGGCTAAATACAAGGCTAAGCACCCCTTAGTGCCACATGAAAGGCACCAAAGGGTGCAAAATAACAAAATGCAAGAGATTGGTACATATGGCTCAGTGGTTAACACTGCAGTCTTTCAGCGCTGAGTTCCTGGGTTCTAGTCCCACTAAGGACAACATCTGCAAGGAGTTTGTATGTTCTCCCTGTGTTTGCGTGGGTTTCCTCCGGGTACTCTGGTTTCCTCCCACACTCCAAAAAAACATACTGATAGGGACCTTAGATTGTGAGCCCCAATGGGGACAGTGTTGCCAATGTATGTAAAGCGCTGTGGAATTAATAGCGCTATATAAATGAATAAAATTATTATATATGTGTCTTTCTGCCATTATAATGACAGAAAAGACTGATATGAAGTGTACAAGCACAAGAAAATCCCAAGAGCGCTCTACTAGAGGTGATCGAGGTTCGAGTGATTTTTGGGGGTGCTCATGATCGAACTTGAACTCAAGCTTTTTGCTAAAAGCTCGATAGCTCGAGTTACGTTCGAGAACGGTTCGATCAGCGAAAAGCCTTGCTATTTACTAGCTGGCTTTTCACTGTAATAGTGTGAGTCACTGTGATTCACACTATTATCAAATTTCAGCGTATAGTGTGCGGGGGGGACGCGGTTTAGATCTGTGATGCTGATAGAATGCCGAATGCTATTTTTTTTTTTCCTAAGCGCGCGTGCAGTGGGGCAGGCCAGGATGTCAGCCAATCACAGACACACACACAGCTAAGTGTACTTTTTGCCAGACAAGCAAGGGCATGTGTCATAGGCTGTGAATGTCCCATGTCCTTGCCTTATAAGTACGGGGTTTTTCCCTCATGCCGCCATTATCTGATTTCTTTGTGTGGGTGACAGTCACCGCTCACGCTGCTGCTGCCGCCGCTCCTGCTGTGTACGCTATACACACAGCGCTGTACAGATTAGGGACTGCAGTTTTTTTCAGCCCTTTTCAGGGCTGATTTCCAGGCGCTCAGAGCCATAGCTGACAGGCAGGTCTGTGGAAACGCTGTATACAGCTTAAGATAACAGCGTCTGTGTACCTAAGCTCAGGGAATTCCTTGCTGCATTTCATCATTAGGAGGAATAGAAAGTGAGGCTTCCTTTCCTGTCCTGGTAACCACAGAAGCCGGGCACTGTACCCACCTGCCCACTTTTGCCACGCAGTTTTATTTGCCCAAAGAGCTGACACTTTTGCTGCCATCCTAAAAGTGTCTGGAATACTAATTTAAAGAAGCAAGCACTGTGGAAAAAAGAAGCGCAATAGGGTCTTACCCGAGTGATTTTAGGGTGATAAGAGTAAAATACTGTTACGGGGGGGCCGGTAGATTAGGACCAGGGGGTATATATCCTAATCACCAGTTGGGGCCCACCGTGCTCCAGATGACAAAGGAGCTGCTGGCACCTGAGTGTTAGGCGGAGACTATAGAGCTGGATGGCTCTGAGATAACCCAGGAACTCTGGGAACCGGTCACATGTGTTGGGACACGTCAGACCGGACGACAACCCGATTAGCGTTTTGGTGCACCTAGCGCTACACCAACCACGTGTGCAGGAAACACGTCAGGCCGGGTGGTAACCAGGTAGCGTTGACCGGAAGACCGCCACGAAAGCGCCCTGTCGGCCACGTGTGTAGGACACGTCAGGCCGAGCGGTCCTCCGATTAGCGTTTCTGGCCACCTCTCGACTGGCCACGTGTGTGTAGGACACGTCAGGCCAGATGGGTACACCAGTAGCGTTGACCGGGAAGCCGAGGAGGATAAGGAACACCCTGTTAACTCCACAGGGGTCCTGGGGTACACTGTCCGTGCGCGTAGAGGGCACAACCGGACAGGTGACGCAGCAGGTGCGTTGTCCGTGTGCGTAGGGGGCACAATTGGACAGGTGGCACAGCAGGTGCGTTGTCCGTGTGCGTAGGGGGCACAATTGGACAGGTGGCACAGCAGGTGCGTTGTCCGTGTGCGTAGGGAGCACAATCGGACAGGTGGCGCAGCAGGTGTGTTGTCCGTGTGCGTAGGGGGCACAATCGGACAGGAAGAACAGCAGCCGCAACCCAGTTAACGCCACTGGGCTGCTATAGCAAGACTGGAACGGCAGGAGGGAAGCACGGCGCCTGACCCTGATGTGCCGAGCCACGAATCTTGGCGTGACAGGCACCGTTCGCCTAACCCTACCTACCGCTTCCCAACATAGGCTTATGCCGCAATGAGGCTCTAACATGGAGGTGTGCTCTGACTGAGCAAATGTGAAGACTGCGCACCTCCATGTTGTCTCCAGCCCCTTTTATAACCTGGGTCCTCCCCAAACCCAGGGTGGAACCACCAAGGTCCAATAGCAGAGTGCCATGTCATCAGTGACGTCACATGCAACCTATCCGGAACCGCCACGTCATTGATGACCTCATGGCAACCACGCCCCAAACACTTCACCAGTCATCGTCTGACGACCAATACTGAGGTGCCAGATCATAGGGGCAGGCCTCTGCGAGCCAGTCCGGAGTTGCCACGTCATCAGGACACCTGACACCCTCTGCCCTATCAGGGCCTGCCACCTCACGGACATGCTCAGTGAGGTCCTTACCGGACCTAGCCTCTGATACACTAAGTGCCTGAGCCACAGGCTTAGAAAGCAGACTATCAGTTTGAGCATGCTCAGTAGGCACATCCCAGAACTTAGACACAGCACGAAGTCCAAGTACCTGTGCAAAGAGGCTGTTAGGGTTAATTGTGGGAGCATGCTCAGTAGCCTGAACTGAGGACTTAGTCTCAGACATAACACAATCAGGCTGAGCATGCTCACTAGGCAAAACACCGGGCTTATACTCTGGCTGGGGTAAATCGGCGCACGCATGTGCACTAGCCGCCTCTCCACACTTAGACGTGGTGGAAGGAACAGCCAACTGGACGACCCGAGGCACGGCCAAGAATGGCAGCCGGCGCCTGGGCGCAACAGGAACCGCAGCAGGCTGCTTGCGGCTATGGCGGCGCCGGTTCGTAACAAATACACTCACCAAATAGAGTTGTGAAAGTCACAACTACTATGCATGCATAGAATCCAGGCCAACGGCAGCAGCACCCAGGATGGCTGATAACGGAGAGTAGTGAAGTAGGGCTTTCAAGGCCGCGCCAGTGACCACTATGACCGATTGTAAGATCAATGTTTCTTTTTATTTCATATTCAGGTCAACGCGTTTCTGGAGTCTCTGCTCCCTTCCTCAGGACATACAGGAAAAAGTACATCAAATCCCTAATTCAGTACGATTATTGGCAAGGGGGGATATCTGTTCAATGGGAGTAATCCTCAAACGGGATTTTCCTTTATGTACCAGGGTCACATGTCTGGAAAGGCCGTGTAACAAGAACCCTATTTTTATATTATGCCTGTGTGAGTTAAGTCTGTTATGGAGAGGCTGTGTCGTCCTACCCACATAACGCTTATTACACTCACACTCTATTAAATAAATTACAAAATCCGATTGGCATGTGAGATGGCCTTTAATAGAAAATTCCGTCCCCCCTGGGACTGACCCAAAAGAGACCCTTCTGTGTTGAATGATATTACAACATAAACAATTTTTTACTAGGCATTTATATGCCCCCAGAGGTTTATTAGTGGTGATAACCATATCATTATTTCTAAGTCTACTCGGGGCCAAGTGATTTTTCAAACTCGAAGCCCTGCGGTAGGTGATTCCAGGCTTCAGAGGTATGATATCCTTTAGAAAAGGATCATTAAGAAGGACTTTCCAGTGTTTAAAAATGATATCCTTCACTATTTTACTATCATCACTGTATGTCATTAAAAAATTGGAAGAAAAAGATATATTATTCTCCTTACTATCGGGATGGTAGGTCTTGGTGATAAGATCAACCTGTTTCAGAGTTGTATTCGCATTGTATGCTTTTTTGACCACTGAAAAAGGGTATTTTTTATCCAAAAATCTACCTTTTAAAATCCCTGCTTGTTCCTGGAAATCTGTATCACGGGTGCAGTTTTTCCGTATCCTCTGAAACTGATTCTTAGGAACATTTATTAACCATTTATTATAGTGGCTACTAGTGAAATCAATATAGCCGTTATTGTCAACCTTTTTAAAAAAGGTCTTGGTATAGATAGACCCTCTCTCTTGTATGATCATTAAATCTAGGAAATCTATCATGTCTGATTTAATTGTAGGAGAAAAATTGAGTCCCCAATTATTGTTTTTAATGCGTTCCAAGAAGGAATGTAGGTTGTTTTCTGAATTATCCCAGATCATGAATAAGTCATCAATATATCTCTTGTAGATTATCACATGTTTAAAGTATTCAGAATTATATATATATAGTAGTTCAAAAAGGCCCATAAAAAGATTAGTGAAGGTTGGTGCTACTTTTGAGCCCATCGCTGTGGCACAGCATTGATGATACACAGTATCCTGAAAAGTAAAATAGTTATTCTCTAATATAAATTTCATTCCATCGTATAAGAAGTTTTTTTGCTCGACAGGTAACCTATCGTCAATACAAAGAAACTGTTTGAAGCATTCAAGACCTAAGTCGTGAGCGATATTAGTATACAAGGAGGCTATATCGAGTGACACAAATAGAAAAGATTCTTTCCACTCAATGTCTTTTATGAGATTTATGAGATGTGTAGAATCCCTTAAATAACTTTTCAAACTCAAAACATGAACCCTCATGATCCGGTCCAGATAAGCTGCCAGATTTTCCGTTAAAGACCCGATCCCCGAGATAATCGGTCTCCCCGTAGGATTCTGTAGGCACTTGTGTATTTTAGGTAAATGGTAATAAAATGCCATCTTCAGATTTTTTACATCAAGAAAATGAACCTCTTCCTTACTAAGTATTCCTAAAGATGCTGCCCTTTGTATTAGTGATCGATAATTGAGGGTGGCTTGTTTGTATAATTCAATGCTTACAACCTCATAATGTACGGGGTTAGACAGATTTCTGAGAGCCTCCTGAATGTATGTGGTCCTATCTTGTAGTACAATACCCCCTCCTTTATCAGCATTCCTGATTATCAGATGGGGGTTAGTTTTAAGGGAAAACAGGGCTTTTTTCTCCTCACTGGTTAGATTAGTCTTTAGTGGGATTTTTCTAAAATTAAGATTTTTTATGTCTTCTAGTACCAGGTCATTGAAGGTTTTTAGGTGGTGTCCTTTACTTTGTAATGGGTAGAAATTAGATTTCAATTTTAGGTCTGTATGAAGAAAGCTATCAGATATCTCAGTACTCTTATCAATAGGATTGAATTTATTGATCTGAAAATGTCGGGTCAATGTTAACTTTCTAATAAATTTTTGAAAATCTATATATATATTAAAATCGTTAGAATTAGTTGCAGGACAAAAGGAAAGCCCTTTGGTTAGAACATCACGTTCCCCTTTGGACAAAATATGACTTGATAAATTAAAGATTCCCAGATTATTATTTTTTATTAATTTAGACTTTTCTTCTCTTTTTTGTTGGACCCCAATCCCTGCTCTGGTCCCTCTATAATGTTTTTTCTTTCCCCCCCCCCTGGGTGTCAGGAAATTGGTTATATGCACCTGGGTGTTTTTTGCAACAGGTAAAAAAGGTACACAAGCATCACCTTTTAGGGAATTATCAACTATAATGGTGTTACTTTCAGGGTTGACCAGGGTGGGAACAACCGGCAGTGCTGGGATAGATAACTCGTCAGACCCCTGGGGGGTGGGTAAGGGGACATACTCATCATGTGTAGAAAGTTCTAAAAGGTCAATGAAATCTTTGTCAGACCCCCCCATTATTGATCGATGTGGGATCAGGCATGTCATGCTCTAAATCCAGATCCCTGGTTTTTCGGATCCTTTCAATCTGCAGCCTCAGGGCCTCTAATTGTCTTCTTGTTTCAGCAAAATTCCGGGGTTCTAAGCTCCCTCTTCCCACAAAGGGGGGCTCTTTACCAGACAAGTCAGGGGAAACCTCTTCTAGATTAGTGATCATGGGAGATTCTGTATCTAGGGCCGTAGATAAAACCTCTTCAGAGGTGATAATTGCAGGTGTTACTGAAGTGGGGGTGGACACCTGATGGACAGTTTTTGTGGTTTTAACCAAATTACTCTCATCGGTATGAGATAAGGGTTTATTTTTGGTAAAAGAATTGGATCTCTTATTATGAAATTTACTGTTATAAAAAATTCTATGATGACTATTCAATCTATGTCTCTGATTCAAGGAACCCCTGTCTGTTATTTTATTATTGGAAGTAAGGGGTTTTATCATGATCATGTCCTGCCTATCACGTTGAAGTTTTTTAGATTTCCTAAATATAGTGTCCTGTTCTAATTGTGTTAGCTTAGTGTTAATATCAGAGTTCAAGATTCTGTATTCAGGATGGAGATCATAACGGGTAAGCTCCTTATAAAGTTCATTAATATTTACTGTAGCTTCATTGGCAATCAAAGTTCTTTTTTTATATAGGCATTGTAACATTGCCTGCATGCAGCTCTTAAGAATCCCATCCCACTCAGACGTAAAAATGGGGTCTGCAGGAAAAGGAGAGTCATGCTTGACCCTTAAGCCCCTGGGGCATAGTTTCTCCTCCATATAAATAGAAAGAAATCTGGCATCAAGCCCAAACCTTAGTTCCTCCTTAAGTAGGTCCTCCAAACGTAGAAATAGTTTCTTCAAAGTCACCGTATCCTCCTCAGTGTATATGTTGGGTAAGTCAAGATCCCAATCTGCATTATGATTCTCATATGCACCTACTGTCTGTAGGATCAATTTTTCTCTGGACGTAAGTCGATGATTGAAATAATCCATGTTTCTGACCCTCTGCTGCTGTATCCACGAGAAGAAAAGGAACTGGTCACGCCAGGTCCAAATAACAGGAAGAAGCAAGCACTGTGGAAAAAAGAAGCGCAATAGGGTCTTACCCGAGTGATTTTAGGGTGATAAGAGTAAAATACACTCACCAAATAGAGTTGTGAAAGTCACAACTACTATGCATGCATAGAATCCAGGCCAACGGCAGCAGCACCCAGGATGGCTGATAACGGAGAGTAGTGAAGTAGGGCTTTCAAGGCCGCGCCAGTGACCACTATGACCGATTGTAAGATCAATGTTACTTTTTATTTCATATTCAGGTCAACGCGTTTCTGGAGTCTCTGCTCCCTTCCTCAGGACATACAGGAAAAAGTGATTTGATGTACTTTTTCCTGTATGTCCTGAGGAAGGGAGCAGAGACTCCAGAAACGCGTTGACCTGAATATGAAATAAAAAGTAACATTGATCTTACAATCGGTCATAGTGGTCACTGGCGCGGCCTTGAAAGCCCTACTTCACTACTCTCTGGAATACTAATTTAGTGATCCTTTCCTGTCCACTGACCCACAGAACCCGGCCACTGTACCCACCTGCCCACTTTTGCCACGCTATTTTTATAGCAAACAGTGCTGAAACTTAGTGGCATCCACAAACTGTCTGCTATACTAATTTAGTGTCCCACTTGTGCCAAGCACGTCCCACCACCTCTGCATTCTACCCTCATACACATTTTGCTACACTATTTTTATAACAAACAGTGCTGAAAATTAGTGGCATCCACAAAGTGTCTTCTATACTAATTTAGTGTCCCACTTGTGCCAACCAAGTCCCACCACCTCTGCATTCAACCCTCCTGCACATTTTGCTACGCTATTTTTATAACAAACTGTGCTGAAAATTAGTGGCATCCACAAAGTGTCTGCTATAGTAACTTAGTGTCCCACTGGTGCCAAGCAAGTTCCACCACCTCTGCCTTCTACTCTCCTGGCTATTTTAGCTATGCTATTTTGATAGCAAACAGTGCTGAAACTTAGTGGCATCCAAAACGTGTCTGCTATGCTAAATTAGTGTCCCACTGGTGCCAACCAAGTTCCACCACCTCTGCATTCTACCCTCTTGCACATTTTTTCTACGCTACTTTTATAGCAAACAGTGCTGAAACTTAGTGGCATCCAAAAAGTGTCTGCTATACTAAATTAGTGTCCCACTGGTGCCAATGAAGTTCCACCACCTCTGCCTTCCACCCTCCTGGCTATTTTAGCTATGCTATTTTGATAGCAAACAGTACTGAAACTTAGTGGCACCCAAAACGTGTCTGCTATACTAAATTAGTGTCCCACTGGTGCCAAGCAAGTTCCACCACTTCTGCCTTCTACCCTCCTGTACATTTTAGCTACGCTATTTTTATAGTAAACAGTGCTGAAACTTAGTGGCATCCAAAAAGTGTCTGCTATGCTAAATTAGTGTCCCACTGGTGCCAAGCAAGTTCCAACACCTCTGTCTTCTACCCTCATGCACATTTTGCTACGATATTTTTATAGCAAACAGTGCTGAAACTTAGTGGCATCCAAAAAGTGTCTGCTATGCTAAATTAGTGTCCCACTGGTGCCAAGCAAGTTCCACCACCTCTGCATTCTACCCTCCTGCACATGTTTTCTACACTATTTTTATAGCAAACAATGCTGAAACTTAGTGGCATCCAAAAAGTGTCTGCTATACTAAATTAGTGTCCCACTGGTGCCAAGGAAGTTCCACCACCTCTGCCTTCTACCCTCATGCACATTTTGCTACGATATTTTTATAGCAAACAGTGCTGAAACTTAGTGGCATCTAAAAAGTGTCTGCTATGCTAAATTAGTGTCCCACTGGTGCCAAGCAAGTTCCACCACCTCTGCATTCTACCCTCCTGCACATTTTTTCTACGCTATTTTTATAGCAAACAGTACTGAAACTTAGTGGCATCCAAAAAGTTTCTGCTATACTAAATTAGTGTCCCACTGGTGCCAAGGAAGTTCCACCACCTCTGCCTTCTACCCTCCTGGCAATTTTAGCTATGCTATTTTGATAGCAAACAGTACTGAAACTTAGTGGCACCCAAAACGTGTCTGCTATACTAAATTAGTGTCCCACTGGTGCCAAGCAAGTTCCACCACCTCTGCCTTCTACCCTCCTGTACATTTTAGCTACGCTATTTTTATAGTAAACAGTGCTGAAACTTAGTGGCATCCAAAAAGTGTCTGCTATGCTAAATTAGTGTCCCACTGGTGCCAAGCAAGTTCCAACACCTCTGTCTTCTACCCTCATGCACATTTTGCTACGATATTTTTATAGCAAACAGTGCTGAAACTTAGTGGCATCCAAAAAGTGTCTGCTATGCTAAATTAGTGTCCCACTGGTGCCAAGCAAGTTCCACCACCTCTGCATTCTACCCTCCTGCACATTTTTTCTACGCTATTTTTATAGCAAACAGTACTGAAACTTAGTGGCATCCAAAAAGTTTCTGCTATACTAAATTAGTGTCCCACTGGTGCCAAGGAAGTTCCACCACCTCTGCCTTCTACCCTCCTGCACATTTTAGCTATGCTATTTTGATAGCAAACAGTACTGAAACTTAGTGGCATCCAAAACGTGTCTGCTATGCTAAATTAGTGTCCCACTGGTGCCAAGCAAGTTCCACCAACTCTGCATTATACCCTCCTGCACATTTTTTCTACACTATTTTTATAGCAAACAGTGCTGAAACTTAGTGGCATCCAAAAAGTGTCTGCTATACTAAATTAGTGTCCCACTAGTGCCAAGCAAATTCCACCACCTCTGCCTTCTACCCTCCTGCCCATTTTGCTATGCTATTTTTATAGCAAACAGTGCTGAAACTTAGTGGCATCCACAAAGTGTCTGCTATAGTAACTTAGTGTCCCACTGGTGCCAAGCAAGTTTCACCACCTCTGCCTTCTACCCTCCTGCCCATTTTGCTACGCTATTTTTATATTTTTATAGCAAACAGTGCTGCCAGTTTTAAGGCCATAGTTGCATTGTCAGGGATAGTCAGTGTTGGTTCTTAAGCTGTCAATAAAGCTAGACCACCTCTGCAGTCTACACCACCTCTCCATTTTTGCTACCATATTTTAAGTGTCCAATCTTGTCGCTAAAAAAATGAGTGGCAAAAGGACAGATGCTGGTGGAAAGGGGAACAGGTGTGTTGGAAAAGGAAAACAAGTTTGTGTCCGTGGGGAAGGTGGGAAAGGTATGTGACGACATGGACTCTCATGGGTTAAAGAAGATAAGGTTAAAGGTTAAAGAAGATAAAAGTTTCTTAAAATCCAGCCAGACAGCATGATAGATTGTCTATAGACGGGGGAGAAGTCCCTTATTGTTTTTACAAGACTCTTGTTGACTCAATGTAATTGTGTTGGCCACTGAAAGCCAAACGTATTGTTTCTCCAGACATTTCCAGTAAACATTGTATTGTAGTTGTGTATTGATAATGTAATTACCTTAGTAGCCATTGTCTAGTCGGTGACTCCCAGTTTACATGTACACCCTCAGTCTTTCTATTCACATCATTTAAATGAACATTATCCATGCAGCTTGAAATTCCTCCAATGGGAGAAGCAATCTTGTCCAACCAATCGATGAGGACGCAGTGTATCCTAAGGGAAAGTTATGGCTATAAAAGGGACTTCTTTAAGCCACCAGGGTTGATGGATGCTGATGGATCCAGTCTAAGCTCTTTGGAGCTGACTAGAGGATCAGGATATCTTATGGCTTCAATCTAGGGACTCCGGATCCGATTGGAGACCATATCCACAGCCTAGGGATTTCGACTCCGGCTGCCAGGATTTTATCATCAACCCAGGACTACCTAAGGAGGACACTCAGGTTGGGACAGTTCAGTCACCTGTTACAGACTTTGCAGACCTCAGACAGCTTGGAACCTGTGAGGCATGGACATTCTAATCCCTGGTGAGCCAGCGGAAGGGTGAGACTCTGTTGCCTGTTACATTTGTGTGTTTTGCTGGTTATGCGTTATGTGCCGTTAATTGTTTGTGGATCCAATAAAGTCTAATTATTGTGGTTCCCTAACCCTGTGTTGTCTGAGTAGTGTTACGCCCACGGTTGAGGAGGCCGGCGTTCAGTTGGGATGAGCCCTGAGCCACGCTGTCTTTCTAAATTGTTTAAGCATGTAGTGATTTATAAGAGGTATATAGATGACCTATTCATTATCTGGGACAATGTTGAAAATAACTATTTAGGATTCCTGGAGGAGATAGAGAATAACACCTGGGGTTTGAAATTTTCTCCCACCGTAGATCAGACATCCATTGATTTTTTAGATCTCACCATCTCGCATACTGGAAGCTCCCTCCTTACAAAGACCTTCTTTAAGAAAGTAGACAGCAACGGTTACATTAATTTTAATAGTAACCATTATGATAAATGGCTGCTCAATATCCCCAAAAAACAATACCAAAGGGTCAGGAGAAACTGCACGTTAGATAAGGATTTTAAGGACCAGGCTGAGGTCCTAAAAGAAAGATTCCTTGACAAAAACTATCCCTTGACGGTTGTTAGGAGAGCGTATCAAGATGTTAGACATCAAAAACAGAAAGATTATTCTCCTTTAGGAGAAATGATGGTTGATAGATCAATATCGAAGAATAGTTTTACCTCTAATTTCCTGACCACCTATAGCTGTGATGGAGAAGCCATTAAGGGAATATTAAGGAAGCACTGGTCCATTTTGCAGAATGACCCATACCTCAAGGGAGTGCTTCCTTCCCAACCTGGTGTCACTTTCCGCAGGGCCGCTAACCTGAAAAATCAGCTGGCCCCTAGTAGACTAAGGAGTCCCTCTAATAGGGTGGGGACAAATAAACCTCTGGGGTCCTACAGATGTCTGACTAAGAATTGCCTATGTTGTAGATCCATCCAGAATGGAAGGGTTGGTTTTGGGTCTATTCCTGATACTATGGAATTTGTGATACGAGGACATCTGACATGTCAATCGGATTACGTTATTTATTTGATTGAATGTGATTGCAATAAACGCTATATAGGGAAAACCATTCAGGCTCTGCACAATAGAATTAACTCCCACAGACATAATATTAAAGTGGGATACATGCTGCATGGACTTTCCCGACACACGACTATTTGTCATGATAAAAAAATCAGACTTAAGGTTACTCCAATTGAACAAATACCCCCATATATTCCCAATAGGTTGGATATTTTAAATAGGAAAGAAACGTATTGGATATATAAGTTAAATACTTTAAAACCTCATGGTCTTAATGAAGTAACTGACTTATTCCATTAAAAATTCCTTTTGGGGTCTGTTCTTTGGTTCTCCCTATTTTCGGTGTTTTATTGCCTTACCTTGTTTTTATATATATTTTTTATGTGTTTTTATATTTTTATATATTTATATTATATACATTGTTTTACTTATTTTATGTCTTTATATACATGAGGTCGATTTTTATATGTGATTTTAGATTGTTTGCTTATCTCATCTATACCTTTTTCTTAGTGTTTACATACTCGATTTAAACTATAGCAGGCTTGTTTATATGAGGTTGATTTATGTTTATATATACATAATTTCCCCTGCACATCACTTTTTTCTGTTGTTCCTATTTGGCACCGTTCTTGATGTCAGTTCCCTATAAAGTTTCCACGTATTATTTTTGACATAGGCAGTATATATATTTATTTTTCCCCCCTTCTTTGTGTCTGTAGAGATTTGATGTTATTTCTGTTCCTGATGGTCCTGATGAAGGGGGCAGATGCTCCGGAAACGCGTCGACCTTTATGACAATAAAGTGACATTGATCTGAACATCTGTCTAAGTGATCCGTTGGCGCGGCATTTGAACACCTTCTCTCCCTCGCTTTCTGTTATCTGATGTTTGGTGGCTGCAGCCGTGGATCGACATCATATGCGGTTACAGTAGTTGTGACTTTCACAACTGCATCTGGTGAGTGTTACTCCCCCCTCCCTACCCTATACATATTGGGGTAAGACCCTATTTGCGCTTTTTTTCCACAGTCCTTCTTCGCATTAACATCTTTTCCAGTGATGGTTTGCAGTCCCGGACTCCATCATCCACTTCTGAGCCAAGAACCGTGAGTAAGCCTAACCACACTGTGGCTATTGACTGGGGGAGGATTGATAGTGGCAGATTTGTGCAGGCCCAACTCATGGACCCACCTTAGTGCTTGTCCACCATATGGCTGCTCAACTTGGGGGAGGTAATCAGGGGGAGGTGTATAGATGCGAGCCTCTGTTGCTGACCTCACCATTAAAAAGGACAATGCCGTCAAGAGGAGAAGGATGATCGGAAGCCTATCATGTCTGGCTAATATTAAGAAGGGGAGGAATGTGACGACATGGAATCTCATGGGTTAAAGTTTCTTCAAATCCAGCCAGACAGCATGATAGATTGTCTATAGACGGGGGAGAAGTCCCTTATTGTTTTTACAAGACTCTTGTTGACTCAATGTAATTGTGTTGGCCACTGAAAGCCAAACGTATTGTTTCTCCAGACATTTCCAGTAACCATTGTATTGTAGTTGTGTATTGATAATGTAATTACCTTAGTAGCCATTGTCTAGTCGGTGACTCCCAGTTTACATGTACACCCTCAGTCTTTCTATTCACATTATTTAAATGAACATTATCCATGCAGCTTGAAATTCCTCCAATGGGAGAAGCAATCTTGTCCAACCAATCGATGAGGACGCAGTGTATCCTAAGGGAAAGTTATGGCTATAAAAGGGACTTCTTTAAGCCACCAGGGTTGATGGATGCTGATGGATCCAGTCTAAGCTCTTTGGAGCTGACTAGAGGATCAGGATATCTTATGGCTTCAATCTAGGGACTCCGGACCCGGTTGGAGACCATATCCACAGCCTAGGGATTTCGACTCCGGCTGCCAGGATTTTATCATCAACCCAGGACTACCTAAGGAGGACACTCAGGTTGGGACAGTTCAGTCACCTGTTACAGACTTTGCAGACCTCAGACAGCTTGGAACCTGTGAGGCATGGACATTCTAATCCCTGGTGAGCCAGCGGAAGGGTGAGACTCTGTTGCCTGTTACATTTGTGTGTTTTGCTGGTTATGCGTTATGTGCCGTTAATTGTTTGGGGATCCAATAAAGTCTAATTATTGTGGTTCCCTAACCCTGTGTTGTCTGAGTAGTGTTACGCCCACGGTTGAGGAGGCCGGCGTTCAGTTGGGATGAGCCCTGAGCCACGCTGTCTTTCTAAAGGCGGCGGGTTTTAGTGGACGAGAGCGCCGACTGAGCCCCGTGTCTCCACAAGGTACATTAACATCTGCTGAAGATAGGCCATCTTCCAGCAAAAGTAAGATGTCTACTACTTTCCGTGGACAATCCGATGTGATCCCTTTTTTATGGAACAAAACAACTGGAACAGGAGGAATAATTTAAGGCTGGTGGGTCTGCCTGAGACAGTGACAACAAAATATTTGGACTCAATCTGTGAAAAAGAATTACCCCAGGCTTTAGGCTTACCACATAGCTGCCGTGTAGAAAGAGCGCACAGAGTGGGACCCATAAGGGAGCAAAGAGATGGTCAGAGTAACAATGATAATACCTCCAAGCAAGGTTAAATGTCCAGAGCAAGACAGGTTATTATAAAATACCTGGAATACAAAGATAAAGAAGAAATTCTACAGGCCTTCAGGAATAGGAAACAGGCACTATGCATTCAGGGACACAAGATTCTATTATTTGGCGACTATTCGGCAGAAGTCCCACGAAAAAGAAAAGCATTTAGCCAAATCTGCACTGCCCTCTATCACAAAAACATTAAATTTCAGCTTTTATACCCAGCAATACTAAGAGTAAGAGGAGCAGATGGGGTCACAAAGACTTTTCGGGATCCTTCAGAGGCGGAGCGAGAGATACTACAGGACGGGAGAACACGGCGACAGGAGAGGAATGGAAAAGAAGGGACTTTCACTGATTCGAAACATGCAGATCCTGCAAACATAACATCTGCAGTTAGACCCGACAACGAGCCAGAGTGGAGTCAATCGAGATCCAGACCAGCCAGTCCGAAGGAAAAGCGACAGATGGCGACTTCAGCTGGGAAAAGAGGAGGAAGAGGCAGCAGCTCATGAAGAAACAGGCAAGACAAGGACTTAATTTGAGACTGCTGAATGGAGCCGTATGTTGACAAATGTGCCTTAACTCTCTAAAGTCTCCCCTACCTCCTTCTCTCTTTCTTCTCTATCTCTTTTTCTTTCGCTCCCTTTTTCTCTCTCTCTTTTTCATGCTTATCACTTTTTCCCTTTTATCATTTACTAATGCTTTTTTTTTTTTTCCTTCTTCTCTCTCTCTTTTTCTTCTCTTAATGACGGTTTTAGGAGCTTGATAAATTTATAAAGGCTGTTTAGGGGCAAGGAGTTAATAGCCAATAGAGGGGGAGAGGTGACTTAGTGGGGTGGCTTCATGGAGAGCTTGACTTGAAGCAGGGGTTTGAAAGGAGTCTCAATCATCTCAGAAAAAATGGAAGACGTTAATTGTATTTGTAAAGTTGGGGATGGGAGGGGTTATATACAGTTGGGGGAGGGGAGGGGAGGGGAAGAGAGTTGGGGAATCCATGCGACACGGCCTGAAAAAGGAACTGTTGATTTTGGGGATTATGGTTAAGCTCATTATGTGGAATGTTAAGGGACTCAGATCGCCGCACAAACAAAATATGATACTACGTCATCTCAAGAAGCTTAAGGTTGATATTGCTTTATTACAGGAGATGCACTTGCAAAAGGATGAGTTCTTCCGTATGAACAAGATGTGGGTGGGAAGGGTATATGGGTCGGCCTCAAACGGTAGGAAAGCAGGGGTTCTTATTTTGATCAATAAAAACTTTGCACACGAGGTGGAAACACAAGATTCAGATGAAGAAGGAAGATACATACATATAAAGATTTCAGGTACTCAAGGCACTTTTAGTATCCATAATATATATGCACCCAATATGGAACAAAGGTTTTTTTTTTAAAATATAGCTAGTAAGATTTTGCTGGATGGGGATATATGTAAATTGGTGGGGGGGAGACTTCAATACAGTGGTTTCTCAGGAAGAAGACAGGAGGAGTCAGGGAAAGCAGGGGAGGAACACGGAGGGGTCGCTGAGAGCATTGTTAAATACAACTACACTACAGGATTGCTGGAGATTATATCACCCGCAAGGTTTTAATACATGGAAAATCCATTTGGGAAATATCAAATTTGTGCGCAAAGTACAAATGAACCAAGAAAGAGAAATACCCCCCGAAATATAGCCCGCGTGCCAAAGGTGCACTACATTGATTCATCAAAAACTATGAGGACAACGGAAGAAAAACGAACTGACAGAACTCAGATAAAAACAATAATATTTTAAAAGGGAACCACGATTCTACGCAATAATCCCCCACAAAAAGTGATAGGATATACGACAAAGGCGAAACGACAGGCACAAGTAAAGTTTCAGGAGGCTAGCCGGGCAGTCAGGGAAGCATATACTGACTTCTTAGAAAAACCATCAAGGGTGACAAAAGCAAAGTGGGTGGAGGCGAAGGGCAATTTTGAGAACTGGGTAGAAAGGAAAGAAGGTATGTACAGGACACAACAAGAGGCAGAGTTGAATCGTTTCGGGAACAAGGCAGGGAAGTTATTGGCAAATCTGGCAAGGGGACGACGACCGATGACACATATTATGACACTGAGAAACGCTGTGGGGAGTAAAACGACAGATCCCAAAGAGACAAACGACATTCTTGGAGACTTCTATGCAGGTTTATATAAAGAGGTGGGGTTAGATGATAGGAGAGAAGGAAATGAGTGGTTAAAAGGAACAAAAATGCCTACGCTCACGGAGGAAAATTTATAGGCTCTGAATAAAGAGGTGACGGAGAAGGAGGTACTACAGGTTATAGGAGAGTTAAAAACGACAAAGGCCCCGGGACCATATGGCTTTAGCGGCAGTTTTTTCAAAATTATGAAGGATCAAATCTCACCTATACTGACAGAGTTATTCAATAAGATAATGGACGGGGAAAGAATATCGGGTACACTTAATACAGCCTATATAAAGCTCATTCCTAAAGGAGGAAAGAATTTAGAAGACCCATCTAGTTATAGGCCCATCTCGCTGATTAATCAAGACCTAAAAATTTTAGCGAAGTTGATGGCAAATAGGTTAGCGGCAGTATTGCCAGAGATTATAGATCTCCCCCAGGATGGCTTTGTTAAAGGACGTTCAGTGGTGACAAACATTAGGAAAGTAATGCTAGCAATTGATGTAGTAAAGCAGACGAGAGAAGGGGGGGAGGGGAATCCAGCCTTGATCACCTTGGACGCAGAGAAAGCCTTTGACAATGTGAGGTGGTCATGGCTGGAACAGGTGTTAGATCACCTGGGCTTACATAGAGCTTTAAGGAATTTTGTGAGGGTCCTTTATGCAAATCCTCAGGCAAGAGTGAGTACCCCGGGATTTCTGTCAAAAACATTTCCTTTGATGAAGGGAACCAGGCAAGGATGCCCAATGTCACCACTATTGTTTAACTTGGCTATTGAACCACTGGCTAGACATTTGAATGAGGGGGGGTGGTTTGAAGGGATCAAGGTAGGGAGGAAGTCATTGCACTCAGCCTTATTTGCTGATGATATAATCCTGTTCATGAGCAAACCTAAAACACAATTGAGTAGAGTCATAGAACAAATTGAGAAGTTTGGGAGGATAGCAGGGTTTAGACTTAACAAAAACAAATGTGAAATTCTCTTCTTGGACGGAAAGAGAGCGGAGGGGGAGCGGGGTGCATTATGTGACATTCCAATAGCTAGAAATACAATTAAATACTTGGGAGTACAGGTTGGGAGGGATACAAAAACCATATATTCATTAAATTATTCCCCTTTGATCGAGAAAATTGAACGTGAACTGCAAGGTTGGGCAAATTTGCCGTTGACTCTTCTGGGAAGAAATCATCTAATAAAAATGATGAGCTTTTCCAAGCTTCTCTATCCAATGCAGACAATCCCATTGCTTCTTAAACACTTGGATGTGAACAGATTGACAAAAGCGTTCTCACGTTTTTTGTGGAAGGGATATAGGCTGAGGATTAGTGCCAAATAGCTAATGTTATCCACAGAAAATGGAGGGATCAGACTACCTAACATCAGGGGGTACAATTTGGCCTGTATCTTAAGACATGTAGTCGATTGGATTAGACGAACAAGTAGGTATTCTGACTGGGATATAGAGGCTGAATTTTGTAAACCTTGGGACTTGAGTTTAATCCTACATACCTCCATTCCAAATTTGCCACCCAACATTAAACACTCACTGATTTGTAGAGACACAGTGATGACTTGGAAGGCGGTTAGGAAAAAGTTCGGGTTAGCCTGGAACATCTCCAAATTCCTTAATATATGGGCTTGTCCTGACTTTCCACAGGGAAGGGAAAATTATCTCTTTAAAGAATGGAGGGAAAAAGGGATTGGAACTCTAAAAAACCTGATGCATGATACCGAACGGAGATGGATGACATGTGAGGAGTTGAGAGCAAAGTATGACTTGCGCCCATTCCAGACTCTCCAGTTTGAACAGGTGAAACAAAGGGTAATGAAGAAACTATACAACATAAATAACGAATATGAGGCAAATCAGATGGATGCGATCATATTAAGGGACATCCATGCCACAAATATATCAAGTCTTTATGGAAATATAAGAGAAGTGTTAGTCCCTAACATATCAGGAAAAATGTTGGAAGGGTGGGCAAAGCAGTTGGGAGATCAAGAAGTGGAGGAGAAGATTTTGAATGGTTGGATGGTGATGAGAAAGAAGATTGTGAATGAGAACTTAAGAGATACCCAATTCAGGATCATACATAGAGCTATCTATGGATTTAATATACTGAATGCAAGACATCCAGATAAGATGATGAGTTGTCCAAATTGTGGTACGGAAAAAACAGATCTATATCATGGGATATGGCAGTGCAAAAGGATTGAAAGATTTTGGAAACAAGTTCAAGGGGTAGTGAGGAAAATCTGGAATAGAAATGTAGAGTTATATCCAATGGTCTGGTTATTTCACTATCAGCATCGGGAGGAGGGAGAGAAAGGGGGAGACAAGTTACCGAATCTTTTCCATGATATAGCAATGATAAGTAAAAGGGCTATTCTTCAGAAGTGGCTGGTGAAGGAAATACCAACAAAAGAAGAACTTGTTAATCAATTGAAAAAAATGCTCATGTTGGAGAAGGTGATGGTGGAGAGGTGTAAAGAAAGGATGAAAGCAAACTTTTTCAGTAAATGCAGAAAGTTCATGAGCGTTATATGTTCTAGAGAAGAAACAATACAAATAATGTCCACATTTGTGTCTACGGAATGGTACATGAAGGAAGACCTGTCAGGGTCCCTGTGCGAGCTGAAAGTATAGTTGGCCAAATTCTGGGTTGTGTCGGATGGAGAGTGGAAGGGGGGTGGGAGGGATAGTGTTTATAAGTAATGTTTGTAACAAGTTATCAAGGAATGCTGAAGGGGGGTAGCGGAGACTGAATAATGGAAATATACATTGACGAAGAAGGGGAAAGAGCAAATTTGATGACCGTGACAAATATTTGATCGATAAATTGTAGAGACTATGTTATTTGATATTTTGATTTGTTGACCCTTATTTTCTTTATTCTGTACCCTTTTTTACCATTACAAGAAAAGAACTAAAAATTTGGTTTAAAAAAAATAAAACAACTGGAACAAAGGTAGACGATGCACAAAAAAAAACACATGCTTGAATGGATCTCAAGTGCTCCAACAAGTGGCCTCTCCTCCACCTCAACTACCGCATCCAAAAAACACCAGTCCTCTGAGTTGTCATCTCAATCGCACTTGCTTTCTAGCAGCTCTCAAGTCTCCACCCGCCCTGCAGAGTATGGTGTAACAGAGATGGCTGAGTCTGCAGAGCTGTTCAGTCACACTATAGGCTGGGAATCAGAGGTCTGTTCCCAAGCTACAGTGAGTACAGACCAGGAAGTGGTCTGCAGTGATGCCCAGAAGCTTTGTGAGTCAGATTCAGGCCGTGATGACCAAGTTCCTTAGTATAATGTAGACCCTCATTCCCAAACTGTAACACCTGTTGGTGGAGACAATGAGGAACATACTGATGACGATGAGACGCAGATACCAGATTGGGATGACAACTTAACTATTCAGTCAGGGCAGGAAGAGGTTAGGTCTGGGGACAAGGGGAGTGCAAACACAACGCTTGATGATGAAGATCTAGATCCCACATACTTTCAACCCTCAGTCGGGCACTCGAGGAGGTCACCAGAGGCGGTGGAGGAGGATGCAACTGACGACGAAGTTACCTTGCGCCTTTCTGGACAGAGTCGGAGTACTGGAAGCACGTCTACATGTGCATCCTCAGCCACCACTCTGCCTCTGAGCACAAGTCGGGGTGGCTCTGCAGGTCGCATGTCCTCTAAGCCTTGCCTAGCCTGGTCCTTTTTTGACCTTGCAAAGGATCTCCCAAATCATGTGATCTGTAAAATTTGTCGGCAATCTCTAAGTAGAGGCCAAAACCTCACCAGTTTGACAACTTCTTCCATGAATCGTCACATGAATAACAAGCATAAGTCCCAGTGGGAAGCTCACCATGCTGCAATGCGGCCTAGCGGAGCGGGCCATCCACCGCCTGCCCCTTCCAGTGCATGCGCGCGCTCTTCATCTTCTATGACTGTGGGGACAGCTGTCAGACTTGTTCTTCCACGCAGACCTTCCACCACTTTAACCACAACAGGCAGTTTGCTTGGTAGGTCATCAGTCGGTTTGGAAGGGGAAACAAGTGCTGGTGTACAGCTCTCTCAGACATCGAGAGCACCAACTTTGGATGAAGGCAATACCATGTCACCGCCTGTAATTTCCTCACAGACCTGCAGTTTTGCAGGGACACCCTACTCACCACCGTCTCCACACATAAAATATAGGTCAGGTAAAGAGAAAACCGGTTTAAATGCCGCGCTAAAAACCACTGATGTTGTAGATGAAAAAGATTTCCTTTATTTCATAACTCTACGCGTTTCAGAGACATCTCCGTCTCCTTCCTCAGGAAAATAAATCATATTACAAAAAAGGGGCAACAGAGCCTATATAAAGGAAGACCAGTAGCCACATATGCATTTGAAAAGTGAACAGCCCATATGACTCAGAGCCGATGACTCAGCGCCGCATGGAGAAGAGAAAAAAAAAAAAAAAAGGGGAAAGCACACATTAAATCAGCACAAATGAACCGAAGGAATTACCGTGAAATAACATGAACATCTCAAGGAGAAAATTAGTGGATCAGTGAAGGATCAATAAAAAACATACAAATAATAATTATTGCGTGTTATTTAATAAAAGAGTATAAAAAGAAAAAAGTGGGGACGAGGGTAAAAGAAAAGCAGATGGTGTGCGAACCCAGAAAGTGTAGGTGATAGCACGGGGGCCAAACCTCTACACTAAACAGGAATATGGTTACTGTGGATTTGTACTTGGGGAAAGTGAACATAAATAATATGTGGAACAGGCACAAGGTGGTGGGATTAAAATACATAGAAAGTGCATATTTGCTAAAATAAATCTCTCTTATGTGTCTTTTGAATATATAAAAACGGCATATTTACATGTGAGAGGGACAGGAAGAGAAAAAAAAAAAAAAACAAAAAAAAAAACAAAAACATGGAATACTATAGAGTAAAATCTACAGTGATTCAAATGAAGGTGTTGGGGATGTGTAGACAATAAGCTGGAGGAAAGAGAAAGGAATAGATAAAAACGCAATAGAAGCATATGGTAAAAACATAAATAAATGCAGGGCTGTCATGATATTAAAATTATATATAATATTATAGGTTGATATAAAATGGTATAAAAGACAATGAGTGTTAATGAAACAACACATAAATGAAGAGGGGGGTATTAAAAAGGCCACACAGCAGCCAGATCTCGGTCCCTCAGATGTGGACAAATAAAAGGCCATTTCCTCTGAGCCATGACAAAGCTAAGAGGTTGACTTTATCCCTCTGTAAGCTCTTGGCTACGGAAATGCTGCCTTTCCGCCTGGTGGACACAGAGGATTTCCGAGACCTTATGTCCGTCACAGTGCCCCAGTACCAGATGCCCAGTCGCCACTACTTCTCCAAGAAAGGTGTGTCTGCGCTACACCATCATCTCGCACACAACATCACCACTTCCTTGAGAAACTCTGTGTGTGACCGGGTGCATTTCATCACTGATACTTGGACAAGTAAGCATGGACAGGGGCGTTATATGTCGCTGATTGGGCACTGGATAACTATGGTGATAGATGGAGAAGGGTCTGCTGAACAAGTCTTGCCGTCCCCACGACTTGTGCGTCAATCCTCTATATGTTGAAGTTCCTCCACTGCTTCTGCCTCCTCAACCTCGTCTGGGTCCTCCACCTCTGCACCAAGCCTGCCTGGTCAGGCAACCCGCATTGCAACTGCGCACAAGGAATCCTGCACACCTCCTTACTATGCTGGCAGCAGTGTTGTGAATGTCAGTTATGCTTTTGCTGCTGTGAGGCTCCCTCTTGTGGCCAGGAATGGTTTGGAAAGACACCAGGTGTGTTGAGCAATGGGCGTTTCCATTGCTAACTCTCTGCCTATTTAAACCCTGGTCTGCTAGCAGGCTATGCCGGATGTCAGTTGTTCTTTGTTTACCAGCCTGCTTCATCCTGCTCCAGACCACATCTACCCCAGATAAGTACTTGGCTCTTTATTTGTTGTTTGGTTCTTTTTGCTATTATCTGAGTTTGTCATTTGCTGTGGTTATTGTCACTTTATTTGCATACAGTGATCTTCCGTCCCAGTTGCTTAGCTGGGAAGCTCCCTGCAGCTATGTTTGGAGTATTGCTCCTATTAGTCCATGTGTTTGTTGCTTCTTAAATTTGTAATGGTTCCTGGTTTCTGTTCATTGGCATGACAAGAGCGCCTGGTATAGGACGGAGTTCAGATCTAGCGATCTGAGGGCCTTTTGTACTATCAGGTTTTTGGATTTTTGCAGGGTTTTTCTCTGGTGACCATCAGTCCCTTTCCTATCCTGTCCTATTTAGTCAGTAGGGCCTCACCTTTTGCTAATCCTATCATCTATCTGTGTATTGTGTTTTCCTATATCACCGCAGTCTTTGAATGTGGGGAGCTTGCTATTCTTTATCTATTTTCTGAGGCAGAGAGTTATTCATCTTTCCTTCCTTTAGGATAGCTAGTTCTCCGGCTGGGTTCGCAGTGCATAGGATGTTAGTTCACCCCTCAGCTACTTCTAGTGTTGATCGTTAGTAAGGGGATGGCGGCCAGATTAGTTGCCAATGCTCTTGTAACCTTTTACCAATGATTTATGGTGGTCTTCCATGGTTTCGGATCATAACACAGCAGAGCTCAACGGCATCAGGCGGTCTTTAGCTTGAAATGTCTTGGAAATAAGAGTCACACAGCGGATGAGTTGTGGTCAGTTCTGCGGTCCGAGTTTAGTAAATGGTTGTCTCCACTCAACCTGCAGCCAGGGAAGGCTGTGTGCGACAATGCTGCAAACCTGGCTGCGGTCCTTCGCCGGGACAACGTGACACACGTGCCTTGTATGGCTCACGTGTTGAACCTTGTTGTCCTTGTTGCCGCAGCTGACTGACTTGCATCGCTCCGGAAGTCTTTCGACCTGCCGGTTAATCGCCTGAAATGTGATGTGGCGATACGCTGGAATTCCACTCTCCTCCACATGTTACAGCGACTGTGGCAGCACCGCCGTGCCCTGGTGCAATACGTTATGACGTATAGCCTGGGCCAACGAGATGCAGAGGTGAAGCACATCACGCTGATGGAGTGGTCTCAGATCAAGGACCTATGTGTCACGCTCCCCGGGTCCTCTGCTCCGCTCCCCGGGTCCTCTGCTCCGCTCCCCGGCTCACCTGCCACGCTCCCCGCTCCCCAGCCTCCAGTACCCGCGCTTCCCAGGCCTCCTGGTCCCCGTTCCTGGCGCCCGTCGGCTTCCCAGTCCCTGGCCGGCTCTGCTGCATCCTCCTCTCAGCTTCCTGCCCTGGCTTCTGGCACCCGGGCCGCGCGCATGCGCATTAGGGCGCGCGCGCGGTCACTGACCCTTTCTTAAAGGGCCAGTGTCCACTGACAGGAAATGATGCATACAGGTACTGGGTATAAAGGGGGTTAATGTCCAAGGGAGCGGGGCCTGTTCTTCGTGTTTTCCCAAGCTAGGAGTCAGGTCTCCTTGTGTTCTGTGAGATACTTACCTCTCTGTCTTCTAGAGCCGATCCTGCATCGCCATCCGGTCCTGCTGTATCTCGAACCCCGAACGCTGCCCATCTGCCATCCTGACAGTCCGTACCATCTCGGTTCCCTGCGGTGACCCGTCATCTCGCTCCAACGGTTCCGGACCCCGCCTGACATCATCACGGCTTCCGAACCTGAGCTCCGTCACCCGGACCACCATCAGTGACCTCGTGGTCCCAGGGACTTCTCCATTGTGTTCCAGTGCACGGACTGTCCTGCTACCTAAAGTGCTCCGGCTACCGGACTCCTTTCCCTCATCGGGGAGTTCGGCCCAGTGGATCCACCTCCCGGGTCTGCCCGTCCATCTGGCCCTAACAGTAAGAACAGGCCATGGATCCCGCCGAAGCACTAGCGGCCTTGCATGAGGAACTCCAACGCCAGCGTGAAGTCCAGACCCGCATGCTGAACTTTATGACCTCCGTGGACGCCCGCTTGAACACGCTACAAGCCTCGGTCACATCTTCAGCGCCCCGGGTCTCCACTAGTCGATCCATGGCCCCCGCTCCCGTGGCAGCCTCCTCGGATGCTTCCGGACTGCGTTTGGCCTCACCACCCCGGTACGCCGGAGATCCCAAGAACTGCAGGGGGTTTATAAACCAATGCTCCCTCCATTTCACGCAGCTGCCACATTTGTTTGCCTCCGACCAAGCCAAGGTCGCCTTCATCATATCTCACCTAGAGGGCGAGGCACTGGCGTGGATGAACCCCTTGTGGGAGAAGGAGGACCCTATGACCAAGAACCTCCAGGAGTTCCTGCAGGCCTTTCGCAGCACCTTTGACGAACCCGGACGCGCCTCCGCGTCTGCTTCATCTCTTCTCCGGTTACGTCAGGGAACTCTGACGGTGGGTCAATACGCCATCCGTTTCCGCACCTTGGCTTCAGAACTCGGGTGGAATAACGAGGCCCTAACCGCCGCCTTCTGGGAAGGACTCTCAAGTCGAATCAAAGATGAGCTGGCTGGACGTGACGTACCGTCCACCCTGGACGCCCTGATTACCCTAGCGACTCGAGTGGACATACGCTTTCAGGAGCGGTCCAAAGAGGTGTCCCGTGAGAGACGTCCGGTAAGGCATTCCTCTCCTCCACAGAAGCCCGCCGTACTCCAGTCAACGGCCTCTGGTGTCTCCGTCCATGAGCCCATGCAGATCGACCGTGTGCGACAGTCTGAACAACGCCGAGCAGAGCGGCTCGCCAAGGGTCTCTGCTTCTACTGCGGAGAGGGCACACACCTGCTACGCTCCTGTCCAGAGAGGCCGGGAAACTCCAAAGCCTAGGGTTGGTAGGAGAGGCCACCCTAGGTGCTGGGACTCTCTCAGACCCAGTTACATGGACTGTGCAAGTGACAACGGGAGAGACGCGGTTTACGGCTGAGGCGTACCTCGATTCTGGGGCAGCAGGCAATTTCATCCAGCAGGCCACGGTGGACAAGTACCAGGTGCCTGTTACTCCACTCGCCAAACCTCTCGTGATTGCCTCTGTGGATGGGAGACCCCTCTCTGACACCATCTCCTGGATCACCAAGCAGCTTGAACTGCGTATCGGTGCTCTGCACACCGAGAACATTGCTCTCTACGTCCTCCCACATATGTCACATCAAATCCTGCTGGGCCTTCCTTGGTTGCGGACACACGAGCCTTCAGTCAGCTGGGGCACTGGCGATATCACTCGATGGGGGTCTTCTTGCCATGAGAACTGTCTGAAGACCATACAACCTATCCGGCGACCTCCAGTTCCCGAGTCCCTACCGGGACTGCCCTCAGCCTATTGGTCCTTCGTGGACGTCTTTGATAAGAAGGAATCCGAAGTACTTCCGCCACATCGTCCTTACGATTGTGCCATTGACCTGCTCCCGGGAACTACACCACCTCGAGGACGGATATATCCACTGTCTCCAGCCGAAACAAGGGCCATGTCTACGTACATCACAGAGAGCCTGGCTAAGGGATTCATTCGGAGATCCTCCTCTCCTGCTGGAGCAGGCTTCTTCTTCGTAAAGAAGAAAGAGGGCGACTTACGCCCATGTATAGACTACCGGGGATTGAACCTAATCACCGTAAAAAACAAGTACCCCCTGCCGCTCATCCCCGAATTGTTTGATCGGCTCAGAGGAGCTCGTGTGTTCACCAAGTTGGATCTTCGGGGTGCCTACAACCTGGTCCGTATCCGCTCAGGGGATGAATGGAAGACCGCGTTCAACACTCGCGATGGGCACTATGAATACTGCGTGATGCCCTTCGGCCTGTGTAACGCACCAGCAGTCTTCCAAGAATTAGTGAACGATGTGTTCCGGGACCTTCTCTACGTTTGTGTGGTGGTATATCTGGATGACATCCTTGTCTTCTCTCCGGACCTCCAGACCCACCGAGAGAACGTGCAACTGGTTCTACAAAGACTGAGAGAGAATCGCCTGTACGCCAAGTACGAGAAGTGCGTCTTCGAACAGTCTTCTCTCCCCTTCCTGGGTTACCTCATCACCGATACCGGACTGCAGATGGATCCAAAGAAGGTCTCTTCCGTTCTCAACTGGCCTCCTCCTTCTGGACTGAAGGCAATCCAACGCTTTCTGGGATTCGCCAACTATTACCGCCAGTTTATTCCTCACTTCTCGGCTCTGACTGCTCCTCTTTCCGCCTTGACCAAGAAGGGGGCTAATCCAAAGGACTGGTCACCTGCGGCCGACGCCGCGTTTGGCTCTCTAAAGCAAGCCTTTGCCTCCTCTCCTGTACTCCACCGTCCAGAGTTAAACCGCCAGTTCACCTTGGAGGTGGATGCCTCCTCCTCGGGAGCCGGAGCAGTGCTCATGCAGAAGTCCTCCTCCGGGAAGATGGTGACTTGCGGTTTCTTCTCCAAGAGCTTCTCAGCGCCTGAACGCAACTACACCATCGGTGATCGAGAGCTATTGGCAGTCAAACTGGCTCTGGAGGAATGGCGCTATCTTCTGGAAGGAGCAGTGTACCCCGTCATTATTTACACGGACCACAAAAACCTGGAATACCTGCGGACGGCTCAGCGACTGAACCCCCGGCAAGCCAGGTGGTCCTTGTTCTTTGCCCGGTTCTCGACTTCCAGCTCCATTTCCGACCCGCGAACAAGAATGTACGCGCTGATGCCTTGTCTAGGTCTTTCATGCCCATGGAGCAGGAGGAAGAGACATTCCAACCCATCATCTGTCCTAGTAAGATCATTCCGGTGGCTCCTGTCACCCTGGCCCAGATACCGCCTGGGAAGACCTATGTCTCTGAGCCTGACAGGAAAAAAGTGTTACACTGGGGCCATGCCTCGAAAACAGCCGGTCATGCAGGTCAGAAGAGAACATGGAGTGCGATTGCACGTCATTACTGGTGGCCATCTCTTCGCACGGACGTCGCCTCTTTTGTCTCTGCCTGCTCCTCCTGTGCCAGGAACAAGACTCCCAAACACCTGCCATATGGCCGTCTTCTGCCTCTGCCCATACCCTCAGTTCCCTGGCAACACATAGCGATGGACTTTATTACGGACTTGCCATTGTCCTCCGGACACACAGTCATATGGGTCGTGGTGGATCGGTTCTCTAAAATGGCCCATTTCGTTCCTATGGCTGGACTGCCCTCTGCCCAGGAACTCGCGGACGCCTATATACATCACATCTTCCGCTTGCATGGCTTTCCATCACACATAGTGTCCGACAGAGGAACTGAGTTCACCTCCCGCTTCTGGAGGGCTCTCTGTAAACATCTGGGAGTGACTTTGGACTTTTCTTCGGCCTACCATCCTCAGTCGAACGGCCAAGTGGAACGGGTCAATCAGATATTGACCTCTTTCTTACGTCACTACGTCAACGCCCATCATGACGATTGGTCTACGCTTCTTCCTTGGGCTGAATTCTCCCATAACCACCACGTCAGTGAGTCCTCCTCCAGTTCTCCCTTCCATGTTGTCTACGGACTTCAGCCGTCTGTCCCCTTGCCTGTATCCTCTTCCTCGGACATCCCTGCTGCTGATGCAGTACTCCGTGACTTTACAACCATTTGGGACTCAGTTAAGGCCTCCCTTGCACGTGCATCCCTGCGGATGAAGAGACACGCGGACAAGAGACGTCTGGATCCTCCGTGTTTCTCTCCAGGAGATCTCGTCTGGCTTGCTTCCAAATACATCCGACTGAAGATACCATCCTACAAGCTGGGACCTCGCTACATCGGACCATTTAAAGTCCTCGGCAAGATCAATGAGGTCTCCTACAAACTACAGCTCCCGGCCACGATGAGGATACCCAACTCCTTCCACGTGTCTCTGCTCAAGCCGGTTGTCCTTGGTCCCTTCTCCGCTGCCGCCAGTCCGGCTCCTCCTCCTATTGCTGAGGACGACATCTATGCGGTAAGGGATATCGTGGCCATGAAGACCGTACGAGGTCGACAGTTCTTCCTGGTGGACTGGGAAGGGTATGGTCCTGAGGATAGGTCCTGGGAGCCCAGGGAGAACGTGGGCACTCCTCTGATCCATGCCTTCCTGTCCCGGTTGCGGGGAGGGGGGCGTGGGGGGGGGGTACTGTCACGCTCCCCGGGTCCTCTGCTCCGCTCCCCGGGTCCTCTGCTCCGCTCCCCGGCTCACCTGCCACGCTCCCCGCTCCCCAGCCTCCAGTACCCGCGCTTCCCAGGCCTCCTGGTCCCCGCTCCCGGCGCCCGTCGGCTTCCCAGTCCCTGGCCGGCTCTGCTGCGTCCTCCTCTCAGCTTCCTGCCCTGGCTTCTGGCACCCGGGCCGCGCGCATGCGCATTAGGGCGCGCGCGCGGTCACTGACCCTTTCTTAAAGGGCCAGTGTCCACTGACAGGAAATGATGCATACAGGTACTGGGTATAAAGGGGGTTAATGTCCAAGGGAGCGGGGCCTGTTCTTCGTGTTTTCCCAAGCTAGGAGTCAGGTCTCCTTGTGTTCTGTGAGATACTTACCTCTCTGTCTTCTAGAGCCGATCCTGCATCGCCATCCGGTCCTGCTGTATCTCGAACCCCGAACGCTGCCCATCTGCCATCCTGACAGTCCGTACCATCTCGGTTCCCTGCGGTGACCCGTCATCTCGCTCCAACGGTTCCGGACCCCGCCTGACATCATCACGGCTTCCGAACCTGAGCTCCGTCACCCGGACCACCATCAGTGACCTCGTGGTCCCAGGGACTTCTCCATTGTGTTCCAGTGCACGGACTGTCCTGCTACCTAAAGTTCTCCGGCTACCGGACTCCTTTCCCTCATCGGGGAGTTCGGCCCAGTGGATCCACCTCCCGGGTCTGCCCGTCCATCTGGCCCTAACACTATGCAGCCTTCTGCACAGTTTCGAGATGGCGACGAATATGTTTAGCGCTGACAATGCCATTATCAGCATGACAATTCCAGTCATTTACATGCTGGAGCACACGATAAACACTATTCGGAGTCAGGGGGTGAGACAAGAGGAAGGGGAGGAAGTACAGGAGGATTCCTATGCGCAAGGGATATCAACATCTAAAAGGTCCAGACGTTCATCATCACCAAGGCAGCAGGCATGGGACGGTGGGGGAGAGGGATTAATAAGGGCGCATGGTAGCAGCCAAAATGCTGAGGAAGGTGCAGGAGAACATGAAGAAATGGAGGACGAACTCTCGATGGACATGGAAGACTCAGCAGATGAGAGAGACCTTGGTCAAATTTCGGTTGAATGAGGTTGAGGGGAGAAAGCACAGTTAGCACCTCTATGCCACAAACACAGCAAGGACTTGGTCGGCATGGATGCGCAAGACACATGAGCGCCTTCTTGCTGCACTACCTACAACATGACCCTCGGATTGTCAAAATTAGAAGTGATGATGACTACTGGGTTGCCACACTATTAGATCCCCGGTACAAGTCCAAATTTTGTGAAATAACTGCAGCCATAGAAAGAGACGCACGTATGCCGGAGTATCAGCAGAAGCTGTTACTCTATCTTAGCTCGGCTTTTCCAGCAAACACCAGTCGTGCACGGAGTGAATCTCCGAGTTGTAACTTGACAAACATGGGACTGTCTCATCATCAACAGTCTAACCGTACCAGCAGCTCCGTTTCTGGTGCTGGTAACTACAATTTTATTGAATCGTTTCATAATTTTTTTAGACCATCCTTTGCAAGGCCACCAGAGACAACAAGTCTGACACATAGTCAACGGCTGGAGAGGATGATACAGGAGTATCTCCAAATGAATATCGATGCCATGACTTTGCAACTGGAGCCTTGCTCATTTTGGGCTTCAAATCTTGAAAAATGGCCTCTCCACTTACTTCTTGGAGATCTTGTTGTGTCCTGCAGCCAGCGTTGTCTCTGAACGTGTCTTCAGTGCTGCTGGGTGTGTGCTGACAGATAAGCGCACGCGTCCGTCCAGTGACAATGTGGACAGACTAACGTTCATTAACATGAACAAGTCATGGATCCGCAAGGACTTTACTACCCCTGTGTCATCTTGGGGAGAGTAAATGTCGCGGGCGGAGGAGGGGACGCTGCACTCTCCCACTGCTCGGGTCCGGCTGCCGCATGCTGCTGCGGCCGCTGCTGCTGCTCGGTAGTGGCTCGAGCGGTCGGCCGGATCCCGGGGACTCGAGCGGCGCTCCTCGCCCGTGAGTGAAAAGGGGGATGATTGGTTGTGGGGGTTTTGGGGGAGAGAGGGACAGAAGTGTGCAAACAAGAGGGATACTCCAATTTATATAGAAAGGTTATCTTTATTACAAAATGGACACAGGAATACACACTATTAAAAACACTTAAAAGGCATACAGCCATATATATCTACTAATCCAATCCTCCGTTGAGGTTTTGGAAAACCCCTGCTACCCAAGGGGAAACAATGGTGTGACACAGGGTAATACAATATACAAGGAAACCACCAAACAGTTTAGGTAACAATAATACATGTATACCATACAAGACCACATAGAGTTACAAATGGTGCAAATTAGCATATTATAATTTGCAAGATCATATAAAATTGCAAAATGGAGTTAGTACCCAAAGCATATTTTTATATATATATATGCGGTTACATTATATTATACAGAGCCACCATTGAAACCATAGGGGACTCTGAGAAAATTCCCCAAACAAGGTTTCCCATAGAAATAACCTGTAGGTATAGAGATGTAAAGCTCTAGTCACCAGCCATTGTCAGATTACCCATAAGATAGAGTAGCAGTGGATATAGTCCCCACGCGTATCGTCACCTACTGGGGTGACTTCATCAGGGGTGGGTTCCCTGTATCCACAAGGTACGGGTTTTAAATACCTGGAGATCCGAATATCAGCTGTGATGTTTTCAAATTGCGCGCCTCAGAAGCACCCGGCGTCCCGGAAATAGCTACTGCGCATGCGCGAGATCATACAGAAAGGAAGTATTAGGTAACGGAGTACCGCGCATGCGCGGGACTCCGAAAAGATGGCGGCCGCCATAGAAAGAGACATATTTTAAGAATCATAATAGATTTGATAGAGATGTATTATAAGAAGATCGAAACGGATAAGGACAGGAAGGCAGTCCATCTTCCACGAGTTATACCTCTTAGGGGTCCGTATAGGGAGCTGCATGTATATATAGGAGCACCCATACATGTGTGCACATACCACAGAGTGCATATATATATATCGCACAGGGCAACATACCCATCACCCCACCCATAATAGGGCACGCTTTTAGAATCATAATAGATTTGATAGGAATGTATTATTAAAAGATCGAGACGGACAGGGACAGGGAGGCAGTCCATACTCCACAAGCTATACCCCATAGGGGTCCGTGTAGGGAGCTGCATGTACATACATGTGCACATATGTGTGCACATACAAACAGAATGCATATACACACATATATATCACACAGGGCAATATACCCATCACCTCACCCATAGGTAGGATTCATATACCACTAAAGAGTACAGCCCTGGATATCCTATACATAGCTAAATTATATAGCCCTAGATATTCCTGCACAGGGTCCCCATGGTAGGCACACATGTACACCCCAATGAGCAACCATAGCCCCCTATCATAAGGCCTCACGATCCTAACATGTAGATCACATTGCCTGCCCCCCCCCCTATTTAGATTATATATCCAAGTGGATTCCCGTCTAAGCAAGTCCAATGTCAAATTCCCTCCTCTAACATTAGTCCTTAAACCTTCTAGTCCAAGAATCTTTATCCCAGATGTTTTTCCATTATGGTGTTGAAAAAAATGTGCTGCTACCGAGGAGAGGGTCCTGCCTTTCTCAAGGTCCGTTCTGGCTGTATTAATAGTGGAGATGTGCTGTTGAATTCTTCTCCTCAGCTCTTGTCCAGTCTGTCCTACGTATATCTTGGGGCAACTGCAGATTAAGCCATAAATTAGATTTTTTGTCCGGCAATTGAAATATCCTTTGGGTTTCTGTGGAGATGAGAACATATTGTGAAAAATAGGATCTTTTGCCAACATCAGAGGACAGATATTACAGTTACCGCAAGGAAAGGACCCCTCCAGAGAGCCACCCCCCTCCGTTTTTCTAGAGGGTCTATAAAAATGACTGGACGATAGTACATCCCTGAGGTTTCTAGCTCGCCTGGCAATTATCCGTGGGGCCTCTGCAATGTGTGGCTGTAAAGCCAATTCACTCCGCAGAATTCCCCAATTCTTCTTCAAGATCCCTCGTAGATCCGACCATTGATTATTGAAGGTTGTGACCACTCCAATATCACTATACATGGTCTTCTGCTCTCTACCCTTGGTCAGGATCTCCTTTCTCTCCTTTACAGTTGCAGACTGGAAGGCCCGGGAAATTACCTTTTTAGGGTATCCCCTTGCTTGAAAGCGTCTCGTCAGCTCCCTTGATTGTTCACGGAATTCCACATTATTGCTACAATTTCTTCGGAGACGCAAAAATTGGCCTTTCGGAATCCCCCTTCGAAGGTGTTCTGGGTGGAAACTGCTGTAGTGTAAAAAGCTGTTCGTTGAAGTCGGCTTTCTAAACAGGTCCGTGGCAATCCTTGAGCCCTCTAGGGAAAGTTTTAGATCCAAAAAATCTACTGAGGTAAGTGACAAAAATGATGTTAAATAGATGTTAAACATATTATTATTTAGTTCGGAGATAAACTCCTCACATTCTTCCCACGAACCTGTCCACAGCATTAGAACATCGTCCAGATACCGGAACCATTGAAAGACATGTTTTTGATAGGCGGGCATATTTCTCACTCTGGTCTCCTCCCACCAACCCAAATAAATGTTGGCATAGGATGGGGCACAGCGTGCCCCCATTGCAGTTCCTGACACCTGTTTGTAAAAAGTTCTGTCAAAAACAAAATAATTCAGGTTGAGGACCAGGGAGAGCAAATTCAAGAGAAATTCATCATGGTCTCTAGTACCTGTGCTCTGTCCAAACAGGAAGTAGGAGACTGCCCCCATACCCAAGTCATGCGATATACTAGTATATAAAGATTCTATATCCATAGTGACTAGAATGGTACCTTCGGGGATATTCAGTTCCTCAAGTTGTAAAATAAGGTCCGTGGAGTCTCTGACATATGATTCAAGGTGAAGGGCAAAAGGCTGCAAATAAAAGTCCAGGTAAGAACATAGCTGTTCAAATATGCTCCCGATCCCAGCCACAATTGGTCTCCCAGGTGGTTTTAGGAGAGACTTGTGCACCTTCGGGAGCATATAAAATGTAGGCACAACTGGATTTTTCACCGTGAGAAACTCCAGTTCTTTTTTAGTAATAATCCCCCTCAGATGTGCATCCGTCAATAAACGATCCACTTTAGATTTAAAAATGCTAGTGGGATCGGAGGGGAGGGGTTGATAGATTGCCCTATTAGAAAGCTGGCGTTATGCTTCCTCTAGGTATAATTTTACAGGCCATAGAACAATATTTCCCCCCTTGTCTGCTTCCTTGATTATCAAATCTCCATTTTTCCTCAGACGTTGTAATGCCCCTCTTTCCACAGTTGAAATATTGTCCTGTTTGTTTTTATCCAGTTTTAAGGACTGGATATCTCTGCATATAGCATCGAAAAAAACCTGAACCACTGGAAATAGTGAGAGGTTAGGGGTAGCCTGTGAGGGTAATCTCCCCGGGAACTTTCTCTTACCAAGGGTAGCCTGTTCGTCCATCAAATCCAACAGAGTTTGGAAAGCCAATCTCTCATCCTGGGGGAGGGTGTCAATCAATTGGGGTTTGTGGTATAAGAGCCTGAAGGTAATCTGTCTACAAAACAAATAAACATCCTTAATAAAAGTAAACTTATCTAGAGTGTTCATAGGGGAAAAGGACAGGCCCCTAGAGAGGACCCTCCTTTCTACCTCATCCAATACATAATCCGAAAGATTAATAACACTCAGATTACCTCCAAGCTCCCGATCTCCACCTATTTCTTCCTCCAATTGCTCCCCTTGTGACGGGGTGACCATCCCGTTCTCCTTAGTCCGCTTCTCAGAAATCGGCCGTTTCCTTCTGCCCCTCCTGCATCGCTTTCTTGATCGCTTGGATCTGATGACAAAAAATCCTCACCAGAGGATACTTGATTCTCTCTATTGGGATTAGTTGGTTGGGGCACTTGAGGTCTATTTTTCACATTCTGTTTAAATCTTATATTACCTCTATGATTCCATCTAAAGGTTTCCCCCATCTGGAAATCCTTTTTGTCTCTAAGGAGTTTATTACGTTTGCGTTTAATAATCTCCTTCTCAAAGAGATCAATGATTCCCTTTAATCTAGTCCGAAATGGCGCCACCTCCCGAGTTTGATCAAAGTCTTTCAATTTAGACTCCATTTCTTTAATTTCATCCCTGGTGGTTACAAGTAATTCCCGATCATGTGCCAACAACATATCCAGAATAATCGATGAACATTTTAACAGACCAGTTTCCCAAGTTTTTTTAAAAACTGGGTCAACCTCCCATGCAGGAAAGATTTGAACTCGTAATCCTCTTGGTACAATACCCAGTTTTTTATAGTGCTCTAGGCTTTTTATATTGTACCATATTTTAGTTAAATTCTTATGTAGCTTAATAAGATCCGTACTAATTTTTTCAAAGCCATTACTCCCCTCAGTACCTCCATCTAATTGTACCATTGTGGGAAGATCAAACACATCCACAGCCTGGTTAGACCAGGCATTCTCTCTTTCTTCTAAATTCATCACAGCTGGTAAAGAATAACCTTAAACAAATCACCACAAATGATTAATACTTAATGTATAGAAGGTGTGCCACAACTCCAGAAAAATATCCCATAAGTGGGACACTATAAACAACAGGTACCAAAGAGTGGGGAGGGCACCACCTAACAGAATTAATAATACCCTAAATGGGTAGACGGGTTCACCTCAGCACACTTAGTATACATTTATGGGGGAGAGAGGGACAGAAGTGTGCAAACAAGAGGGATACTCCAATTTATATAGAAAGGTTATCTTTATTACAAAATGGACACAGGAATACACACTATTAAAAACACTTAAAAGGCATACAGCCATATATATCTACTAATCCAATCCTCCGTTGAGGTTTTGGAAAACCCCTGCTACCCAAGGGGAAACAATGGTGTGACACAGGGTAATACAATATACAAGGAAACCACCAAACAGTTTAGGTAACAATAATACATGTATACCATACAAGACCACATAGAGTTACAAATGGTGCAAAGAGCATATTATAATTTGCAAGATCATATAAAATTGCAAAATGGAGTTAGTACCCAAAGCATATTTTTATATATATATATATGCGGTTACATTATATTATACAGAGCCACCATTGAAACCATAGGGGACTCTGAGAAAATTCCCCAAACAAGGTTTCCCATAGAAATAACCTGTAGGTATAGAGATGTAAAGCTCTAGTCACCAGCCATTGTCAGATTACCCATAAGATAGAGTAGCAGTGGATATAGTCCCCACGCGTATCGTCACCTACTGGGGTGACTTCATCAGGGGTGGGTTCCCTGTATCCACAAGGTACAGGTTTTAAATACCTGGAGATCCGAATATCAGCTGTGATGTTTTCAAATTGCGCGCCTCAGAAGCACCCGGCATCCCGGAAATAGCTACTGCGCATGCGCGAGATCATACAGAAAGGAAGTATTAGGTAACGGAGTACCGCGCATGCGCGGGACTCCGAAAAGATGGCGGCCGCCATAGAAAGAGACATATTTTAAGAATCATAATAGATTTGATAGAGATGTATTATAGGAAGATCGAAACGGATAAGGACAGGAAGGCAGTCCATCTTCCACGAGTTATACCTCTTAGGGGTCCGTATAGGGAGCTGCATGTATATATAGGAGCACCCATACATGTGTGCACATACCACAGAGTGCATATATATATATCGCACAGGGCAACATACCCATCACCCCACCCATAATAGGGCACGCTTTTAGAATCATAATAGATTTGATAGGAATGTATTATTAAAAGATCGAGACGGACAGGGACAGGGAGGCAGTCCATACTCCACAAGCTATACCCCATAGGGGTCCGTGTAGGGAGCTGCATGTACATACATGTGCACATATGTGTGCACATACAAACAGAATGCATATACACACATATATATCACACAGGGCAATATACCCATCACCTCACCCATAGGTAGGATTCATATACCACTAAAGATGCCTTATGATAGGGGGCTATGGTTGCTCATTGGGGTGTACATGTGTGCCTACCATGGGGACCCTGTGCAGGAATATCTAGGGCTATATAATTTAGCTATGTATAGGATATCCAGGGCTGTACTCTTCAGTGGTATATGAATCCTACCTATGGGTGAGGTGATGGGTATATTGCCCTGTGTGATATATATGTGTGTATATGCATTCTGTTTGTATGTGCACACATATGTGCACATGTATGTACATGCAGCTCCCTACACGGACCCCTATGGGGTATAGCTTGTGGAGTATGGACTGCCTCCCTGTCCCTGTCCGTCTCGATCTTTTAATAATACATTCCTATCAAATCTATTATGATTCTAAAAGCGTGCCCTATTATGGGTGGGGTGATGGGTATGTTGCCCTGTGCGATATATATATATGCACTCTGTGGTATGTGCACACATGTATGGGTGCTCCTATATATACATGCAGCTCCCTATACGGACCCCTAAGAGGTATAACTCATGGAAGATGGACTGCCTTCCTGTCCTTATCCGTTTCGATCTTCTTATAATACATCTCTATCAAATCTATTATGATTCTTAAAATATGTCTCTTTCTATGGCGGCCGCCATCTTTTCGGAGTCCCGCGCATGCGCGGTACTCCGTTACCTAATACTTCCTTTCTGTATGATCTCGCGCATGCGCAGTAGCTATTTCCGGGACGCCGGGTGCTTCTGAGGCGCGCAATTTGAAAACATCACAGCTGATATTCGGATCTCCAGGTATTTAAAACCTGTACCTTGTGGATACAGGGAACCCACCCCTGATGAAGTCACCCCAGTAGGTGACGATACGCGTGGGGACTATATCCACTGCTACTCTATCTTATGGGTAATCTGACAATGGCTGGTGACTAGAGCTTTACATCTCTATACCTACAGGTTATTTCTATGGGAAACCTTGTTTGGGGAATTTTCTCAGAGTCCCCTATGGTTTCAATGGTGGCTCTGTATAATATAATGTAACCGCATATATATATTAAAATATGCTTTGGGTACTAACTCCATTTTGCAATTTTATATGATCTTGCAAATTATAATATGCTCTTTGCACCATTTGTAACTCTATGTGGTCTTGTATGGTATACATGTATTATTGTTACCTAAACTGTTTGGTGGTTTCCTTGTATATTGTATTACCCTGTGTCACACCATTGTTTCCCCTTGGGTAGCAGGGGTTTTCCAAAACCTCAACGGAGGATTGGATTAGTAGATATATATGGCTGTATGCCTTTTAAGTGTTTTTAATAGTGTGTATTCCTGTGTCTATTTTGTAATAAAGATAACCTTTCTATATAAATTGGAGTATCCCTCTTGTTTGCACACTTCTGTCCCTCTCTCCCCCATAAATGTATACTAAGTGTGCTGAGGTGAACCCGTCTACCCATTTAGGGTATTATTAATTCTGTTAGGTGGTGCCCTCCCCACTCTTTGGTACCTGTTGTTTATAGTGTCCCACTTATGGGATATTTTTCTGGAGTTGTGGCACACCTTCTATACATTAAGTATTAATCATTTGTGGTGATTTGTTTAAGGTTATTCTTTACCAGCTGTGATGAATTTAGAAGAAAGAGAGAATGCCTGGTCTAACCAGGCTGTGGATGTGTTTGATCTTCCCACAATGGTACAATTAGATGGAGGTACTGAGGGGAGTAATGGCTTTGAAAAAATTAGTACGGATCTTATTAAGCTACATAAGAATTTAACTAAAATATGGTACAATATAAAAAGCCTAGAGCACTATAAAAAACTGGGTATTGTACCAAGAGGATTACGAGTTCAAATCTTTCCTGCATGGGAGGTTGACCCAGTTTTTAAAAAAACTTGGGAAACTGGTCTGTTAAAATGTTCATCGATTATTCTGGATATGTTGTTGGCACATGATCGGGAATTACTTGTAACCACCAGGGATGAAATTAAAGAAATGGAGTCTAAATTGAAAGACTTTGATCAAACTCGGGAGGTGGCGCCATTTCAGACTAGATTAAAGGGAATCATTGATCTCTTTGAGAAGGAGATTATTAAACGCAAACGTAATAAACTCCTTAGAGACAAAAAGGATTTCCAGATGGGGGAAACCTTTAGATGGAATCATAGAGGTAATATAAGATCTAAACAGAATGTGAAAAATAGACCTCAAGTGCACCAACCAACTAATCCCAATAGAGAGAATCAAGTATCCTCTGGTGAGGATTTTTTGTCATCAGATCCAAGCGATCAAGAAAGCGATGCAGGAGGGGCAGAAGGAAACGGCCGATTTCTGAGAAGCGGACTAAGGAGAACGGGATGGTCACCCCGTCACAAGGGGAGCAATTGGAGGAAGAAATAGGTGGAGATCGGGAGCTTGGAGGTAATCTGAGTGTTATTAATCTTTCGGATTATGTATTGGATGAGGTAGAAAGGAGGGTCCTCTCTAGGGGCCTGTCCTTTTCCCCTATGAACACTCTAGATAAGTTTACTTTTATTAAGGATGTTTATTTGTTTTGTAGACAGATTACCTTCAGGCTCTTATACCACAAACCCCAATTGATTGACACCCTCCCCCAGGATGAGAGATTGGCTTTCCAAACTCTGTTGGATTTGATGGACGAACAGGCTACCCTTGGTAAGAGAAAGTTCCCGGGGAGATTACCCTCACAGGCTACCCCTAACCTCTCACTATTTCCAGTGGTTCAGGTTTTTTTCGATGCTATATGCAGAGATATCCAGTCCTTAAAACTGGATAAAAACAAACAGGACAATATTTCAACTGTGGAAAGAGGGGCATTACAACGTCTGAGGAAAAATGGAGATTTGATAATCAAGGAAGCAGACAAGGGGGGAAATATTGTTCTATGGCCTGTAAAATTATACCTAGAGGAAGCACAACGCCAGCTTTCTAATAGGGCAGTCTATCAACCCCTCCCCTCCGATCCCACTAGCATTTTTAAATCTAAAGTGGATCGTTTATTGACGGATGCACATCTGAGGGGGATTATTACTAAAAAAGAACTGGAGTTTCTCACGGTGAAAAATCCAGTTGTGCCTACATTTTATATGCTCCCGAAGGTGCACAAGTCTCTCCTAAAACCACCTGGGAGACCAATTGTGGCTGGGATCGGGAGCATATTTGAACAGCTATGTTCTTACCTGGACTTTTATTTGCAGCCTTTTGCCCTTCGCCTTGAATCATATGTCAGAGACTCCACGGACCTTATTTTACAACTTGAGGAACTGAATATCCCCGAAGGTACCATTCTAGTCACTATGGATATAGAATCTTTATATACTAGTATATCGCATGACTTGGGTATGGGGGCAGTCTCCTACTTCCTGTTTGGACAGAGCACAGGTACTAGAGACCATGATGAATTTCTCTTGAATTTGCTCTCCCTGGTCCTCAACCTGAATTATTTTGTTTTTGACAGAACTTTTTACAAACAGGTGTCAGGAACTGCAATGGGGGCACGCTGTGCCCCATCCTATGCCAACATTTATTTGGGTTGGTGGGAGGAGACCAGAGTGAGAAATATGCCCGCCTATCAAAAACATGTCTTTCAATGGTTCCGGTATCTGGACGATGTTCTAATGCTGTGGACAGGTTCGTGGGAAGAATGTGAGGAGTTTATCTCCAAACTAAATAATAATATGTTTAACATCTATTTAACATCATTTTTGTCACTTACCTCAGTAGATTTTTTGGATCTAAAACTTTCCCTAGAGGGCTCAAGGATTGCCACGGACCTGTTTAGAAAGCCGACTTCAACGAACAGCTTTTTACACTACAGCAGTTTCCACCCAGAACACCTTCGAAGGGGGATTCCGAAAGGCCAATTTTTGCGTCTCCGAAGAAATTGTAGCAATAATGTGGAATTCCGTGAACAATCAAGGGAGCTGACGAGACGCTTTCAAGCAAGGGGATACCCTAAAAAGGTAATTTCCCGGGCCTTCCAGTCTGCAACTGTAAAGGAGAGAAAGGAGATCCTGACCAAGGGTAGAGAGCAGAAGACCATGTATAGTGATATTGGAGTGGTCACAACCTTCAATAATCAATGGTCGGATCTACGAGGGATCTTGAAGAAGAATAGGGGAATTCTGCGGAGTGAATTGGTTTTACAGCCACACATTGCAGAGGCCCCACGGATAATTGCCAGGCGAGCTAGAAACCTCAGGGATGTACTATCGTCCAGTCATTTTTATAGACCCTCTAGAAAAACGGAGGGGGGTGGCTCTCTGGAGGGGTCCTTTCCTTGCGGTAACTGTAATATCTGTCCTCTGATGTTGGCAAAAGATCCTATTTTTCACAATATGTTCTCATCTCCACAGAAACCCAAAGGATATTTCAATTGCCGGACAAAAAATCTAATTTATGGCTTAATCTGCAGTTGCCCCAAGATATACGTAGGACAGACTGGACAAGAGCTGAGGAGAAGAATTCAACAGCACATCTCCACTATTAATACAGCCAGAACGGACCTTGAGAAAGGCAGGACCCTCTCCTCGGTAGCAGCACATTTTTTTCAACACCATAATGGAAAAACATCTGGGATAAAGATTCTTGGACTAGAAGGTTTAAGGACTAATGTTAGAGGAGGGAATTTGACATTGGACTTGCTTAGACGGGAATCCACTTGGATATATAATCTAAATAGGGGGGGGGCAGGCAATGTGATCTACATGTTAGGATCGTGAGGCCTTATGATAGGGGGCTATGGTTGCTCATTGGGGTGTACATGTGTGCCTACCATGGGGACCCTGTGCAGGAATATCTAGGGCTATATAATTTAGCTATGTATAGGATATCCAGGGCTGTACTCTTCAGTGGTATATGAATCCTACCTATGGGTGAGGTGATGGGTATATTGCCCTGTGTGATATATATGTGTGTATATGCATTCTGTTTGTATGTGCACACATATGTGCACATGTATGTACATGGAGCTCCCTACACGGACCCCTATGGGTTATAGCTTGTGGAGTATGGACTGCCTCCCTGTCCCTGTCCGTCTCGATCTTTTAATAATACATTCCTATCAAATCTATTATGATTCTAAAAGCGTGCCCTATTATGGGTGGGGTGATGGGTATGTTGCCCTGTGCGATATATATATATGCACTCTGTGGTATGTGCACACATGTATGGGTGCTCCTATATATACATGCAGCTCCCTATACGGACCCCTAAGAGGTATAACTCGTGGAAGATGGACTGCCTTCCTGTCCTTATCCGTTTCGATCTTCTTATAATACATCTCTATCAAATCTATTATGATTCTTAAAATATGTCTCTTTCTATGGCGGCCGCCATCTTTTCGGAGTCCCGCGCATGCGCGGTACTCCGTTACCTAATACTTCCTTTCTGTATGATCTCGCGCATGCGCAGTAGCTATTTCCGGGACGCCGGGTGCTTCTGAGGCGCGCAATTTGAAAACATCACAGCTGATATTCGGATCTCCAGGTATTTAAAACCTGTACCTTGTGGATACAGGGAACCCACTCCTGATGAAGTCACCCCAGTAGGTGACGATACGCGTGGGGACTATATCCACTGCTACTCTATCTTATGGGTAATCTGACAATGGCTGGTGACTAGAGCTTTACATCTCTATACCTACAGGTTATTTCTATGGGAAACCTTGTTTGGGGAATTTTCTCAGAGTCCCCTATGGTTTCAATGGTGGCTCTGTATAATATAATGTAACCGCATATATATATATAAAAATATGCTTTGGGTACTAACTCCATTTTGCAATTTTATATGATCTTGCAAATTATAATATGCTCTTTGCACCATTTGTAACTCTATGTGGTCTTGTATGGTATACATGTATTATTGTTACCTAAACTGTTTGGTGGTTTCCTTGTATATTGTATTACCCTGTGTCACACCATTGTTTCCCCTTGGGTAGCAGGGGTTTTCCAAAACCTCAACGGAGGATTGGATTAGTAGATATATATGGCTGTATGCCTTTTAAGTGTTTTTAATAGTGTGTATTCCTGTGTCCATTTTGTAATAAAGATAACCTTTCTATATAAATTGGAGTATCCCTCTTGTTTGCACACTTCTGTCCCTCTCTCCCCCATAAATGTATACTAAGTGTGCTGAGGTGAACCCGTCTACCCATTTAGGGTATTATTAATTCTGTTAGGTGGTGCCCTCCCCACTCTTTGGTACCTGTTGTGGGGGTTTTGATTATGGATATTGTCCGTGACGCCACCCACGGTTGTGGTGATTTTGGTGACACCACCGCTGCTCTAGGCGGGGATCCCGGGAGCGGTGACTGGGAGCAGCTTTGTTGTTATTTTTCCCCTCTGTGGGTAGGGGGTTGGTTGTCCCGGGGCCCGGTGATGGGGTAGGTAGGGATGATGGCAGGCGGGTTGCGGGGCCTGGTGAGGTGCAGGGTCGCAGGGGCAGCGCTGTGCCGTACGGCACGGGGGTACTAACTCAGCCTGAGACGATGATACAGTTCTCGGTAAAACACACGGCTGGATGGACGGGTCCCCCAGACGGCTGCGGTTGTTTCTTCCCCGTAGGTTAGTGATGACTGTCTCTCCCTGCACCTATGTTCTATGTTGATTCCGATGGGTTCCCACCGGTAACCCGCTCACCGACTTGGATGTGGGCCGGAGGAGCCCCTTTTGCCCGCAGGCGCTGGCCCTGAGAAACGGTTGCCCTTGACGGTGGCGGTGTCTCCCCTTCATGGTTGGACGGTTGCCTTCTGTCAGGACTTGACTGTTTGGAAACCCAGGAGGTCCCCTTCATTAACGGATTCGGCAAATTCACGGCGACTCCTAGCCTTGCCGGGGTCCGAAAAGCCCCTGCCAATGGTGCTGGCTTCTCCTTGTGTACCGGCCAGGTACCGCCGGGCCACCGCCCGTCCACGGTCCTTACGGCAAACTCCGATAGGCCACTCCTGCAGATGGTCACCACCGTCTGCCAACCTTGCTGCTCCGTCCGGGCCACACACCCGGACTCACTTCAGTCTGCTCTCTTGCCACTTCACTACTGCTCACTTTCCCTCCTTCCACTTTCACTGTCAAAACTGAACTGCTCCTTTTCCCTCCTCCAGGACTGTGAACTCCTTGGTGGGTGGAGACCAACCACCTGGCTCCACCCCCTGGTGTGGACATCAGCCCCTGGGGAAGGCAACAAGGGTTTTGTGTCTGGCTTAGATGTGCTAACCGGGGTGTAGGGTGTGGTGGTGTAGTTACCTGTGGCCCCTGGCTTGTCCAGGGCGCCACATAAAGGCATATGGATTTGGAATGTGCTTGATGCTAATGTACCTGTGAAGTGTACAACTGGGGCACAAGTGCTGCCACTGAAGTGGTGTCTGTGGGGCCCAATTTTTGGAAAAAAGTGAGACTCTGCTTGGAGTCCCCTTGCGGTGTTTTTAAAAATGAGCCAAGATGAACAAGTCATGGTTCAGCAAAGACTTTGCTACCTACCCTGGTGTCATCCTGGGGACAGTTAAGGCTAGTGTATTTTTGAATGTGATTGATGCAAATCAACCTGTCCAGTTTGCAACTGGGGCACAAGTGCTGCCACTGAAGTAGTGTCTGTGGGGCCCAATTTTTGGAAAAAAGGGAGACTCTGCTTGGAGTCCGCTTGCTGTGTTTTTAAAAATGATCCAAGATGAACAAGTCTTGGTTCAGCAAGGACTTTGCTACCTACCCCGGTGTCATTCCGGGGACAGTTAAGGCTGGCGTATTTTTGAATGTGCTTGATGCAAATCAACCTGTCCAGTTTGCAACTGGGGCACAAGTGCTGCCACTGAAGGGGTGTCTGTGGGGCCCAATTTTTGGAAAAAAGGGAGACTCTGCTTGGAGTCCCCTTGTGGTGTTTTTAAGAATGAGCCAAGATGAACAAATCATGGATCAGCAAAGACTTTGCTATCTACCCCGGTGTCATCCTGGGGACAGTTAAGGCTGGCGTATTTTTGAATGTGCTTGATGCAAATCAACCTGTTCAGTTTGCAACTGGGGTACAATTGCTGCCACTGAAGTGGTGTCTGTGGGGCCCAATTTATGGAAAAAAGGGAGACTCTGCTTGGAGTCCCTTTGCTGTGCTTTTAAAAAGGATCCAAGATGAACAAATCATGGATCAGCAAAGACTTTGCTACCTACCCCAGTGTCATCCTGGGGACAGTTAAGGCTGGCGTATTTTGGAATGTGCTTGATCTACCTGTCAAGTTTGCAACTGGGGCACAACTGATGCCACTGAAGGGGTGTCTGTGTTGCCCAATTTTGGGAAAAAAGGGAGACTCTGCTTGGTGTCTCCTTGCTGTGTTTGACATGATTTTAGAAGGGCATGCCATGCCTATATTTGTGTCTCCTCCTCTTTTTCCTCGTCCAGCTGTTTAGTTTTCGCATGGGTATTTGTCCTTGTCACTTTCCCATGTGTTTGTGTTGTCTTGAGAGTTGTTTGTCACCTTTTGACACCTGTGAGGGTGTTTTCAAGGTGTTTTTAGGTGTTTGTGATTGCCTCCCATTGTTTTTAATGGGGTTCGAGGGGTTTGTCAAACGGTTCGCCGAACCGAACTCGAACGTGGCCTCCGTTCGACGAACCAAACCGAACTCGAGCATCTAGAGGTTCGCTCATCTCTACGCTCTACGCTGGGAAAAGCAGTAGAAAATGGCACTGGAGTGAACATGTGACGGCCTCATGTAGGTTGAAGCTATGGATCCTGGGTACATTTATGTATTTTCCCTCCTTCAGTTTTTTTGCAGTACGCAAAAAAATGGAAGGCACACGGATGACAAACGGATGACATACGGACCGTATACGGAACGGAAACGGATGCCACACAGATGCATCCGTGAAAAAAAGGACCGTTTTTTTGCGGAATGCAAAAACGGATCGGTCGTGTGAATGTAGCCTTATTATGATCCTAACATCATAACCCTAAACAGCAGGCAGAAATAAGTGAATAGCGCCCCCCAGTATCAGAAAATCTCCAGGGTTTCAGGGGGTAGCTGAGACCCTGGAGATCATGATTCAGGCCGGTTTTTCCGGTCCCCGCTCACATAATCACCGGTATACACCATATACCAATAATCACGTTACAGTAAATGACAGCGCCGGTAAAAAATTAATTATCTCCCATCTGGGAGATAAATTAAATTATAAATAATTATAATTTAAAATTAAAAGTAAATTAAATTCTGTACCGGGGCGGCTGGGACTTGAACTCGTGAACTAATGCTCCCTAGGCAGTAGCTCTAAACATTGAGCCACTGCTTCTAATAAGAAACATAGGAAGATTTAGTCATCTTGACCTCTGCATTGCAGAGTGAAGTCTCCGGTGACAGCGCGGCCCACTTCAGGTGCTGCGTTTAGAGGACACAGATCGCTCGTGTTCTACGGGGCTCCCTGTCATTTTCATGTAGCAGAGCTGAAAGCGTCGTGTTGATTTCTTCGGACCTGGATTGTTGTTTGGGGATTAATAAAGAGGTAAATGAGGGTTTTTTTTGTCTTTTATTCCAAATAAAGGATTTTTCACTGTGTGTGTGTATTTAATTTCACTTACAGGTTAATCATGGAACGTATCTCTGGGAGACACCTGTCATGATTAACCCCGTTATTACCTCGATTGCCACCGCACCAGGGCAATTTGGTATGAGCTGGGTAGAGTCATGGGATTGCCGCATCTAATGGATGCGGCAATTCCGGGCGGCTGCTAGCTGATATTGTTAGGGTGGTGGGTTCCCCATAACGTGGTGCTCTCCATCCTGACAATACCAGCCTCCAGCCGTGTGGCTTTATCCTGGCTGGTATCAAAATTGGGGGAACCGCATTTTTTTTGTAATTATTTATTTATTTATTTTACTGCACGATATAGACCCGCCTACCAGCGGCTGTGATTGGTTGCCGTGAGACAGCTGTCACTCATCATGGGGGCGTGTCTGACTGCAACCAATCATGGGCACCGGTGGGCGGGGAAGGCATGGAATACCTGATTGAATAATGAATATAAGCAGGAGAACGAGAGTCAAAAGGTGCCAAAAGGTGAATATAATTTTATTGTCACAATCATAAATGTGCAACCAGCATAAAGGAGATAAAAACACAGAGGGGTGTGAAAAAACATAAACAGGACCGCCAAAATGAATGGTATTAAGGGATGACCAGTTACATCAATAGAACATACAGGGGAAATATCAGAGCGAATATTAAAAGGACAATACATATAAAGTGCATGTGCACAAATACATATGAATAGCCCGCTCAGACACCCCCAATACATAGAGTCTAGTCCAATCATTTAAATGAGGCAGCATATACAAAGTAAAGTGGCCAGTGCATCTTAAAGTGGCCAGTGCATGATCCTGAATATGCAAAAAAGAGGCTCCCCCGTACCCCACCAACGCACGTTTCGCCTATTTGAGCCCCGTGCTCAAGTTCGGCTTCCTTGGGGAGGGAGAAGGCAGCACCATGCTCGTTGTAGCCTAGGGGTTTATATTGTGAAACGCCAACTTACTTCCGCGAACGTCACATCCTCAGGTGACGCGCACACATGTCAGCAGCGTCCCGGTAGAGGCGGGCCAGCCGTCGGGCGGCCATGCGCACGTTTGAGAGCGGGGACGCGTCATCCTGCTACCTCAAGAGCGCGGCAACCATAGCGACGGCAAGCATGCCAACAGCAGGAGGAAACAGGCATGCTGCGCGTGCAGAGGTATGCAACCATGTAAACAAGGGACTGTGGCTCTCCGTGAGGTAAGAAAAGAAGACAATGAAAATAGCATAAGTATAAATAGCAAATCCGGTATTTTCATAAACTTGATTGTCGTCAGATGCAATATATCCAAAGTGATAAAAGTCCAATCTCAAAAAAAGAGAGGGAGGGCAGCAGTCCAGAGACAGAGTACTGAAAAATGTACATAAAAAACATGGGGATTACTATAGCTGAACGCAGAAGATGTGTGCTAACTAACAATAAAACAAGGCTGAACATGGCATGTGAGAGAAAGAGAGGGAAAGCACAACAAGAATAAAAATGATTAAAAACAATGCAATATAAAAAACACACAAACCCTGAGAAATAAAAATGAAATCAATCCGGTGATGATGAAATGTAAAATCATGCATGTCAGGGAAACGGGGCAAAACTCATTGTTTCGTTGAGTCCCTTCGGGACCAGCGTATCCAGGCGGTGGATCCAGCGTGCCTCACATTGGGCCAGTATCTTTTTAAGGTTACCACCCCTGGATCCGTTGCTCACCATATCGATGCCCCGTACCTCCAACAATGCAGAGTTACAATTGTGGTGGATCTTAAAGTGCCGAGGTAGCGTTTTAAGTAACGTTATATCCGTAACTGATTTAGCTGCCTCGATGTCACGGACATGCTCCCTGACCCTGATGCGGAGCTCACGGGAAGTGAGCCCTGTGGAGACATGGGGCTCAGTGGGTGCTCTCGTCCACTAAAACCCGCCGCCTTTAGAAAAACAGCGTGGCTCAGGGCTCATCCCAACTGAACGCCGGCCTCCTTAACCGTGGGCGTAACACTACTCAGACAACACAGGGTGAGGGAACCACAATAATTAGACTTTGTACCAACGCAGTCCCTTGAAAAAGACTACGAAACGCGTTGGGGGGCGGTGGCTGTTGGTCTGATTAGGCTTCACCATGGGTAAGTAGCTATGCTCCTCCTAATAATCGGCATGTGTAATTCCACTAGGATTGTAACACTAAGTTTCACATGCCGGGACTGAGTTTTTACCTCTATTCCCCATGGTGATGGCTCAGACCTGAACAGCCTTTGCTCTGAACCTTTCTTCTATCTTCCTGTCTATACTTATAACTTATAACTTTGGACTACTGTTCAAGTTTTTAAAAAAAACTTGTTTTTTATACTTAATAAAGTTTATATTGATATACTTGAACTGATCCTGTTTGAATTGATCTTTTTTCAAACCTATGATATTGGTTGTTTACTCCCTCCTAGTTCTCTCAGTTTTCTATATTGCCTTTTTGAGGGTGACCATATGCTGTCTTAGGATGCATAAGGTGGTCCTTTGTGTCCCATCTTGTTTCTTAATAATTAGACTTTATTGGATCCCCAAACAATTAACTGCACATAACACATAACCAGCAAAACACACAAATGTAACAAGCAACAGAGTCTCACCCTTCCGCTGGCTCACCAGGGATTTAGAATGTCCATGCCTCAGAAGTTCCAGGGCTATTTACTCAAATCCAGCAGCACCCCGCTTTTGGCGGGCACCCACCGAGAAAAGAATAATGCCAGATTTAGGAAGCTGGCTGAGGTCTGCAAAGTCTGTACCAGGTGACTGAACTGTCCCAACCTGAGTGTCCTCCTTAGGTAGTCCTGGTATGATGATACAATCCTGGCAGCCGGAGTCGAAATCCCTAGGCTGTGGATATGGTCTCCAACTGGAACCGGAGTCCCTAGATTGAAGCCATAAGATATCCTGATCCTCTAGTCAGCTCCAAAGAACTTAGACTGGATCCATCAGCATCCATCAACCACCTGGTGGCTTAAAGAAGTCCCTTTTATAGCCACAGCCTTCCACTTAGATACACTGCGTCCTCATCGATTGGTTGGACAAGAGCGCCTCTCCCATTGGATGAATCTCAAGCTGCATGGACAATGTTCATTTAAATGATGTGCATAGAAAGACTGAAGATATCTACATGGAGTCTGCAAGTCACAGACTCAACAATGGCTACTAAGGTAATCACATTAGCAATACACAACTACAATACAATGGTTACTGGAAAAGTCTGGAGAAACAATACGTCTGGCTTTCAGTGGCCAACACAATTACATTGAGTCAACAAGAGTCTTGTAAAAACAATGAGGGACTTGTCCCCCGTCTATAAACAATCTATCATCCTGTCTTGCTGAATTTTAAGAAACTTTAACCCATGAGAGTCCATGTCGTCTAATTCCTCCCCCATCTTAATATTAGCCAGACATGATAGGCTTCCGATCATCCTTCTCCTCTTGTCGGGAAAGCTCATCCGCATTTCCATGGTTCTTGCCTTGTTTATGGGAGATGGAAAAATTGTAAGATTGTAATGCCAGACTCCACCTGAGCAAGCGTCCATTGTCCCTAGCAGTGCGATTTAGCCAACTCAATGGATTGTGGTCAGTGAGGACTGTGAACTCATTGCCATAGAGGTAGGGCTGCAATTTTTTTAGGGCCCAGACTATAGCCAGGCATTCTTTTTCTATGGTGGCGTAAGCCCTCTCTCGGTCCAACACCTTCCGGGAGAGGTACGCTATCGGATGTTCCTCACCGTTGTCCCCCACTTGGCTAAGTACAACTCCTAGTCCTGTGTCCGATGCGTCTGTTTGGACAATGAATCTGCAACGGAAGTCAGAAGCAGTCAAGACTGGGCTTTGGGCTAGCCGGTCTTTCAATTGGAGGAACGCAGTTTCACATTCTGGGGTCCAGATAAGGTTACGGGCATATCTTTTGGTTGTGAGGTCAGTGAGCAGTTTTGCTATGGTACTGTAATTGGGGATAAACTTTCGATAGTAGTTTGCGGTTCCTAGAAATGCACGGACCTGTTTTTGATTGACCGGGCGTGGCCACTGGATAATGGCTTCTACTTTTGCAGGTTCGGGACGAATGCACCCACTTCCCACCCGATGTCCCTGGTGTAGCACTTCGGCCATCCCCATTTGGCATTTGTCAGGTCGGATGGTGAGCTGGGCTTTGGCTACCCTCTGCAGCACCTGGGACACATGCTGAAGATGCTCTTCCCAAGTGTCGCTGAAGATAGCGATGTCATCCAAATAGGCCTGGGCATACCCCTGACATCCCTCTAGTAAATGGTCTACCATCCTCTGGAAGGTGGCTGGGGCATTTTTCATCCCAAAAGGCATGCTGGTAAACTCAAAGAGGCCAAAAGGGGTTATGAAGGCCGATTTCTCTTGAGCGTATTTTGTGAGTGGGATCTGCCAGTATCCCTTGCTCAAATCGAGTGTAGATATAAGCCGAGACCCCCCTAACCTATCTAGTAGTTCATCCACCCGGGGCATGGGGTAAGCATCTGTAATCGTGACCTCATTGAGCCGTCTATAGTCCACACAGAAACGAGTACTCTTGTCCTTTTTTGGCACCAACACCACACTGGCAGCCCATGGGCTATGGGAAGGGACTATGACTCCCATATTTAACATGTCATCCACCTCGGCCTTCATCATTGCCAACACAGGAAGGGTCACTCGGTAGGCGGGTTGTTTTAGTGGGGTGGCTGCCCCTGTATTGACATGATGCTGGACCAGGGGGTTTCTACCAGGCTGACTTGTGAACAGGGTTTCATATGTTCCGAGTATGTCTGATATCTGTCGCTTCTGTGATGGACAAAGCTGCTCCCCCAGTGATACATCTTTTACCCCCATTTCCCTTTTGGAGTCCACTAATAGGTCTGGGATCTGGTCCAACTCTGGATCATCTAACTCTGGACAGCAAACTGCTAAATTGGTGACTTCTCGTTCCTCATAAGCTTTTAGCCTGTTGATGTGGTAGGTACGCTCACGAACACCTGCTCGATCCAGGGCCACGGTGTAGTCAGTATTGCCACATTTCTTGGTAATGGTGAATGGACCCGCCCACATGGCTTGCAGCTTGTTTTTCCGCACCGGTACTAGTACTAGGACCTTCTGTCCACAGTCAAATTCTCGGGGCCGGGCAGTGCGGTCGTAACATCGGTTTTGCTTTTCCTGAGCCACTTCTAAATTCCCGTGGGCTAACGCCATGAGGTGCCTCATCCTTTCCCTAAACTTTTGAACATAGTCCAGTATGGGAACCTCTTCTGTGGGGAACGTGCCCTCCCAACTCTCTCGTACCAGCTCTAGGGGCCCTCGTACTTTTCGGCCGTACAGTAATTCAAAGGGAGAGAACCCAGTGGAGTCCTGCGGCACCTCCCGGTAAGCAAAAAGGAGCTGCTGCAAGTTTTTCTCCCAGTCCCCCCCCTCGGACTCCACATATCGGCTAATGAGCTGTTTGAGCGTTTTGTTGAAGCGCTCACACAATCCATTTGTTTCAGGATGGTAGGGGGTTGTGCGCATGGGGCGGACTCCATGTTTTTCCCACAGGGTGTGAATCAGTTCACTTTGGAACTGTGCCCCCTGGTCAGTCAATACTTCCTGTGGAAACCCTACCCGGCTAAAGATGTCCAGTAGGGCTTGAGCCATGTGCTCTGCATCTATGGAGGTTAAGGCAACGGCTTCTGGGTAACAGGTGGCAAAATCTACTAGGGTGAGGATGAATCTTTTTCCACTGCGGCTGGGGATGGCTAAGGGGCCTACTATATCAATGGCAACTCTCTGGAACGGTTCTCCTATCAAGGGCATGGGTTGAAGTGGGGCACGGCATGGGGCTTCCCCCATACGCTGACACACTGGGCAAAAGGCTCTGTATTTTTGCACTTCTTGAGTGACCCTTGGCCAGAAAAAACTACGCAGCAGGTGGGCCCGAGTCTTTTTGGTCCCCATGTGCCAAGCCGCAGGGACATCATGAGCTAAACGCAATAGTTGGGGTGTGTATTGCTGGGGTACCACAAGCTGATGTACACGGGTCCAGGGTTTTTCTGGGCAGGATGCGGGCTTCTCCCGATATAAGAGGCCTTTTTCCCATCTATATACCTCCCCCTGATTTCCTCCCCCAGGTTTGGCGGCCGCACTACATATAAGCTCTAGGGTGGGTTCTGACAGTTGAGCTTCCCTGAACTCCTTATGATCTATCTCCCCCCAATTAATGGCCACAGTTGGGTCTGATGTACTCACATTTGTTGGCTCTGATGAGGAGGCTGAAGATTGAGGAGGAGGGTTCTCCTCTGATGGGCTGGAAGAAAGACCTGCACCAGGATGGTGTTTGGCTTGGCTGCGGGTGATGGCGGTGACAAACTGGCTGGATAGTCCTTGTCCTAGGTCATTTCCCAAAATTACAGGGGTGGGGAGGCCGTCCATGAGCCCCACTTCAACCTCTCCTTGGTCAGTTCCCCAGTCCAACTGCACTCGTGCCAGAGGGATGTTCGAGCGCTGGCCCCCAGCAAGGGTGATGGTCACTTGGCGGGCAGGTAAATGATGTTCTGTGGGAACAATATCTGGGCTGACCAGGGTGATGGAAGATCCCGAGTCTCGAAGTCCCTGAGCATGTATATCACCGACCTTGACCGTCTGGATGTGGGGATGGAGGTTGGCTGGTGTACGGTGTCCAGCCTGCCGTAGGGTGTGGACTGGATAAACCACTTCCTCAGCTATTGGTGTTTCTCGGAAGTAGCATTCCTCAGGTTTCGTTGGTTCATCTCTGCATATGTTGACTGGTAGACGGGCTCCAGGCATGGGGCCCCGGTTTTGTAGACACTCTTTGGCCATGTGTCCAAGGCGCCCACACGTATAACAGCGCCGTGGGTTAGACAAGTCACCCACCCTGTTGGTAAACCTTTGTCTTGTTGGGGCTTCTGTGGGGTAATGAGTTAGTCCAGCACGTGAGTTTGGGGGTTGCTTGGATCCATGGTTGAGGGACCTCCTCAGATCGGTGGGCCTATTGGGCCTCCAGCTGGGTCGGTTGGCTGTAAATTTGTCAGCCAATCGCGCTGCTTGCTCTGGGGTGTCGGGCTTCCTGTCAGCTACCCATTCTTGGATTTCCGGGTCCATCTTTTCCAGCAGCTGTTCAAGCACTATCACATCCCGGAGGGCAGCAGCGAGTGGGCAGCCCGACCATCGAGCCAGCGATTACAGTGTCGTCGGAGTTGACTGCCAAATTCGACGTACGAGACACCCTGGCGAGACATAGTCCGGAACTTAGTGCGATGTCTCTCGGGTGTTATGGTAAAAAGGGCCAACAAAGTGTCCTTAATAATTCCGTAGTCCAAGCAGTCCTGAGGCCCAAGTGATCGGATAGCCTCCTGAGACCGGACCGGCAAGCTTGTCCACAGGTATTTGGACCACTCATCTGTGGGCACCTGGTGCATACGCATTAGCATCTCAAAGTTTTGCAAGTGTTCATCTATCTCAGTGCTGGAATCATTAAACATTGGCACATCCCTGTAGCGAAGATGACTTCCTTGGTGGTGGTCTATCCTGGAGGTAGGTGCTGATGGTAAGCAAATTGGAAATCCAAACACAAATTGCAGAACACCAGCCCTCTCTTCCCTTGAAGCTTCAGGCCCCAATGCAGTAAACAATTCCTTGACTCGGTCTGCTTGGGTTTGGTTTGTTTCCAGACTGTCACTGGATCTAGGATGAGATACAGGGTTTACCTCCTCTGATTCCACAACGGCAGTGTCCTCATCATCCAACAGACTAATTTCCGGATCAAGTCTGACCGAGTGTCAGTGTTCCCATATTCAATCTTTCGCATCTGGCACAGATCCTGTAGCATCCATTTACTGCTTCGGTCGTATCTCCTCTCTGATCCTTGTCCCATGGCTGAGCTGGTGGGGTTGGACATGGCAGTGTCCGAAACCTGAATGCCTCCCCTATGGCCTGCTGGGTATGCTTATGTGCCTCCCTGGTTGTTGAGCCCTGGACGGTGTCCACGAACACCAGTCCGCTGCAGCTCCCCTGGGTAAACCAGGCTGAGTAGTATCCCACCGCTGCCACCAATTGTGGAGACACGGGGCTCAGTGGGTGCTCTCGTCCACTAAAACCCGCCGCCTTTAGAAAGACATTGTGGCTCAGGGCTCATCCCAACTGAACGCCGGCCTCCTTAACTATGGGCGTAACACTACTCAGACAACACAGGGTGAGGGAACCACAATAATTAGACTTTATTGGATCCCCAAACAATTAACGGCACATAACCAGCAAAACACACAAATGTAACAGGCAACAGAGTCTCACCCTTCCGCTGGCTCACCAGGGATTTAGAGACCGGCTGCATCCTGCAAAATTGTGCGATAATAAATGATAAAATTGATAATAAATGTGAGGTATTGGTCATATTTTGGCCATAATATATAAGCTTGTAACTCGTTTTTTTTTTTCTATGAATTTATACTAAATGTCCTATGATGAGCTTTTTTTGATGTTGTTAGGGACTCGTAAGCGTGGGGACCCTTGACGTATGGGTTACGAGCTTATATATTATGGCCAAAATATGACCAATACCTCACATTTATTATCAATTTTATCATTTATTATTGCACTATTTTGCAGGATACTGTCAGGGCCGGGCGGTCGGGCAGACCCAGGAGGTGGATCCACTGGGCCGAACTCTAAGATGGTGGTAGGGAGTCCGGTAGCTGAAGCACTGATGGGCAGCAGAACAGTCCGTGCAAGTGAAGGTAGCGGAGGAGTCCCTGGGACCACGGAGTCACAGATGGCAGTCCGGGTGACGTAGCTCAGGTTCGGAAGCCAAGATGATGTCAGGCGGGGTCCGGAACCTTTGGAGCGAGATGACGGGTCACCGCAGGGATCCGAGATGGTACGGACTGTCAGATGGCAGACGGACAGCGTGCGGGGCTCGGGATTCAGCAGGACTGGATGGCGAGGCGGGATCAGCTCTAGAAGAGAGATACGTAAGTATGGCAGGAAAACACAAGGAGACCTGACTCCTAGCTCAGGAAACACGAAGATCAGGCCCCGCCCCCTTGGACAAGAACCCCCTTTATACCCCGTACCTGTCTAACCTCATTTCCTGTTAATGGGCGCTGGCCCTTTAAGAAAGGGTCAGTGACCGCTGCGCGCGCCCTAATGCGCATGCGCGCGGCCCGGGTGCCAGAAGCCAGGGAAGGAGGCTGAGAGGAGGACGCAGGGGAGCCGGCCAGGGCCTGGGAGGCCGTCGGGTGCCGGGATCGGCGGCCAGGGAGCCTAGGAAGGACGGGCACAAGAGACTGGGACGCGGGGAGTGTGGCGCCCCTGACCTGGTCAGGCACCACTGAGTACTGCACCCATGCTGGGGACAGTACAATACAGGTAATCCAGAAGGCTGACAGGGGTGTGGAACACAGGCGCATAGTGATCAGGTCTCACACATGTACCCATGAGAGGACCCCTGGGGATCCCAGGAGGGGGCAAAGCCTATACCTCCACTGGAATAGTGGTAGGGGGTTAAAAAGCCTCCATCTCCTCTCAAGGGGTGTGGTGGAGAGTCTGGTTGCTAGGTGGCGTAGGCAGACACAAGTGGGGAAGGAAAGAGAGATAGGAGGAGTTAGTTAGAGCTTGGAGCTCGGACTGAGGAGATGTCAGCAGAAAGAGCAGAGATGGAAAAACCCACCAGTGAGTCGGTTAGAGCACAACTCCAGAGGGCTCAGTGAGGAGCAGACCTGTGGGGCTGATGCTGTCTAACAGCGCCCGCGCAGTGACTACAGACGGGGGAGAACGGTCAACTAGAAGTGCTGCCTGAAAGCCAGCTTCAGCTAGAGAGTGCAACGGAGTGGGAAGTACGGAGACTTCTAGAGAGCACCAGGCCCAACCGGGCGGCAGATCCCGAAGCGAGGATAGATTCACCTTTCCCTGCTAAACCTGCCGGTGTGGGGCTCTTACAGCCCACACCACAACAACCAAAAGCCGCAGCCACGTAACCGCAAGTAGGGCCCATAGGTCACAGGAGGCAAGAGGCTGGAGTGGCCTGGCCCGGGGAACAAGCACACGGCAAAACAAGAAGGGGAGAGAGGCTTGGAGCATCTTCCCTGGGTGACCCCCATAGGGACTCAAAGTCGGGGTCACCCCAAACCACCAAGGGCTAAGGAAGGCGAGTTTGTAGTCACCCTCATACAGTCAGCCGGAAGGATACCTGGTTCCCACCTGGTTCATCTCAGCTACGCCCGGGTTACTCACCCTGCCACCTGAAGTGAGTAAAAAAACCCTGAAAGACACTCTGCCTGTGTGTGGTCATTCTGCGACTTGTGGTACTACAGCTTTACAAAGGGCCCTGGGGCTTGCCTCACTCTCAGGAGGCTACTACACCCGACTGCACCCACCATCAGCCCCAGGTGCCTCCTAATCTGCAGTGGCGGTCCCCTCTGACCGCAAATCTGAGAGTGGCGTCACGATCAAAACTGAAGATTCCCTACCTGTGACCAGCACCAGCTACGTGGAGTCCCTGAAGGTATGCACTGATACAACACCGGCGGGGCTTCACATCTGGCGTCACGAACAGGATAAGGACTAGACCTGTTCAGACAGGTGACCATGTGCCTAGGCGGTCCGCTTGAAAAATTGGAAGCGCCGCCATATTGCCACCATGAAAAGCGCGCTGAAAAACAACAGCAGCCCGCGCTGGAAGAAGTTACCGCCCACGAAGAGGCGTGGCTACCCAGAGATCCCCTGCAGAGTTCTGACCTTGCCAGCTATGAGAGTGGAAGCGTCGAGAGACGGCGGGAAGGAAAGGAAGCCACAAGCCTGCTGCTGGGAGAGGAGCTGCTGAAAGAGGCAGAGCAGAAACTGGACAGCTTGTTACAGGAGGCAGCGAAGAGTCCACTGCTGGGAGACCGTGCAGAAGACGGCGCAGAAGAAATGGCGTCTGACCGCAGGAACCCAGAACCAGGCTCCGCTGCCTGGTGGTACCGAGAGCTGGCCCAGTTTTGCAACCGGCTGGAGACCCGGGTCGTGGAGCAGATTCGGGAGGAACGGATGGAACTGCAGGAGCTGACCGCGGCGGTTCGGGCCTATGAAGGGAGAGCTGCATGCCGGGTGTCAGGCGGGACGGCGACGACGCAGACCCCAGTGCTACCAACAACGGGTGAGTCGAATGATGCCCCGGCCCGCGCAAGTGCCCCGACCCCTGCTGCCACGTCCGCGGTCCCTGAAGAGGCGTCCGGTGCGGCGACGCTGAAGCAGGCCGCAGCCACGCCAGGTGCGGCCCGCCAAGCCCCGGCCGCCGCAGCGATGCCCTGCTCGGCCCGCCAAGACCAGGCCGCCGCAGCGATGCCCTGCCCGGCCCGCACAGACCAGGCCGCCGCCATGATAGGCGCGGCCCGCCAAGACCAGGCCGCCGCAGCGATGCCCTGCCCGGCCCGCACAGACCAGGCCGCCGCCATGATAGGCGCGGCCCGCCAAGACCAGGCCGCCGCAGCGATGCCCTGCTCGGCCCGCCAAGACCAGGCCGCCGCAGCGATGCCCTGCTCGGCCCGCCAAGACCAGGCCGCCGCAGCGATGCCCTGCCCGGCCCGCACAGACCAGGCCGCCGCCATGATAGGCGCGGCCCGCCAAGACCAGGCCGCCGCCATGATAGGCGCGGCCCGCCAAGACCAGGCCGCCGCCATGCCAGGCGCGGCCCGCCAAGGAAAGACTACCTCAGCATTTACCCCGGCCTGTAAGGCCAGAGCTGACACTGCTCCCCAGTCCCCGGAGGTCTCTGATAGGAAGCCCACGCTGGAGGAAGAATACTGGCAGATGAGGGCTGACATGGAGGCCAAGTTTCCCCAGTGGTTGGTGGATCTGTACCTGCGCCCCCCATGCACCCCTGAGGAGATTCAGGTAACCCCTGCAGCTACACCAGAGAGTCCCCCGCCTGGGCCAGCAAGAGAAAGTCCATCCCCAGTCCTGCCATCAGAGGAGTGCCAGGAAGAACTAAGGGGGAGAGGAGGCCAGGAGGCAGAAGGGCTAACTCCGACGCCAGCCGCAGCAGACTCCTACTCAGAGCCAGAAATGCTGCCATACTCCCGCTGGGATGAGGAGGACCTGACCCCCTCTGCAGAAGAAGAGCTGCCTAAGAGCTTCACCTGGGAGCCCACAGGCATGGATCCAGTCCGCAAGACACGGCGCAGAAGAACACAGTTTGCTCCAGCACCACAGTCTCCTGAACAGAGAGCAGTCACCGCCAGAGACCTAAAGGAGAAGCGTATGTTAAGAGAGTCCAAAGCCCAGGCTAGAGGACCCCTGTGTTATGGCATAGTGGAAGACTTTAATCTGAGAAGTGGTTATGGCTTCATTGTGGCACCAGGAATAAAAGAAGGGATATTTGTAAACCGCAGAGATGTGAACGCTCATCTGCCAAGAGGACACCCTTGCAGAAATCTGAAAATGGGAGATTCGGTACAGTTTACCATGCACCAAGGTGAAAGGGGGTTGTACGCACTTGATGTAACGCTATGTCCCAACAAACCTTACAGCCATCCCATGCAACAAGAAAGACAAGAAAGACAAGAAAGACAAGAAAGACAAGAAAGACAAGAAAGACAAGAAAGACAAGAAAGACAAGAAAGACAAGATAGAGATAAAGAACCAGATGTAGAAACAGATGAAGATCAAGAACGGAAAGATAAAGATCCTACAGATGAAGAAAGAGACAAAGAGCAAGAAAGTCACAGGTGCCAGTGCCCAACGTGCCCTCGCCCTAGTGAAAAAGAGGAGTAAAGAAAAGTAAAGTAAAGTAAGAAGTTTTGACCAGTTAAAGTTTGCCAAGTTTTGTTTGCAACGTTCTCAAGTTTAAGTAATGTGCCCACAAAAACTATTGTGAGAAATAAACTTAAGGCTATGAACTTGCTATAGCCACAAACTCTCGCAGTGTAAATAGTTACACCAGTGGCACCACCACCAGGGCCAGCCTGTTTAGGGGCTTGGCTCGTCTGCAACCAGGGGGGCCCGTCCGTAGAAAAGGGCCTTGGCTCACCTGCAACCAGAGAGCACGCCTGTTTATGGGGCCTTGGCTCACCACCACAAAGAGGGTACCTGGTCAGCACCAACTGTGGAGGCCGCCTCTGCATCCTGCCAGAAGAGGCTGACGGCGCGGATCCACCAGGCCAGGTATACCCTGAAACCACCAGCCCATGAAAGCCGCCTCTACATCCTGCCAGAAGTGGCTGAAGCCGCGGCCAACGTGAGAGGGTTTTGGGTGGGTTAACGGACTTGTGGGTGGAGGGAGGTGATGTCTGATACCTGGTGGTTTTAAAAATGTTTTACATGTTTTAATGTTTTATGCATTTTAAAATGTTGTCTTGCAGCCCGAGGACGTGCTGGTGATAACTAAGGGGGAATGTGGCGCCCCTGACCTGGTCAGGCACCACTGAGTACTGCACCCATGCTGGGGACAGTACAATACAGGTAATCCAGAAGGCTGACAGGGGTGTGGAACACAGGCGCATAGTGATCAGGTCTCACACATGTACCCATGAGAGGACCCCTGGGGATCCCAGGAGGGGGCAAAGCCTATACCTCCACTGGAATAGTGGTAGGGGGTTAAAAAGCCTCCATCTCCTCTCAAGGGGTGTGGTGGAGAGTCTGGTTGCTAGGTGGCGTAGGCAGACACAAGTGGGGAAGGAAAGAGAGATAGGAGGAGTTAGTTAGAGCTTGGAGCTCGGACTGAGGAGATGTCAGCAGAAAGAGCAGAGATGGAAAAACCCACCAGTGAGTCGGTTAGAGCACAACTCCAGAGGGCTCAGTGAGGAGCAGACCTGTGGGGCTGATGCTGTCTAACAGCGCCCGCGCAGTGACTACAGACGGGGGAGAACGGTCAACTAGAAGTGCTGCCTGAAAGCCAGCTTCAGCTAGAGAGTGCAACGGAGTGGGAAGTACGGAGACTTCTAGAGAGCACCAGGCCCAACCGGGCGGCAGATCCCGAAGCGAGGATAGATTCACCTTTCCCTGCTAAACCTGCCGGTGTGGGGCTCTTACAGCCCACACCACAACAACCAAAAGCCGCAGCCACGTAACCGCAAGTAGGGCCCATAGGTCACAGGAGGCAAGAGGCTGGAGTGGCCTGGCCCGGGGAACAAGCACACGGCAAAACAAGAAGGGGAGAGAGGCTTGGAGCATCTTCCCTGGGTGACCCCCATAGGGACTCAAAGTCGGGGTCACCCCAAACCACCAAGGGCTAAGGAAGGCGAGTTTGTAGTCACCCTCATACAGTCAGCCGGAAGGATACCTGGTTCCCACCTGGTTCATCTCAGCTACGCCCGGGTTACTCACCCTGCCACCTGAAGTGAGTAAAAAAACCCTGAAAGACACTCTGCCTGTGTGTGGTCATTCTGCGACTTGTGGTACTACAGCTTTACAAAGGGCCCTGGGGCTTGCCTCACTCTCAGGAGGCTACTACACCCGACTGCACCCACCATCAGCCCCAGGTGCCTCCTAATCTGCAGTGGCGGTCCCCTCTGACCGCAAATCTGAGAGTGGCGTCACGATCAAAACTGAAGATTCCCTACCTGTGACCAGCACCAGCTACGTGGAGTCCCTGAAGGTATGCACTGATACAACACCGGCGGGGCTTCACAGGAGCGTGGCAGGTGAGCCGGGGAGCGGGACAGGAGACCCGGGAAGGGGAGCCGAGGGCCCGGGGAGCGTGACAGTACCCCCCTCCCCACGCCCCCCTCCCCGCAACCGGGACATGAAGGCACGGATCAGAGGAGAGCCCACGTTCTCCCTGGGTTCCCAGGATCTATCCTCAGGACCATACCCCTCCCAGTCCACCAGGAAGAACTGCCGGCCACGAACAGTCTTCATGGCCACGATATCCCTTACCGCATAGATGTCGTCCTCAGCAATAGGAGGAGGAGCCGGACTGGCAGCAGCGGAGAAGGGACCAAGGAACACCGGCTTGAGTAGAGAGACGTGGAAGGAGTTGGGTATTTTCATCGTGGTCGGAAGCCTCAGTTTGTAGGAGACCTCATTGATCTTGCTGAGGACCTTAAACGGCCCGATGTAGCGAGGACCCAGCTTGTAGGAAGGTATCTTCAGTCGGATGTACTGGGAAGCAAGCCAGACCAGGTCACCAGGAGAGAAACACGGAGGATCTAGACGCCTTTTGTCAGCGTGTTTCTTCATCCGCTGGGAAGCGCGCCCAAGGGACGCCTTGACAGAGTCCCAAATGGTAGCGAAGTCACGGGCTACAGTATCAGCAGCAGGGACATCCGAAGAAGGGGATATAGGCAACGGGACGGAAGGCTGCAGTCCGTAAACGACATGGAAGGGAGATTTGGAGGACGACTCACTGACGTGGTGGTTATGGGAGAATTCAGCCCAAGGCAGAAGCGTGGACCAGTCGTCGTGATGGGAGTTGACATAGTGGCGTAAGAAGGAGGTCAAGATTTGATTGACCCTTTCCACTTGGCCATTAGACTGAGGATGGTAAGCGGAAGAAAAGTCCAGAGTCACTCCCAGATGTTTGCAGAGAGCCCTCCAGAAGCGGGAGGTGAACTGAGTTCCTCTGTCGGACACGATGTGGGAAGGAAAGCCATGCAAGCGGAAGATATGTTGTATATAGGCTTCCGCGAGTTCCTGAGCAGAGGGCAGTCCGGGCATAGGGACGAAGTGAGCCATTTTGGAGAACCGATCCACCACGACCCATATGACTGTGTGTCCGGATGATACTGGCAAGTCCGTAATAAAGTCCATCGCTATGTGTTGCCATGGAACTGAGGGTATCGGCAGAGGCAGAAGACGGCCATAGGGCAGGTGTTTGGGCGTCTTGTTCCTGGCACAAGAGGGGCAGGCAGAGACAAAGGCGGCAACGTCCGTGCGAAGGGATGGCCATCAGTAATGGCGTACAATCGCACCCCATGTTCTCTTCTGGCCTGCATGGCCGGCTGTTTTCGAGGCATGACCCCAGTGTAACACTTTTTGCCTGTCGGTCTCAGAGACATAGGTCTTCCCGGGTGGTATCTGGGCCAGAGTGACAGGAGCCACCGGAACAATCTTGCTAGGAGAGATGATAGGTTGGGTAGTCTCTTCCTCCTGCTCCAGAGGCATGAGAGACCTAGACAAGGCATCAGCGCGTATATTCTTGTCTGCGGGTCGGAAGTGAAGCTGGAAGTCAAACCTGGCAAAGAATAAGGACCACCTGGCTTGTCGTGGGTTCAGTCGCTGAGCGGACCGCAGGTATTCCAGGTTCTTGTGGTCCGTGTAGATAATCACAGGGTACACTGCTCCTTCCAGGAGGTAGCGCCACTCCTCCAGAGCCAGTTTGACCGCCAATAGTTCTCGGTCACCGATGGTGTAATTACGTTCAGGTGCTGAGAAGCTTTTAGAGAAGAAACCGCAAGTCACCATCTTCCCGGAGGAGGATTTTTGCATGAGCACTGCTCCGGCTCCTGAGGAGGAGGCATCCACCTCTAAGGTGAACTGGCGGTTTAACTCCGGTCGGTGGAGTACAGGAGAGGAGGCGAATGCTCGCTTCAGGGAGCAAAACGCGGCGTCGGCCGCAGGTGACCAGTCCTTTGGATTAGCCTCCTTTTTGGTCAGAGCGGAGAGAGGAGCAGTCAGGGCGGAGAAGTGAGGGATAAACTGGCGGTAGTAGTTGGCAAATCCCAGGAACCGTTGGATTGCCTTCAGTCCAGAAGGGGGAGGCCAGTGGAGGATGGAGGAGACCTTCTTTGGATCCATCTGCAGCCCAGTACCCGAGATGATGTATCCCAGGAAAGGAAGAGAAGACTGCTCAAAGACGCACTTTTCATATTTGGCGTAGAGACGATTCTCTCTCAGTCTTTGTAGAACCAGCTTTACGTTCTCTCTGTGGGTCTGGAGGTCCGGAGAGAAGACAAGGATGTCATCCAGATAAACTACTACACATACGTAGAGGAGGTCCCGGAAAATGTCGTTCACCAGTTCTTGGAATACGGCAGGAGCGTTACACAGACCGAAGGGCATCACGCAGTATTCATAGTGCCCATCGCGAGTATTAAACGCGGTCTTCCATTCGTCTCCAGAGCGGATACGAACTAGGTTGTAGGCACCCCGAAGATCCAGTTTGGTGAACACACGGGCTCCTCTGAGCCGATCGAATAATTCGGGGATGAGCGGTAGGGGGTACTTGTTTTTTATGGTAATCTGATTCAAGCCCCGGTAGTCAATGCATGGGCGTAGGTCACCCTCTTTCTTCTTAACGAAGAAGAAGCCTGCTCCCGCAGGAGAGGAGGATCTCCGGATGAATCCCTTTGCCAGGCTTTCCGTGATGTAGGTGGACATGGCCCTGGTTTCGGCTGGAGACAACGGATATATCCGTCCTCGAGGTGGTGTTGTTCCTGGGAGCAGGTCGATGGCGCAATCGTAGGGACGGTGTGGCGGAAGTACCTCAGACTCCTTCTTGTCAAAAACGTCCGCGAAGGACCAATAGGCCGAGGGCAGACCCGGTAGGTACTCAGGAACCGGAGGTCGTCGGACTGGTTGTATAGACTTTAAACATCTTTCATGACAGGCAGAGCCCCAACGGGTGATTTCGCCAGTACCCCAGCTGACTGATGGTTCGTGTGTTCGCAACCAAGGAAGTCCCAGCAGGATTTGATGGGACATGTGTGGAAGGACGTAGAGAGAGATGTTCTCGGTGTGCAGAGCACCGATACGCAGTTCCACCGGCTTGGTGATCCAGGAGATGGTATCAGAGAGGGGTCTCCCATCCACCGAGGCAATCAGTAGGGGCTTCTCGAGTAGAGTAACAGGCAGCTGGTATTTGTCCACCGTGGCCTGCTGGATAAAATTGCCTGCTGCTCCGGAGTCGAGGTATGCCTCAGCCGTGAAGCGCGTCTCTCCTGTTGATACTTGTACCGTCCACATAACTGGGTCTGAGAGAGTCCCAGCACCTAGGGTGGCCTCTCCTACCAACCCTAGGCTTTGGAGTTTCCCGGCCTTTCCGGACAGGAGCGTAGGAGATGTGTGCCCTCTCCGCAGTAAAAGCAGAGGCCCTTGGCGAGCCGCTCTGCTCGACGTTGGTCAGACTGTCGTACTCGGTCAACCTGCATGGGTTCGTGGACAGGAATCCCAGCTGTTGATGACTGTGGCACAGAGGATTTCTGTGGCGGGGAGGAGTGCCGTACCGCACGTCGCTCACGAACCAGCTCTTTGGAGCGCTCCTGAAAACGAATGTCTACTCGAGTGGCTAGGGCAATCAGGGCATCTAGGGTGGAGGGCACGTCACGACCCGCCAACTCATCTTTGATGCGACTCGAAAGTCCTTCCCAGAAGGCGGCTGTCAGGGCCTCATTATTCCACCCGAGTTCAGAAGCCAAAGTGCGGAAACGGATGGCGTATTGGCCCACCGTCAGTGTTCCTTGACGTAGGCGGAGAAGTGATGAAGCAGACGCAGAGGCGCGTCCCGGCTCGTCAAAGGTACTGCGAAAGGCCTGCAGGAACTCTTGAAGATCCTTGGTCATGGGGTCCTCCTTCTCCCACAAGGGGTTCATCCACGCCAGTGCCTCGCCCTCCAGGTGAGACATTATAAAGGCGACCTTGGCTTGGTCGGAGGCGAACAGATGTGGCAGCTGCGTGAAATGAAGGGAACATTGGTTTATGAAGCCCCTGCAGGTCTTGGGATCTCCAGCATAACGAGGTGGTGACGCCAAACGGAGTCGGGAGGCATCCGACGCGGCTGCCACTGGTGCGGGAGCCGTGGATTGCCTAGTGGGGGACCTGGTTGCCGCAGGCGTCATTGATGCTTGTAACGTGTACAGGCGGGTGTCCACGGAGGTCATAAATTGCAGCATGCGGGTCTGGACTTCACGCTGGCGTTGGAGTTCCTCTTGCAGGGCCAATAGTGCTGCAGCGGGATCCAGGGCCTGATCTTACTGTCAGGGCCGGGCGGTCGGGCAGACCCAGGAGGTGGATCCACTGGGCCGAACTCTAAGATGGTGGTAGGGAGTCCGGTAGCTGAAGCACTGATGGGCAGCAGAACAGTCCGTGCAAGTGAAGGTAGCGGAGGAGTCCCTGGGACCACGGAGTCACAGATGGCAGTCCGGGTGACGTAGCTCAGGTTCGGAAGCCAAGATGATGTCAGGCGGGGTCCGGAACCTTTGGAGCGAGATGACGGGTCACCGCAGGGATCCGAGATGGTACGGACTGTCAGATGGCAGACGGACAGCGTGCGGGGCTCGGGATTCAGCAGGACTGGATGGCGAGGCGGGATCAGCTCTAGAAGAGAGATACGTAAGTATGGCAGGAAAACACAAGGAGACCTGACTCCTAGCTCAGGAAACACGAAGATCAGGCCCCGCCCCCTTGGACAAGAACCCCCTTTATACCCCGTACCTGTCTAACCTCATTTCCTGTTAATGGGCGCTGGCCCTTTAAGAAAGGGTCAGTGACCGCGCGCGCGCCCTAATGCGCATGCGCGCGGCCCGGGTGCCAGAAGCCAGGGAAGGAGGCTGAGAGGAGGACGCAGGGGAGCCGGCCAGGGCCTGGGAGGCCGTCGGGCGCCGGGATCGGCGGCCAGGGAGCCTAGGAAGGACGGGCACAAGAGACTGGGACGCGGGGAGCGTGGCAGGTGAGCCGGGGAGCGGGACAGGAGACCCGGGAAGGGGAGCCGAGGGCCCGGGGAGCGTGACAGATACAGCCGGTCCCCTGGGATGTCTGTCCACTGTGCCAGTGCACCTAGGTGCTGGGCAGCCCGCCTGACCTAATAGAAGGGCGTGATCAATAGGCTTTGCCTGGACACTGTGCATTGCACGTGTCTGTGTGACTGACGCCCTATATTAGATCTTATTTGTGTGCAGTTTTTTGCCAGCAACCTCCCCCTCCTGTTATAATAGGCTGGGGGTGGTTGTTTTAAAGGCATTCTGCACCTGTGATCTTTCAACCTTTATCATGGGGGGCCGTTTGCATCTTGCATGTGCTTTTGCCACTATCTGACCAGTTTATGGCAGGTGACTGAACTGTCCCAACCTGAGTGTCCTCCTTAGGTAGTCCTGGTATGATGATACAATCCTGGCAGCCGGAGTCAAAATCCCTAGGCTGTGGATATGGTCTCCAACCGGAACCGGAGTCCCTAGATTGAAGCCATAAGATATCCTGATCCTCTAGTCAGCTCCAAAGAGCTTAGACTGGATCCATCAGCATTCCATCCCCAACCTGGTGGCTTAAAGAAATCCCTTTTATAGCCACAGCTGTTATGATCCGGAACCATGGAAGATCACCACAAATCATTGGCAAAAAGGTGACAAGAACATTGGCAACTAATCTGGCCACCATCCCCTTACTAACCAACACAACTAGAAGTAGCTGAGGGGTGAACTAACATCCTGTGCACCGCGAACCCAGCCGGAGAACTAACTATCCTAAAGGTAGGAAAGATGAATAACTCTCTGCCTCAGAAAATAGACAAGAATAGCAAGCCCCCCACATTCAAAGACTGTGGTGATATAGGAAAAACACAATACACATGTAGATGACAGGAATAGCAAAAGGTGAGGCCCCCGCTGACTAAAATAGGAAAGGACAGGAAAGGGACTGATGGTAGCCAGAGAAAAACTCTGCAAAATACCAACTTCCTGATAGTACAAAAAGGCCCTCAGATCGCTTGATCTGAACTCCGTCCTATACCAGGTGCCCTTGTCATACCAATGAACAGAAAACAAGAATTATAACAAATTCAACAAGCCATAAACACATGGACCCAAAGGAGCTATACTCCACACAGAACTGCAGGGAGTTCCTCAACAATCCACTGAGGGGGAAAATCCCTGGAAGGAAATAAACTGAAACCAACCACAACAAATGACAAACCCAGATAAGCAAAAGAACCAGGCAATAAATAAAGAGCAAGAACTTATCTGGAGTGGATGTGATGTAGAGCAGGATTAAGCAGGCTAGAGATACAAAGAACAACTGACATCCGGCAACAGCCTGCAATCAGACCAGGACTTAAATAAGCAGAGAGTTAGGAAAGGAAACACCCACTGCACAACACACCTGGTCTCAGTCCAAACCCTTCCTGACCACCAGAGGGAGCATCCCAGCAGCCAAGACATAACTAACATTCACAACACACAGCCTTCCACTTGGATACACTGCGTCCTCATCGATTGATTGGACAAGATTGCTTCTCCCATTGGATGAATCTCAAGCTGCATGGACAATGTTCATTTAAATGATGTGCATAGAAAGACTGAAGATATCTACATGGAGTCTGCAAGTCACAGACTCGACAATGGCTACTAAACTAATCACATTAGCAATACACAACTACAATACAATGGTTACTGGAAAAGTCTGGAGAAACAATACGTCTGGCTTTCAGTGGCCAACACAATTACATTGAGTCAACAAGAGTCTTGTAAAAACAATGAGGGACTTCTCCCCCGTCTATAAACAATCTATCATCCTGTCTGGCTGAATTTTAAGAAACTTTAACCCATGAGAGTCCATGTCGTCACAAGCCCCACATAGATCAGGGAGCATGGGCACACAGCAAAGTACACCATGTGTGTGGAGCCACACGTGATGTATTTTCTGATTTGGAATGTCTGAGCCCCATCAGACGAAAAAAACGTCATGCTGCGGACTACGTTTCTACAGGCCATACAGTGGCCACCCTTGTAACAGCCCAAAGTTGGGCCCCTGGAGCCAAATGGATTACGGGCAGGGGGGACATAGTGGCTAGCCACCAGGATGTCTTGTAGATTTTTGGCACGGCGTGCTGCAACCAATGGAGTCTGTGGAAGGAAATCCGAGAGCACGGGGTCCGATAAAAGTACCGGCCAGTGCTTACTCAGGATCCCTCTCACAGTACTCCATTCATTGTTAAAAGTGCCAATGAAGCGCAGTTTGGGCTCTGAAGGACCTTTTTTAGACTTGTATGAGAGCAACTGAGGTCTAGGGGTGTTCCTGGCACAAAGGTAACCCTTTTTAATGGCCCGATTGCTGTAGCCTCGATCCCAGAAATGGCACTGGAGGTCGGCAGACTGTTGTTCAAAGGCGATGTCTGACGAACAGATACGCTTCATCCTGAGGAACTGGCCAGTCGGTACGGCCCGGATGGTGGAGGGGGTATGAGCAGAAGAAGCATGCAGCAGTGCGTTGACTGATGTTTCCTTCCTATGGACGTCGGTCTGAACAATCCGTTCAGAGCCGACTGAGATTTTGATATCCAGGAAGTCAATGCAACTGCTGCTATGCTTGTGCGTCAATTTGATGTTAAAAGTGTTATTACGTTCCCCCATAAACGTCTCAAGCTGTTCCACAGTGCCCTGCCAAAAAATCAAAATGTCATTGATATGCCTTAGCCAGCACTGCACATGGGCGCTAGCCCCCGCATCTCTGTCACCAAAAACCAACCTCTCCCAGAAACCTAGGAAGAGGTTGGCGTACGAAGGCGCGCAGGCCGCGCCCATTGCAGTGCCGTGCCCCTGAAGGTAATACCGATCATTAAACACAAAAAAATTGTGAGTAAAGGCAAAGTGGAGCAACTCGAGAATGAAGTCCCCCATCCTGCCGCAGCGACTGTCCATCCCCAGGAAAAAGCGAACTGCCACCAGACCGTCCACGTGTCGGATGCATGTGTACAGACTCTCCACATCGACTGTGACGATCAAAACATCGTCCTACACAAAGATGCCGTCAATCCTGTTGAGGACGTCTGTCGTGTCCTTAACATATGAGGGGAGTGTCTCAACCAAAGGTTTAAGGTAAAAATCAATCAGTTTACAAATGGGTTCACACAGCCCCTCGATGCCGGACACGATAGGACGCCCAGGAGGATTGACGGGATCTTTGTGGATTTTTGGCAAGAAATATAAAGTCGGGATTTTAGGTGTCTTGTTGGAGAGTCCGTCACACATCCTCTGGTCTATGATGCCTTTATCCAGCGCCGCCTCCACGATACGGGTCAGCTCTCTGGAGTATGCAGCAAGGGGGCTGCTGGGAAGCCTCATGTAGGTCTCCCTATCCCTCAGTTGTTTCATTGCCTCTTTTTCATATTTGTCCACTGCCCAGATCACGACGTTGCCCCCCTTGTTCGCCGCCTTAATAACAATATCCTTATAGGAACGGAGTTCTTCTAATGCTGTCCGTTGCTTATGCGTGAGGTTGTCTCTAGTCCTTCTTGTTGGAATTTTTTTGAAGTCACTGGTGACCAACCTCACGAATATTTCTAGTGCTGGGCAGAGGGACAAGGGGGGGAACCTGGTTGATCTGGGCAGTAACGAATCAGGAAACACACCTGTATTTGTAGATGTCTGTTCGCGTAGGAGGTCCTCAAGAGCCCGAAGCGCCTCTCTCTCCAAAGGGTCCATGGGGCTGTCCGCCTCCACACCCCTCTTATGATGAAAACGCTTGAGGAGTATTTTTCTGGTGAAGAGATTAATATATTTTACCGCTGTGAAAAGATGAAAGCCATTAGTCGGTGAAAAAGATAATCCTTTTGAGAGGACCTCAATCTGGGCATCTGTAAGCACACGATCAGAAAGATTAACAATTTGGAGACGGTTGTCAATGTACTCATGAGGTTTTTCCATGCGGAATGTTGTTTGCGACGGCCTTTAACCCTGGCGCTGACACTCTCGTCCACATCAAGTGTTCCCCCAGATGCCTCAGACAAAGATCCATCACCAGAAACAATGGAGCGTGCGGAGGGGGACTGATCTCCGAAGGAGGCCCTGGATCGCGAGCCACGACGTCCCCTGGGAAAGCCCGAGTGCCACCTATAGGCACTGTGTTACGAACCGGCGCCGCCATAGCCGCAAGCAGCCTGCTGCGGTTCCTGTTGCGCCCAGGTGCTGGCTGCCGTTCTTGGCCGTGCCTCGGGTCGTCCAGTTGGCTGCTCCTTCCACCACGTCTAAGTGTGCAGCGGCGGCTAGTGCGCATGCGTGCGCCGATTTACCCCATCCGGAGTCTAAGCCTGGTGTTTTGCCTAGTGAGCATGCTCAGCCTGATTGTGTTATGTCTGGGACTAAGTCCTCAGTTCAGGCTACTGAGCATGCTCCCACAGTTAACCCTAACAGCCTCTTTGCACAGGTACTTGGACTTCGTGCTGTGTCTAAGTTCTGGGATGTGCCTACTGAGCATGCTCAAACTGATAGTCTGCTTTCTAAGCCTGTGGCTCAGGCTACTGAGCATGCTCAGGCACTTAGTGCATCAGAGGCTAGGTCCGGTAAGGACCTCACTGAGCATGTCCGTGAGGTGGCAGGCCCTGATAGGGCAGAGGGTGTCAGGTGTCCTGATGACGTGGCAACTCCGGACTGGCTCGCAAAGGCCCGCCCCTATGATCTGGCACCTCACCATTGGTTGTCAGACGTTGACTGGTGAAGTGTTTGGGGCGTGGCTGCCATGAGGTCATCAATAACGTGGCGGTTCCGGATAGGTCGCATGTGACGTCACTGATGACATGGCACTCTGCTATTGGACCTTGGTGGTTCCACCCTGGGTTTGGGGCGGACCCAGGTTATAAAAGGGGCTGGAGATAACATGGAGGTGCGCAGTCTTCATTTAGAGTTCTTGGTAGCATAAGCCTTGTTGGAAGCGGTAGGTAGGGCTAGGCGAATGGTGCCTGTCACGCCAAGATTCGTGGCTCAGCACATGAGGGTCAGGCGCCGTGCTTCCTTGCTACCGTTCCTGTTGTGTTAGAGCAGTCCAGTGGCGTTATCTGGGCTGCGGCTGCTGCGTCACCTGTTCAGTTGTGCCTCCTATGCACGGACAGAATACCTTTTGCGTCACCTGTCCGAGAGTGCCCTCTACGCACACGGACAGTGTACCTGCTGCGCCACCTGTCCGGTTGTGCCCTCTACGCGCACGGACAGCGCACCCCAGAACCCCTGTGAAGTTAACAGGGTGTTCCTGGATTGGGTGTGTGAACCCTATTATCCTCCTCGGCTTCCCAGTCAAATGCTACTGGTGTGACTACCTGGTCTGACGTGTCCTTTACACACGTGGCCAGTCGAGTGGTGGCCAGAAACGCTAATCGGAGGACCGCTCGGCCTGACGTGTCTTACACACGTGGCCGACAGGGCGCTGTCGCAGAGGTCTTCTCAGTCAACGCTAACTGGTTACCATCCGGCCTGACGTGTTGTTACACACGTGGTCAGAGTAGCGTCCGCTCCACCGAAACGCTAACTGGCTTGTCGTCTGGTCTGACGTGTCCCTACACACGTGACCGGTTACTTGAGTTATCTCAGAGCCATCCAGCTCTATAGTCTCCGCCTAACCCACAGGGTGCCAGCAGCTCCATTACCATCTGGAGCACGGTGGGCCCCGAATGGCGATTGGGATATATACCCCTGGTCCTAATCTGCCGGTCCCCCCCGTAACACACTGTGAGAAACGTAGTCTGCAGTGTCACTGTTAAATTTCCGGAGTTTGTAATCTTTAGTCTCCTTTTCAATTTTGGAGAGTTCCTTCTCAATATCCTCATTGATTTTAGATAATTGCTCAGGAGTACATTTCTCCTTAAGGGATTTTTCCAGTGTCTCCAGATCAGTTTCCATGGTTGTCAAGGACCGGCTATTATGGTCTTTAAGTAATGTTAAAAAGCCCTTAGAACAGGTCTGGGCCAAATCCTCCCATCGATCCCTGAAATCATCCTCATCAATGGGAAAAGACAGGAAGATCTGGATCCTAAGACCCCGGGGGACCATATTTTTTTCAATGTATCTAATCAAAAGTGCTCGGTTCCATGACAACCATAATCTTTTTTTAAGAAGGTCCCTGTATCTGGAGACAAGGGTTTCCTGGGGGCAGACATAATCACCGGAGGGATTAATATCGCTGGATTTGCACAAAAGGTCGTCAAACCTATTGTTCCACGCACGATCACGTGCTCTGAAGTCCATGGTTGCCTTAAGGGAGACTGTGGATTAGGCTAAGTTCACATTTCCGCTAAAATCTATCAGTCACAATCCGCTGCTCTTGTAAACAGCGGAATCCGTTTAGCGGATTCCGTTGCTCCCATAGACTTGTATGAGCAGCGGATTGTGACTGATGATGCTGCGTTGCACCCTCCGCCCGACTGATCAGTCGTGGAACGACTGACCGCCGGGCGGGGGGAACGCAGCATGTAACGTTTTTTGAGCAGCAAGATCCGTCGGATTTCGCTGCGCATGCTCTCTGGCTCCCTGCACACGTCACCAGCTTTGGTTGGTTACCCGATATTTACCCTGGTTACGGTGCAAGGAGCCAGCGCTAAGCGGTGTAGGCCCGTAACCAAGGTAAATATCGGGTAACCAAGGTAAACATCGGGTGCTTTGCTGTTACCCGATATTTAGGCTGGTTACGTGTGCAGGGAGGCCGACACCTCCCCGCTCGGCCCCGCCCCCTCCCGCACTCCGCACATGTATGTACACACACACACACACACACCTGTCCCCAGCCATGCAGACAAGCACTGACACCCTCGTCTGGCCCCGCCCCCCGCTCGGCTCCGCCCCCTCCCGCACTTTGCATGTGCACACACATACATACATACATACATACATGCACATACACACACTCACTCACTCACAGATACACTCACCTGTCCCCAGCCATGCAGACCGCAGCACTTCCACTGACATCCTCAGCGCCTGGCCCCGCCCCCGCTCGGCTCTGCCCCCGAACTCCGCCCCCCGCACACAACGGAATCCGACAAAGAATTCTGTTCTTTGTCATCCGTTGTACAGCGTTGAACAGCGCATCAGTCACATGCGTCAAGCGACGCATGTGACTGATACAAATCAACGGAAATGTGAACTTAGCCTAACACAGAAAGCAAACATATTAAATATAGGGACCCCCATACAACAGTATGAAAAATCATACTGGGCAATATCTAGCACAGGTTGGTCAATAAGACCATTGCACAGACTCAAACTGACAAATATAAGCAGGAGAACGAGAGTCAAAAGCTGCCAAAAAGTGAATATAATTTAATTGTTACAATCATAAATGTGCAACCAGCAAAAAGGAGATAAAAACACAGAGGGATGTGAAAAAACAAACAGGACCGCCAAAATGAATGGTAGTAAGGGATGACCAGTTACATCAATAGAACATACAGGGGAAATATCAGAGCGAATATTAAAAGGACAATACATACGAAGTGCATGTGCATAAATACATATGAATAGCCCGCTCAGACACCCCCAATACATAAATAGAGTCTGGTCCAATCATTTAAATGAGGCATCATATACAAATTAAAGTGGCCAGTGCATGATCCTGAATATGCAAAAAAGAGGCTCCCCTGTACCCCACCAACGTATGTTTCGCCTATTTGAGCCCTGTGCTCAAATTCAGCTTCCTCAGGGAGGGAGAAGGCAGCGCCCTGGTCATTGTAGCCTAGGGGTTTATATTGTGAAACGCCAACTTACTTCCGCGAACGTCACATCCTCAGGTGACGTGCACACACACGTCAGCAGCGTCCCTGTGGAGGCGGGCCAGCCATCGGGCGGCAACGCGCATGCGCGAGAGCGGGGATGCATCATCCTGCTCTTGCGAGAGCGCGGCAACCATAGCGACGGCAAGCACACCAACAGCAGGAGGAAACAGGCGCGCTGCGCGTGCAGAGGTATGCGACCATGTAAACAAGGGACTGTGGCTCTCCGTGAGGTAAGAAAAGAAGACAATGAAAATAGCATAAGTATAAATAGCAAATCCGGTATTTTCATAAACTTGATTGTCGTCAGATGCAATATATCCAAAGTGATAAAAGTCCAATCTCAAAAAAAGAGAGGGAGGGCAGAAGTCCAGAGACAGAGTACTGAAAAATGTACATAACAAACATGGGGATTACTATAACTGAACGCAGAAGACCTTTGCACGCGCAGCACGCCTGTTTCCTCCTGCTGTTGGCATGCTTGCCGTTGCTATAGTTGCCGTGCTGTCGCAGGAGCGGGATGACGCGTCCCCGTTGCCGCCCAACGGCTGGCCTTCCTACACCGGGACGCTGCTGACATGTGTGCGCGTCACCTGAGGATGTGACGTTCGCGGAAGTAAGTTGGTGTTTCACAATATAAACCCCTAGGCTACAATGAGCATGGCGCTGCCTTCTCCCTCCCTGAGGAAGCCGAACTTGAGCACGGGGCTCAAATAGGCGAAACGTACGTTGGTGGGGTACGGGGAGCCTCTTTTTTGCATATTCAGGATCATGCACTGGCCACTTTACTTTGTATATGCTGCCTCATTTAAATGATTGGATCAGACTCTATTTATGTATTGGGGGTGTCTGAGCGGGCTATTCATATGTATTTATGCACATGCACTTTATATGTATTGTCCTTTTAATATTCGCTCTGATATTTCCCCTGTATGTTCTATTGATGTAACTGGTCATCCCTTAATACCATTCATTTTGGCGGTCCTGTTTATGTTTTTTCACACCCCTCTGTGTTTTTATCTCCTTTTTGCTGGTTGCACATTTATGATTGTAACAATAAAATTATATTCACCTTTTGGCACCTTTTGACTCTCGTTCTCCTGCTTATATTTGTCAGTTTGAGTCTGTGCAATGGTCTTATTGACCAACCTGGGCTAGATATTGCCCAGTATGATTTTTCATACTGTTGTATGGGGTTCCCTATATTTAATCTGATTGAATAATGAAGCAGCAGCCATTTTTAAAAGAGGAAAAGCCGCCGGAGATTTGTGACAGCGAGGCGCCCGTTATCGGTAGGTAGGAAAGAGAGAGGGATTGTGCTGGGTACGCAGGATGCATGCAGATATGCAACGTGCGCACATACTGTGAAAAGCCACGCTTTTGGTGATCGAACCGTTCTAGAACGGTAACTCGAACTGCTGAACTTGAAACAAATCGTTCAAGTTCGTCGAACGACTCGAACACCGCCTAAAATCACTCGAACTTGAAATTGGCGAACCGTTCGACTCGAACATTGTTCAACTCTACTGAAGACTTGGCCAAGCCACTCCTTATATGCTTTGGAGGTGCTATCCTGCCAGGCTGCTAGTGTAATGTCAGAGAGTGTTTTCAGTTCTGCTGGGGAAATCATTACTGATAAGTGCACACGCCTCTCCACAGAAAATGCAGACAGACTTACTCTCATTAAATTCATCAAGGACTGGATTTCTCCACAGTTTCTAATCCCTTCACATGACAGCAAGCTAAACTAACTTCCCCCAAAATGTTGATTTTGACTAATGCTGTTAACGTCCACCACATCCCATATAAAACAGTTTCTTTCCTGTTTCAGGGGCGGGGGCCAGCTTCCCCGTCGCGGGGGCTGCTCGGGGAGATTGCGCTCGGATCCGGTACCTTTTCCTCGGTGACTCGAGCAGCGCTCCTCACCCACGAGTGAAAAGGGAGGGGAGTTGGATTTTTGTGATGGATAGAGTGTTTGTGACGCCACCCACGGGTTGTGGTGATGGTGGGCACCACCGCTACTGGTGACGGGGTTCCCGGGAGCGATGTCAGGGAGCTGCTAGGTGTTGACCCCTCCGTGGGTAGGGGCTGGTGGTCCCGGGGCCCGGTGGGGGAGGGGGAGATACTGCAGGGCGCAGTGCTGCGGTGCGGTGCCTGATGGCACAGTTTTACTCACAGTTAAACCACACAGAGTCACTGGTAAACTAGAAACTGCCGGAGTCCGCAGCCTTCGGTGCGGAGGGTGTTTGGGTCCCACACACAGTCCAGCAGGATCCTGTTCTTGTTTTGCAGCCAGACGCTTCTTTCTGCTTCCTCAGTCGGGAACGGGGAGCTCACTCCCCTGCAGTGATCCGGGTCCTCCCTTGGTACCGGCGGGCCACTACCCTGCCCCGGTCACCTCGGGCCCCTTCCCAACACTTCCCTTCCTTACAGCAGCCAGGAGCTATCCTCCTTTGGTCTGCTCTCTTCACACTCCTCACACACTCTGCTCCAGCCTCTCCCCCACTGCTCTGTTTTGCTCTTACACTGGGGGGGGTGTCTGTCCTGCTGCACTGGTGTGGGATCAGGTTACCAAGGAGGAGAATGGCCTGCACTTTGCTGGATTTCTGCAGGCTCTGTGACACCCTGGTTTTGCCAGGGCATCACACACCCCCTTGGTCCTTGGTAAAACACAGCCTGTCCTCGGGCTGTCAGAGCACTGACATTTATTGAACAGGAACTAAAAAAAAGATAAAACAGGCTTTCAAGCATACTAACAATAATACAATGGTATTAATCGGAACGGGTCCTCCCGCTTTCCCACCCAAACAACCTGAGCCTTGATGCTGCCCCTAAGAAACAGGCAGCACCCCTTTTCCCCAGTCCGGAAACTGGAACTGGCCCAGGCCACCCAAGCGGGAACAGTTACGGAACGGGGGACCCATTAACTACGGGGCTTTGCTGCCATCGCAGCCTTTCTCCAACCACTTTCCCCAGTCCACCGCAGGTCCGCCTGGGTCTCCAATGCCACCTTACTCCTGGTGACACTGTCTGGAAGACCCCTCTCTCTACCACCTGCGGTGCGGGTACGGTGAACCGGTCTTGGGGAATAAACAATCAAAACTTTAAAACTGTAACTTCGGGGGTTAACTTGCAGCTTTAAGGTTCGGCACCGTTGGGGCACACTCTGGGCAATGAAGCCATCGGGTAGCTGTTCCCGCCATCCCGCGGGATATACATAGCCACCGGGATGCTGATGTCGGGGTTGCTGCTCTCTGATTCCGGCCTCTTAGGTGCAGCAAGGCGGCCTACCGGTGCCTGCTCCGTTACCGTCGCAGGGTCGTCACCACCGGCGGGTCCTTCGGTGGGTGCCGCTGGGCTTGCTGGCATCCCGGGACCTCTTATCCTGCAACCGGAGTGGTAGCCGCCTGCTGGCTAGCTGATTAACTTCAGGCCCCGCCACTCCGGTGACGGGTGCCGCTCCGCTCGTCTCCCTGGACGCTGACATTCTCCTTTTCTCTTCCCGCGGACATCAGCAGCTGGTTCACCCACTCCCCTTGGTATTTTCCAGGCACTTCACTCTCTTTCTGCTGTGCCGCCCTGTTCCCAGGGGGCGGGGCTTCACTTTCACGCCCTTTTGCTCGGAGAAGAAGATCAAGGCGGGAATCTTTCGCGCCCAAAATGGCGGATCTTGAGATTTTTCAGCGGTACGCCGCTGACGGGAATCACAAGGCGCACTTCTACCGATAAGTAGACTGATTCAATACTGTTTGCAGACGCCAAGTTTGTCGGGGGGCGGGGACCAGCTTCCCCGTCGCGGGGGCTGCTCGGGGAGATTGCACTCGGATCCGGTACCTTCTCCTCGGTGGCTCGAGCGGGCCGGACCCAGGGCTCGAGCAGCGCTCCTCACCCACGAGTGAAAAGGCAGGGGAGTTGGATTTTTGTGATGGATAGCGTGTTTGTGACGCCACTCACGGGTTGTGGTGATGGTGGGCACCACCGCTGCTAGTGACGGGGTTCCCGGGAGCGATGGTGGGCAGCACCTAGGTGTTGACCCCTCCGTGGGTAGGGACTGGTGGTCCCGGGGCCCGGTGGGGGAGGGGGAGATTCTGCAGGGCGCAGTGCTACGGTGCGGTGCCTGATGGCACTGTTGTACTCACAATTAAACCACACAGAGTCACTGGTAAACTAGAAACTGCCGGAGTCCGCAGCCTTCGGTGCGGAGGGTGTTTGGGTCCCACACACAGTCCAGCAGGATCCTGTTCTTGTTTTGCAGCCAGATGCTTCTTTCTGCTTCCTCAGTCGGGAACGGGGAGCCCACTCCCCTGCAGTGATCCGGGTCGTCCCTTGGTACCGGCGGGCCACTACCCTGCCCCGGTCACCTCGGGCCCCTTCCTCACACTTCCCTTCCTTACAGCAGCCAGGAGCTATCCTCCCCTGGTCTGCTCTCTTCACACTCCTCACACACTCTGTCCAGCCCCTCCCCCGCTGCTCTGTTTAGCTCTTACACTGGGGGGGAGTGTCTGTCCTGCTGCACTGGTGTGGGATCAGGTTACCAAGGAGGAGAATGGCCTGCACTTTGCTGGATTTCTGCAGGCTCTGTGACACCCTGGTTTTGCCAGGGCATCACACCTGCATCAACCATGACTCAGGCCATAGGGCTAATCTTTGTAAACAATGCACATTGTACACTGGAGAAACCAGGATAGTAGTCATTAGAGATGAGGGAACCGGCCGTGGTTCGGCTCGAGTTCAGTTCGCCGAACGGAGGTCTCATTCGAGTTCGGTGAACCGGTTCGGCGAACCACTCGAACCGCATAGGAAACAATGGGAGGCAATCACAAACACATAAAAACACCTAGAAAACACACTCAAAGGTGTCCAAAAGGTGACAAACAACTCACAACACAACACAAACACATGGGAAAGTGACAAGGACATATACTCATGCGAAAACAAAAGAGCTGGACAAGGAAAAAGAGGAGGAGACACAGATATAGGCATGGCACGCCCTTCTAAAATCATGTAAAACACCGCAATGTGACTCCAAGCGGAGTCTATCTTTTTTTCCAAAAATTGGGCCACACAGACACCCCATCAGTGGCAGCACTTGTGCCCCAGTTGTACACTTCACAGGTAGATTTGCATCAAGCACATTCAAAAATACGCCATCCTTAACCGTCCCCAGGATGACACCGGGGTAGGTAGCAAAGTCTTTGCTGATCCCAGACCTGTTCATCTTGGCTCCTTTTAAAAAACACAGCAAGGGTTACTCCAAGCAGAGTCTCCCTTTTTTCCAAAAATTGGGCCACACAGACACCCCATCAGTGGCAGCACTTGTGCCCTAGTTGTACACTTCACAGCTAGATTTGCATCACGCACATTCAAAAATACGCCATCCTTAACCATCCCCAGGATGACATCGGGGTAGGTAGCTAAGTCTTTCCTGATCCCAGATCTGTTCATCTTGGCTCCTTTTAAAAAATACAGCAAGCAAGGGTTACTCCAAGCGGAGTCTCCCTTTTTTCCAAAAATTGGGCCCCACACACACCCACCCCTTCAGTGGCAGCACTTGTGCCCCAGTTGTACACTTCACAGCTAGATTTGCATCAAGCACATTCAAAAATACGCCATCCTTAACCATCCCCAGCATGACACCGGGGTAGGTAGCTAAGTCTTTCCTGATCCCAGCTCTGTTCATCTTGGCTCCTTTTAAAAAATACAGCAAGCAAGGGTTACTCCAAGCGGAGTCTCCCTTTTTTCCAAAAATTGGGGCCCACACACACCCACCCCTTCAGTGGCAGCACTTGTGCCCCAGTTGTACACTTCACAGCTAGATTTGCATCAAGCACATTCAAAAATACGCCATCCTTAACCATCCCCAGCATGACACCGGGGTAGGTAGCTAAGTCTTTCCTGATCCCAGATCTGTTCATCTTGGCTCCTTTTAAAAAACACAGCAAGCAAGGGTTACTCCAAGCGGAGTCTCCCTTTTTTCCAAAAATTGGGGCCCACACACACCCACCCCGTCAGTGGCAGCACTTGTGCCCCAGTTGTACACTTCACAGCTAGATTTGCATCAAGCACATTCAAAAATACGCCATACTTAACCATCCCCAGGATGTGCAGAAGGGTGCATAGGTCCTTGATCTGAGACCACTCCATCAGGGTGATCTGCCCCACCTCTGCATCTCGTTGGCCCAGGCTATACGTCATGACGTATTGCACCAGGGCTCAACGGTGCTGCCACAGTCGCTGTAACATGTGGAGAGTCGAATTCCAGTGTGTCGGCACATCGCATTTCAGGCGATGAACTGGCAGGCCGAAAGACTTCTGGAGCGATGCAAGTCGCTCAGCTGCGGTGGTTAAACAGCGGAAGTGAGCAGACAGTTTTCGTGCCCTGTTCAGAAGGCCATCTAGGCCGGGATAGTGTGTTAAAAATTGCTGGACAACAAGGTTCAACACATGAGCCATACAAGGCACGTGTGTCACCTTGCCCAGGCGAAGGGCCGCACCCAGGTTTGCAGCATTGTCGCACATGGCCTTACCAGGCTGCAGGTTGAGGGGAGACAACCATTTATTAAACTCAGTCTCCAGAGCTGCCCACAACTCAGCTGCTGTGTGACTCTTATTTCCAAGACATTTCAAGCTAAAGACCGCCTGATGCCATTGCGCTCTGCTGCTAGCATAGTAATGAGGGGTGCGTGATTCCTTCTGCGCAGTTAGAAAGCTGGTGGCCTGACCAGGCAGGCTTGGGGCGGAGGTGGAGGAACCAGACGAGGTGGAGGAGGCAGAAGCAGTGGCAGAACTTGAACAGACAGAGGATTGACACACAAGTCGTGGGGACGGCAAGACTTGTGCAGCAGACCCTTCACCATCTATCACCATAGTTACCCAGTGCCCTGGGTAACGTCCCTGTCCATGCTTACTGGTCCAAGTATCGGTGGTGAAATGCACCCGTTGACACAGAGTTTCTTAAGGAAGCAGTGATGTTGTGTGCGACATGCTGGTGTAGCGCAGGCACACCTTTCTTAGAGAAGCAGTGGAAACTGGGCATCTGGTACTGGGGCACGGCGACAGACATAAGGTCTCTAAAATCCTGTGTGTCCACCAGGCGGAAAGGCAGCATTTCGGTAGCCAAGAGCTTACAGAGGGATAAAGTCAACCTCTTAGCTTTGTCATGGGTCGCAGGAAATGGCCTTTTATTTGTCCACATCTGAGGGACAGAGATCTGGCTGCTGTGTGTAGACGGTGTTGAGTAGGGTGTCCCTGGAAAAATGCAGGTTTGTGAGGAAAGTGCAGGCGTAGACATGATGTTGCCTTCATCCAACGTTGGTGCTATCGATGTCTGAGAGAGCTGTACACATGCACTTGTTTCCCCTTCCAAACCAACTGACGACCTACCAAGCAAACTGCCAGTTGCGGTTACAGTGATGGAAGTTGTGCGTGGAGAACCAGGTGTGACAGCTGTCCCCACAGTCCTAGAAGATGAAGAGCGCGCTGATGCACTGGAAGGGGCAGGCAGTGGATGGTTTGCTCCGCTAGGCCGCATTGCAGCACGGTGAGCTTCCCACTGGGACATATGATATTTATTCATGTGACGATTCATGGAAGAAGTTGTCAAACTACTGAGGTTTTGCCCTCTACTAACAGAATCACGACAAATTTTACAGATCACATAATTTGGGCGATCTTTTGCTATGTCAAAAAAGGACCAGGCTAGGCAAGGCTTAGAGAGCATGCGACCTGCTGATCCACCCCGACTAGTGCTCAGAGGCAGAGTGGTGGCTTGGCTGAGGATGCAGTTGTAGACGTGCTACCAGTGCTCCGACTCTGTCCAGGAAGGCGCAAGGTAACTTCGTCAACAGTTGCATCCTCCTCCACCGCCTCTGTTGACCTCCTCGAGTGCCTGACTGTGGGTTGACAGTAGGTGGGATCTAGATCTTCCTCATCAAGCGTTGTGTTTGCACTCCCCTCACCCTCAGACCGAGCCTCTTCTTGCCCTGACCGAATATTTAAGTTGTCATCCCAATCTGGTATCTGCGTCTCATTGTCATCAGTATGTTCCTCATTGTCTATAACAACAGGTGTTACAGTTTGTGAAAAAGGGTCAACATTATGCTCAGAAACTTGGTCCTCACGGCCTGAATCTGAGTCACAAAGGTTCTGGGCATCACTGCAGACCATTTCCTGGTCTGTACTCACTGTAGCTTGGGAGCAGACCTCTGATTCCGAGACTATAGTGTGACTGAACAGCTCTGCAGACTCAGCCATCTCAGTTCCACCATACTGTGCAGGGCGGATGGAGACTTCAGAGCTGGGAGAAAGCAAGTGATTGGGATGACAACTCAGAGGACTGGTGTTTTTTGGATGCGGTAGTTGAGGTGGCGGAGAGGGCACTTGTTGGAGCACTTGAGATCCATTCAAGCATTTTCCTTTTTTGGCCATCATCTACCTTTGTTCCAGTTGTTCGTGTCCGTAAAAAAGGGAGCACATCGGATTGTCCACGGTAAGTAGTAGACATCTTACTTTTGCTGGAAGATGGTCTATCTTCAGCAGATGTTAATGGAGCTTTGCCACCTTCCCCACGGACAAACCCTTTTTTTCCTTTTCCAACACGCCTCTTCCCCTTTCCACCAGCATCTGTCATTTTGCCACTCAGTTTGATTGCAACAAGATTGTGCACTTAAAATGTGGTAGTAAAAATTGAGAGGTGGTGTAGATTGCAGCGGTGGTCTACCTTTATTGACAGCAGAATAAACAACAATAACTATCCCGGACGATGAAACAATGGCCCTTAAAATGGCAGCACAGTTTGCTAGTATAATAACTTAGTTAAAATTAGTAAAAATGAGTTTGAGTGTGCAATGCAGAGGTTCTGCAAATAGATTTGCACTAGTGGGACACTAATAGAAGTCCAACTGCCATTTTTAGGATGCCACTAAGTTTACTCAGTGTTTGCTAGTATAATGGCTTAGTAACAATGAGTTTGAGTGTGCAATGCAGAGGTTCTGCAAATAGATTTGCACTAGTGGGACACTAATGGAAGTCCAACTGCCACTTTTATTATGCCACTAAGTGTCCTCAGTGTTTGCTAGTATAATGGCTTAGTAACAATGAGCTTAAGTGTGCAAAGGGCAGGAGGGTACAGTGGCAGGGTTGTGGGTCTGGGTAGAGGAAAGGAAGCCTGACTTTATATCCCTCCTAATGGGGAAATGCAGCGAGGAAGTCCCTGACCTTAGCTACACAGACGCTGTTATCTTGTGTAGCTGTTAAAATCTGTTTCCAAGGACCTGACTGTCACCTATGGCTCTGAGCCTGCTGTAATTAGCCCTTACAAGAGCTGAAAGAAACTTCTATCCCTATTCTGTATAGCGCTGTGTATAGAGCGTACACAGCAGTATCAGAGACAGGAGCTACGCCAGCGGTGACTGACACCCAGACGCAGAAGGCAGATAATGGCGTCCAGACAGGCAGATGCCCGTATTTATAATGCAGGGACATGTGACATGGACATCCTATCACACATGCCATTGCTTCTCTGGCTAAAAGTCCACTTAGCTGTGTGTGTGTCTGGGATTGGCTGACATGCTGGCCCGCCCCACTACACGCATGCGCTTAGGGAAGGAAGACAAGGAAAAAAAAATGGCGATCGCCATTATCCCAGCAGCAGTGATCTGAATGCGCTGTTCCCGCACACTATACGCTGAAATTTCATAATAGTGTGAGTCACAGAGTGACTTACACTATTACAGCGGAAAGCCAGCTAGTAATTAGCTTGGCTTTTTGCTGCTAGAACCGTTCTCGAACGTAACTAGAACTATCGAGCTTTAGCAAAAAGCTCGAGTTCTAGTTCAATCTAGAACAGCCCCCAAAATCACTCAAACCGCGAACTGGAGAACCACAAACCGCGCTCAACTCTAGTAGTCATACCAAACTAATATTTGTCATTGGAGATTCTTGTCATGGGTTGTCCAACATTGTGACTGAGAGGCAACATATTTGATGGTAATTTACAATTACTGTTGATGAACAACTGATGGTGGCCCTCTGTAAACTTGAATTGAGGGCTGCAGAATGACATGAAGGAGGAAGAGAAGGGTAAAGCCCAACGCTACAATGGGCACATTGTAAACTGCTATGGAATATGTATTCCACTATCTGAGTCTCAGTGAGGGAAGGACCACCCAAATGTATAAGTAAGAGCAGTCCCTCCCAAATGTACGTTACTGAGCCACCACTGGTCCAGCTGAAAACACGCTCTGATATCACAATAGCAAATGGGCAAGCCTGCACCTCCAAGGCGTATAAGGAGAGGTGTGTTTATTGTATCAGGCAGCACAAAATGATAGAGTCGGGTTTTATATTGGCAATGGCCACTATCAGCATATTAATGTGGCTGATGTGGACAGATGGCACAAGTCAGGCTGTAAACCCCTAAATATTGTGGAAACAGGAACGGTGCTTTACTGTATCAGGCAGACCTGATTGCTAGAGTACTGCTTTGTAATTATTTGCAAAATCCACTAGCAATGTATTAAAGTGGGTGATCTGGATGCTACAAGGCAGACTGTGAACCTCTAAATATTGTGGAAACAAGTCCCAATTCCCTACCTAATCCACAATCTCTCCCTCTCTGCTGTGACTTTGTTCAGGTCTATCAGCTCCTAAAAGAGCTATTGTATTCTGGATGGTACGATGGAGGTGGTGACATGCTGCATTAAACACTGTCACTGCTCTGAAATCTGTCCCTCCGAACGCTACACTGACCTATGGGCCTACACTCTCAATAGCAGCTGCTCCCGCTATCCCTATGCAGGCTTCGGACGCAATGTGCGCAAAATGGCGGCGTAAGGTCTTTTATAGACCCTATGATGCTGTGCGGCCAGCCAATCACAATAATGCCACAACCAAGATGGCTGCGGCATTACTGTGATTGGTTAAGAAGCCAAGCATGTTTATTCGCTTAAATCAGGTGCCAAAATGGCTGTGCGGGACATGCGAATATAGCGAGATGAATATACCATTACTCGCAATATAACAAATAGCCCGTGTACTGTACTCTTCTGCAAATAGCGAATTGTAACGAATACAATCGCTCATCACTTGTTACGAATCGGCGCCGCTATAGTCGCAAGCAGCCTGCTGCGGTTCCAGTGGCACCCAGGCGCCGGCTGCCATTTTTGACCGTGCCTCGGGTCGTCCAGCTGTCTGCTTCCTCCTCCATGTCTAAGTGTGGAGAGGTGGCTAGTGCCCATGTGCGCGCTGATTTACCCAAGCCAGAGCCTATGACCAGTGTTTCGCCTAGTGAGCATGCTCAGCCTGATTGTGTCATTTCTGAGTCCTCAGTTTGGGCTTCTGAGCATGCTCCCACACTTAATGCGAAACTCCTCTTTGCACAGGTACTTGGACCTTGTGCCGTGTCTAAGTCTTGTGTTGTGCCTATTGAGCATGCTCAGGCTGATAGTCTGAATTCTGAGACTGTTGTTCAGGCTACTGAGCATGCTTAGGCATTTAGTGCATTGGAGGCTAAGTCCGGAAGGACTTCACTGGGCATGTCCATGAGGTGGCAGGCCCTGATAGGCTAGAGGGCATCAAGTGTCCTGATAATGTGGCCACTCCGAACTGGCTCGTGGAGGCCCGATCCTATGACCTGGCAGCCCACCATTGGTCATCAGACGATGACTGGTGAGGTGTTTGGGTCGTGGCTGCTATGAGGTCATCAGTGATGTGGCGGTACTAGATAGGCCGCTGGTGTTGTCACTGATGACGTGGCACTCCGCTATTGGTCCCTGGAGGTGCCATTGTGGTCCACCTTGGGTTTGGGGTAGACCCAGGTTATAAAAAGGGTTGGAGACAACATGGAGGTGCGCAGTCGGCACCTATGCTCAGACAGAGCACAATTCCATGTATAGAGCCCATTGTGGCATAAGCCTTTGTTTGGAATCGGTAGTTAGAGTTAGGCGTCCTGTGCTTGTCACGCCAACACACCCGTGGCTCAGCACTTAGGGTCAGGCGCCGGACTTATACCTTTTACTGTCCAGTCCTACTAGTGCGGCCCAGTAGAGTTAACTGGGATGCAGCTGCTGCGCCACCTGTCCGGTTGTGTCCCCTATGCACACGGACAGCATACCCCAGGCCCCCTGTGGCGTTAACAGGGAGTTCGTGGGCTGGGTGTGTGGACCCTGTTCCCTGTTCCGGTTCCGGTTCTGGGTATCTGCGTGTCTCCTTTCCCTTTGCTGTGGCACTGGAGACTATGTTCGGATTTCTTGCTACTGCACATGTGCGAGCGCTGGAGACTAAGTCCTATCTTGGAGCCATTGCACATGTTGCGAGTGACATCATCGCTGACACGAGGTCACATGTCTCTGACACCTTCTAAGCTGATTGGCCGCTAGTCATGTGCTTGTGACACGAGGTCACATGTCTCTGACACCTTCTGAGCCGATTGGTCGCTGGTCATGTGCTTGTGATGCCTTGCTCGGTGATAGGCCAGCGTGACGTCATTGCTGTCGTTCTGGCAGTGGATTGGCTCTGGTGTCCTCCATCTTGGATGAGGCACAGAGTCTATATAAGACCCTGACGCACGCTGCTCGGCGCTCAGTCCTCTTGGTTCCTGCATAGGAGTAGACGCTCTGCGCATGTCCCTTGCGGCACCTATTCTACCTAGGTGAGCGTTAGCGGTAGGGTAACGCTCTTGTACCTTGCAGCTTATGCTGTGGTCCGTATCCTCGCACCTTAGTGGAGTGGACATAGGCAGGTGCTTGCTGCACATGGTCTGACTGGGCCTTGTGGTTCTACTCTGAGGTGAGCGCTATCGGTAGGGTAGCGCTCCTGTACCTTTCAGCCGTACTGTTGTCCGTGTCCTCGCACCTTAGTGGAGCGGACATAGGTAGGTTAGGTGGTCGTTGCCTTCTAGGGTAACGCTCCACTACGCTGCCTCCTGCAGCAGTCCGTATCCTCGCACACTAGGGGAGCGGTCATAGGCAGGAGTTTCAAGCTAGCAGCCTTGCTGCTGTCCGTATCCTTGCACCACAAGTGGAGCGGACATAGGTAGGTGCCATATTGCACACACTACACCTAGTCTCTGTGACTGTTAACTGAGACAGGTGCTTTCACGCTCACAGACTGTGAGACTTCTATGCACTTTTATGTTGTATTCCTCACTCTTTTGCATTTCTACTCCTATGTTATTCTAATAAGGTAGTCGCTGTGACTTAAACAGTATACGCCGCTATTGGTCTTGGTGACACTGTGACGCAACAGTGTCAGTACCGCTTTGGTGGTACAGGTTTCCCCTATCCTCTGCCATACTCTGCAGCAGAGCTCTGCACGGTGGACCCTGACTGTCGGATAGCCTTCCATTCCATTATTATGCGACAGCCCCCGTAACAGTTCCCCTCGTATCGTCTTCCCAGTCAACTCTACCGTTGTGACCACCTGGCCTGATGTGTCCTGTACACACGTGGCAAGTTGAGAGCCCTGGCGGCCAGAAACGCTCAGTCTGACGTATTGTACACACGTGGCCGACAGGACGCATTCGCGGCGGTCTTACGGTCAATGCTACCTGGTCACCACCCGGCCTCACGTGTTCCCTGCACACTTGGTCGGTGTAGCGCCAGGAACACCAAAACGCTAAGTGGGTTGTCGTCCCGTCTGACGTGTCCCTACACACGTGACCGGTTCCCAGGTCTCCAGGGATATCTCAGAGCCACCCATCTCTGTATTCTCCGCCTAACCTTCAGGTTGCCAGCAGCTCCTTGTTAACTGCAGCACAGTGGGCCCCGACTGGCAATTGGGATATTTCCCACCTTATCCTGATCTGCCAGTCCCCCCTTAACATCACTAATGACTATGATTCAGATTTTGACTGTTTATCAAGTATGTCTGTAAAATCCAGTCAGTCTTTTTCAGAAAGGTACTTGTTGTTTACTAGAGATGAGCGAGGTTCGAGGTTCGCCAAATTCATGTTCGAGTGATTTTGGGGGGTGCTCGAGATCGAACTCGAGCTTTTTGCTAAAAGCTCGATAGCTCGAGTTACGTTTGAGAACGGTTCGATCAGCAAAAAACATAGCTATTTACTAGCTGGCTTTTCACTGTAATAGTGTGAGTCACTGTGATTCACGCTATTACCAAATTTCAGCGTATAGTGTGCGGGGGGACGCGGTTTAGATCTGTGCTGCAGCTGAGTGCTATGATAATAACGATCGCCATTTTTTTTTTCCCTAAGTGCGCGTGCAGGATGTCAGCCAATCACAGACACACACAGCTAAGTGTACTTTTTGCCAGACAAGCAAGGGCATGTGTCATAGGCTGTGAATGTCATATGTCCTTGCCTTATAAATGTGGCCATTTTCCCTCACGCCGCCATTATCTGCTTTCTGCGTGTGGGTGACAGTCACTGCTCACGCTGCTCCTGCCGCCGCTCCTGCTGTGTACGCTATACACACAGCGCTCTACAGATTAGGGACTGCAGTTTTTTTCAGCTCTTTTCAGGGCTGATTTCCAGGCGCTCAGAGACATAGCTGACAGGCAGGTCCGTGGAAACCCTGTGTACAGCTTCAGATAACAGCGTCTGTGTACCTAAGCTCAGGGAATTCCTTGCGGCATTTAATCATTAGAAGGGATAGAAAGTGAAGCTTCCTTTCCTGTCCTGGTACCCACAGAAGCCGGGCACTGTACCCACCTGCCCAGTTTTGCCACGCTATTTTATTTGCCCAAAGAGCTGACACTTTTTCTGCCATCCTAAAAGTGTCTGGAATACTAAGTTACTGTTCCTTTCCTGTCCTGGTAGCCACAGAACCCGAGCACTGTACCCACCTGCCCACTTTTGCTACGCTATTTTATTTGCCCAAAGAGCTGACACTTTTTCTGCCATCCTAAAAGTGTCAGGAATACTAAGTTACTGTTCCTTTCCTGTCCTGGTACCCACAGAACCCGGGCACTGTACCCACCTGCCCACTCTTGCCATGCTATTTTATTACCCCAAAGAGCTGACACTTTTTGTGGCATCCTAAAAGTGTTTGGGATACTACCTTAGTGTTCCTTTGCTGCCAAGCAAGGTACACCACATGTGCATTTTAGACTCCTCTCCATTACTGCTACTCAATTTTAATTTACAAAAGTGATGCCACTGTTAGCGGCATACTCCAGTTGTCTAGGATACTACCTTAGGCCCGTTTCACACGTCAGTGAAAAACAGTGACGTTTTTCACTGGCGTGTAAAACACGCACATGTCCCTGCGTGTGCCGTGAATCACGGCACACGTGGGTTGTCTAAGTGCAATCCGGGCTCCGTTATCCGTAGCCCGTGATTGCACTTAGAAATCAACTCACCTGCGCCCGCTCCCGCTGTCCATGGTGCTGATCGCTCCCACGGTGCAGCATCCGGCCGACGGTGACCCCAGCAGCAGCTGCTTCCGGGTCGGCTGTGTCGCGCATAATGAATATGCGCGACAGTAATCAGCCGGCTTAGAAGCAGCAGGGAGAACGGTCTGCAGAGGATATCGCTGGACGCCGGGTGAGTTAAAATGTTTATTATTTTAAATGCACGTTTTTTTCTGGCACGTGTTTCACGGACCACACCACTGCGTGGTCCGTGGAACATCAGTGATGCCAGAAAAAAATGGACATGTCTCCGTGCAGCAATCACGCACACGCGGGTACGCTGCACGGAGACACGTGCAGTGAAAAATCACTGACGTGTGAGCAGACCCATTCATTATAATGGGTCTGCGTATGTCAGTGATTCTGGTACGTTTAAAAAAAAGCACAAACGTACCAGAATCACTGACGTGTGAAAGGGGCCTTAGGGTTTCTTTGCTGTCAAGCAAGGTACTCCACATGTGCATTCTACACTCCTCTCCATTTCTGCTACGCAATTTTTAACTGCAGCCAATCTGTGATGAAGGTGCAGGCGTGGATATAATGTTGCCTTCATCCAAAGGTGGTTCTCTTGATGTCTGAGAGAGCTCAACACCAGCAGCTGTTTCCACTTCCAAAACAACTGACAACATGACAATCACACTCCCTGTTGCGGGTAAAGGGGTGGAAGGTCAGCATGAAAAAGCCTGTGTGACTGCTGTTCCCACAGTCACAGAGGATGAAGAGCACGCAGATGCCATTGATGGGGCAGACGGTTGCACCGCCCTGCTAGACCGCATTGTAGCATAGTGACCTTTCCAGTGCGACTTATGCTTTATTTAAAGTAGTGTACAGGGTGGGCTCCCCAGTATACAGCAAAACCACACACTAGGAAAAGGACTCTAGGCAGTTGGGTTGATAAATGATTCTTTAACTTTCCCAAAACAAACAATAAAAACCATGCATAAAACTGAAAGCATAGAACAATCTATTCACAATTCCAAAAGCCTACACCCCTATGCTGCGACACTTGTAATGGCGATTTATACCCCCTGCTCACCAACTTTTGCCTAACCAAGGGACTGTCTAAATAGTTGCATACTACCTGGTAATCCCTCTGCATAGCAGGAGTAATTGTGCGTGTGCGTATGCGTGTGTGTGTGTGTGTGTGTGTATGTGTGTGTGCGAACACGACTTACCAGTGTCGCATCACAAGAGCTTACAACTTATCTACCTAAACATAGACAAAACCCATTACCACCCCTGAATACCCTTGTTAGCTGAAGCCTCACAGACAAGACAGATGATAACAGTGTGAATGCAAACCACACAGCTCAGCAACAGAGTCCTGGAAATCTTGTAGTCAATGCAAACGTGTCGCTGTCCCTCTATGATTTTAACTATAAGTGACAATTTGACAGTGCAGAGGCAGCAAGTCTTATTGTCTATATAGTTGGCCTAACCAGAACAGATATGTGTTTTGCTAAGAAAACAAAGTGTTGCATGCACGCAATACTGTCTGGGCCCAGCCTACCGTTCACAGGTACTGTGGTGTCCAGTTGCCATAAATACAGAATTTACGTTCTTCTCACGGTAAACAGTATAGACAGCACCAGAAGAATGTCGGTCTGTGGCACAGGATGCTGCTCACAGGCGTTACGGTCCTCCTCACCAAACGCAAACACGACTCCTCTCACAATTGACCGAAGTGTTTCCGCGAAGGCTCCTTGCTGTAACACACACCTTTAACTTTTCCTTCTGTTCATAGACAGCATCTCCTCCGCTCTCCAAGTCCACAGCCGAAGACCGTTTTGCTATTGCTATATTGACCAAACGGTCAAAGGCTGATGGATAAAAACAGCAGCCCCTTGTGGGTAGTCTGCAACAATGCATGTAATGAACGGCAAGTAAGCATTTTGCATTCACAGTGGATAAAGCTGATCAATACACCCTCACACTATCAATTCATGTGACACTTGTGACACATGTGACACTTCATGGACAAAGTACTCTAAGTAGTGCGTTTTTGGCTTCTACTTAGAGATTGGTGACAAATCTTACAGATGACATGACTTGGGTGATCCTTGCGATGTCAAAAAAGCCCCAGGCTAAACAAGGCTTACAGTCCATGTGACCTGCAGAGCCACCACGACTTCTGCTCAGAGGCAGAGTTGTGGCTGAGGATTCATTTGTTGACGTGCTTCCAGTACTTTGTCTCTGTCCAGGAAGACGCAACGTAACCTCGTCGTCAGTAGCATCCTCCTCCACCTCCTCTGCTGACCTCATCGACTGGGTGACTTTGGTTTGACAGTAAGTGGGGTCTCCAACCTCATCATCACCCTGTGTGTTTTCACTCACCTCGTCCGGAGTCCTCCGAGCCAACCTCTTCCTGCCCTGACCGAATAGTAAAGTTGTCGTTCCAATAAGGTATCTGAGTCTCATCAGCATGTTCCCCATTGTCTCCACCAGGAGGATTTACAGTTTTGGAATGAGGGTGTACATTATTCTCAGCACCTTCTTCATCGGGGCCTTGATCCAACTCACAAAGCTTCTGGGCATCAGTGCAGATCATTTCCTTGTCTGGACTCACAGCAGCTTTGGAGCAGTCCTCTGATTCCCAGGCTATAGTGTGACTGAACAGCTCTGTAGACTCAACCATCTCTGTTACCCCATACTCAGCAGGGCTGGGGGAAACTTGAGAGCTGTTAGGAAGCAAGAGCGATTGGGTTGACACCACAGATGAATGGAGTTTTTGGGATATTGAACTTGAGGTGGAGGAGAGGCCACTTTATGTAGCACTTGAGATCCATTGAAGCAGCTGCTGTTTTGGTGCCTCATCTACATTTGATAGCAATGGTCGTGTCCGTGAAAAAAGAAATCATATCAAATTATCCACGGGAAGAAGTACACCTCTTATTTTGGCTGGTAGTTGGTGTTACGACTTGGTGCCGACGTAGACGCTTGCAGCATGCTGCGGTTCCAGTTGCGCCCAGGCATCAGCTGCCATTTTTTTCTGTGCCTCGGGTCATCCAGCTGGCTGCTTTCTCCTTCACGTCTAAGTGTGGTGAGGCGGCTAATACGAATGTGTGTTCCGATTTACCTCAGCCACAGCCTAAGTCCAGTGTTTCTCCTACTGAGTATGCTCAGCCTCACTGTGCCATTCCTGAGGCTAAGTCCTCAGTTCGGGCTACAGCGCATGCTCCCACACTTAGTGCGAAAAGCCTCTTTGCACAGGTAGTTGGACTCCGTGCCGTGTCTAAGTCCGGTGTTGTGCCTAGAGTTCATGCTGAAGCTGATAGTCTTTTTTTCTGAGACTGTTGTTCAGGCTACTGAACATGCTCAGGCACTTGCTGCATCAGAGGCTAGGTCCGGTAATGAACTCTTTGGCCCTGTCTGTGATGTGGCAGGCCCAGATAGGCCACAGGGCATCAGGTGTCCTGATGATGTGGCCATGCCACTCCGGACTGGCTTGCAGAGGCCCGCCCCATGACTTGTCACCTCATTATTGTTCGTCAGACGATGACTGGTGAGGTGTTTGGGTCGTGGCTGCCATGAGGTCATCATTGAAGTGGCGGTTCCGAATAGGCTGCTGGTTATGCCACTGATGACGTGGCACTCTGCTTTTGGCTCCTGGAGGTACATTGTGGTCCACCCTTGGTTGGGGCGGACCCAGGTTATAAAAGGGGCTGGAGACAACAAGGAAGTGCGCAGTCTTCTATTATGCTCAGAAAGAGCACACCTCCATGTGTGGAACCCATTGCGGCTTTAGGCCAGAGGTAGGCAGGGATAGGGAGATGGTGCAGGCCGCCACCACACTTGGTAACGCAGAACGGTTAAGACCAGCTCCTGTCCTACCAGTCCTGCTAGTGCAGCCCAGTGGCAATAACTGGGCTGCTGCTGCTCCTGCTGTCCACAGGTGTGCTCCGTATGCACACGGACAGCGTAACCAATGGCCCCTGTGTTGTTAACAGGGAATTACTGGGCTGGGTGTGTGGACCCTGTGACGCTAACAGGGTTCACAGTCTCCAGATCCGAGTGTCGTCTAACTCGGTTCAGGCTACTATTTGTTTCAGAGCCACCCAGCACTGTATCCTTCGCCTAACCTTCGCATTGGCAGCATCTCCTTTTCCATCTGGGAGCACGGTGGACCCCGACTGGCGATTGTGATATATACCACCTTATCCTAATCTGCCAGTCCCCCATAACAGATGGTGTTTCTTCAGCAGATGTTACTGTTTCTTAACCACCAAACCCACGGACACAAACTTTTTTCTCCTTTCCAACACACCTGTTCCCCTTTCCATGAGCATATGGCCTTTTGCCACTCATTTTGTATATTTACAAATTTGCAACTCAGCAGGGACACCCTACTCAACGCCGTCTCAGCACAGCAGCCAGCCCTCGGTCCCTCAGATGTGGATAAGTAAAAGGCCATTTCCTCCGAGCCATGACAAAGCGTTGAGATTCACTCTGCAGCACTGGTGTTTAGTGGAAAAGCCGAGCTAAGATTGGGTTCCTGCTTCTGCTGATACTCCTGCATACGTGCGTCCCTTTCTATGCTAGGACTTATTTTGCCAAATTTTGTCTTGTACCAGGGATGTAACAGTCTGGCAACCCACTAGTCAGCATTACTTAGAATTTCGGACAATCAGAGGGTCATGTTGTAGGTAGTGCAGCAAGAAGGCGCTCATGTGTCTTGCACATCCAGGAGGACCAAGTCCTTGCTGTGTTGTTGGCGGAGAGGTGAAAACCATGCCTCTCCTTCCAACCTCGCACAACCGAAATGTGAGCAAGCTCTCCCTCATCTGCTCAGTCTTCATGCCCATCGCCAGTTCATCCTCCATTTCTTCATGGGCTCCTGCACCTTCCTCAACAGTTTTGCTGATACTATGCGCACTTGTTAATCCCTCTCCCCCACCGTCCCATGCCTGTCACCTTGGTGCAGCTGACCGTCTGGACCTTGTAGATCTTGTTATCCCTTCCGTATATGACTCCTTCTCTACTTCCTCCCCTTCCTCTTGTCCCACCACCTGACTCGGAATACTGTTTACAGTGTGCTCCAGCATGTAGATGACCGGAATTGTCATGCTGATAATGGCATCGCCAGTGCTAAACATCTTCGTTGCCATTTGTAAACTGTGAAGAAGGGTGCATAGGTCCTTGATCTGACACCAATCCAGCAGTGTGATCTGCACCACCTCTGGATCTAGTTAGCCCAGGCTATACGTCATAACGTATTGCAGCAGGGCTCGGCGGTGCTGCCACAGACGCTGCAACATGTTCAGATTCAAATTCCTGCTTGTCGACACATCGCATTTCAGGCGGTGAAATGCAAGACCGAAAGACTTCTGGAGCGATGCAAGTTGTTGAGCTCCTGGGTGTGAACGGTGGAAGTGAGCACATAGCGAGCGTGCCTGCTGAAGAAGGCCATGTAGGCCGGGATGGTGGTTTAAAAATTGCTGTAGAACAAGGTTCAACACGTGAGCCATACAAGGCACGTGTGTCACATTGCCCTGAAGAAGGGCCGCAGCCAGCTTTGCATCATTGTCACACCCCTGTTGGTTGAGTGGAGACAACCATTGATGAAACTCGGTCTCACTCTCCAGAGCTTACCGTCCACAACTCCTCAGCGGTGTGACTCACATTTCCCATACATTTCAAAGTAAAGAGTCGACCACCTGATGCCATTGAGCTCTGCTGCCACCATAGTAAGGAGGTGTTCGGGATTCCGTGTGCACAGTTACAACGCCGGTGGCCTTACAATACAGGTTTTGAGCGGAGGTTGAGGACCTAGACGAGGTTGAGGAGGCAGAAGCAGTATAGGAACTTCTACATACAGAGGAAGGATTGACACACAACTCGTGGGGACGGAAAGACTTGTACAGCAGACCCTTCTCCATCTCTCACCATAGTTACCCAGTGTCCAGTCAGCGACATGTAATGCCCCTGCCCATGCTTACAGGTCCAAGTATCTGTGTTGAAATTCACCCTGTCACAAACCGAGTTTCTCAAGGAAGCGGTGATGTTGTGTGCGACATGCTGGTGTTGCACGGGCACGCCTTTGTTGGAGAAGGTGTGGCGACTGGGCATCGGCTCTTGGGGCACTGCGATGGGCATAAGGTCTAAGTCAACCTCTTAGGCATGTCATGCCCTTCTAAAATCATGTAAAGCACAGCAAGGGGACTCCAACCACAGTATCCCTCATTTCCAAAAATTGGGCCACACACACACCACTTGACTGGCATCAGTTGTCCACCATTTTCAATCCTAAAAAGATGCTTTGCAAGAAGCACTCTCAAAACTACACCTGCCTTTAATTTCCCCTGGATGACACAGGGGTAGAAAGTCCTCTCTGATCCATGACTTCTTCATCTTGGTTCATTTTTTTTTATAAAAAGGGGACTCCAACCACAGTCTCCCTCGTTTCCAAAAATTGGGTCACACACACACACACACACACACACACACACACACACACACCACTTGACTGGCATCAGTTGTCCACCATTTTCAATCCTAAAAAGATGCTTTGCATGAAGCACTCTCAAAAATACACCTGCCTTTCGCCTCCCTTAGATGACACATGGGTAGAAAAGTCCTCTCTGATCCATGACTTCTTCATCTTGGTTCATTTTTAAAAAAAAAAGGGGACTCCAACCACAGTCTCCCTCATTTCCAAAAATTGGGCCACACACACACCACTTGACTGGCATCAGTTGTCCACCATTTTCAATCCTAAAAAGATGCTTTGCATGAAGCACTCTCAAAAATACACCTGCCTTTCGCCTCCCCTGGATGACACAGGGGTAGAAAAGTCCTCTCTGATCCATGACTTCTTCATCTTGGTTCATTTTTTTTAAAAAAAAAGGGGACTCCAACCACAGTCTCCATTGTTTCCAAAAATTGGGCCACACACACACACACACACACACACACACACTCACACACACACACACACACACACACACACACACACACACACACACCACTTGACTGGCATCAGTTGTCCCCCATTTTCAATCTTAAAAAGATGCTTTGCATGAAGCACTCTCAAAAATACACCAGACGTTCGCCTCCCCTGGATGACACAGGGTAGAAAAGTCCTCTGTGATCCATGACTTTCTCATCTTGATGAACATTAGTCTGTCCACATTGTCAGTGGACAGATGCATGCTCTTATCTGTCAGCACACCCCGGGCAGCACTGAAGACACGTTCCGAGAGAACGCTGGCTGCGGGACACGACAAGATCCCCAAGGCATAAGTGGCGACCTCAAGCCATTTATCCAGATTGGAAGCCTAAAATGAGCAAGGCTCAAGTTGCACAATAATGGCATCGATGTTCATTTGCATATACTCATAGATCTGTGTCTCCTGCTCTTTTTCCTCGTCCAGCTGTTTTGTTTTCACATGAGTATTTGTCCTTGTTACTTTCCCATGTGTTTGTGTTGTCTTGTGAGTTGTTTGTCACCTTTTGGACACCTTTGAAGGTGTTTTCTATGTGGTTTTTGTGTGTTTGTGATTGCCTCCCATTGTTTTCATTGGGGTTCGAGAGGTTCGTCAAACGGTTCGCCGAACCGAACTCAAACGTGGCCTCTGTTCGACGAACCGAACTCGAGCCTCTAGAGGTTCGCTCATCTCTATTGTTTACCCAAACTTTCTCAATGTAGACATCTTTTCCATCTCGTGAAGTAGCTAGATATTTTCACTTTGGCAAGTTAAGGAAAATACAAACAATCCTATTGAGTTTCCATGTCATATTGCTGGAGAGGAAGTGTAAACCAATGTAATTATTATTATTATTATTTATTATTATAGCGCCATTTATTCCATGGCGCTTTACAACTGAAAGAGGGTATACGTACAACAATCATTAACAGTAAAAGACAGACTGGTATAGGAGGAGAGAGGACCCTGCCCACGAGGGCTCACAGTCTACAGGGAATGGGTGATGGTACAATAGGTGAGGACAGAGCTGGCTGTGCAGTGGTCTACTGGACTGAGGGCTATTGTAGGTTGTAGGCTTGTTGGAAGAGGTGGGTCTTGAGGTTCCTCTTGAAGCTTTCCACGGTAGTGGAGAGTCTGATGTGCTGAGGTAGAGCGTTCCAGAGTATGGGGGATGCACGGGAGAAATCTTGTACACGATTGTGGGAAGACGAGATAAGAGAGGAGCAGAGAAGGAGATCTTGTGAGGATCTAAGGTTGCGTGCAGGTAGGTACCGGGAGACTAGGTCACAGATGTAGGGAGGAGACAGGTTGTGCATGGCTTTGTATGTCATGGTTAATGTTTTGAACTGGAGTCGTTGGGCGATGGGAAGCCAGTGAAGGGATTGGCAGAGTGGCAAGGCTGGGGAGTATCGAGGGGAGAGGTGGATTAAGCGGGCTGCAGAGTTTAGGATAGATTGGAGGGGTGCAAGAGTGTTGGAAGGTAGGCCAGAGAGCAGGAGGTTGCAGTAGTCAAGGCGGGAGATGATGAGGGCATGCACTAATGTTTTTGCAGATTCTTGGTTAAGGAAAGCACGAATCCGGGAGATATTTTTGAGTTGCAATCGGCATGAGTTGAAGAGGGCTTGGATGTGTGGCTTGAAGGATAGAGCAGAGTCGAGGGTCACTCCAAGGCAACGAGCTTGTGAGACTGGGGTGAGTGAGCAACCATCAAGTTTGATGGAAAGGCTTGTTGGAGGAGATGAGTGAGGAGGAAGAAAGACAATAAACTCTGTTTTGTCCATGTTAAGTTTTAGGAATCGTGCAGAGAAGAAAGATGAAATAGCAGAGAGACATTGTAGTATTTTGGTTAGTAGAGAGGTAATGTCAGGTCCAGAGAGGTAGATCTGTGTGTCATCAGCATAGAGATGATACTGGAAGCCGTGGGACTCTATGAGCTGTCCCAGGCTGAAGGTGTAGATGGAGAACAGCAGGAGTCCAAGAACTGAGCCTTGAGGGACACCGACAGATAGGGGGCGAGATGAGGAAGTGGTGTGAGAATGGGAGACGCTGAAAGTTCGGTCGGTTAGGTATGAGGAGATCCAAGATAGGGCCAAGTCTGTGATGCCCAGAGATGAGAGAATCTGTAATAGGAGGGAATGGTCTACTGTGTCGAAGGCAGAGGACAGGTCCAGGAGGAGGAGGATAGAGTGGTGTCGCTTGGCTTTGGCGGTTAGTAGATCATTGGTGACTTTGGTTAGGGCAGTTTCGGTAGAATGATGCGGTCGGAAGCCAGATTGAAGCCGGTCAAAGAGGGAGCAGGAGGAGAGGTATGAGGACAATTCAAGATGGACATGCTGTTCCAGTAGTTTTGAGGCATAGGGGAGAAGGGATATGGGGCGATAGTTTGACACAGAGGATGGGTCAAGGGAGGGCTTTTTGAGGATGGGTGTAATAGAGGCATGTTTAAAGCATGAAGGGAATACACCACTTGCTAGTGATAGGTTGAAGAGATTGGTTAGGGCTGGGATGAGGACTGCGGTGATGTTGGGGATGAGGTGCGATGGGAGCGGGTCCAGTGCACAGGTGGTTAGATGTGATCTTGAGAGTAGAGTGGAGAGATTGTTTTCTGTCATGGTGGAGAAGCTGGATTTGGAGGAAGAGGGATGAGTAGCTATGATGAGGGGCTGTAGGGATTGTGGGCCAAAGCTTGCTCTGATGTTGTCAATCTTCCGCTTGAAGAAAGAGGCAAAGTCTTCAGCTGAGAGGAGAGGAGAGGGAGGTGGTGCCGGAGGACGGAGGAGAGAATTGAAAGTGTTGAATAGCTGTTTAGGGTTGTGAGAGAAAGAAGATATGAGGGATGAGAAGTAGGTTTGTTTTGCAGCAGTGAGTGTGGACTTGAAACCACTGAGGGACTCTTCATATGCAATGAAGTGCTCAGTGGAATGAGACCTCTTCCATCTGCGCTCAGCAATTCTGGAAGCCCATCTTAGTTCTTTAGTCTGCCTTGTGTGCCAGGGTTGCCTGTTGATTGTGCGGGTTTTGGTGTGTGTGAGGGGGGCAGCTGATTCGAGAGCTGCAGAGATTGTAGTGTTGTATAAAGTTGCAGCGGCATCTGCATCATGTAGAAATGCAATGTCTGTGAGGGGGAGAAGGGACTGAGAAAGGGCGTGTAAATCAATGTGTTTGATATTTCTGCGAGGGTGTGAAAATTTGTGGAGGGGGGGTTGCATACTTGGAGAAGAGAGGGAAGAGAATGTGAGTAGTTTGTGGTCAGACAGGGGGAGAGGCAAGTTAGAGAGGTTAGATAGGGAACAGAGGCGAGTGAAGATGAGGTCCAGTGTGTGGCCATCTTTGTGAGTAGCTGCAGAAGACCATTGGGTGAGGCCGAAGGAGGAAGCGAGTGTTAGAAGTTTGGAGACAGATGAGTGGGAAGTGTCAATGGGGATATTGGAATCACCCATGATGATGGTGGGGATGTCGGTGGAAAGGAAGTGTAGTAGCCAGGTGGTGAAATGGTCAAAAAAGGCAGTGGCTGGCCCTGGAGGGCGGTAAATGACAGCCAGCTGAAGGTTGGAGGGGGCGTAGATGCGTACGGAGTGCACCTCAAAAGATGGGAGCGTGACAGAGGGTGGTAGTGGAATTGGTGTAAAGGAGCATTGGTCGGACAGGAGCAAACCAACTCCTCCAACATGCTTGTTAGTGGGGCGGGGAGTGTGAGAGAGTTGGAGACCGCCATAAGAAAGTGCAGCAGGAGAGGCAGTGTCAGAGGGGGTGAGCCAGGTTTCTGTGATGGCGAGGAAGGAGAGTTTATTAGTGATGTAATCAATACATAACAATTAAAATTAGGAACCGTAAATTGCAGTGGTGGCTCAGGATGCATTATTCTAAAGGGGGCTTTACACGCTACGATATCGTTAATGTTTTATCATTGGGGTCATGTTGTTAGTGACGCAGATCGTCATTAACGATATCACAGCATGTGACACTTGCCAGCGTCCTTAAGTGACTTAAAAAATGGTGAAAATCGTTCACCATGGAGAGGTCGTCCCAAACTCAAAAATCGGTAAGGGTTGTTTATCCATGTTGTTCATCGCTCATGCGGCAGCAGACATCGCTGTGTATGACACCGTAGGAGCGAGGAACGTCTCCTTACCTGTCGCTGGCCACAATGCGGAAGGAAGGAGGTGGGCGGGAAGTTATGTCCCGCTCATCTCCGCTCCTCCGCTTTGATTGGCCAGCCGCTTAGTGACATCGCAGTGACGTTGCGGTGACACTGAACGTCCCTCCCCCTTGATGGAGGGATTGTTCGGCAGTCACAGCGCCGATGCCGACCAGGTAAGTGCGTGTGACGCTGCCGTAGCGATAATGTTCGCTGCGGCAGCGATCACACGATATAGCATGTGCGACGGGGGCGGGTACTTACATGCTCGATATCGCTAGAAATTGCTAGCGATATCGTAGCGTGTAAAGCCCGCTTTAGGTTTGCATGTATGTGGGGCACTGGCTATAACATTTCAAAACTTTAAATAAAATGCATTAAAAGTAAATAAAAAAGGAATTCAGGAGGAAAACTGTTACTGGTGATTTTTTCCATTTAAAATTGTGAGTATAAGAGTAATTAGTCCTAGAAAGCTGTGAAGTGTTAATCTCATTACATTAAGCATTTGAGATGTCAAAAGGATGATTACAGAAATGACCCGACTTCTTCATGCTGCTGATTTTCAGCACCCTCCTTGGCGCACTTCCTATCTGAAAGTCATTAATGTCATCTGCTAGGAACAATTAATGTGAATGTAGAATAATTACATTGGGGATCTTGAGAATTCATGGATTCTGGGTATTAATATTCAAGTTGCATTCACAAAGTTAAATTTTAAATTGTTTGCTTATTCCTGTCCAGAGGATCTTTAAGTAAGTTTATCAGTTATGCTGGATCAAGCCTAAGTGTATTTAATGAAATCTGTATGAGATCACAGGGGATTTTATGAGTATTACTGAGTATAAAAATGTGAACAATTTCTAGAAAGCATTGAAAAATAATGTAGTCTTCACCAGATGACACAGACAGGTGTCCATCATCCAGACGTCACCACTGCCACCGTTGTTAAAATAATCTGACAGTCTGGTTACTATAGCAACGGTGCTCCGATCACGTGATTCCCGATGCAGCAATTCACCAGCTGTGGCAGCTAGTCCTTGCATGTGGGCTGACTCTGTAAAGAGCGCCCACATGCAGGAACGGGGAAGCCGACCATGTGCCAGAGCATCTCGCTGGTACACGGAGATGCACAAATGAGCACTGCGTGCCGGAGAGATGCACTGACAGGACCTAGCATGACGTCTAGCCATGTGACCAGTCCGTAGCCAATGAGATAATAGACATGTGTCGCCCTGGGCAAGCCAGGGGACACAGGTCACACACCACCACACCCCACATCCCAGGTAGGAACACCACAGCTAACCAGAAATCCTTGTTGCCTTCCTCCAGAGGCTGATGATGCACACCAGGGGGTGGGCCAGGCGGTTGGCTCCGCCCACCAAGGAGGTCACAGCTCTGGAGGCGGGAGAAACCAGGCAGTCTAGTCAGGGAGGAGGAAGTGGAAGGAGTGGAGGAGTAGTCTAGACAGGGCAAAAGTAAACAGCAAAGAGAGAGTGAAAGTAGAAAAGTGGAAAAAAAGGAGAAAAGCAAGTGAAGTGACAGAAGAGAAAGAGAGCCTGAAGGGTCCAGCTTTGTGTAGGGCCAGATCAGCAAGGTCAGCGACGGCGGTGACTGTCTGGAGTGGGACCGTTCGGAAGTTCCTGGAAGGACCCCGTTGGCTGTGTGCCCGGTGGTCTGGAGCAGTGTTCCGAAGGACAGTCAGCACCAGGGCAGGGGCCTCTCGGACCCCGGCAAGGCTAGGAGTCGCCAAATTTGCCGAATCCGTCAGTGACGGGGACGCAGATCCCCCAACAACCAAGTCCCGACTGAAGGCAACAGCCCAACCTGAAGCAGAGAGACACTGCCACCGCCACGGCACCAGTTTCTCAGGGCCAGCGCCTGCGGGCAAAGTGTAGAGCTCCTCCGGCCCAGATTGTAGTCGGGGAGCGGGTAACCGGAGGGAATCCACCGCTACCACAAGTCAACCATAGGTGCAAGGAAGAGGGACATCACCGTCACCTACCGGGAGTGCAGGTGCAGCCGTCTGTGGGACCGTCCTACCAGCCGTTTGGTTTACCGTACAAACTGTGTCCACGTCTCAGGCTGAGTGAGTACCACAGTGCCGCAAGGCACAGCGCTGCCCCCGCGTCCCTGCGCCCATCAGGTCCCGCACCTCACAAACCTCCACCGGGCCCCGGGATCACCAACCCCTACCCACGGAGGGGCAACACAACACCTGGCTGCTCCGCATCACCATCCCCGGGAGCCCCGTATAGAGCAGCGGTGGTGAAATCTCCACAACCGTGGGTGGCGTCACGGACAATAATCATCCCCACACCCAACAAATCCCTTTCACTCACGGGCGAGGAGTGCCGCTCGAGAAACCCCCGGGATCCGGCTTACGGCTCGAGCCACCACTGAGCAGCGGCCGCCGGACCCCAGCAGAAGGGGGTGAGCGCGGTGTGCTGACACCCTCCTCCCCGCCCGCGACAGACACATGATTGGTCACAAGCTATTTTGACGTCACAGAGGGTCCTATCATCAGTGCTGGCTACCGGGAGGATGCAGCGATTATCGGAAGGAAAAGCGGCGGGAGACAGAGTGCAGGACGCGTCGCGGGGACCTGTAAGTGTAATGGCAATGTTTATTAACTGTATGTGTACATGTATCATGTGTTTTTATGTGTTTGTGTTTGCCTGCCATTGTTTTCAATGGAGTTCGAGTTGGTTCGTCGAACGTTCTTCGAACGTTCGACGACCTTGTCCTCCGTTCGATGAACCAAACCGAGCTCGAACTCTAGGGGGGTGGCTCCTCTGTAGTAGGGAGAAAAGTGTCAGGGAGCCTAGTCCTGACCTGGCACAACCAAGTAAACATGCCTGTTTGGCTGATATTAAGAATGAAGGACCAGGACTAGGGTCACTACAGCAGGACGTTGATCCATGAAACCAGGGAAATGACTGCTGTAGGAAGAAGGGAAATAGTAGTGCAGCAAAGCCCAGACAGATATTGGTGGTAGGGGACTCTATAATTAGGCAGACAGACAGGGTCATCTGTTGCCGAGACCGTGAATGCCGAGCAGTGTGTTGTCTACCGGGTGCTTGGGTTCGGCATATTGCGGATCGGATAGACAGATTGCTGGGTGGAGCTGGGGAAAACCCAGCGGTCATGGTGCACATTGGTACTAATGATAAAGTTAGAGGCAGGTGGAAAGTCTTTAAAAATGATTACAGGGAACTAGGAAAGAAGCTGAAGTCTAGGACCTTCAAGGTGGTGTTTTCAGAAATACTACCGGTGCCACGAGTGGCACTAGAAAGACAGCAGGAGCTTAGGGAGATAAATACGTGGCATAGAAATTGGTGCAGTAAGGAAGGGTTCGGGTTCATGGAGAACTGTGCCGACTTCTCAGTCGGCTACAGGCTCTACGGTAGGGACGGGCTGTACCTCAATGGGGAGGGTGCAGCTGTACTGGGGGAGAAAATGGTCAGACGGATGGAGGAGCTTTTAAACTAGGATCTCGGGGGAGGGAGGGTAGTGGAGCACATAAGGGGATAGATAGAGCAGATAGAGACAGTGAGATGGTAGGTGTCAATGAAGGATTAGGGGGACATGGGACATGGAAAGAACATAGGGAGTCTAGGAGAGGCGTACTGGCTGGAGGAAAGCCATTACTGGGTGACAAACATACAGTATAACCCTGTATGTTTGTCACCCAGTAATGGCTTTCCTCCAGCCAGGTTTCCGTAATGCCCACCACATCATAATGCATGGTTGACATAAGAGTCTCCAATTCATTCATTTTGTTTGCAAGACTTCTTGCATTTGCCAGTGGATATTTAATACTATTAACACCTTTATTACTCCTCTCCTCACATGCTCGATGTGTTTCCCTTTTTACAGATCATGGTTATGACTTAAAGCACTCTAAAGAAATAATGCTCTTTGAGGGTATGCAGTCCATCCTTCTGGCCCTGTTACTAGGGCTGACTCCCAGAGAGTGTAATCCAGTGGATCACCTCTCATTCCCAGTCCTCAACAACTTTCTATAAATTTTTTATTGCAACTTTACCTTCATACAACACAATATTACTAAGCAAAGATAATGTTCACAAGTCAAATGCAGCTTAAACCATACCTCTAAGCATCAGAGATGTAAAACAACTGTTATTAATATATACTAGACTAGATCTTCTATTTCTGCCCATCTAGAAACAAATGACATACTTCTAACTCAGTTAATACACGGCATTCCAATTCCATGAGCTCTGTACAGCGAGGGTGGGTCATAAGGTCACAACGCTGCAGTCTCTATTCTCCCCCCTCACTTTGCCCTGTAAGTCTCTGACTTTACAGGGGAAAGTGATAGAATATTACCACCTAAAAACAAAAACCCACTTCAATTACAATATATCAGATTGAAAAAGAAAGGTAATAAGAAGTAGCCAAGTATTATATTATTAGTTAATCGGTTAGTACTGTTAAATAGATAAAGAAGGAAGACAGAAGAAGAAAGGAAAAAACTTTTAGCAGCTTTACTTATAAGAACTACAACTTTGTTTTCAGCATATAGGACAAGACAAACAAACAATAAACAAAGGCTACCTGAGGATTTGCGAGTTTCCTGTTTATATCCCCCGGAAACTGACTCGTGCCTTCTACCCCCTCTTGAAGAGAAAATACTCTGAGATCAAAAAGATCAAGTTACCCAGGTTTGATGTTAGTATTTTCTGTTCAAGTGAGGAAGATTGCTGTGTTCAGTCCTAGACGGATTGAAAGGGGAAAGTCTTGGTCCCAGTCTTGGGGCTCGCTGGGTGCCTCCAAATTGTTAAAGCCGGGTTCTCTTTCCTCTCAGGTAGCTGTTGGGGATCGGCCGATTCTGAGTGTGACGCTTCAACACACCAAGACAAGACAAGTCCGTAGTGTATTAAAATAACACTGTTTAATAGCAAAAATCGGAGGGTTTCATACCTTTCAAGCTGATTACAAGACATGTGAGATGGTTGCACAATCTTAGATGGATACCAAATATAGTCATTAGGCCATGGTGCTTAGGCTCCAAGGAAATACTTGAACATATCACCACATAAGGGAGTACAGTGTCTCAAGGCTACATTGGATATATTTATCATAGCAAAGCTTTTAAGGGATGTGAATTAATCAAACCTTGTAATACAAGCAGCGTATTCCAAGAGGAGTACATACTTAAAAGGAATAACAATTCTAGGGAACCAAGTGATCACCACAGCAAATAGCAGATGTAGAATAGAACATCAATTACTCATTCCTGGTTGCATAACTGGTCAGACAAAACTTATATGTGCATGAAATTAGAAGTCTGTGGACATATAGGTGAACAGGACAAAATGGCTTCTCTAACATACTACAGTTAGGAAGGACAGGAAAGACAAAAAAGGTGGTGGGGTGTGTATATTTATCAAATCTAATCTAAAACCTGTGTTGAATGATGACATTGGGGGGATCTGCAACAATGTAGAGTCAGTATGGGTAAATGTTCATGGGGAGGGGAATAATGGAAAAATTATAATTGGAGTTTGCTATAAGTCTCTTAACTAGAGATGAGCCACCCCCCTATTGTTCGAGTTCGGTTCGTCGAATGGCGGGTGTGTTTGTTGAACGTTCGACAAATACCTTCGAACCCCATTGAAAACAATGGTAGGCAAACACATACAAATACCTAGAAAACACCTTATAAAGGTGTCCAAAAGGTGCCAAACAACTCAGAAGACACCATAAATACATGGAAAAGTGACAAGTACATATACTCATACTGAAAGAAAAGAGCTGGACTAGTAAAAGGAGGCGGAGACACAGATGTAGTAGTATCTCCAAATGAACATCGATGCCATGACTCTTCAACTGGAACCTTGCTCATTTTGGGCTTCCAATCTGGAAAATGGCCTGAGCTCGCCACTTACGCCTTGGGGATCTTGTCGTGTCCCACAGCCAGCGTTCTCTCGGAACATGTCTTCAGTGCTGCTGGGTGTGTGCTGAAAGATGAGCGTACGCATCTGTCCAGTGACAATGTGGACAGACTAACGTTCATCTTAACATGAACAAGTCATGGAACCGCAAGGACTTTTCTACCCCTGTGTCATCCTGGGGAGAGTAAAGGCTTGTGGATTTTTGAATGTGCTTCAAGAAAAGAACCATTTTAAGTTTGCAACTGTGGGACAATTGATGGCACTTAAGTGGTGTCTGTGGTCAAATTTTTGGAAAATATGGAGACTTTGTTTAGAGTTGAGCGCGGTTTGTGGTTCGAGGTTCTCCAGTTCGCGGCTCGAGTGATTTTGGGAGCTGTTCTAGATCGAACTAGAACTCAAGCTTTTTGCTAAAGCTCGATAGTTCTAGATACGTTCGAGAAAGGTTCTAGCAGCAAAAAGACCAGCTAATTACTAGCTGGCTTTCCGCTGTAATAGTGTAAGTCACTCTGTGACTCACACTATTATGAAATTTCAGTGTATAGTGTGCGGGAACAGCGCATTCAGATCACTGCTGTATGGATAATGGCGATCGCCATTTTTTTTTTTTCCTTGTCTTCCTTCCCTAAGCGCGCGCGTGTAGTGGGGCGGGCCAGCATGTCAGCCAATCCCAGACACACACACAGCTAAGTGGACTTTTAACCAGAGAAGCAACAGCATGTGTGATAGGATGTCCATGTCACATGTCCCTGCATTATAAAAACGGACATTTTCCTCCAGCACGCCATTATCTGCCTTCTGCGTCCTTGGTGTCAGTCAACGCTGGCGCAGCTCCTTCTCCAATACTGCTGTGTACGCTCTATACAAAGCGCTGTACAGAATGGGGATAGAAGTTTCTGTCAGTCCTTTTAAGGCTAATACCGGCAGGGTCAGAGCCATAGGTGACAGTCAGGGCCGTGAAAACAGAGTTTAACAGCTACACAAGATGACAGCGTCTGTGTAGCTAAGGTCAGGGATTTCCTCGCTGCATTTCCCCATTAGGAGGGATAGAAAGGCAGGCTTCTTTTCCTCTACCCAGACCCACAACCCTGCCACTGTACCCTCCTGCATTTTGCACACTCAAGCTCATTGCTACTAAGCCATTATACTAGCAAACACTGAGTGAACTTAGTGGCATCCTAAACGTGGCTGTTGGACTTCTGTATTGTCCCACTAGTGCAAAGATATTTGCAGCAAGTCTGCCTGCATTGCACACTCAAACTCATTGTTACTAAACCATTATACTAGCAAACACTGAGTAAACTTAGTGGCATCCTAAACGTGGCTGTTCGACTTCTGTATTGTCCCATTAGTGCAAAGATATTTGCAGCACGTCTGCCTGCATTGCACACTCAAACTCATTGTTACTAAGCCATTATACTAGCAAACACTGAGTAAACTTAGTGGCATCCTAAAAGTGGCTGTTGGACTTCCGTATTGCCCCACTAGTGCAAAGATATTTGCAGCACGTCTGCCTGCATTGCACACTCAAACTCATTGTTACTAAGCCATTATACTAGCAAACACTGAGTGAAATTAGTGGCATCCTAAACGTGGCTGTTGGACTTCTGTATTGTCCCACTAGTGCAAAGATATTTGCAGCACGTCTGCCTGCATTGCACACTCAAACTCATTGTTACTAAGCCATTATACTAGCACACACTGAGTGAACTTAGTGGCATCCTAAAAGTGGCTGTTGGACTTCTGTATTGTCCCACTAGTGCAAAGATATTTGCAGCACGTCTGCCTGCATTGCACACTCAAACACATTGTTACTAAGCCATTATACTAGCAAACACTGAGTGAACTTAGTGGCATCCTAAACGTGGCTGTTGGACTTCTGTATTGTCCCACTAGTGCAAAGATATTTTCAGCACGTCTGCCTGCATTGCACACTCAAACTCATTGTTACTAAGCCATTATACTAGCAAACACTGAGTAAACTTAGTGGCATCCTAAAAGTGGCTGTTGGACTTCTGTATTGTCCCACTATTGCAAAGATATTTGCAGCACGTCTGCCTACATTGCACACTCAAACTCATTGTTACTAAGCCATTATACTAGCAAACACTGAGTGAACTTAGTGGCATCCTAAACGTGGCTGTTGGACTTCTGTATTGTCCCACTAGTACAAAGATATTTGCAGCACGTCTGCCTGCATTGCACACTCAAACTCATTGTTACTAAGCCATTATACTGGCAAACACTGAGTGAAATTAGGGGCATCCCAAACGTGGCTGTTGGACTTCTGTATTGTCCCACTAGTGCAAAGATATTTGCAGCACGTCTGCCTGCATTGCACACTCAAACTCATTGTTGCTAAGCCATTATAATAGCAAACACTGAGTGAACTTAGTGGCATCCTAAATGTGGCTGTTGGACTTCTGTATTGTCCCACTAGTGCAAAGATATTTGCAGCACGTCTGCCTGCATTGCACACTCAAACTCATTGTTACTAAGCCATTATACTAGCAAACACTGAGTGAACTTAGTGGCATCCTAAAAGTGGCTGTTGGACTTCTGTATTGTCCCACTAGTGCAAAGATATTTGCAGCACGTCTGCCTGCATTGCACACTCAAACTCATTGTTACTAAGCCATTATACTAGCAAACACTGAGTGAAATTAGTGGCATCCTAAATGTGGCTGTTGGACTTCTGTATTGTCCCACTAGTGCAAAGATATTTGCAGCACGTCTGCCTGCATTGCACACTCAAACTCATTGTTACTTAGCCATTATACTAGCACACACTGAGTGAACTTAGTGGCATCCTAAAAGTGGCTGTTGGACTTCTGTATTGTCCCACTAGTGCAAAGATATTTGCAGCACTTCTGCCTGCATTGCACAATCAAAATCATTGTTACTAAGCCATTATACTAGCAAACACTGAGTGAACTTAGTGGCATCCTAAAAGTGGCTGTTGGACTTCTGTATTGTCCCACTAGTGCAAAGATATTTGCAGCACGTCTGCCTGCATTGCACACTCAAACTCATTGTTACTAAGCCATTATACTAGCAAACACTGAGTGAAATTAGAGGCATCCCAAACGTAGCTGTTGGACTTCTGTATTGTCCCACTAGTGCAAAGATATTTGCAGCACGTCTGCCTGCATTGCACACTCAAACTCATTGTTACTAAGCCATTATACTAGCAAACACTGAGTGAACTTAGTGGCATCCTAAACGTGGCTGTTGGACTTCTGTATTGTCCCACTAGTGCAAAGATATTTGCAGCACGTCTGCCTGCATTGCACACTCAAACTCATTGTTACTAAGCCATTATACTGGCAAACACTGAGTGAACTTAGTGGCATCCTAAACGTGGCTGTTGGACTTCTGTATTGTCCCACTAGTGCAAAGATATTTGCAGCACGTCTGCCTGCATTGCACACTCAAACTCATTGTTACTAAGCCATTATACTAGCAAACACTGAGTGAAATTAGGGGCATCCCAAACGTGGCTGTTGGACTTCTGCATTGTCCCACTAGTGCAAAGATATTTGCAGCACGTCTGCCTGCATTGCACACTCAAACTCATTGTTACTAAGCCATTATACTAGCAAACACTGAGTGAATATAGGGGCATCCCAAACGTGGCTGTTGGACTTCTGTATTGTCCCACTAGTGCAAAGATATTTGCAGCACGTCTGCCTGCATTGCACACTCAAACTCATTGGTACTAAGCCATTATACTAGCAAACACTGAGTGAACTTAGTGGCATCCTAAACATGGCTGTTGGACTTCTGTATTGTCCCACTAGTGCAAAGATATTTGCAGCACGTCTGCCTGCATTGCACACTCAAACTCATTGTTACTAAGCCATTATACTAGCAAACACTGAGTGAACTTAGTGGCATCCTAAATGTGGCTGTTGGACTTCTGTATTGTCCCACTAGTGCAAAGATATTTGCAGCATGTCTGCCTTCATTGCACACTCAAACTCATTGTTACTAAGCAATTATACTAGCAAACACTGAGTGAACTTAGTGGCATCCTAAAAGTGGCTGTTGGACTTCTGTATTGTCCCACTAGTGCAAAGATATTTGCAGCATGTCTGCCTTCATTGCACACTCAAACTCATTGTTACTAAGCAATTATACTGGCAAACACTGAGTAAACTTAGTGGCATCCTAAACGTGGCTGTTGGACTTCTGTATTGTCCTACTAGTGCAAAGATATTTGCAGCACATCTGCCTGCATTGCACACTCAAACTCATTGTTACTAAGCCATTATACTAGCAAACACTGAGTGAAATTAGTGGCATTCTAAACGTGGCTGTTGGACTTCTGTATTGTCTCACTAGTGCAAAGATATTTGCAGCACGTCTGCCTGCATTGCACACTCAAACTCATTGTTACTAAGCCATTATACTAGCACACACTGAGTGAACTTATTGGCATCCTAAAAGTGGCTGTTGCACTTCTGTATTGTCCCACTAGTGCAAAGATATTTGAAGCACGTCTGCCTGCATTGCACACTCAAACTCATTGTTACTAAGCCATTATACTAGCAAACACTGAGTGAGCTTAGTGGCATCCTAAACGTGGCTGTTGGACATCTGTATTGCCCCACTAGTGCAAAGATATTTGCAGCACGTCTGCCTGCATTTCACTCTCAAACTCATTGTTACTAAGCTATTATACTAGCAAACACTGAGTGAACTTAGTGGCATCCTAAATGTGGCTGTTGGACTTCTGTATTGTCCCACTAGTGCCAAGATATTTGCAGCACGTATGCCTGCATTGCACTCTCAAACTCATTGTTACTAAGCTATTATACTAGCAAACACTGAGTGAACTTAGTGGCATCCTAAAAGTGGCTGTTGGACTTCTGTATTGTCCCACTAGTGCAAAGATATTTGCAGCACGTCTGCCTTCATTGCACACCCAAACTCATTGTTACTAAGTCATTATACTAGCAAACACTGAGAAAACTTAGTGGCATCCTAAACGTGGCTGTTGGACTTCTGTATTGTCCCACTAGTGCAAAGATATTTGCAGCACGTCTGCCTGCATTGCACACTCAAACTCATTGTTACTAAGCCATTATACTAGCAAACACTGAGTGAAATTAGTGGCATCCTAAACGTGGCTGTTGGACTTCTGTATTGTCCCACTAGTGCAAAGATATTTGCAGCACGTCTGCCTGCATTGCACACTCAAACTCATTGTTACTAAGCCATTATACTGGCAAACACTGAGTGCACTTAGTGGCATCCTAAACGTGGCTGTTGGACTTCTGTATTGTCCCACTAGTGCAAAGATATTTGCAGCACGTCTGCCTGCATTGCACACTCAAACTCATTGTTACTAAGCCATTATACTAGCAAACACTGAGTGAAATTAGGGGCATCCCAAACGTGGCTGTTGGACTTCTGCATTGTCCCACTAGTGCAAAGATATTTGCAGCACGTCTGCCTGCATTGCACACTCAAACTCATTGTTACTAAGCCATTATACTAGCAAACACTGAGTGAATATAGGGGCATCCCAAACGTGGCTGTTGGACTTCTGTATTGTCCCACTAGTGCAAAGATATTTGCAGCACGTCTGCCTGCATTGCACACTCAAACTCATTGGTACTAAGCCATTATACTAGCAAACACTGAGTGAACTTAGTGGCATCCTAAACATGGCTGTTGGACTTCTGTATTGTCCCACTAGTGCAAAGATATTTGCAGCACGTCTGCCTGCATTGCACACTCAAACTCATTGTTACTAAGCCATTATACTAGCAAACACTGAGTGAACTTAGTGGCATCCTAAATGTGGCTGTTGGACTTCTGTATTGTCCCACTAGTGCAAAGATATTTGCAGCATGTCTGCCTTCATTGCACACTCAAACTCATTGTTACTAAGCAATTATACTAGCAAACACTGAGTGAACTTAGTGGCATCCTAAAAGTGGCTGTTGGACTTCTGTATTGTCACACTAGTGCAAAGATATTTGCAGCATGTCTGCCTTCATTGCACACTCAAACTCATTGTTACTAAGCAATTATACTGGCAAACACTGAGTAAACTTAGTGGCATCCTAAACGTGGCTGTTGGACTTCTGTATTGTCCTACTAGTGCAAAGATATTTGCAGCACATCTGCCTGCATTGCACACTCAAACTCATTGTTACTAAGCCATTATACTAGCAAACACTGAGTGAAATTAGTGGCATTCTAAACGTGGCTGTTGGACTTCTGTATTGTCTCACTAGTGCAAAGATATTTGCAGCACGTCTGCCTGCATTGCACACTCAAACTCATTGTTACTAAGCCATTATACTAGCACACACTGAGTGAACTTATTGGCATCCTAAAAGTGGCTGTTGCACTTCTGTATTGTCCCACTAGTGCAAAGATATTTGAAGCACGTCTGCCTGCATTGCACACTCAAACTCATTGTTACTAAGCCATTATACTAGCAAACACTGAGTGAGCTTAGTGGCATCCTAAACGTGGCTGTTGGACATCTGTATTGCCCCACTAGTGCAAAGATATTTGCAGCACGTCTGCCTGCATTTCACTCTCAAACTCATTGTTACTAAGCTATTATACTAGCAAACACTGAGTGAACTTAGTGGCATCCTAAATGTGGCTGTTGGACTTCTGTATTGTCCCACTAGTGCCAAGATATTTGCAGCACGTCTGCCTGCATTGCACTATCAAACTCATTGTTACTAAGCTATTATACTAGCAAACACTGAGTGAACTTAGTGGCATCCTAAAAGTGGCTGTTGGACTTCTGTATTGTCCCACTAGTGCAAAGATATTTGCAGCACGTCTGCCTTCATTGCACACCCAAACTCATTGTTACTAAGCCATTATACTAGCAAACACTGAGAAAACTTAGTGGCATCCTAAACGTGGCTGTTGGACTTCTGTATTGTCCCACTAGTGCAAAGATATTTGCAGCACGTCTGCCTGCATTGCACACTCAAACTCATTGTTACTAAGCCATTATACTAGCAAACACTGAGTGAAATTAGTGGCATCCTAAACGTGGCTGTTGGACTTCTGTATTGTCCCACTAGTGCAAAGATATTTGCAGCACGTCTGCCTGCATTGCACACTCAAACTCATTGTTACTAAGCCATTATACTAGCAAACACTGAGTGAACTTAGTGGCATCCTAAAAGTGGCTGTTGCACTTCTGTATTGTCCCACTAGTGCAAAGATGTTTGCAGCACGTCTGCCTGCATTGCACACTCAAACTCATTGTTACTAAGCCATTATACTAGCAAACACTGAGTGAACTTAGTGGCATCTTAAATGTGGCTGTTGGACTTTTGTATTGTCCCACTAGTGCAAAGATATTTGCAGCACGTCTGCCTGCATTGCACACTCAAACTTATTGTTACTAAGCCATTATACTAGCAAACACTGAGTGAAATTAGTGGCATCCTAAAAGTGGCTGTTGGACTTCTGTATTGTCCCACTAGTGCAAAGATATTTGCAGCACGTCTGCCTGCATTGCACTCTCAAACTCATTGTTACTAAGCCATTATACTAGCAAACAATGAGTGAACTAAGTGGCATCCTAAACGTGGCTGTTGGACTTCTGTATTGTCCCACTAGTGCAAAGATATTTGCAGCACGTCTGCCTGCATTGCACACTCAAACTCATTGTTACTAAGCCATTATACTAGCAAACACTGAGTTAACTTAGTGGCATCCTAAACGTGGCTGTTGGACTTCTGTATTGTCCCACTAGTGCAAAGAAATTTGCAGCACGTCTGCCTGCATTGCACACTCAAACTCATTGTTACTCAGCCATTATACTAGCAAACACTGAGTGAAATTAGTGGCATCCCAAACGTCGCTGTTGGACTTCTGTATTGTCCCACTAGTGCAAAGATATTTGCAGCACGTCTGCCTACATTGCGCACTCAAACTCATTGTTACTAAGCCATTATACTAGCAAACACTGAGTGAACTTAGTGGCATCCTAAACGTGGCTGTTGGACTTCTGTATTGTCCCACTAGTGCAAAGATATTTTCAGCACGTCTGCCTGCATTGCACACTCAAACTCATTGTTACTAAGCCATTATACTAGCAAACACTGAGTGAACTTAGTGGCATCCTAAACGTGGCTGTTGGACTTCTGTATTGTCCCACTAGTGCAAAGATATTTTCAGCACGTCTGCCTGCATTGCACACTCAAACTCATTGTTACTAAGCCATTATACTAGCAAACACTGAGTAAACTTAGTGGCATCCTAAAAGTGGCTGTTGCACTTCTGTATTGTCCCACTAGTGCAAAGATATTTGCAGCACGTCTGCCTGCATTGCACACTCAAACTCATTGTTACTAAGCCATTATACTAGCAAACACTGAGTGAAATTAGTGGCATCCCAAACGTGGCTGTTGGACTTCTGTATTGTCCCAATAGTGCAAAGATATTTGCAGCACGTCTGCCTACATTGCACACTCAATTTCATTGTTACTAAGCCATTATACTAGCAAACACTGAGTGAACTTAGGGGCATCCTAAACGTGGCTGTTGGACTTCTGTATTGTCCCACTAGTGCAAAGATATTTTCAGCACGTCTGCCTGCATTGCACACTCAAACTCATTGTTACTAAGCCATTATACTAGCAAACACTGAGTAAACTTAGTGGCATCCTAAAAGTGGCTGTTGGACTTCTGTATTGTCCCACTAGTGCAAAGATATTTGCAGCACGTCTGCTACATTGCACACTCAAACTCATTGTTACTACGCCCTTATACTAGCAAACACTGATTGAACTTAGTGGCATCCTAATAGTGGCTGTTGCACTTCTGTATTGTCCCACTAGTGCAAAGATATTTGCAGCACGTCTGCCTGCATTGCACACTCAAACTCATTGTTACTAAGCCATTACACTAGCAAACACTGAGTAAACTTAGTGGCATCCTAAACGTGTGTTACGGGGGGCTGTCTGATAATAACTTAAAGGAGTATCAGACAATCAGGGTCCACCGTGCAAAGACTCTGCTGCAGACTATGGCAGAGTGCAATACCTCTGTTAACTCACAGAAGGATATAATAAGTAAGTAAAGCAATTCCTCCCTTACTTGGAGGGTGTGTGGAATGATCTCTGTTAATAATCACAGAGACAAAGGCAATGTGTGCGAAATGGCACCTACCTAGGACCGCTCTTCTAGTGGTGCAAAAGAGACGAACAGCAGCGTAAGCCGCACAATGCTCCTACCTGCGTTCGCTCCACTAGTGTGCGGGGACACGAACCACTAGATATGGCACCTGCCTAGGTCCACTCTTCTAGTGGTGCAAAAGAGACGATCAGCAGCGTAAGCCGCACAAAGCTCCTACCTCTGTTCGCTCCCCTAGTGTGCGAGGATACGAACAACTGCCAGACGCAGTATAAGGAACGTTACCCTAGCGGCAACGTCCACCTACGAGTCGAACCACAAGGCCCAGCCAGACCATGTGCCTCAGGCACCTGCCTATGTCCGCTCCACTAAGAGGTAAGGATACGGACAGCAGCCGAAGCTGTAAGGTATAAGAACGCTACCCTGCCGGTAGCGCTCACCTAGCATAGACAGAGGAATGCCTAGAGGAAAACGCACAGAGCGTCTACTCTTATGCATGAACCAAGAGGACTGAGCGCCATGGTGTGTGTTAGGGTCTTACATAGACTCTGTGCCTCATCCAAGATGGAGGACACCAGAGTCAATCCACTGCCAGAACGACAGGAGTGACGCCATGCTGGCCTATCACCGAGCAAGGCATCACAAGCCCATGACCAGCAACCAATCGGCATAGAAGGTGTCAGAGACATGTGACCTCGTGTCAGCGATGATGTCACCCGCACATGTGCAATGGCTCCAAGATAGGACTTAGTCTCCGGCGCTCGCACATGTGCAGTAGCAAGAAATCTGGACTTAGTCTCCAGCGCTCGCGCATGTGCAGTAGCAAGAAATCTGGACATAGTCTCCTGTGCTCGCAGCAACCGTAACAACGTGGCTGTTGGACTTCTGTATTGTCCCACTAGTGCAAAGATATTTACAGCACGTCTGCCTGCATTGCACACTCAAACTCATTGTTACTAAGCCATTATACTAGCAAACACTGAGTGAATTTAGTGGCATCCTAAATGTGGCTGTTGGACTTCTGTATTGTCCCACTAGTGCAAAGATATTTGCAGCACGTCTGCCTGCATTGCACTCTCAAACTCATTGTTACTAAGCTATTATACTAGCAAACACTGAGTGAAATTAGTGGCATCCTAAACGTGGCTGTTGGACTTCTGTATTGTACCACTAGTGCAAAGATATTTGCAGCTCGTCTGCCTGCATTGCACACTCAAACTCATTGTTACTAAGCCATTATACTAGCACACACTGAGTGAACTTAGTGGCATCCTAAAAGTGGCTGTTGGACTTCTGTATTGTCCCACTAGTGCAAAGATATTTGCAGCACTTCTGCTTGCATTGCACACTCAAACTCATTCTTAATAAGCCATTATACTAGCAAACAGTGAGTGAACTTAGTGGCATTCTAAACGTGGCTGTTGGACTTCTGTATTGTCCCACTAGTGCAAAGATATTTGCAGCACGTCTGCCTGCATTGAACTCTCAAACTCATTGTTACTAAGCCATTATACTAGCAAACACTGAGTGAACTTAGTGGCATCCTAAAAGTGGCTGTTGGACTTCTGTATTGTCCCACTAGTGCAAAGATATTTGCAGCACGTCTGCCTGCATTGCACACTCAAACTCATTGTTACTAAGCCATTATACTAGCAAACACTGAGTAAACTTAGTGGCATCCTAAACGTGGCTGTTGGACTTCTGTATTGTCCCACTAGTGCAAAGATATTTGCAGCACGTCTGCCTGCATTGCACACTCAAACTCATTGTTACTCAGCCATTATACTAGCAAACACTGAGTGAAATTAGTGGCATCCCAAACGTGGCTGTTGGACTTCTGTATTGTCCCACTAGTGCAAAGATATTTGCAGCACGTCTGCCTACATTGCACACTCAAACTCATTGTTACTAAGCCATTATACTAGCAAACACTGAGTGAAATTAGTGGCATCCCAAACGTAGCTGTTGGACTTCTGTATTGTCCCACTAGTGCAAAGATATTTGCAGCACGTCTGCCTACATTGCACACTCAAACTCATTGTTACTAAGCCATTATACTAGCAAACACTGAGTGAACTTAGTGGCATCCTAAACGTGGCTGTTGGACTTCTGTATTGTCCCACTAGTGCAAAGATATTTTCAGCACGTCTGCCTGCATTGCACACTCAAACTCATTGTTATTAAGCCATTATACTAGCAAACACTGAGTAAACTTAGTGGCATCCTAAAAGTGGCTGTTGCACTTCTGTATTGTCCCACTAGTGCAAAGATATTTGCAGCACGTCTGCCTGCATTGCACACTTAAACTCATTGTTACTAAGCCATTATACTAGCAAACACTGAGTAAACTTAGTGGCATCCTAAACGTGGCTGTTGGACTTCTGTATTGTCCCACTAGTGCAAAGATATTTGCAGCACGTCTGCCTGCATTGCACACTCAAACTCATTGTTAATAAGCCATTATACTAGCAAACACTGAGTGAAATTAGTGGCATCCCAAACGTGGCTGTTGGACTTCTGTATTGTCCCACTAGTGCAAAGATATTTGCAGCACGTCTGCCTACATTGCACACTCAATTTCATTGTTACTAAGCCATTATACTAGCAAACACTGAGTGAACTTAGTGGCATCCTAAACGTGGCTGTTGGACTTCTGTATTGTCCCACTAGTGCAAAGATATTTTCAGCACGTCTGCCTACATTGCACACTCAAACTCATTGTTACTACGCCATTATACTAGCAAACACTGATTGAACTTAGTGGCATCCTAATAGTGGCTGTTGCACTTCTGTATTGTCCCACTAGTGCAAAGATATTTGCAGCACGTCTACCTGCATTGCACACTCAAACTCATTGTTACTAAGCCATTATACTAGCAAACACTGAGTAAACTTAGTTGCATCCTAAACGTGTGTTACGGGGGGCTGTCTGATAATAACTTAAAGGAGTATCAGACAGTCAGGGTCCACCGTGCAAAGACTCTGCTGCAGACTATGGCAGAGTGCAATACCTCTGTTAACTCACAGAAGGATATAATAAGTAAGTAAAGCAATTCCTCCCTTACTTGGAGGGTGTGTGGAATGGTCTCTGTTAATAATCACAGAGACAAAGGCAATGTGTGCGAAATGGCACCTACCTAGGTCCGCTCTTCTAGTGGTGCAAAAGAGACGAACAGCAGCGTAAGCCGCACAAAGCTCCTACCTGCGTTCGCTCCACTAGTGTGCGAGGACACGAACCACTAGATATGGCACCTGCCTAGGTCCGCTCTTCTAGTGGTGCAAAAGAGATGAACAGCAGCGTAAGCCGCACAAAGCTCCTACCTCTGTTCGCTCCCCTAGTGTGCGAGGATACGAACAACTGCCAGTTGCAGTATAAGGAACGTTACCCTAGCGGCAACGTCCACCTACGAGTCGAACCACAAGGCCCAGCCAGACCATGTGCCTCAGGCACCTGCCTATGTCCGCTCCACTAAGAGGTAAGGATACGGACAGCAGCCGAAGCTGTAAGGTATAAGAACGCTACCCTGCCGGTAGCGCTCACCTAGCATAGACAGAGGAATGCCTAGAGGAAAATGCACAGAGCGTCTACTCTTATGCATGAACCAAGAGGACTGAGCGCCATGCGGCGTGTGTCAGGGTCTTATATAGACTCTGTGCCTCATCCAAGATGGAGGACACCAGAGCCAATCCGCTGCCAGAACGACAGGAGTGACATTATGCTGGCCTATCACCGAGCAAAGCATCACAAGCCCATGACCAGCATCCAATCGGCATAGAAGGTGTCAGAGACATGTGACCTCGTGTCAGCGATGATGTCACCCGCACATGTGCAATGGCTCCAAGATAGGACTTAGTCTCCGGCGCTCGCTCAAGTGCAGTAGCAAGAAATCTGGACTTAGTCTCCAGCGCTCGCACATGTGCAGTAGCAAGAAATCTGGACTTAGTCTCCAGCGCTCGCACATGTGCAGTAGCAAGAAATCTGGACATAGTCTCCAGTGCTCGCAGCAACCGTAACAACGTGGCTGTTGGACTTCTGTATTGTCCCACTAGTGCAAAGATATTTGCAGCACGTCTGCCTGCATTGCACTCTCAAACTCATTGTTACTAAGCCATTATACTAGCAAACACTGAGTGAACTTAGTGGCATCCTAAAAGTGGCTGTTGGACTTCTGTATTGTCCCACTAGTGCAAAGATATTTGCAGCACGTCTGCCTGCATTGCACACTCAAACTCATTGTTACTAAGCCATTATACTAGCAAACACTGAGTGAACTTAGTGGCATCCTAAAAGTGGCTGTTGGACTTCTGTATTGTCCCACTAGTGCAAAGATATTTGCAGCACGTCTGCCTGCATTGCACTCTCAAACTCATTGTTACTAAGCCATTATACTAGCAAACACTGAGTGAACTTAGTGGCATCCTAAAAGTGGCTGTTGGACTTCTGTATTGTCCCACTAGTGCAAAGATATTTGCAGCACGTCTGCCTGCATTGCACACTCAAACTCATTGTTACTAAGCCATTATACTAGCAAACACTGAGTGAAATTAGTGGCATCCTAAACGTGGCTGTTGGACTTCTGTATTGTCCCACTAGTGCAAAGATATTTGCAGCACGTCTGCCTGCATTGCACACTCAAACTCATTGTTACTAAGCCATTATACTAGCAAACACTGAGTGAACTTAGTGGCATCCTAAAAGTGGCTGTTGGACTTCTGTATTGTCCCACTAGTGCAAAGATATTTGCAGCACGTCTGCCTGCATTGCACACTCAAACTCATTGTTACTAAGCCATTATACTAGCAAACACTGAGTGAACTTAGTGGCATCCTAAAAGTGGCTGTTGGACTTCTGTATTGTCCCACTAGTGCAAAGATATTTGCAGCACGTCTGCCTGCATTGCACACTCAAACTCATTGTTACTAAGCCATTATACTAGCAAACACTGAGTGAACTTAGTGGCATCCTAAAAGTGGCTGTTGGACTTCTGTATTGTCCCACTAGTGCAAAGATATTTGCAGCACGACTGCCTGCATTGCACACTCAAACTCATTGTTACTAAGCCATTATACTAGCAAACACTGAGTGAACTTAGTGGCATCCTAAAAGTGGCTGTTGGACTTCTGTATTGTCCCACTAGTGCAAAGATATTTGCAGCACGTCTGCCTGCATTGCACTCTCAAACTCATTGTTACTAAGCCATTATACTAGCAAACACTGAGTGAACTTAGTGGCATCCTAAACGTGGCTGTTGGACTTCTGTATTGTCCCACTAGTGCAAAGATATTTGCAGCACGTCTGCCTGCATTGCACACTCAAAATCATTGTTACTAAGCCATTATACTAGCAAACACTGAGTAAACTTAGTGGCATCCTAAACGTGGCTGTTGGACTTCTGTATTGTCCCACTAGTGCAAAGATATTTGCAGCACGTCTGCCTGCATTGCACACTAAAACTCATTGTTACTAAGCCATTATACTAGCAAACACTGAGTGAAATTAGGAGCATCCCAAACGTGGCTGTTGGACTTCTGTATTGTCCCACTAGTGCAAAGATATTTGCAGCACGTCTGCCTGCATTGCACACTCAAACTCATTGTTACTAAGCCATTATACTAGCAAACACTGAGTGAACTTAGTGGCATCCTAAACGTGGCTGTTGGACTTCTGTATTGTCCCACTAGTGCAAAGATATTTGCAGCACATCTGCCTGCATTGCACACTCAAACTCATTGTTACTAAGCCATTATACTAGCAAACACTGAGTGAACTTAGTGGCATCCTAAAAGTGGCTGTTGGATTTCTGTATTATCCCACTAGTGCAAAGATATTTGCAGCACGTCTGCCTGCATTGCACACTCAAACTCATTGTTACTAAGCCATTATACTGGCAAACACTGAGAGAACTTAGTGGCATCCTAAACTTGGCTGTTGGACTTCTGTATTGTCCCACTTGTGCAAGGATATTTGCAGCACTTCTGCCTGCATTGCACACTCAAACTCATTGTTACTAAGCCATTATACTAGCAAATACTGAGTAAACTTAGTGGCATCCTAAACGTGGCTGTTGGACTTCTGTATTGTCCCACTAGTGCAAAGATATTTTCAGCACGTCTGCCTGCATTGCACACTCAAACTCATTGTTACTAAGCCATTATTCTAGCAAACACTGAGTAAACTTAGTGGCATCCTAAAAGTGGCTGTTGCACTTCTGTATTGTCCCACTAGTGCAAAGATATTTGCAGCACGTCTGCCTGCATTGCACACTTAAACTCATTGTTTCTAAGCCATTATACTAGCACACACTGAGTGAACTTAGTGGCATCCTAAAAGTGGCTGTTGGACTTCTGTATTGTCCCACTAGTGCAAAGATATTTGCAGCACGTCTGCTACATTGCACACTCAAACTCATTGTTACTACGCCCTTATACTAGCAAACACTGATTGAACTTAGTGGCATCCTAATAGTGGCTGTTGCACTTCTGTATTGTCCCACTAGTGCAAAGATATTTGCAGCACGTCTGCCTGCATTGCACACTCAAACTCATTGTTACTAAGCCATTACACTAGCAAACACTGAGTAAACTTAGTGGCATCCTAAACGTGTGTTACGGGGGGCTGTCTGATAATAACTTAAAGGAGTATCAGACAATCAGGGTCCACCGTGCAAAGACTCTGCTGCAGACTATGGCAGAGTGCAATACCTCTGTTAACTCACAGAAGGATATAATAAGTAAGTAAAGCAATTCCTCCCTTACTTGGAGGGTGTGTGGAATGATCTCTGTTAATAATCACAGAGACAAAGGCAATGTGTGCGAAATGGCACCTACCTAGGTCCGCTCTTCTAGTGGTGCAAAAGAGACGAACAGCAGCGTAAGCCGCACAATGCTCCTACCTGCGTTCGCTCCACTAGTGTGCGAGGACACGAACCACTAGATATGGCACCTGCCTAGGTCCACTCTTCTAGTAGTGCAAAAGAGACGAACAGCAGCGTAAGCCGCACAAAGCTCCTACCTGCGTTCGCTCCCCTAGTGTGCGAGGATACGAACAACTGCCAGACGCAGTATAAGGAACGTTACCCTAGCGGAAACGTCCACCTACGAGTCGAACCACAAGGCCCAGCCAGACCATGTGCCTCAGGCACCTGCCTATGTCCGCTCCACTAAGAGGTAAGGATACGGACAGCAGCCGAAGCTGTAAGGTATAAGAACGCTACCCTGCCGGTAGCGCTCACCTAGCATAGACAGAGGAATGCCTAGAGGAAAACGCACAGAGCGTCTACTCTTATGCATGAACCAAGAGGACTGAGCGCCATGGTGTGTGTTAGGGTCTTACATAGACTCTGTGCCTCATCCAAGATGGAGGACACCAGAGCCAATCCGCTGCCAGAACGACAGGAGTGACGTCATGCTGGCCAGTCACCGAGCAAGGCATCACAAGCCCATGACCAGCAACCAATCGGCATAGAAGGTGTCAGAGACATGTGACCTCGTGTCAGCGATGATGTCACCCGCACATGTGCAATGGCTCCAAGATAGGACTTAGTCTCCGGCGCTCGCACATGTGCAGTAGCAAGAAATCTGGACTTAGTCTCCAGCGCTCGCGCATGTGCAGTAGCAAGAAATCTGGACATAGTCTCCTGTGCTCGCAGCAACCGTAACAACGTGGCTGTTGGACTTCTGTATTGTCCCACTAGTGCAAAGATATTTGCAGCACGTCTGCCTGCATTGCACACTCAAACTCATTGTTACTAAGCCATTATACGAGCAAACACTGAGTGAACTTAGTGGCATCCTAAATGTGGCTGTTGGACTTCTGTATTGTCCCACTAGTGCAAAGATATTTGCAGCACGTCTGCCTGCATTGCACTCTCAAACTCATTGTTACTAAGCTATTATACTAGCAAACACTGAGTGAAATTAGTGGCATCCTAAACGTGGCTGTTGGACTTCTGTATTGTACCACTAGTGCAAAGATATTTGCAGCTCTTCTGCCTGCATTGCACACTCAAACTCATTGTTACTAAGCCATTATACTAGCACACACTGAGTGAACTTAGTGGCATCCTATAAGTGGCTGTTGGACTTCTGTATTGTCCCACTAGTGCAAAGATATTTGCAGCACTTCTGCTTGCATTGCACACTCAAACTCATTCTTACTAAGCCATTATACTAGCAAACAGTGAGTGAACTTAGTGGCATCCTAAACGTGGCTGTTGGACTTCTGTATTGTCCCACTAGTGCAAAGATATTTGCAGCACGTCTGCCTGCATTGCACACTCAAACTCATTGTTACTAAGCCATTATACTAGCAAACACTGAGTAAACTTAGTGGCATCCTAAACGTGGCTGTTGGACTTCTGTATTGTCCCACTAGTGCAAAGATATTTGCAGCACGTCTGCCTGCATTGCACACTCAAACTCATTGTTACTCAGCCATTATACTAGCAAACACTGAGTGAAATTAGTGGCATCCCAAACGTGGCTGTTGGACTTCTGTATTGTCCCACTAGTGCAAAGATATTTGCAGCACGTCTGCCTACATTGCACACTCAAACTCATTGTTACTAAGCCATTATACTAGCAAACACTGAGTGAACTTAGTGGCATCCCAAACGTGGCTGTTGGACTTCTGTATTGTCCCACTAGTGCAAAGATATTTGCAGCACGTCTGCCTACATTGCACACTCAAACTCATTGTTACTAAGCCATTATACTAGCAAACACTGAGTGAACTTAGTGGCATCCTAAACGTGGCTGTTGGACTTCTGTATTGTCCCACTAGTGCAAAGATATTTTCAGCACGTCTGCCTGCATTGCACACTCAAACTCATTGTTATTAAGCCATTATACTAGCAAACACTGAGTAAACTTAGTGGCATCCTAAAAGTGGCTGTTGCACTTCTGTATTGTCCCACTAGTGCAAAGATATTTGCAGCACGTCTGCCTGCATTGCACACTCAAACTCATTGTTAATAAGCCATTATACTAGCAAACACTGAGTGAAATTAGTGGCATCCCAAACGTGGCTGTTGGACTTCTGTATTGTCCCACTAGTGCAAAGATATTTGCAGCACGTCTGCCTACATTGCACACTCAAACTCATTGTTACTAAGCCATTATACTAGCAAACACTGAGTGAACTTAGTGGCATCCCAAACGTGGCTGTTGGACTTCTGTATTGTCCCACTAGTGCAAAGATATTTGCAGCACGTCTGCCTACATTGCACACTCAAACTCATTGTTACTAAGCCATTATACTAGCAAACACTGAGTGAACTTAGTGGCATCCTAAACGTGGCTGTTGGACTTCTGTATTGTCCCACTAGTGCAAAGATATTTTCAGCACGTCTGCCTGCATTGCACACTCAAACTCATTGTTATTAAGCCATTATACTAGCAAACACTGAGTAAACTTAGTGGCATCCTAAAAGTGGCTGTTGCACTTCTGTATTGTCCCACTAGTGCAAAGATATTTGCAGCACGTCTGCCTGCATTGCACACTCAAACTCATTGTTAATAAGCCATTATACTAGCAAACACTGAGTGAAATTAGTGGCATCCCAAACGTGGCTGTTGGACTTCTGTATTGTCCCACTAGTGCAAAGATATTTGCAGCACGTCTGCCTACATTGCACACTCAATTTCATTGTTACTAAGCCATTATACTAGCAAACACTGAGTGAACTTAGTGGCATCCTAAACGTGGCTGTTGGACTTCTGTATTGTCCCACTAGTGCAAAGATATTTTCAGCACGTCTGCCTACATTGCACACTCAAACTCATTGTTACTACGCCATTATACTAGCAAACACTGATTGAACTTAGTGGCATCCTAATAGTGGCTGTTGCACTTCTGTATTGTCCCACTAGTGCAAAGATATTTGCAGCACGTCTGCCTGCATTGCACACTCAAACTCATTGTTACTAAGCCATTATACTAGCAAACACTGAGTAAACTTAGTTGCATCCTAAACGTGTGTTACGGGGGGCTGTCTGATAATAACTTAAAGGAGTATCAGACAGTCAGGGTCCACCGTGCAAAGACTCTGCTGCAGACTATGGCAGAGTGCAATACCTCTGTTAACTCACAGAAGGATATAATAAGTAAGTAAAGCAATTCCTCCCTTACTTGGAGGGTGTGTGGAATGGTCTCTGTTAATAATCACAGAGACAAAGGCAATGTGTGCGAAATGGCACCTACCTAGGTCCGCTCTTCTAGTGGTGCAAAAGAGACGAACAGCAGCGTAAGCCGCACAAAGCTCCTACCTGCGTTCGCTCCAATAGTGTGCGAGGACACGAACCACTAGATATGGCACCTGCCTAGGTCCGCTCTTCTAGTGGTGCAAAAGAGATGAACAGCAGCGTAAGCCGCACAAAGCTCCTACCTCTGTTCGCTCCCCTAGTGTGCGAGGATACGAACAACTGCCAGTTGCAGTATAAGGAACGTTACCCTAGCGGCAACGTCCACCTACGAGTCGAACCACAAGGCCCAGCCAGACCATGTGCCTCAGGCACCTGCCTATGTCCGCTCCACTAAGAGGTAAGGATACGGACAGCAGCCGAAGCTGTAAGGTATAAGAACGCTACCCTGCCGGTAGCGCTCACCTAGCATAGACAGAGGAATGCCTAGAAGAAAATGCACAGAGCGTCTACTCTTATGCATGAACCAAGAGGACTGAGCGCCATGCGGCGTGTGTCAGGGTCTTATATAGACTCTGTGCCTCATCCAAGATGGAGGACACCAGAGCCAATCCGCTGCCAGAACGACAGGAGTGACATTATGCTGGCCTATCACCGAGCAAAGCATCACAAGCCCATGACCAGCATCCAATCGGCATAGAAGGTGTCAGAGACATGTGACCTCGTGTCAGCGATGATGTCACCCGCACATGTGCAATGGCTCCAAGATAGGACTTAGTCTCCGGCGCTCGCTCAAGTGCAGTAGCAAGAAATCTGGACTTAGTCTCCAGCGCTCGCACATGTGCAGTAGCAAGAAATCTGGACTTAGTCTCCAGCGCTCGCACATGTGCAGTAGCAAGAAATCTGGACATAGTCTCCAGTGCTCGCAGCAACCGTAACAACGTGGCTGTTGGACTTCTGTATTGTCCCACTAGTGCAAAGATATTTGCAGCACGTCTGCCTGCATTGCACTCTCAAACTCATTGTTACTAAGCCATTATACTAGCAAACACTGAGTGAACTTAGTGGCATCCTAAAAGTGGCTGTTGGACTTCTGTATTGTCCCACTAGTGCAAAGATATTTGCAGCACGTCTGCCTGCATTGCACACTCAAACTCATTGTTACTAAGCCATTATACTAGCAAACACTGAGTGAACTTAGTGGCATCCTAAATGTGGCTGTTGGACTTCTGTATTGTCCCACTAGTGCAAAGATATTTGCAGCACGTCTGCCTGCATTGCACTCTCAAACTCATTGTTACTAAGCCATTATACTAGCAAACACTGAGTGAACTTAGTGGCATCCTAAAAGTGGCTGTTGGACTTCTGTATTGTCCCACTAGTGCAAAGATATTTGCAGCACGTCTGCCTGCATTGCACACTCAAACTCATTGTTACTAAGCCATTATACTAGCAAACACTGAGTGAACTTAGTGGCATCCTAAAAGTGGCTGTTGGACTTCTGTATTGTCCCACTAGTGCAAAGATATTTGCAGCACGACTGCCTGCATTGCACACTCAAACTCATTGTTACTAAGCCATTATACTAGCAAACACTGAGTGAACTTAGTGGCATCCTAAAAGTGGCTGTTGGACTTCTGTATTGTCCCACTAGTGCAAAGATATTTGCAGCACGTCTGCCTGCATTGCACTCTCAAACTCATTGTTACTAAGCCATTATACTAGCAAACACTGAGTGAACTTAGTGGCATCCTAAACGTGGCTGTTGGACTTCTGTATTGTCCCACTAGTGCAAAGATATTTGCAGCACGTCTGCCTGCATTGCACACTCAAACTCATTGTTACTAAGCCATTATACTAGCAAACACTGAGTAAACTTAGTGGCATCCTAAACGTGGCTGTTGGACTTCTGTATTGTCCCACTAGTGCAAAGATATTTGCAGCACGTCTGCCTGCATTGCACACTAAAACTCATTGTTACTAAGCCATTATACTAGCAAACACTGAGTGAAATTAGGAGCATCCCAAGCGTGGTTGTTGGACTTCTGTATTGTCCCACTAGTGCAAAGATATTTGCAGCACGTCTGCCTGCATTGCACCCTCAAACTCATTGTTACTAAGCCATTATACTAGCAAACAGTGAGTGAACTTAGTGGCATCCTAAACGTGGCTGTTGGACTTCTGTATTGTCCCACTAGTGCAAAGATATTTGCAGCACATCTGCCTGCATTGCACACTCAAACTCATTGTTACTAAGCCATTATACTAGCAAACACTGAGTGAAGTTAGTGGCATCCTAAAAGTGGCTGTTGGATTTCTGTATTATCCCACTAGTGCAAAGATATTTGCAGCACGTCTGCCTGCATTGCACACTCAAACTCATTGTTACTAAGCCATTATACTGGCAAACACTGAGAGAACTTAGTGGCATCCTAAACTTGGCTGTTGGACTTCTGTATTGTCCCACTAGTGCAAGGATATTTGCAGCACTTCTGCCTGCATTGCACACTCAAACTCATTGTTACTAAGCCATTATTCTAGCAAACACTGAGTAAACTTAGTGGCATCCTAAACGTGGCTGTTGGACTTCTGTATTGTCCCACTAGTGCAAAGATATTTGCAGCACGTCTGCCTGCATTGCACACTCAAACTCATTGTTACTAAGCCATTATACTAGCAAACACTGAGTGAACTTAGTGGCATCCTAAACGTGGCTGTTGGACGTCTGTATTGTCCCACTAGTGCAAAGATATTTGCAGCTCGTCTGCCTGCATTGCACACTCAAACTCATTGTTACTAAGCCATTATACTAGCACACACTGAGTGAACTTAGTGGCATCCTAAAAGTGGCTGTTGGACTTCTGTATTGTCCCACTAGTGCAAAGATATTTGCAGCACTTCTGCTTGCATTGCACACTCAAACTCATTGTTACTAAGCCATTATACTAGCAAACACTGAGTGAACTTAGTGGCATCCTAAAAGTGGCTGTTGGACTTCTGTATTGTCCCACTAGTGCAAAGATATTTGCAGCACGTCTGCCTGCATTGCACACTCAAACTCATTGTTACTAAGCCATTATACTAGCAAACACTGAGTGAACTTAGTGGCATCCTAAAAGTGGCTGTTGGACTTCTATATTGTCCCACTAGTGCAAAGATATTTACAGCATGACTGCCTGCATTGCACACTCAAACTCATTGTTACTAAGCCATTATACTAGCAAACACTGAGTGAACTTAGTGGCATCCTAAAAGTGGCTGTTGGACTTCTGTATTGTCCCACTAGTGCAAAGATATTTGCAGCACGTCTGCCTGCATTGCACTCTCAAACTCATTGTTACTAAGCCATTATACTAGCAAACACTGAGTGAACTTAGTGGCATCCTAAACGTGGCTGTTGGACTTCTGTATTGTCCCACTAGTGCAAAGATATTTGCAGCACGTCTGCCTGCATTGCACACTCAAACTCATTGTTACTAAGCCATTATACTAGCAAACACTGAGTTAACTTAGTGGCATCCTAAAAGTGGCTGTTGGACTTCTGTATTGTCCCACTAGTGCAAAGATATTTGCAGCACGTCTGCCTGCATTGCACACTAAAACTCATTGTTACTAAGCCATTATACTAGCAAACACTGAGTGAAATTAAGGGCATCCCAAACGTGGCTGTTGGACTTCTGTATTGTCCCACTAGTGCAAAGATATTTTCAGCACGTCTGCCTGCATTGCACACTCAAACTCATTGTTACTAAGCCATTATACTAGCAAACACTGAGTAAACTTAGTGGCATCCTAAAAGTGGCTGTTGGACTTCTGTATTGTCCCACTAGTGCAAAGATATTTGCAGCACGTCTGCCTGCATTGCACACTCAAACTCATTGTTACTAAGCCATTATACTAGCAAACACTGAGTGAACTTAGTGGCATCCTAAAAGTGGCTGTTGGACTTCTGTATTATCCCACTAGTGCAAAGATATTTGCAGCACGTCTGCCTACATTGCACACTCAAACTCATTGTTACTAAGCCATTATACTAGCAAACACTGAGTGAACTTAGTGGCATCCTAAATGTGGCTGTTGGACTTCTGTATTGTCCCACTAGTGCAAAGATATTTGCAGCACGTCTGCCTGCATTGCACTCTCAAACTCATTGTTACTAAGCCATTATACTAGCAAACACTGAGTGAACTTAGTGGCATCCTAAAAGTGGCTGTTAGACTTCTGTATTGTCCCACTAGTGCAAAGATATTTGCAGCACGTCTGCCTTCATTGCACACTCAAACTCATTGTTGCTAAGCAATTATACTAGCAAACACTGAGTAAACTTAGTGGCATCCTAAACGTGGCTGTTGGACTTCTGTATTGTCCCACTAGTGCAAAGATATTTGCAGCACGTCTGCCTGCATTGCACACTCAAACTCATTGTTACTAAGCCATTATACTAGCAAACACTGAGTGAACTTATTGGCATCCTAAAAGTGGCTGTTGCACTTCTGTATTGTCCCACTAGTGCAAAGATATTTGAAGCACGTCTTCCTGCATTGCACACTCAAACTCATTGTTACTAAGCCATTATACTAGCAAACACTGAGTGAGCTTAGTGGCATCCTAAAAGTGGCTGTTGGACTTCTGTATTGCCCCACTAGTGCAAAGATATTTGCAGCACGTCTGCCTACATTGCACACTCAAACTCATTGTTACTAAGCCATTATACTAGCAAACACTAAGTGAACTTAGTGGCATCTTAAATGTGGCTGTTGGACTTCTGTATTGTCCCATTAGTGCAAAGATATTTGCAGCACGTCTGCCTGCATTTCACTCTCAAACTCATTGTTACTAAGCCATTATACTAGCAAACACTGAGTGAACTTAGTGGCATCCTAAAAGTGGCTGTTGGACTTCTGTATTGTCCCACTAGTGCAAAGATATTTGCAGCACGTCTGCCTGCATTGCACACTCAAACTCATTGTTACTAAGCCATTATACTAGCAAACACTGAGTAAACTTAGTGGCATCCTAAACGTGGCTGTTGGACTTCTGTATTGTCCCACTAGTGCAAAGATATTTGCAGCACGTCTGCCTGCATTGCACACTTAAACTCATTGTTACTAAGCCATTATACTAGCAAACACTGAGTGAATTTAGTGGCATCCTAAACGTGGCTGTTGGACTTCTGTATTGTCCCACTAGTGCAAAGATATTTGCAGCACGTCTGCCTGCATTGCACACTCAAACTCATTGTTACTAAGCCATTATACTAGCAGACACTGAGTGAACTTAGTGGCATCCTAAAAGTGGCTGTTTGACTTCTGTATTGTCCCACTACTGCAAAGATATTTGCAGCACGTCTGCCTGCATTGCACACTAAAACTCATTGTTACTAAGCCATTATACTAGCAAACACTGAGTGAACTTAGTGGCATCCTAAACGTGGCTGTTGGACTTCTGTATTGTCCCACTAGTGCAAAGATATTTGCAGCACGTCTGCTTGCATTGCACACTCAAACTCATTGTTACTTAGCCATTATACTAGCAAACACTGAGTGAACTTAGTGGCATCCTAAACGTGGCTGTTGGACTTCTGTATTGTCCCACTAGTGCAAAGATATTTTCAGCACGTCTGCCTGCATTGCACACTCAAACTCATTGTTACTAAGCCATTATACTAGCAAACACTGAGTAAACTTAGTGGCATTCTAAAAGTGGCTGTTGGACTTCTGTATTGTCCCACTAGTGCAAAGATATTTGCAGCACGTCTGCCTGCAATGCACTCTCAAACTCATTGTTACTAAGCCATTATACTAGCAAACACTGAGTGAACTTAGTGGCATCCTAAAAGTGGCTGTTAGACTTCTGTATTGTCCCACTAGTGCAAAGATATTTGCAGCACGTCTGCCTTCATTGCACACTCAAACTCATTGTTGCTAAGCAATTATACTAGCAAACACTGAGTAAACTTAGTGGCATCCTAAACGTGGCTGTTGGACTTCTGTATTGTCACACTAGTGCAAAGATATTTGCAGCACGTCTGCCTGCATTGCACACTCAAACTCATTGTTACTAAGCCATTATACTAGCAAACACTGAGTAAACTTAGTGGCATCCTAAACGTGGCTGTTGGACTTCTGTATTGTCCCACTAGTGCAAAGATATTTGCAGCACGTCTGCCTGCATTGCACACTTAAACTCATTGTTACTAAGCCATTATACTAGCAAACACTGAGTGAATTTAGTGGCATCCTAAACGTGGCTGTTGGACTTCTGTATTGTCCCACTAGTGCAAAGATATTTGCAGCACGTCTGCCTGCATTGCACACTCAAACTCATTGTTACTAAACCATTATACTAGCAGACACTGAGTGAACTTAGTGGCATCCTAAAAGTGGCTGTTTGACTTCTGTATTGTCCCACTACTGCAAAGATATTTGCAGCACGTCTGCCTGCATTGCACACTAAAACTCATTGTTACTAAGCCATTATACTAGCAAACACTGAGTGAACTTAGTGGCATCCTAAACGTGGCTGTTGGACTTCTGTATTGTCCCACTAGTGCAAAGATATTTGCAGCACGTCTGCTTGCATTGCACACTCAAACTCATTGTTACTTAGCCATTATACTAGCAAACACTGAGTGAACTTAGTGGCATCCTAAACGTGGCTGTTGGACTTCTGTATTGTCCCACTAGTGCAAAGATATTTTCAGCACGTCTGCCTGCATTGCACACTCAAACTCATTGTTACTAAGCCATTATACTAGCAAACACTGAGTAAACTTAGTGGCATTCTAAAAGTGGCTGTTGGACTTCTGTATTGTCCCACTAGTGCAAAGATATTTGCAGCACGTCTGCCTGCATTGCACTCTCAAACTCATTGTTACTAAGCCATTATACTAGCAAACACTGAGTGAACTTAGTGGCATCCTAAAAGTGGCTGTTAGACTTCTGTATTGTCCCACTAGTGCAAAGATATTTGCAGCACGTCTGCCTTCATTGCACACTCAAACTCATTGTTGCTAAGCAATTATACTAGCAAACACTGAGTAAACTTAGTGGCATCCTAAACGTGGCTGTTGGACTTCTGTATTGTCACACTAGTGCAAAGATATTTGCAGCACGTCTGCCTGCATTGCACACTCAAACTCATTGTTACTAAGCCATTATACTAGCAAACACTGAGTGAACTTAGTGGCATCCTAAATGTGGCTGTTGGACTTCTGTATTGTCCCACTAGTGCAAAGATATTTGCAGCACGTCTGCCTGCATTGCACTCTCAAACTCATTGTTACGAAGCCAATTTACTAGCAAACACTGAGTGAACTTAGTGGCATCCTAAAAGTGGCTGTTGGACTTCTGTATTGTCCCACTAGTGCAAAGATATTTGCAACACGTCTGCCTGCATTGCACACTCAAACTCATTGTTACTAAGCCATTATACTAGCAAACACTGCTGTCAGTTTAAGGGCCGTAGTTGCATTGTCAGGGATAATTACTGTTGTTTATTCTGCTGTTAATAAAGCTAGACCACCGCTGAAATCTACACCACCTCTTAATTTTTACTACCACATTTTAAGTGCACAATCTTGTCGCAATCAAAATGAATGGCAAAATGACAGATGCTGGTGGAAAGGGGAAGAGGCACGTTGGAAAAGGAAAAAAAAGCGTTTGTCTGTGGGGAAGGTGGCAAAGCTCCATTAACATCTGCTGAAGATAGACCATCTTCCAGCAAAAGTAAGATGTCTACTATTTACTGTGGACAATCCGATGTGCTCCCTTTTTTACGGACAAGAACAACTGGAACAAAGGTAGATGATGGCCAAAAAAGGAAAATGCTTGAATGGATCTCAAGTGGTCCAACAAGTGCCCTCTCCGCCACCTCAACTACCACATCCAAAAAACACCAGTCCTCTGAGTTGTCAGCCCAATCACACTTGCATTCTCACAGCTCTGAAGTCTCCATCCGCCCTGCACAGTATGGTGGAACTGAGATGGCTGAGTCTGCAGAGCTGTTCAGTCACACTATAGCCTGGGAATCAGAGGTCTGCTCCCAAGCTACAGTGAGTACAGACCAGGAAATGGTCTGCAGTGATGCCCAGAGCCTTTGTGACTCAGATTCAGGCCGTGATGACCAAGTTTCTGAGCATAATGTTGACCCTTATTCACAAACTGAAACACCTGTGGTAATAGACAATGAGGAACATACTGATGACGATGAGACGCAGATACCAGATTGGGATGACAACTTAAATATTCGGTCAGGGCAAGAAGAGGCTCGGTCTGAGGGTGAGGGGAGTGCAAGCACAACAATTGATGAGGAAGTTCTAGATCCCACGTACTGTCAACCCACAGTCAGGCCCTCGAGGAGGTCAACAGAGACGGTGGAGGAGGATGCAACTGACGACGAAGTTACCTTGCGCCTTCCTGGACAGAGTCGGAGTACTGGTAGCACGTCTACAACTGCATCCTCAGCCACCACTGTGCCTCTGAGCACCAGTCGGGGTGGATAAGCAGGTTGCATGCCCTCTAAGCCTTGCCTAGCCTGGTCCTTTTTTGACATAGCAAAAGATCGCCCAAATTATGTGATCTGTAAAATTTGTCATGATTCTGTTAGTAGAGGGCAAAACCTCAGCAGTTTGACAACTTCTTCCATGAATCGTCACATGAATAAATATCATATGTCCCAGTGGGAAGCTCCCCGTGCTGCAATGCGGCCTAGCAGAGCAAACCATCCACCGCCTGCCCCTTCCAGTGCATCCGCGCGCTCTTCATCTTCTAGGACTGTGGGGACAGCTGTCACACCTGGTTTTCCACGCACAACTTCCACCACTGTAACCGCAACAGGCAGGTTGCTTGGTAGGTCGTCAGTTGGTTTGGAAGGGGAAACAAGTACGTGTGTACAGCTCTCTCAGACATCGATAGCACAAACGTTGGATGAAGGCGACATCATGTCTACGCCTGCACTTTCCTCACAAAGCTGCATTTTTCCAGGGACACCCTACTCAACACCGTCTCCACACAGCAGCCAGATCTCTGTCCCTCAGATGTGGACAAATAAAAGGCCATTTCCTGCGACCCATGACAAACCTAAGAGGTTGACTTTATCCCTCTGTAAGCTCTTGGCTACCGAAATGCTGCCTTTCTGCCTGGTGGACACACAGGATTTTAGAGACCTTATGTCTGTCGCTGTGCCCCAGTACCAGATGCCCAGTCGCCACTACTTCTCTAATAAAGGTGTGCCCGCGCTACACCAGCATGTCGCACACAACATCACCGATTCCTTGAAAAACTCTTTGTGTCAACGGGTGCATTTCACCACAGATACTTGGACCAGTAAGCATGGACAGGGATGTTACATGTCGCTGACTGGGCTCTGGGTAACTATGGTGATAGATGGTGAAGGGTCTGCTGCACAAGTCTTGCCGTCCCCACGACTTGTGCGTCAATCCTCTGTCTGTCCAAGTTCCGCCACTGCTTCTGCTTCCTCCACCTCATCTGGGTCCTCCACCTCCGCCCCAAGCCTGCCTGGTCAGGCCACCAGCGTTCGGACTGCGCAGAAGGAATCACGCACCCCTCATTACTATGCTGGCAGCAGAGCGCAACAGCATCAGGCGGTCTTTAGCTTGACATGTCTTGGAAATAGGAGTCACACAGCGACTGAGTTGTGGGCAGCTCTGGAGACTGAGTTTAATAAATGGTTGTCTCCACTCAACCTGCAGCCTGGTAAGGCCGTGTGCGACAATGCTGCAAACCTGGGTGCGGCGCTTCACCTGGGCAAGGTGACACACGTGCCTTGTATGGCTCACGTGTTGAACCTTGTTGTCCAGCAATTTTTAACACACTATCCCGGCCTAGATGGCCTTCTGACCAGGGCACGAAAACTGTGTGCTCACTTCCGCCGTTCAGCCGCCGCAGCTGAGTGACTTGCATCGCTCCAGAAGTCTTTCGGCCTGCCGGTTCATCGCCTGAAATGCGATGTGGCGACACGCTGGAATTCGACTCTCCACATGTTACAGTGACTGTGGCAGCACCGCCGAGCCCTGCAGCAATACGTCATGACGTATAGCCTGGGCCAACGAGATACAGAGGTGGGGCAGATCACCCTGATGGAGTGGTCTCAGATCAAGGACCTATGCACCCTTCTGCACAGTTTCGACATGGCGACGAATATGTTTAGCGCTGACAATGCCATTATCAGCATGACAATTCCAGTCATTTACATGCTGGAGCACACGCTAAACACTATTCGGAGTCAGGGGGTGGGACAACAGGAAGGGGAGGAACTACAGGAGGATTCATACGCGCAAGACACAACAATATCACCAAGGTCCAGACGTTCATCATCACCAACGCGGCAGGCATGGGACCATGGGGGACAGGGATCAACAAGGGTGCATGGTAGCAGGCGAAATGTTGAGGAAGGTACAGGAGAACATGAAGAAATGGAGGACGAACTGTCCATGGACATGGAAGACTCAGCGGATGAGGGAGACCTTGGTCAAATTTCAGTTGAAAGAGGTTGGGGGGAGATGTCAGAGGAAGAAAGAACGGTTAGCACCTCTATGCTTCAAACACAGCGTGGACTTGGTCCGCATGGCTGCGCAAGACCCCTGAGCGCCTTCTTGCAGCACTACCTCCAACATGACCCCCGTATTGTCAAAATTAGAAGTGATGATGACTACTGGCTTGCCACACTATTAGATCCCCGGTACAAGTCCAAATTTTTTGACATAATTCCAGCCATAGAAAGGGACGCACGTATGCAGGAGTATCAGCAGAAGCTGTTACTCGATCTTAGCTCGGCTTTTCCACCAAACAACCGTGCAGGTGCAGGGAGTGAATCTCCCAGTTGTAACTTGACAAACATGGGACGGTCTCGTCATCTTCAACAGTCTACCCGTACCAGTAGCACCGTATCTTGTGCTGGTAACAGCAATTTTATGGAATCTTTTCATAATTTTTTTAGACCGTCCTTTGCAAGGCCACCAGAGACAACAAGTCTGACACATAGTCAACGGCTGGAGAGGATGATACAGGAGTATCTCCAAATGAACATTGATGCCATGACTTTGCAAATGGAGCCTTGCTCATTTTGGGCTTCAAATCTTGAAAAATGGCCAGAGCTCTCAACTTACGCCTTGGAGATTTTGTCATGTCCAGCTGCCAGCGTTGTCTTTGAACGTGTCTTCAGTGCTGCTGGGTGTGTGCTGACAGATAAGCGCACGCGTCTGTCCAGTGACAATGTGGACAGAATAACGTTCATCAAAATGAACAAGTCATGGATCCACAAGGAATTTACTACCCCTGTGTCATCCTGGGGAGAGTAAATGCTTGTGGATTTGGAATATGCTTGATGCAAATCAAAACATCCTGTTTGCAACTAGGGCACAAGTGCTGCCACTGAAGGGGTGGGTGTGTGTGTGGCCCAATTTTTGGAAAAAAGGGAGACTCCACTTGGAGTAACCCTTGCTTACATTGTTTTTAAAAATGATCCAAGATGAATAGAGCTGGGATCAGGAAAGACTTTGCTACCTACCCCTGTGTCATGCTGGGGACGGTTAATTATGGCGTATTTTTGAATGTGCTTGATGCAAATCTAGCTGTGAAGTGTACAACTGGGGCACAAGTGCTGCCACTGAAGGGGTGGGTGTGTGTGGGGCCCAATTTTTGGAAAAAAGGGAGACTCCGCTTGGAGTCACCTTGCGGTGTTTTACATGATTTTAGAAGGGCGTGCCATGCCTATATCTGTGTCTCCTCCTCTTTTTCCAGCTCTTTTGTTTTCGCATGAGTATATGTTCTTGTCACTTTCCCAGGTGTTTGTGTTGTGTTGTGAGTTGTTTGTCACCTTTTGGACAACTTTGAGGGTGTTTACTAGGTGTTTTTATGTGTTTTTGATTGCCTGCCATTGTTTCCTATGCGGTTCGAGTTCAGTTCGTCGAACGTTCGCCGAACTGAACTCGAACGAGACCTTCGTTCGACGAACGAAACTCGAGCCGAACCACGACCGGTTCGCTCATCTCTATTCTTGTTAGAGTCCCCTTGCTGTGTTTTACATGATTTTAGAAGGGCATGACATGCCTAAAGCGGGCTTTACACGCTGTGACATCGCTAGCGATGCCGAGAGTGATAGCACCCGCCAAGTCGTACGGCCGATATGTGGTGATCGCTGCCATAGCGAACATTATCGTTACGGCAGCGTCACACGCACTTACCTGCCCTGCGACGTCGCTGTGACGGCGATCCGCCTCCTTTCTAAGGGGGCGGTTTGTTCAGCGTCACAGCAACGTCACAGCAGCGTCAGTGAACCACCGCCTAATAGAAAAGGAGGGGCAGAGATGAGCGACCGGAACCAGCCGCCCACCTCCTTCCTTCCTCCTTTTCCGGTGGAGGCAGGTAAGGAGATGTTTGTCGCTCCTGCGGTGTCACACACAGCGATGTACGACAAACAACATCGTACCTGTCACTGCAGCGATATTATGGAAATGAGCGACGTGACAACGAGCAATGATTTTTGACGTTTTTGTGCTCGTTGATCGTCGCTCATTTGCGTTACACGCTGCGATGTCGGTAACGGCGCCGGATGTGCGTCACTAACGACGTGCCCCCGACGATATCTCGTTGCCAATGTCGCAACGTGTAAAGCCCGTTTTAGAGGTTGACTTTCAGCATCTGCAAGCTGTTGGCTACAGAAATGCTGCCTTTCCGCCCGGTGGACACAGAGGATTTTCGAGACCTTATTTCCATCGCAGTGCCCCAAGAGCAGATGCCCAGTCGCTACTACTTCTCCAAGAAAGGTGTGCCTGCGCTACACCCGCATGTCGCACACAACATCACCGCTTCCTTGAGAAACTCTGTGTGTGACAGGGTGTATTTCACCACAGATACTTGGACCAGTAAGCATGGACAGGGGTGTTACATGTCTCTGACTGGACACTGGGTAACTATAGTGAGAGATGGAGAAGGGTCTGCTGTAGAAGTCTCGCCGTCCCCATGAGTTGTGCGTCAATCCTCTGTATGTCGAAGTTCCTCCACTGCTTCTGCCTCTTTCACCTCATCTGGGTCCTCCACCTCCACCCAATGCCTGTCTGGTCAGGCCACCCGCGTTGTAGCTGCAAACAAGGAATCCCGCAAACCTCCTTACTATGCTGTCAGCAGAGCTCAATGGCATCAGGCGGTCTTTACCTTGAAATGTCTGGGAAATGTAAGTCACAACACAGAGAAGTTATGGACGGTTAGCTCTGGAGACCGATTTTCATCAATGGTTTGGTTGTCTCCACTCAACCTGCAGCCAGGGAAGGCCATGTGCGACAATGCTGCAAACTTGGGTTTGGCCCATCACCAGGACAATGTGACACACATGCCTTGTATGGCTCACGTGTTCAACCTGGTTGTCCAGCAATTTTTAAACCACTATCCCGGCCTACATGGGCTTCTGCAGAGGGCACGGTGTAATGCCTGCCTGGATCCACACACTCAGATGGGCTTTAAAGGATCGGCTAGATGGAAGCCACTCACCAAGCAGGACTCCTAAAACCCTGAAACCCTTTAACCCCTATACAGGGATTTGGAATTACACAGGGCCCAAGGTGATCACTACCTGTGGAAGGCTGCAGTCCGAGAGAGTAGTAGTCAGGCAGGGTCAAACCAGGAATTGTGGAACAGGGACAGAATCAGCCAGCAAGGACATAATCAGAAAACAAGCAGAGGTCAAATGTGGATCGGGCAATGAGGTAAACAGAAGGCAGGAAACGTAGTCAGGAAACAAGCGGTACTCAGCACACAAAATCACAAAACAGAACAGGGCGGAACAGGAACCAGAAGTTCAGAACTATCTCTGGCAGTGGTCAGCAAACAGGAGGGGCATTAAAAAGGGTGTGGTGTCTTCCCATTGGTTGTAGCTGAATGATGGTACTTCAGCTGTGAGACACCCACCACCTACAGTCAGCCAGTGGTACTGCAGATCCCAAGGTAACCCAGGCCAGTGAATGAGCGGAATCTGCGCCCACCGGCGCAACTGGCATCGACTCCTCTCCCATCACCAGCACTATAAAAGAAAGGAACACGGCGTCACCTGGCGATCGGATTAGAAGTTGCTGGAGCGGACTCCAGTGGTGATGTAACAGTCGTGTGCGACAATGCTGCAAACCTGGGTGCGGCCCTTCGCCGGGGCAATGAGTGCCTTATATGGCTCACGTGTTGAAACTGTTTGTCCAGCAATTTTTAAACCACTATCCTGGCCTAGATGGGCTTTTGCAGAGGGCACGTTTGCTATGTGCTCACTTCCGTCTTTCACACCCCGCAGCTCAACGACTTGCATCGCTCCAGAAGTCTTTCAGCCTGCCGGTTCACCGGCTGAAATGCGATGTGCCGACACACAGGAATTTGAATCTGCCCATGTTGCAGCGACTGTGGCAGCACCGCCGAGCCCTGCTACAATACGTTATGACGTATAGCCTGAGCTAACGAGATCCAGAGGTGGGTCAGATCACGCTGCTGGAGTGGTCTCAGATCAAGGACCTATGCAACCTTCTGCACAGTTTCGAAATGGCCACGAAGATGTTTAGCGCTAACGATGCCATTATCAGCATGACAATTCCAGGCATCGACATGGTGGAGCACACTCTAAATAGTATTCGGAGTCAGGTGGTGGGACAAGAGGAAGGGAAGGAAGTACAGGAGGAGAATTATGTGGAAGGGATAACAAGATCTCCAAGATCCAGACGGTCAGCAGTACCAAGGCGGCAGGCATGTGACGATGGAGGAGAGGAATTAACAAGGGCGCAAGGTAGCAGCCAAACTGTTGAGGAAGGTGCAGGAGCCAGGAAGAAATGGAGGACAAACTGGTGATGAGCATGGAAGACTCAGAAGATGAGGGAGACCTTGATCACATTTCTGTTGTGCGAGGTTGGGGGGAGAGGGCAGAGGAAGGAAGCATGATTCCCACCTTGTTGCCAACAACACAGCAAGGACTTGTTCCTCCTGGATGCGCAAGACACATGAGCACTAGTGATGAGCGAGTATGCTTGTTACTACTCGGTACTCGCACGAGTATCACTGTACTCGGGCTACTCAGCGGGTACCGAGTAATTTCGCGATACTCGTGCTGTACTCGTGGTCTTCATCTTTGCATGTTGGCGCTCTTTTGAGAGCCAGCCCTCATGCAGGGATTGGCTGGCAGACCACTGCAATGCCACAGCCCTGTTTGTTGTGGAATTGCAGTGATTGGCCGGCCTGCACAGCATGACCAAGCCTTTATACCGGCGGGCGCGCTGTGCTCTGCACACAGCCATCTCATATTCCCTGCTTTCCACGCCCACAGGCACCTATGATTGGTTGCAGTGAGACATGCCCCCACGCTGAGTGACAGGTGTCTCACTGCACCCAATCACAGCAGCCGGTGGGCGTGTCTATACTGTGCAGTAAAATAAATAAATAATTAAAAAAAACGGCGTGCGGTCCCCCCAATTTTAATATCAGCCAGATAAAGCCATACAGCTGAAGGCTGGTATTCTCAGGATGGGGAGCTCCACGTTATGGGGAGCCCCCCACCCTAACAATATCAGTCAGCAGCCGCCCAGAATTGCCGCATACATTAGATGCGACAGTTCTGGGACTGGACCCGGCTCTTCCCGATTTACCCTAGTGCGTTGGCAAATCGGGGTAATAAGGAGTTAATGGCAGCCCATAGCTGCCACTAAATCCTAGATTAATCATGTCAGGCGTCTCCCCGAGATTCCTTCCATGATTAATCTGTAAATTACAGTTAAAAAACACACATACCCGAAAAATCCTTTATTAGAAATAAAAAACACTAACAAAGTCCCTCATCACCAATTTATTAACCCCGACAAACCCTCCATGTCCGGCGTACTCCACAGTCCTCCAGCGTCGCGTCCAGCTCTGCTGCATGCAGGTGACAGGAGCTACAGAATACACCGCCGCTTCTGTCAGCTTCACACAACAACTGAGGTGAGTAGCGCGATCAGCTGCTGTCAGTCAGGTAACTCACGGCCACCGCTGGATCCAGCGGTGCCGCGATTAACCTCAGTGACAGCTCAGCTGATCGCTATACTCACCTCAGTTGCTGCATGGAGCTGACCGGAGCGGCGGTGAGCAGCGCGATCAGCTGAGCTGTCACTGAGGTTACCCGCGGCCACCGCTGCATCCACCGCTGGATCCAGCTAACCTCAGTGACAGCTCAGCTGATCGCTATACTCACCTCAGTTGCTGTGTGAAGCTGACCGGAGCGGCGGTGTATTCTGCAGCTCCTGTCACCTTCATGCAGCACAGCTGGACGCGACGCTGGAGGTCTGTGGATTACGCCGGACATGGAGGGTTTGTCGGGGTTAATAAATTGGTGATGAGGGACTTTGTTAGCGTTTTTTATTTCTAATAAAGGATTTTTCGGGTATGTGTGTTTTTAACTGTGATTTACAGATTAATCATGGAAGGAATCTCGGGGAGACACCTGACATGATTAAGCTAGGATTTAGTGGCAGCTATGGGCTGCCGTTAACTCCTTATTACCCCGATTTGCCAACGCACTAGGGTAAATCGGGAAGAGCCGGGTACAGCCCCAGAACTGTCGCATATAATGTATGCGGCAATTCTGGGTGGCTGCTGACTGATATTGTTAGGCTGGGGAGCTCCCCATAACGTGGAGCTCCCCATCCTGAGAATACCAGCCTTCAGCCGTATGGCTTTATCTGGCTGGTATTAAAATTGGGGGGACCGCATGCCGTTTTTTTTTAATTATTTAATTATTTATTTCACTGCACAGTATACACACACACACCGGCTGCTGTGTTTGGGTGCAGTGAGACACCTGTCACTCAGCGTGGGGGCGTGTATCACTGCAACCAATCATATGAGTGAAAACTGTGGAAAAGGAAGCGCAATAGGGTCTTACCCCAATATATATAGGGTGAAGCAAAGAATAATCCTACTCACCAATTCGGGTTGTGACAGTCACAACACCTATAGCAGCATGTAACACCAAGTCCCGGCAGCGGTCCCCATGAGGCAGATAACAGAGAGTAGTAGAGAATGGGTTTCACAGCCGCGCCAAAAGACTACTGGATTCTTCTCAGATTAATGTTTCTTTTATTTCATAACAATGAAACATAATGTTTCTTTTATTTCATAACAGGTCAAGTCTACGCGTTTCACGAGAACACAGCTCCCTTCTTCAGGACAAACCAGCAAAGAATCATCAAATCCCATTTGATGATTCTTTGCTGGTTTGGCCTGAAGAAGGGAGCTGTGTTCTCCTGAAACGCGTAGACTTGACCTGTTATGAAATAAAAGAAACATTAATCTGAGAAGAATCCAGTAGTCTTTTGGCGCGGCTGTGAAACCCATTCTCTACTACTCTCTGTTATCTGTAACCAATCATAGGCGCCGAAAAGCAGGAAAGCAGGGAATACGAGATTGTTTAATGAGCGGCCGGCTTTTTCAAAAGAGGAAAAGCCGCCGGAGTTTAGTGAACAGCTGTGCAGCGCCGCGGCAGTGATCGGGGAACGGTAAGTAAGAGAGAGGGGGGAGAATGACCGACAGACTGTGAGAGGGGGACAGACAAGACAGAGAGAGACCGACAGAGAGAGACCGACCGACGGGAGATAGAATGAAAAAAAAAATGACCGACATCGCTAGTAAAAAGCACAAAACGTGCGTTTTGGACATCGGAGTGCCACCCAATGTTTTACGTAAAATCTTTCATGTATTAATCTCAAAAAGTAACATACACCAGCTCTATCTCACTATTGGGTATGTGCCCTTAACATTTCCGCCATGAAAATTCATTTTGGTGTCATTTTGGAAGGTTTTCTGGTGAGTCCGTAAAAATGGCGTAAAACGCGGACAAAATTGTTCACAGCTGTGACTTTTGAGTGATAAATGCTTCAAGGGATCTTCCCCATGCTGTTGCCATGTCATTTGAGCACTCTTCTGAGACTTTTGTGACATTTTTAGGGTTTCTACATGCTGCCGGGGGTCATTTCATAAAAATACTCGGGTCTCCCATAGGATAACATTGGGCTCGGTGCTCGGGCCGAGTACACGAGTATCTTGGGATGCTCGGCCCGAGCCTCGAGCACCCGAGCTTTTTAGTACTCGCTCATCACTAATGAGCACCTTCTTGCTGCACTACCTACAACATGACCCTCGGATTGTCAGAATTAGAAGTAATGCTGACTACTGGGTTGCCACACTCTTAGATCCCCGGTACAAGACAAAATTTGGCAAAATAATTCCTGCCATAGAAAGGGATGCACGTATGAAGGAGTATCAGCAGAAGCTGGTACACAATATTAGCTCGACTTTTCCACTAAGCACCAGTGCTGCACAGAGTGAATCTCACATTTATAACTTGCCAACCATGGGACTGTTGAGTCATCATCAGTCAAACCGTACCAGCAACACCGTATCTGGTGGTAACAGCAATTTTATGGAATTGTTTCATGAATTTTTTAGACCATCCTGTGCAAGCCCACAAGACACAAGAAGTCTGACACATAGTCAACGCCTGGAGAGGATGATACAGGAGTATCTCCAAGTGAATATCAATGCCATGACTGTGCAACTGGAGCCTTGCTCATTTTGGGTTTCCAATCTGGAAAAATGGCCTGAGCTCGCCACTTACGCCTTGGAGATCTTGTCGTGTCCTGCAGCCAGCGTTCTCTCAGAACGTATCTTCAGTGCTGCTGAGTGTGTGATAAGCAGATAAGCGCATGGGTCTGTCCAGTGACAATGTGGATCTGCAAGGACTTTTCTACCCCTGTGTCATCCTGGGGAGAGTAAAGGCTTGTTTATTTTTGATTGTGCTTCATGCAAATCAACATTATAAGTTTGCAACTATGGGAAAATTGATGCCACTTAAGTGGTGTCTGTGGCCAAATTTGGCAAAATAATTTGTGCCATAGAAAGGGACGCACGTATGCAGGAGTATCAGCAGAAGCTTTTACACAATCTTAGATCAGCTTTTCCACTAAACACCAGTGGTGCACAGAATGAATTTCACCGTTTTGTCATGGCTAGGAGGAAATGTTTTTTTTCTTGTTCACATCTGAGGGACCGAGGGCTGGCTGCTGTGCTGAGATGGCGTTGAGTAGGGTGTCCCTGCAGAGTTGCAAATTTGGTCATCTACAAAATGAGTGGAAAAAGGACAGATGCTGGTGGAAAGGGGAAAAAAGTTTGTGTCTGTGGGGTTGGTGGTAAAGCAACAGTGACATCCACTGAAGAAACACCATCTGTTACGGGGGGACTGGCAGATTAGGATAAAGTGGTATATATCCCAGTCACCAGTCGGGGTCCACTGTTCTCGCAGATGGAAAAGGAGATGCTGGCAACCAGAAGGTTATGTGGAGGATAGCTGGGTAGCTCTGAAACTAATAGGAGCTTGACCTGAGTTAGATGGCACTCGGATCAGGAGACTGTGAACCCTGTTAGCATCACAGGGTCCACACACCCAGCCCAGGAACTCCCTTTTAACAACACAGGGGTCCTGGGGTATGCTGTTCATGTGCGTAGGGTGCACACGTGTGGACAGCAGGTGCAGCAGCAGGCCAGTTAATGCCACTGGGCTGCACTAGCAGGACTGGTAGGACAGGAGCTGGCCGTAACCATGCCACGTTACCAAATATGGTGGCGTCCAGCACTGACGCCCTTTCCCTGCCTACCTCTGTCCTAAAGCCGCAATGGCTTCAACACATGCAGGTGTGCTCTGTCTGAGCATAATAGAAGACTGCGCATCTCCATGTTGTCACCAGCCCCTTCTATAACCTGGGTCTGACCCAACCCAGGGGTTGCGCCTTCCTGGACAGAAACGGAGTACTGGAAGCACGTCAACAACTGCATCCTCAGCCACAACTCTGCCTTTGAGCAGAAGTCGTAGTGGCTCTGCAGGTTGCATGGGCTCTAAGCCTTGCCTAGCCTGGCCCTTTTTTGACATCACAAAGGATCACCTAACTCATGTCATCTGTAAGATTTTTCACCAATGTCTAAGTAGAGGTCAAAAACTCACTAGTTTGAGTACTTCGTCCATGAACCGTCACATGGATATGATGTGATAGGGTGAGGGTGCATTGATGACCTTTATCCTCTGTGAATGGAAGATGCTTATTTGCCGTTCATTGTATGCATTATTATTCACATGTAAAAAAAGTAAGAGTGTATAAATGACCTTTATTCACTGTAAATGGAAAAGGCTTATTTACTGTCTATTGTATGCCTTGTTGCTGACCACCCACAAGGGGCCTCTGTTTTGCATCTGCCTTTGACTGTTTGGTCACTATAGCTACAGCAAAATGGTCTTTGGCTGTGGACTTGGAGACCGGAGGTGGTGCAATATGTAGGCTGAAGGAAAAGCGAAAGGTGTGCATAACAGAAAGGAGCCGCCACAGAAACACTTAGGTGGATTGTGAGGAGACTCATGTTGGAGTTTGGTGAGGAGTACCGTAATGCATGTGAGTAGCCTCCTGTGCCAGAGAACGCCATTCTTCGGTTGCTGGCTATACTGATTACCGTGAAAGGATCGTCAAGTCTATATTTATGGCAGCTGGATACCAAAGTACCCAAGTACGGTAGGCTGTTCCCAGGACTGCGTGCACGCAACACTTTGTTTTGGTAACAAAACACATATCTGTTCTGCTTAGGCCGACTATATAGACAATAAGAGTTGCTGGGTCTGCTCTGTCAGTTTGTCAGTTACAGTTAAAATCTTAAAGGGACAGCAACACATGTTTGCACTGACTGTTGCTTTACAAGATTTCCAAGACTGTGTTGCTGAGCTGTGTGGTTTGCCTTACAACTTTTATCATCAGTAAACAAGGGTATTCAGGGAGTTTAATGGGTTTTGTCTATGTTTAGGTAGATAAGTTGTAAGCTGTTGTGCTGCACCACTGGTAGGTCGTGTTCGCACACTCACACACACACACACACACACACACACACACACACACACACACACACACACAATTACTCCTGCTACCCAGAGGGATTATCAGGTATTAGGCAACTGTTTAGACAGTCCCTTGGTTAGGCAAAGGTTGGTGATAAGGCGGTATTAATCGTCATTACGAGTGGCGCAGCATAGGGGTGTAGGCTTTTGGAGTTGTGAATAGATTGTTCTATTGATTATGTTTTATGCATGGTTTTTATTGTTTGTTTTGGTAAAGTTAAGCAATCATTTGTCAACCCAACTGCCTATAGTCTTTTTCCTGGTGCGTGGTTTTGTTGTATACTGGGGAGCCCACCCTGTACATGACTTTAAATGAAGCATAAGTCGCAGTGGGATGGTCTGCCCCATCAAGTGCATCTGCGTGCTCTTCTTCCGCTGTGACTGTGGGGACACCAGTCACACATGCTGTTGGACTCAGACCTTCCACCTCTTTATCCGCAACAGGCAGTGTGATTGGCAGGTCGTCAGTTGTTTTGGAAGTGGAAAAAGCTGCTGGTGTTGAGCTCTATCAAAGACATCGAGAGCACCACCTTTGGATGAAGGCAACATTATATCTACGCCTGCACCTTCCTCACAGAATTGCCTGCACTTTTTGCAGTTAAAATTGAGTAGCAGAAATGGAGAGGTGGTGTAGAATGGAGAGGTAGTGTAGCTTTCTTGACAGCAGAGGTACGTCACTGACTATCACAGACACTGATACTATCCCCCAAAGAATTGCCTGCACTTTTTGCAGTTAAAATTTCGTAGCAGAAATGGAGAGGTGGTGTAGCTTTCTTGATAGCAGAGGTACGTCACTGACTATCACAGACACTGATACTATGCCCGAAAGAATTGCCTGAGCTGATTTAGACAGACGCTGTGAAAAACCCTGCACAGCGCTGGCACAGACCTGCCTAGCAAAAATGGCTTTGAACTACTCTAATCTAGCCCTGAAAAGGGCTGAAATTACAAGTAGTCCCTAATCCCTAAACCGATGTCTCGATTGCACTGTATACACTTAGGTCCAGAAATATTTGGACAGTGACACAAGTTTTGTTATTTCAGCTGTTTACAAAAACATGTTCAGAAATACAATTATATATATAATATGGGCTGAAAGTGCACACTCCCAGCTGCAATATGAGAGTTTTCACATCCAAATCGCAGAAAGGATTTAGGAATCATAGCTCTGTAATGCATAGCCTCCTCTTTTTCAAGGGACCAAAAGTAATTGGACAAGGGACTCTAAGGGCTACAATTAACTCTGAAGGCGTCTCCCTCGTTAACCTGTAATCAATGAAGTAGTTAAAAGGTCTGGGGTTGATTACAGGTGTGTGGTTTTGCATTTGGAAGCTGTTGCTGTGACCAGACAACATGCGGTCTAAGGAACTCTCAATTGAGGTGAAGCAGAACATCCTGAGGCTGAAAAAAAAGAAAAAATCCATCAGAGAGATAGCAGACATGCTTGGAGTAGCAAAATCAACAGTCGGGTACATTCTGAGAAAAAAGGAATTGACTGGTGAGCTTGGGAACTCAAAAAGGCCTGGGCGTCCACAGATGACAACCGTGGTGGATGATCGCCGCATACTTTCTTTGGTGAAGAAGAACCCGTTCACAACATCAACTGAAGTCCAGAACACTCTCAGTGAAGTAGGTGTATCTGTCTCTAAGTCAACAGTAAAGAGAAGACTCCATGAAAGTAAATACAAAGGGTTCACATCTAGATGCAAACCATTCATCAATTCCAAAAATAGACAGGCCAGAGTTAAATTTGCTGCAAAACACCTCATGAAGCCAGCTCAGTTCTGGAAAAGTATTCTATGGATAGATGAGACAAAGATCAACCTGTACCAGACTGATGGGAAGAAAAAAGTTTAGAGAAGAAAGGGAACGGCACATGATCCAAGGCACACCACATCCTCTGTAAAACATGGTGGAGGCAACGTGATGGCATGGGCATGCATGGCTTTCAATGGCACTGGGTCACTTGTGTTTATTGATGACATAACAGCAGACAAGAGTAGCCGGATGAATTCTGAAGTGTACCGGGATATACTTTCAGCCCAGATTCAGCCAAATGCCGCAAAGTTGATCGAACGGCGCTTCATAGTACAGATGGACAATGACCCCAAGCATACAGCCAAAGCTACCCAGGAGTTCATGAGTGCAAAAAAGTGGAACATTCTGCAATGGCCAAGTCAATCACCAGATCTTAACCCAATTGAGCATGCATTTCACTTGCTCAAATCCAGACTTAAGATGGAAAGACCCACAAACAAGCAAGACCTGATGGCTGCGGCTGTAAAGGCCTGGCAAAGTATTAAGAAGGAGGAAACCCAGCGTTTGGTGATGTCCATGGGTTCCAGACTTAAGGCAGTGATTGCCTCCAAAGGATTCGCAACAAAATATTGAAAATAAAAATATTTTGTTTGGGTTTGGTTTATTTGTCCAATTACTTTTGACCTCCTAAAATGTGGAGTGTTTGTAAAGAAATGTGTACAATTCCTACAATTTCTATCAGATATTTTTGTTCAAACCTTCAAATTAAACGTTACAATCTGCACTTGAATTCTGTTGTAGAGGTTTCATTTCAAATCCAATGTGGTGGCATGCAGAGCCCAACTCGCCAAAATTGTGTCACTGTCCAAATATTTCTGGACCTAACTGTAAGTGTATAGCGCCCACAGCAGTAGCAGCAGGAGCGGTGACTGACACACACCCACAGCACTGAGATAATGGTGGCGATGGGGAAAATGGCTGGGTCTTATAGGGCAAGGACATGTGACATGCACAGCCAATGATCACTGTCAAAATATAATCAATAGCGCAATCTAAGAGCACCCGAGATATATTGTTAAATAAGTAAATGGGAGCTGCTCACCTGGTTTTGTTGTGCGCCCTCGCACAACCCCGGTGATGAGCGTGTATTCCCTCTGGATTGAAGGATTTGTAGTGGTAGATGTTATCCGATCCTTTTGGCTGGATGGAGCTGGAGGTTTACCGCTGATAGCTCCTGGTTCACCGACTCCTTTGATCCTGGAGCTTCAGATCGGCTCTCCGTCCTCCCGCTGGATTAATCAAAGTGAACTGATAGATTCTTAGATCCTCAGCAGCTCTTTTGCCGGTTTCCCCTTCGGGAGTAGACAATGTGGATAAAGTAATGATTACCGGTCTTTGAGCGCTAATGATGGATTAGAATCTGGATGTTCTTTTGAAGATAAGGCTTTATTGTTAAAAAGCTCTTGTTATCACTTCACAACGCGTTTCAGCAAGATCCCCTTGCTTTCCTGAGGAAAGCAAGGGGATCTTGCTGAAACGCGTTGTGAAGTGATAACAAGAGCTTTTTACCAATAAAGCCTTATCTTCAAAAGAACATCCAGATTCTAATCCATCATTAGCGCTCAAAGACCGGTAATCATTACTTTATGCACAGCCAATGAAACATGCCCATGCTTGTCTGGCAAAAATCCACTTTGCTGTGTGTGTGTGTCTGTGATTGGCTGACAGCCTGGCCCGCCCCACTGTACACGTGGATAGGAAAAAAAAAAGGCCATCGCCATTCTTTCAGCACTCAGCAGCAGCACTGATCTAAACCCCGTCCCCCCCGCACACTATACGCTGAATTTTGATAATAGCATTATTAACAGTGACTGACAGTATTACAGTGAAAAGCCAGCTGGTAACTAGCTACGCTTTTGGTGATTGAACCGTTATTGAACGGTTACTCGAACGGTCGAACGTGAAGCAAATCGAACATCGCCCAAAACAACTCAAATTTGAAACTGGCGAATGGTTCGCTTCGAATATCGCTCATCGCTCATCTCTACTCCTAACATACCAGAACAAATAGAAGGTGAAATGCTGGAACAAATTGAAAAGGCAGCTAATAATAATAATCGGGTTCTTATTATGGGGGATTTCAACTATCCAGACATACAGTGGGACATAGAATATTCTGGTTGTGCTAAAAGCTGTAAGTTCTTATCTACTATTCAAGACAATTTCCTCTCTCAGATGGTAGATGAACCGACGAGGGGAGATAATTTGCTGGATCTGGTCCTGTCAAATAGACCGGATACAATTTCAGATCTACAGGTCCGGGAGCACTTGAGCACCAGCGATTATAATATGGTAAGCTTCAAAGTAATATTCAATAGAACATTTCAAAGGGGAAATGCTAAAACCTGGAATTTTAGGAAAGCTGATTTCAACAAATTAAGGGAAGAGCTTAAATGTGTAGAATGGTACAAAGTCATGGTAACTGGGGATACTGAACATAAATGGGGTAAGTTTAAGGATATACTACTAGAGTCCTGTAAAAAACCTATACCCTCTGGTAATAAAATGTCCAGGAATAAAAAGAAACTACTATGGATAAATAAGACTGTACAAAGTATAATAAAACAAAAACAAAGGGCGTTTAAAATCTTAAAGGCTGAGAATACAGAACTATACAATTATAATAATAATAATTTTATTCATTTATATAACGCTATTAATTCCACAGCGCTTTACATACATTGGCAACACTGTCCCCATTGGGGCTCACAATCTAGAGTCCCTATCTGTATGTCTTTGGAGTGTGAGAGGAAACCGGAGAACCCGGAGGAAACCCACGCAAACACCGAATTCCGGCTTGAGACTCGGTGACATTTACTCAAATAGGATGTTAAAAAAGATATTGCGGCAATAAATAATTTAGGTGCAAAAATTGCGCATTTATTTCAACATTCACCCATAACTACTAAAGGTAGTCATTTTGACTACCTGCTATATTTTGCTGTCCTTTTGTCACTAAAAGTTGCTGTAAGTTGCTGTAAAGTTTTGTGCATAATTTTATCACTGTATCTTATTTACCCTGATGTTCATATAGATGTAGTTCAATTCAGATGTCAACTTTTCACATTTTCATTATGTTACCTGGTTGTATTACTGTGTAATGCTGATCTGAATAGAGCTTTTTTGTAAAACTGTAGGCTCTTATCTTATCTTATGCTAATGAAGGGAGGTGTTTTTCTCTGGTCCTAGCAGTAGACAGTAAAGCTGGGTTTACACACTGAGACTTTCTAGCGATCCAACCTGCGATCTCAACCTAGCCGGGATCGCTACAAAGTCTCTGGTGAGCTGTCAAACAGGCAGACCTGGCCAACGACCTAACAGCGATCCGGACCTGCAGAGCGACTAGCTGGTCGTTGGGGACAGCAGGTGAACTTCACCCGACTTCATTTAATGCCGCGCGGCTCTGTGTGCCGTGTAAATAAATAAATAATTAAAAAATCCGGCGTGCGGTCCCCCCTATTTTAATACCAGCCAGATAAAGCCATACGGCTGCAGGCTGGTATTCTCAGGATGGGGAGCCCCACGTTATGGGGAGCCCCCCAGCCTAACAATATCAGCCAGCAGACGCCCAGAATTGCCGCATACATTAGATGCGACAGATCTGGGACTGTACCCGGCTCTTCCCGATTTGCCCTGGTGCGTTGGCAAATCGGGGTAATAAGGAGTTATTGGCAGCCCATAGCTGCCAATAAGTCCAAGATTAATCATGTCAGGCGTCACCCCGAGATACCTTCCATGATTAATCTGTAAATTACAGTTAAAAAACACACACCCGAAAAATCCTTTATTAGAAATAAAAAACACTAACAAATTCCCTCATTACCAATTTATTACCCACAACAAAGCCCTCCTTGTCCGGCGTAATCCACGGTCCTCCAGCGTCGCATCCAGCTCTGCTGTATGCAGGTGACAGGAGCAGCAGAAGACACAGCCGTTCCTGTCACCTGCACGCAGCTAATGAAGAGAGCCGTGTGATCGGCTGAGCTGTCACTGAGGTTACCTGGATCCAGCGGTGGATGCAGCGGTGGCCGCGGGTAACCTCAGTGACAGTTCAGCTGATCGCGTTACTCACCTCATTTGCTGGTGATTTCCCCCCCTCTCTCATACTCACCGATCCCCGATCACCGGCGCTGCACGGCGTTCACACTGCTCCGACGGCTTTTCCTTTTTTGAAAAAGCCGGCCGCTCATTAAACAAACTTGTATTCCCTGCTTTCCCCACCCACCGGCAAATGTGATTGGTTGCAGTGAGACACGCCCACATGCTGAGTGACAGCTGTGTCACTGCACCCAATCACAGCAGCCGGTGGGCGTGTCTATACTGTGCAGTAAAATAAATAAATAAATAATTAAAAAATCCGGCGTGCGGTTCCCCCTATTTTAATACCAGCCAGATAAAGCCATACGGCTGCAGGCTGGTATTCTCAGGATGGGGAGCCCCACGTTATGGGGAGCCCCCCAGCCTAACAATATCAGTCAGCAGCCGCCCAGAATTGCCGCATACATTAGATGCGACAGTTCTGGGGCTGTACCCGGCTCTTCCCGATTTGCCCTGGTGCGTTGGCAAATCGGGGTAATAAGGAGTTATTGGCAGCCAGGCAGAAGACACAGCCGCTCCTGTCACCTGCACGCAGCTAATGAAGAGAGCCGTGTGATCGGCTGAGCTGTCACTGAGGTTACCTGGATCCAGCGGTGGACCCAGCGGTGGCCGCGGGTAACCTCAGTGACAGCTCAGCTGATCGCGCTACTCACCTCATTTGCTGCGTGGAGCTGACCGGAGCGGCGGTGAGTAGCGCGATCAGCTGAGCTGTCACTGAGGTTACCCGCGGCCACCGCTGCATCCACCGCTGGATCCAGGTAACCTCAGTGACAGCTCAGGCGATCACACGGCTCTCTTCATTAGCTGCGTGCAGGTGACAGGAGCGGCTGTGTCTTCTGCTGCTCCTGTCACCTGCATGCAGCAGAGCTGGATGCGACGCTAGAGGACCGTGGATTACGCCGGACAAGGAGGGCTTTGTTGTGGGTAATAATTTGGTAATGAGGGAATTTGTTAGTGTTTTTTGTTTCTAATAAAGGATTTTTTGGGTGTGTGTTTTTTAACTGTAATTTACAGATTAATCATGGAAGGTATCTCGGGGAGACGCCTGACATGATCAATCTAGGACTTATTGGCAGCTATGGGCTGCCAATAACTCCTTATTACCCCGATTTGCCAACGCACCAGGGCAAATTGGGAAGAGCCGGTACAGTCCCAGAACTGTCGCATCTAATGTATGCGGCAATTCTGGGCGGCTGCTGGCTGATATTGTTAGGCTGGGGGGCTCCCCATAACGTGGAGCTCCCCATCCTGAGAATACCACCCTTTAGCCGTATGGCTTTATCTGGCTGGTATTGAAATTGGGGGGGACCTCACGCCGGATTTTTTAATTATTTATTTATTTATTTTACTGCACAGTATAGACACGCCCACCGGCTGCTGTGATTGGGTGCAGTGACACAGCTGTCACTCAGCGTGTGGGCGTGTCTCACTGCAACCAATCATATTTGCCGGTGGGCGGGGAAAAGCAGGGAATACGAGATTGAACGCCGTGCAGCGCCGGGGATCGGGGATAGGTGAATATGAGAGCGGGGGGGACACTTCAGTCACTCGGGGGATTAGCGGTCACCGGTGAATCCTTCCTCGGTGACCGCTAATCAGGACGCTACACAGACAGAGCCGCGGAGTCGCTGTAAAGTCCCCTTTACACACTGAAACTTGCTAGCGATGCATGCTGCACAGCGGGAAACAAAGGACCTAGGAATGGTCCTGAACGATTTGTAGCGATCACAACTTCACAGCAGGGGCCAGGTCGCTGATAGGTTTCACACACTGCAATGTTGCTGGGGAGGTCGCTGTAACGTCACAAAACCGGTGACGTTACAGCGATGTCGTTTGCGATGTTGCAGTGTGTAAACCCAGCTTAAGGCTATGTGCGCACAGTGCGTTTTTCGCGGCGTTTTTGCGCGTTTATCGGGTGCGTTTTTGGCTTCAAAACTGCAGGACTTTGCTTCCCCAGCAAAGTCTATGAGTTTTCATTTTTGCTGTCCGCACACATCTGTTTTTTTTACCTGCGCTTTTGAGTTAAAAAAAAAATGGACATGTCAGTTCTTTCCTGCGTTTTTCTGCGTTTTTCCCCCATGCAATGCATTGGAAAAACGCAGCAAAACGCAGAGATCAAAAACGCAGCAAAACGCAGCCAAAAACGCACCAAATCGCGGCAAAAACGCATGCGTTTTTTGATACGTTTTTTCGACGCAGGTGCGTTTTTGTGCGTTTTTAGCAGCCAAAAACGCATAAAAACGCAGTGTCAAAAAGACGCAGTGTGCGAACCTAGCCTAAGTCTGGATAGTAAATTACTTTCATTTCACTTGGAGAGACAAAAACAACAGATGCAGACATAAGATCTCTGAAAACTGTTACAGGTATATACAACATTTTATTGTCATATTATTCGATTATTTTAGGAAAGACTTTAGCTGTCTGTCAACTGATTCAACCCACCTACGTTTGAAGGTGGCAGAACATGTATTATTTCTTATAGTTTTCATTTCATTTCTATTTTTCAGCAGTGAACCAGTGAACTCTCAAGTGGAATTTCTCCAACTTACTAATATGGCTAGAAGACGTGCGGTAAAGCCTGAAGATATTCTGGCTATTTTGCAATCCATACCAGAGGATGAATCTGAATCCGAATGTCAGGATACTCAAATTGATACGGACAGTGATGAAGATTTCAATCCTCAAAACATTTCGAGTGAATCTGAAGACTCAGAAGAAACAAATCTGGAAGGTAAGTAGTTATGTGTATTTATTTGTTCTTCCACACACTGAGTTACTAAACAAAAATTCTAAATATTCATCAACTTATTTGCCAGACGTTGCAAGCTCATCAACTGTGGATCAGGCCCATGCGTTGATGTTGCCTCGCGACCATCCTCCCGGTCGTGGACAAAAAAAATCTGCAAAACATCCCAGATATGTATCCACAACAGAAGACAATGGCGGCGAAGGCGATGCAACCAACACCACAGAAGGCGAATCTCCAGGAATACTAGTTTCAGCTGATGGTATTCAATGGAAACCTCTTGAGATTGGAGAAAACTTACCTGGTAGGCGGGAAAAACAAAACATTCTTAGAGAAGCACCCGGCCCTACAGGATATGCCAGAAGGAATATAATTAGTGATAGTCCTTTGAGTACATGGAGATTATTTTTTGATTCATTTATCTTGACTCACATAAAGAACTGTACTATTGCAGAAGCACGCCGGAACAATAATGAAGAGTTTACTCTTTCTGATGAGGAGCTAGATGCATTTCTAGCAACATTTTCTCTGCTTGTTGTTCTTGAGTTGTTGTTTATATGTGTGCACTTTAATAATAAATTATTTTAAAACGTCTTATTATTGTTTTACTTAGTTTACTTTTGGTTATTTCCTGTAGAAAAATCAGAAAAAAAATCAGAAAAAAACATTCCAAAGCATTACTGTTGGATCTCGCAATAATAATACATAAAAAAAAATATAATTATTAATAAATAACCACAAATGAAACTCTAAAAATAGACGAAAACATGTCAGTAGTCAAAATGACTACATTCAGTAGTTCTAGTAGGTGTCACGAGTCCATTAGTCCTAGTGTTAAGAAAGGTAAGAGGGTAGATCCAGGCAACTACCGTCCAGTAAGCCTGACATCAGTAGTATGCAAAGTTTTTGAGGGCATTTTAAGGGATGACATGCAAAAATATATTGCAGAAAATAACATAATAACTGACAAACAGCATGGATTCATGAAAGATAAGTCGTGTCTAACCAACATGTTGGGGTTCTCTCGTACCACAGGTGGTGTCACGATCCTAAAAGACTTTCCTAACCTCCAACTACTACCTCCATCCTCCCTACCACCCTCCAATCCTTCTTCCTGTACACCTCAGGGTAACGGAACCAGTCCAGGCCACCCCATGACATCACAGAGGATCTGCACCTTCCGCCCAGCGACGAGAAGGTTAAAATACCTGCTCCGTGGGGCGCTACGCATGCAAAACACAAGGTGTGGACAGGCATTTTAATTTGAAAAATGAAGACATGCTACAGTGACCAGTGTAGGCCTGTCCCTTCAAGAAGCCTGGTACTACCCACAAGACATAAGTTTCAGACCTATTTTGGAGTCTCAACATTCTAAATCCTTTTAGGCAGACAGCAGTACAGTACCATTAATTGCCTCCCTCAAACAAGATTTTTTGGTGTATACAAATAGAGATTAGATCTCGTAATCTCAATGTATTAATACTATTCTATAAGTCAATTGTAAGGTCACATCTGGAATATGGGATCCAGTTTTGGGCTCCACATTTTAAGAAGGATATTAAGAAGATAGTCAGTTGAAAGTCGGCTACTAGATTATTACTAGGAATGGAGGTCACCCCGTATGATGAGTAATGGAGGCCGCCCGTATGATGAGAGGTAGAAAAAATTGGATTTGTTTAGCTTAGAAAAAAAAGACCTCTCAGAGGTGATCTCATTTATAAGTATAAATACATGTGTGGTCAATAGGACAGTACAGGACTTATTCTGTCCGAAGACAATACTAAGGACCAGGGGGCACTCACTGTGGGGGGAAGAAAGGTGATACCAGCAGCTAAATAGGAAATGGTTCTTTACAGTTAGAGTAGTGAGAGTGTGGAATGCCAGCCACAAGAAGTAATGGCAGAAACTATAACAACTTTTAAAAAAGGGACGGATGATTTAGTGACAAAATGTATAATTGGTGGAGGAAGGTTGAACTAAATGGACCGGAGTCTTATTTCAACCTATATAACTTCGTAACTATGTAAGCAATTAATTAGTATACCACAATTGCGTTAGCCTTTTTTTATAACCCTAACCTATACTAGGTGCCGTGTGCTTCTATCTCTATATCATACAGTCATAAAATGGTGTCCCTTGGCCTCTCTTCTCTTCTGCACTTGCTATAATACGTCCCTTCATTCCCTGGGCGATGCCATTTAATCTCATTGTTGCAGTGCATATTGGGAAGACAACATGGCAGTGTCAATAGCATGCTCACTGAGTCTAAAGTAGTGGGTGAAATGGCATCATGCTTAGGGTTTTTGTTGTTTTTTTTTACCAACCTTATGAATTGAATTCAGGAGTGTTCAAATTTACATGGAACCACAAATTTCAGAAAATTTCATTCAAATTTGATTATTTGTGGATCAATCCACTCATCACTACTAGTAATTAATGAAAGCATTCCATGTGTGTGTGTGTGTGTGTGTGTGTGTGTGTATATATATCTAATATATAAAGCTGAATGTGTGTGTGTATGTATGTATGCATGTGTGTATGTATCTAATATATAAAGCTGAATGTGTGTGTGTGTGTGTGTGTGTATATATATATATATATCTAATATATAAAGCTGAATGTGTGTGTGTGTGTGTGTGTGTGTGTATGTTTGTGTATGTGTGTATGTGTGTATGTATGTATGTATGTGTCTATGTCCTGGATTGGCATCTGCACTATCGCAGCTACAGCCACAAAATTTTGCACACTCACACGTCTGGACCCCGAGAGTGTCATAGGCTATGTTGTGAGGTGAAGTTTTAACCCCGTGCATTCCAATTTACAAATCAATTTTGCCCCTATCTACATAATGGGGAAAAAGTGAAACGAAAAGTGTTGGAGGCAAATTGACGCTGCCAGATGTGAACAAGGGGGACTTAAAGAATGAGAGTGATGGCGCCAAAGAGTATATACCATTCAGTTGCTAAAGTGGGGCCCTGACATGGGATACTCACCACACTCGGGGATATGAACACACACATACAAAATGCGCCACACACTACCACGTGCTTGAACACATATACTACCATCAGCACACACACAAGTCTTGTACATATACCACCCTCAGCACACATGTCACCACACATGCACCAACCTCGCCACATAATCGCCCTAAAACACACACAAGTCTGGTATTATCCTTCAAAAATAAAAATCTGATAAATAAGCAGCCAAACTACAAGAACAACAAATGTACCATATAGGAAATACGGCAGCTGTCAGTCACATGATCTGTCTATTATGTGTATGTGTGAGCTAATATATACTGTCTGGGGGAGGGCTTTCTGTTACCTGGGATTTATGAGGCTGCCAATAGCAACCAATCACAGCTCAGCTTCTATTTTGCTACAGTTAATTAATCTGAGCTCTGATTTGGTTAATATAGGCAACAAAGAACATCCTCAGTATAACAAAGCTTGTGTGAGGTAATCTAATATATAAAGCTGAATACATGTGTGTGTGTGTGTGTGTGTGTGTGTGTATGTATGTATGTGTATGTCCGGGATTGCCATCTACACCGTCACAGCTATAGCTACAAAATTTTGCACACTCACACGTCTGGACCCCGAGAGCGTCATAGGCTAAGTTGTAAGGCGAAATTTGAACTCCGCACGTTCCAATTTACCAATCAATTTTGCCCCTATCTACATGATGGGGAAAGAGTGAAACGAAAAGTGTTGGAGGCAAATTGACAGCTGCCAGATGTGAACAAGGGGGACTTAAAGAATTGGAGCGATGGTGCCAAAGAGTATATACCGTACAGTTGCTAAGGTGGGGCAAAGAGACAGACCTGTAAAGAGACAGACCTGTAAAGAGACAGACCTGTAAAGAGACAGACCTGTAAAGAGACAGACCTCGAAAGAGACAGACCTCGAAAGAGACAGACCTCGAAAGAGACAGACTTCGAAAAAGACAGACTTCGAAAGAGACAGACCTCGAAAGAGACAGACTTGGAAAGAGACAGACTTGAAAAGAGACAGACTTGGAAAGAGACAGATGGGGAAAGAGACAGACCTGGAAAGAGACAGATGGGCAAAGAGTTAGACCTAGAAAAAGACAGCCCAGGAAAGAGACAGCCCTAGAAAGAGACAGCCCTAGAAAGAGACAGCCCTAGAAAGAGACAGCTGGGCAAAGAGACAAACTCCCAAAGAGACAGATGTGCAAAGAGAAAGACCTGGAAAGAGACAGCCAGGCAAAGAGACAGCCAGGCAAAGAGACAGACGGGCAAAGAAAAAGCCGAGCAAAGAGACAGAACTGGAAAGAGACAGGCCTGGAAAGAGACAGACGGGCAAAGAGACAGACCGGGGAAAGAGACAGACTGGAGAAAGAGACAGACGAGGAAAGAGACAGATGAAGACAGACAAGGAAAGAGACAGATGAGGAAAGAGACAGACAAGGAGAGAGACAGATGGGGAAAGAGACAGACGCGGAAATAAACAGATGGGGAAAGAGACAGACTTGCAAAGAGAGATGGAAACAGACATGGAAAGAGACAGACCAGAAAAGAGACAGATGGGGAAAGAGACAGACATGGAAAGAGACAGACGTGGAAAGAGACAACCTGTTAATATCTTTTACCCGTGTGGAATGTGCAAGGCATGCGGTAATTGTGTTAAAACAACATTTTTTAAAAATCATGATTGAACACGCACTTTCAGTATTTGGAAAATACTGAATTGTGCATCAACTGGGGTAATTTACCAAGCTGAATGCCCCTGTGCCAAAATATACATCGGCCTAACCACACGGGAATTTAAAGTGAAAGCCTTAGAACATTTAAAAGACATCAGAAATGCGCGTACAATAGAAGATCTTTCCACATTAAAAACCATACCAAGGCATTTCAAGAGGTATCACAACTGTTACCCAAATGGTTTAAAATGTCGGGTCATTGACCAAATATGTCTTGGACCGGGGGGTGGTGATCTTGGTCAGGCATTGGCTACATTGGAATGCAGATGGATCTTTGGATTGGGGTCTCTAGTCCCACAGGGACTGAATGCAAATAGTGGCTTTAGGTCCTTTCTATGATGGGTCTTAAACTGTCCTTTTTTCTAAGATATTGTCATTTTTGTTGTTTTTTTTAGGGGTGGGTATGTATTAGCTGGGTTGTTTTTAACATCTTTTTTGTTGTTCTAATTCTAGATGTTCAATTAATGAATCGGCATGTAGTGACGGAGTTATATACAATAATGGGTCTTCATTTATCTTCTACAATCAATAAGGGCTGAATTGGGATACCATCTGTGATAATTCTTTGAAGAAGGAGGATTTAATTATGTTATCTATGTTATCTATATGTCATCAATTGAAGAATTTGAGAGGATGGATATAATGTGATCCACATATGTATGAGTATTCAAATATTGGTTGAGTAATGCTTATTATACAGAATATGTTGAATATGGCGTACATTAGGGGCGATTGGTATCATGTGTACATGGTGGTTATAGCATTTATTCATCCTCCCATTTCTATCCTTAATAAGTGGGTGGTTGTATGTATTTAAAGTATTTTTTTTTATAAATATAAATGTGTATCTTACGAAAGGGGTATAAATTATATATATGGTGTTGAACAAATGTCCCCCTTTCTATATAAAGGAATATGTATCTAAAGCACTTTTTCATTAATATAAATGTGATTCTTTTAAAGGGGTATAAATTATATATATTAAATAAAGGTCCCCTTTTCTCTATACAAAGGAATAGTAAAAAGGTATACACGGTATTATGCTGAAAAACCCTCACTTGTGAATATAATATAGAATAACAATCCCCGTTTGATATAGCGGCATCCAGCCCTCTGGCAGAGCGCATGCGTGATTCTCAGCTCCTCGAGCTTCCGGGTGCGAGCACCATGTGACCTGAAGCGTTTCACGCCTGCGGTCCAGCGTGCGCACTCACAGAAGCTCTATTACGTGGAGGAAGGCTGTGACAATCACATGCGCCATCTATGCCGAGTAGAGTTGAGCGCGGTTCGTGGTTTGAGGTTCTCCAGTTCGCGGATCGAGTGATTTTGGGGGCTGTTCTAGATCGAACTAGAACTCGAGGTTTTGGCTAAAGCTCGATAGTTCTAGATACGTTCGAGAACGGTTCTAGCAGCAAAAAGCAGGGCTTTTTACAGCTACAGTGTGCAGGAGCCATCGCTGGCAGCCTGCCAGAAGCTGGTAACCAAGATAAACATCGGGTATCCAAGCAAAGCAATTTGGTTAGTAACCCGATGTTTATCCTAGTTACGTGCAGGAAGCCCACACTTCCCCGCTCAGCTCACTCCGCCCCCTCCTGCACGCGGCATGTACACACACACACACACACACACACTCACACTCACCTGTCCCCAGCCAAGCAGTCCACGACACTGACGTCCTCAGCGCCACCCACTTCGCACTCCGCTGCCAGCACACATGGCTCCGCCCACCTGCACTCTGCACACATGGTCCCGCTCGCACCTGCGGTGATGAAGTCCCGACCTCAGCGCTGTCACTGTTCTCCATGGCCGCCGCTTGTCACATCACCTTCTCTCGCTTCCGACCCGAGACTGACTAGCGGTGATGTCACGGGCTGCTCGCGATACTTGGCTGTGAAGGCGTCAGTCATTTAACTCAGTGACAGGTGCTGTCAGCAGTGCAGGAGATCAGCGCAGGTAATGTACCTTGCTGACAGCAGCACTTGTCATCCCCTGCAGTGACCTGGGCTGACCCATTGATGTTAGCTCAGGTCACTGCACTGCTCTCCCAGCCAATGGGGAACATCCTGCTCTTCATTGACTGGGACAGTGTGGATCGTCATGGCAACCCCTTGGATTACACCAGACCTGGATTTGTTTTTCTTTCTAATAAATTGGTTAAAGAGGGAATGTATTGGGGAGTGTTTTTTCAAATAAAAATGTGTTTGTCTATTTTTTTTTATTACTGACTGGGTTGGTGATGTCGGGTATCTGATAGAGGCCTGACCTCACCAACCCCAGGGCTTGATGCCAGGTGACATTACACATCTGGTATTAACCCCATATATTACCCCATTTGCCACCGCACCAGGGCACGGGATGAGCTGGGGCGAAGAACCAGGATTGGCACATCTAATGGATGCGCCGCCACTTCTGGGGCGGCTGCGGCCTGCTATTTTTAGGCTGGGGAGAGTCCAATAACCATGGACCTCCCTAGTCTGAGAATATCAGACCCCACCTGTCTGCTTTACCTTGGCTGGTGATCCAATTTTGGGGGGACCCCTACGTGTTTTTTTTTTTTTAATTATTTATTTAATTTAAAATAACAGCGTGGGGTGCCCTCAGTTTTGGATTACCAGCCAAGGTGAGGCTGCCAGCTGTGGTCTGCAGGCTGCAGCCGTCTGCTTTAGCCTAGCTAGCTACAAAAATAGGGGGAACCCTACGTCATTTTTTTTCCCATTTTTTTGGCTAAATACAAAGCTAAGAACCCCTTAGTGCCACATGAAAGGCACCAAAGGGTGCAAAATTACAAAATGCAGGAGAGTGGGACATTATGTGTCTTTCTGCCATTATAATGACAGAAAAGACTGATATGAAGTGCACAAGCACAGGAAAATCACCAGAGCACTCTACGCTGTGAAAAGCAGTAGAAAATGGCACTGGAGTGAACATGTGACTGCCTCATGTAGGATGAAGCTATGGATCCTGGGTAAATTTATGTATTTTCCCTCCTTCAGTTTTTTTGCAGTACACAAAAAAACGGAAGGCACACGGATGACAAACAGATGACATACGGACCGTCTACGGAATGGAAACGGATGCCACACGGATGCACCCGTGAAAAAAAACGTACTGTTTTTTGCAGACCGCAAAAATGGATCGGTCGTGTTAATGTAGCCTTATTCTGATCTGCCGTTTATAAACAACAGGCAGAAATAAGTGAATAACGCCCCCCAGCGTCAGAAAATCTCCGGGGTTTCAGGGCTAGCTGAGACCCTGGAGATCATGATTCAGGACGGTTTTTCTGGTCTCCGCTCACGTGATCACAGGTATACAGCGTATACCGATTATCATGTTATAGTAAATGACAGCGTCGGTAAAAAATTATTTATCTCCTATCTGGCATGAACAAACATGATAAATCTCCTCCCCGGTCCCCCAGTGTCGCCAAAGTGCCCCCCCTGATGCCCTCCCAGAAATCCAAGATGGCCGCGCGCACAGCAGCGCGCCGGCCGCATTCACCCTACTCCTCTGATTTCTGTCGCATGTGCCATGACACATGCGACAGAAAACTCCTCCCCAGGCCCTGCCAGGTCACCCCCTATAACCCCACCGGTGTTCCCCGGTGTCCCACGGTACCTGTGCAGTGTTGATCCCCCCACGGCCCTCTCCTTCACAATAGACGCTGCCGCATGCACAGAGCGGCTGTCAGCTCAGCTTCCTGTGTTCAGACACAGTGAGTGGTGGTTATGCATCTGTAAGCTAAATGGGCGGCATGGTGGCTCAGTGGTTAGCACTGCAGTCTTGCAGTGCTGAGGTCCTGGGTTCAATTCTCACCAAGGACACCATCTGCAAGGAGTTTGTATGTTCTCCCCGTGTTTGCGTGGGTTTCCTCCGAGTACTCCGGTTTCCTCCCACACTCCAAAGACATACAGCGCTATGGAATTAATAACGCTATATAAATGAATAAATTATTATTATTACTGCAATGCCCTGCTCATGAGGTAAGGAACATAATTGATCAGGAGAGCTATATACTACATTTCCGAATGGAGGGATTTGCTTTTATAGTTTCCCTGCTGAACGACTACCAAACATGAGAGTCCGTTATACGCCACAAGAAAACACATCTAAATAGCGAGCTCTGTTATTAAGTATTCATTCAGCTGGATAACTGGACTTAAAGGGGTATTCCATCTCCAAGATCCTATCCCCAATATATAGTAGGTGGAATAGCAATAATATCAGCAAATAACAATATTTGGAAATGTAGAATAGTTCTCCTGATTAGGCATGCCCTTACCTCATGAGCAGGGCATTGCAGCTTTGGTAGCAACCATTACGACATGGACTCTGCTGCTGTGGACCCGGGGAGAGTGAGTGCAGATTCATTGCACCCACACTCCTCACATGAAGGGTCTGCACTCCTAGAAAATGGGGGATACGTTCCCTGAGTGTCTCCCCCCATATTCTAGACGGTCCAGAGTCGTCGTGGGACCCCTTTATTTTTTTTCTTACAATAAATTGGTGAAAGAGGAAATGTTTTGGGGACTGTTTTTTCAAATAAATTTCTTTTGTCGATTTTTTTTCTTGTTAGTACTGACAGTTTATGATGTTGGGTATCTAATAGACGCCATGACATCACAAACTGCTGGGCTTGATCTCAGGTGACTTTACAGCTAGTATCAACCCGATTTATTACCCCGTTTGACACTGCACCAGGGCACGGGATGAGCTGGGGTGAAGCGCCAGGATTGGCGCATCTAGTGGATGCGCCACGTCTGGGGTGCCTGCGGCCTGCTATTTTTAGGCTGTGAAGGCCCAATAACTATGGACCTTCCCACCCTGAGAATACCAGACCACAGCTGTCCGCTTTACCTTGGCTGGTGATCCAATTTGGGGGGGACCCTACTTTTTTTGTGTAATTATTATTTATAAAATAATTATAAAAAAAGAGCCTGGGGGGACCTCCACATTGGATCCCCAACCATGGTAAAGCTGCCAGCTGTAGTTTTCAGGCTACAGCCATCTGCTTTACCCTAGCTGGCTATCAAAAATGGGGGGACCCAACGTCATTTTTTTTTTTAACTATTTTTTAAATAGAAAAAATTAATGGCCTTCCCTGTATTTTGATTGCCAACCAAGGTAACGGCAGGCAGATGGGGGTGGCAACCCATAGCTGTCTGCTTTATCTGCGCTGAGAATCAAAACCCTAGGCTACGTCATTTTTTTTAAAGATTTATTTTTACAGCACTGTGATGTCCAGCAATCAAAATACAGGGAAGCCCATTTTGTTTTTAGTTATTTAAATAAATAATTAAAAAAAATATATATGGGCTCCCGCTGCATTTTTTGTATTGCTAGCTAAGGGTAATCCAAGCAGCTACTGGCTGCTAACCCCCACTGCTTGGTGTTACCTTCACTGGCAATGGAAAATCCAGGGAAGCATTTTTTATTTTTTTTGCCAAAAAACTACAGAAAAAGGACGTGAGCTTCGCCATATTTTTGTATGCTAGCCAGGTATAGCAGGCAGGTGTTGGAAGAGTTGGATACAGCGCCAGAAGATGGTGCTTCTATGAAAGTGCCATTTTCTGAGGCAGCAGCAGACTGCAATTCTCAGCAGTGGGGCCCAGAAAGCTCAGGCCAACCTGTGGTGCGGATTCCAATCCCCAGCTGCCTAGTTGTACCTGGTTGGACACAAAAATGGGGCGAAGCCTACGTCATTTGTTTTCTAATTATTTCATGAAATTCATGAAATAAAAAAAGGGTTTCCCTTTATTTTTGGTTCCCAGCCAGGTACAAATAGGCAACTGGGGGTTGGGGGCAGCCGTACCTGCCTGCTGTACCTGGCTAGCATACAAAAATATGGCGAAGCCCACATAATTTTTTCAGGGGGCAAAAAACTTCTGCATACAGTCCTGGATGGAGTATGCTGAGCCTTGTAGTTCTGCAGCTGCTGTCTGTCTGTATGGAGAAGAGCAGACAGCAGCTGCAGAACTACAAGGCTCAGCATACTCCATCCAGGACTGTATGCAGAAGTTTTTTGCCCACCAAACAAATGACGTGGGCTTCGCCATATTTTTGTATGCTAGCCAGGTACAGCAGGCAGCCACGGGCTGCCTCCAACCCCCAGTTGCCTATTTGTACCCGGCTGGGAACCAAAAATATAGGGAAGACCGTTTTTTTTAATTATTTCACTTATTTTATGAAATAATTAAAAAACAAATGACGTGGGCTTCGCCCCATTTTTGTGTCCAGCCGGGTACAACTAGGCAGCTGGGGATTGGAATCCTCAGCACAGGTTAGCCCGAGGTTTCTGGGCGCCTCTGCTGCGAATTGCAGTCCGCAGCCGCCCCAGAAAATGGCGCTTTCATAGAAGCGCCATCATCTGGCGCTGTATCCAACTCTTCCAACAGCCCTGAAACCGGGTGGCTTGTTGGGTAATAATGAGTTAATACTAGCTTTGTTTTACTAGCTAGTATTAAGCCAGAGATTCTTAATGTCAGGCACGTTTGACCCGGCCATAAGAATCTCCAATAAAGGGTTAAAATAAAGACACCACACAGAGAAAAAATACTTTAATAGAAATAAATACACAGACACATTAGAGACTCCATCTTTATTACCCCCTGTCAGCCCTCCACGATCCATGGTCTTCTGTCTTTCTCGTTCAACAAATGCAGCTCTGCTCCATCACTGCTGCATGGGGGAAGACGCTGATTCCCGTGCAGCCTTCACTCTGTGAGAGATCAGTGCTGCTGGCTGTTAGCGGTAACAGCGGTAACGCTGACAGACACGTTACCATAGCAACAGTGCTCCGATCATGTAATTCCCGGAGCCGCGGTTAGCGGTGACGTTACCGCTAACTGCGTTGCTATGGCAACGGTGATCTCCGTTAATGACCGGCAGTGTCAGCCGGTCCCTAACGGAACAGGGAGTCGACCGTGTGCTAGAGCATGTCGCCGGTACACGGCGATACACAAATGTGCACCGTATACCGGAGAGTGCAATGACAGGACTTAGGACAGGACATGACGTCAAAGCCATGTGACCAGTCTGTAGCCAATGAGATAATAGCCACGTGACTGGTCACATGGCTATTTTGACGTCACGATAGGTCCTGCATCACTGCTGGCAGTGCTGGTCACCGGGAGGATTCAGCGATCATCGGATGGAATAGCGGCAGGAGACAGAGTGCAGGAGGGATCGCGGGGACCGGTAAGTGTTATGGCAATGTTTATTAACTGTATGTGTACATTTATAATGCGTTTTTATGTGTTTGTGATTGCCTCCCATTATTTCCTATTGGTTAGAGTTCGGTTCGTCGAACGTTCGCCGAACTGAACTCGAACGAGACCTCCGTTCGACGAACCGAACTCGAGCCGAACCACGGCCGGTTCGCTCATCTCTAATGCCGAGGTCATGTGATGTTGGCGTTTTGGAGGCTTGCTCAATCCGCTGCCGTAATTGATTGAACACATAGTATATAAACCTGGACATCTCCCCACCCTGACATGCCCCATTTGAAGAAGCGAGGCGAAACGACGTTAGGGGTGGAGGGACAAGTGGCCAGGCGATTCACTTTACTACAGTATAGATTTGGTGGGGTGGTTCTGGAATGAGATTGTGATCTATGCTTGTTTATTGATCTCTCATGTTGCAGTATATTTAACCCCTGCAATACTCTATTTAAATCTACTATGTGGAAACGGACTCCACATGCTATATAATGACTCCTCATGTGAATATGTGATTAATTAAGCATAGTGATCAAAGGTTATGTGTCAATCATAAATAAGATCATATTCTAGGATTTATTGCTATACAATTATTTACCCTATAGATTGTTTATAAATTATATTAATTCCTTGTGATTAATTGTGATTGTAAAGTAATTTTCTCGGTTTGTTGTCCTGGGATCACATGTCCCGCTTGGGTGTTTTCCTGTGTTAAACTATTTGCTATAAAATTATGAAATAAAGTTTTCTGATTTTCTAAAAAATTGAGTGCATTGTCACTTTGTGTCCAACCAAGTATAAGAGGTTGGTTTTGGTAGTATTCATACAGTTTGAAGTGTGTACTATATATTAGGACAATCTAATATATAAAGCTGAATGTGTGTGTGTGTGTGTGTATGTATGTATATGTGTATGTCTGGGATTGGCATCTACACCGTCGCAGCTACAGCCACAAAATTTTGCACACTCACACTTCTGGACCCCGAGAGCGTCATAGGCTATGTTTTGAGGGGAAATTTTAACCCCGCGCTTTACAGTTATTCGCCAAAAAACCTGCCTCCATGAAAGCGAATGGAGCTGGGAGCCACAGCGCAGCCAGAACTTCAGAAGAATGTGCAGCAACACCCTTATATGGAATGTTGGCGTGTCACAGTGCAGCCAGGGAAACAGACAGGGAAAGAGGCAGACACAGACAGGGTAAGAAACAGACATAGACAGGGTAAGAGACAAACACAAAGAGACAGACACAGACAAAGAGACAGACTGACAGGGAAAGAGACAGACAGGGAAAGAGAGACAGGTTAAGAGACAGACCTAGACAGGTAAAGAGACACAGACAAAGAGACAGAGACAGACACAGGGAAACAGACAGACAGGGAAAGAGACAGACAGGGTAAGAGACAGACAAAAACAGGTAAAGAGACAGACAAAGAGACAGACACAGGGAAAGAGACAGAGGGAAAGAGAGAAAGACAGACAGGGAAAGAGAGGGAAAGAGTCAGACAGGGAAAGAGACAGAGATAGACAGACAGGGAAAGAGATAGAGACAGATGGAGAAAGAGACAGAGACAGACAGGGAAAGAGACAGACAGACAGACAAAGAGATAGAGAGAGAGACAGAGAGATATATACAGAGGGGGAGACAGACAGAGAATGGGAGAGAAACAGAGAGACAGTTACTATCCCGGGCGTTAATACATACTATTTATACATTCTATCCCGGGAATGTTAATACATTCTATTTTGTTAACAACAGTTATTAACCCGGGCGAAGCCGGGTAGTACAGCTAGTTGATATATAATAGTGGAAAGAGACAGACCTGGAAAGAGACAGACCTGGAAAGAGACAGACCGGGGAAAGAGACAGACCGGGGAAAGAGACAGACAGGGAAAGAGACAGACAGGGAAAGAGACAGACCGTGAGACAGGCAAAGACAGAAAGGGAAAGACTGGGAAAGAGACAGACCGGGGAAAGAGAAAGTCCGGGGAAAGAAACAGACCGGGGAAAGAGACAGACCGGGGAAAGAGACAGACCGGGGAAAGAGACAGACAGAGAAAGAGACAGACGAGGAAAGAGACAGACTTGGAAAGAGAGATGGAAACAGACTGGGGAAAGAGACAGACCAGGGGAAAAAACAGACCAGGAAAGAGACAGACCGGAAAAGAGACAGATGGAGAAATAGACAGCTGGGGAAAGAGACAGATGGGGAAAGAGACAGACAGATGGGGAAAGAGACAGACGTGGAAAGAGACAGACGTGGAAAGAGACAGACGTGGAAAGAGACAGACGTGGAAAGGGAGACCTGGAAAGAGACAGACAGAGACAGACAAAGACAGACAGGGAAAGATGGGGAAAGAGACAGATGGGGAAAGAGACAGACGGGGAAAGAGAGAGACCTAGAAAGAGACAGACCTAGAAACAGACAGACCTAGAAAGAGACAGATGTGCAAAGAGACAGATGGTCAAAGAGACAGACGGGGAAAGAGACAGACGGGGAAATAGACAGACGGGGAAATAGACAGACGGGGAAATAGACAGACGGGGAAATAGACAGACGGGCAAAGAGACAGATGGGGAAATAGACAGACGGGCAAAGAGACAGACGGGCAAAGAGACAGACGGGCAAAGAGACAGACGGGCAAAGAGACAGACGGGCAAAGAGACAGACGGGCAAAGAGACAGACGGGGAAAGAGACAGACGGGGAAAGAAACAGACGGAGAAAGAGACAGACAGACACACACATATAGATAGACACAGAGACAGACAGACACACATATAGGGACAGACACAGACATAGAGACAGACAGACACAGAGATGGAGACAGATAGACTGATACAAATATAGAGAGAAACAGACAGAGACATAGACACAGACAGACAAGGAAAGAGACAGACAGACAGAGACACACAGACAGACAGTGATGTGACGCCCCTGGACTAGTCCAGGGTGTCACAGGGAACTGCACTATTCTCTATCCTTGGTGCAGGGCCCACCCTCCTTGGTTTCGGGGTCCGCAACAGTGATTCTGTACTAACAGCACAAATCCTAGTCACCCAAACACTACACTTGTCAGGCACACCAGGGGCGTGGTTCCAGCTGGGAAAGGAACCGCCCACCTATGAGTCAGACAGGCTGGTGGGAGGAGTCAGTTAGACAGTTGGTAGTAACTGAAAAAGAGAGAGGACCTGGGGATTAAGAGCTCCCTGAGGAGAGCCTGGCTGGGTCGCAGACAGTGGCCTGTACTTGACGGCTCAGAGATTAGCGGCGTCAGCACAGCGGAGGGATAGGACTTCCCACACAGAGCAGTCACAGAAAATCCCACGTGCCAGCTGCTAAGAGCAGGTCCCAATTAAAAAGAGGGACGGGACCCGAAGGTTTCAAGCCAACGGGGCCAGGGACACACACAGTATACAGTGTATGGAGGAAGGCTCCAGTCCACCACAGAATCACTGAAAGGGACCACCGCACGTGCAGTCACCGAGTGCAGCAGTACCAAGAGACTTTGTTTACCTCAGAGTCTGTGTCCACTGAATGCGTCATCACACCTGAGTGAGTACCCTGGCTCCCCAGCGCCCTGCCGGCCCTATATCAATATAGGCTGTTCCTACCTATTCCCTACCCTGAGTCCCGGGGCCCCTACCTGCGGAGGGAATCACCACCAGGCTGCCCCAACACCATCAGCCCCGGCACTCCCATACAGCAGCGGCGGTATTCCTTATTACCGCACACCGCAGGTGGCGTCACAAATATTCTCCCCCGTAAAAAACCTTTTTGTTTTTCATCAAAGTGTCTGCCGAGCAGTCCGACTGCTGCTAGGGCGTCACACATTGATTTTTGGCGTCACGAACAGGATTGGACTGGACCCACTAACCTGGGTGATGTGCGCCTTCTCCAAAACTGTTGAGCCCAAAGTGAATAAAAAAAAAAAAAAATTCAGTTGCCGCCATCTTGCTGCTGAAAACCAAGGGGGCATAGAAAGATGTCGGCGCCGGGTGAAGCGAGCGCAGCGGCAGTTCCCCCTCAAGATCAAGGTGACATGGACGCACGAGCGACCGCGCAGATAATGCCAATGACTTTACCGTATGTGCCAGGCGCTACCTGGCTACCACAATATGATGGTTCCCCTGACACTCTGCAAGGATTCAAAAGAAAAATCCGCACACTCCTGGATATGTTTGGGATGAATGACCGGCAGCAAGCGTCTGTACTACTCGGCCAGTTATCAGGCGCCGCAGAGCTGGAGGCGGAGACCTGGACAGATCAGGACCGGGCCTCAGTAACTGCCATTTTTGAACGTCTGCGACTTTCCTTTGAAAACCGCACTGAGGCAGAACTCCGGATAAAGTTTTACAACTGCAAGCAGCGCCCACAAGAAAGCATTAGAGACTATGCTCTGAGGCTGCAATCAGCGCTACGGACTCTCAAACTAACCATTCCCATCAGTGAAGCTGAAGGAAACAAGGTGCTTGTTGAACAGTTTCTGCAAGGCCTGGGGTCAGTGGAGGACCGCAAGCAGCTACGGCTGTGGACTCTGGAATATCCTGCAATGGACTTTGCTGTTTTAAAAGACCGAGCCATCAAGGCTTTGCAAACCCCAGAGCCAACTGATTCTCCTGCTACGTCCTGGCAAGCCGGCACTTCTCCTCTACATGTGCCACCTCCTGTTAGAGCACTGCCAGAGCCAAGGACCCCAGCAGCGCCTGCAGGCGATACCAGTGATTTGTCTTTACAGGTGCAGCAGCTGAGCAGTGATGTTGCAAGGATCCTAGAGGCAATGCAGCTCAAGCCCAAGACCAAGCCGGCGGAGAAGATCCAGCTTGCTAACTGCCCAGATGACGTCCCTTGGATGAGAGGGAGGACCTCGACATACAGAGGAAGGAACCGTGACCGGTATGAAAACCTTGTTTGTTATAGGTGCAACAAGACTGGTCACTACGCCCGTTATTGTCCTTTAAACGGGCCACCCCTGGGGCCAAGGGCCACTCCCCAGGACTAAATCAACAAGGCCCAGCAGACTGGCGGGAGCGGTATTTTGGAGGAAGGACCATCGTTTCCATCACCTTGGATGGGATTCCGACTTCAGCACTTCTTGATACCGGCTCCCAGGTAACAACTATACCCCAAGTACTGTATACCAAATTCTGGTCAACTGAGGAACTCGCCCCACCGGACAATGACCTCACCATTTATGCTGTAAATGGTTTACCAGTAACACAACTCGGGTTCAAGGAGGTAACCATCAAGGTGGGCAGGGTGGAGTTAGCACGCCAAGGACTCATAGTAGTGCAGAATGACCCTAGTGACCGGAACCCTAAGATGATTTTGGGGACTAATGTTATTGAGAATTGTATGGGGGAAGTATTGTTTCTTCTCCAACAGCTCTCTGAAACTGCAGGAACGGGACGCCAGAGGGTCCTGCAAAGAGAGATTCGAGACCTCCAGCAGAGGCAACAGGTAAATTTGTCTGGTGGGGAAATTGGCGGTGTACGGGTAATGGATGCAGCTCCTGTGGTAGTGCCCCCACGGAGTGAGATGATGATATGGTGCAGGGCAGCTGTAGGCTCCCGTGGACAGAATTACCAGGCAGTGGTAGAGGCCCTGCCTTCAGAGCACTGGTCTACAGTACTGACAGCCAGAGGGGTAGTCGATGTCCGTAAGGGGAGAGTGCCCGTGCGAGTGTTGAATTGCGGGGAGGAAGAGGTTAGACTGCCCAGGTATGCTACCATAGCCAAATTGTACACTGTGAGTGAGAATTTCATCCAGACAGTAAAGTCCTCAGCCACACCAGATCAGTCAGCCACAGACAGTTCCCAGATTCAGCAAGAACAGTGGTGTCAAGAGTTACATGTAGGTACTGACTCCACTCCACTACATCAAAAACAAGGGGTCTACAGGGTGGTTCAGGAGTATGAGCAAGTGTTTAGTAAACACCCATTAGACTTTGGGAGGGTGAAAGGGGTTCAGCATCATATACCCACAGGCATTCATCCACCTATAAAGGAAAGGTATAGGCCCATACCACCTGCTCACTACCAGTGTGCCAAAGACATGCTGAGAAGTATGAAGGAGGCTGGGGTCATCCGTGATAGTTGCAGCCCCTGGGCAGCCCCGCTAGTCCTAGTGAAGAAGAAAGACGGCACTATGAGGATGTGCGTGGACTATAGGAGAATTAACAACATCACACATAAGGATGCCTATCCACTGCCCAGAATTGAAGAGTCCTTGACTGCATTAAGATCTGCAAATTACTTCTCTACCCTTGACCTCACTAGTGGTTATTGGCAAGTGTCCGTTGCTGAGGAGGATCGCGAGAAGACCGCCTTTGCCACCCCGATGGGATTATGTGAATTTAACAGCATGCCATTCGGGCTGTGCAATGCACCTGGTACGTTTCAACGACTCATGGAGAGCTGTTTAGGCCATTGCAACTTCGAGACTGTCCTGCTGTACCTGGACGACGTAATTGTATATTCCAAGACCTATGAGGAGCATCTGGGACATCTGGCAGAAGTATTTGAAGCCCTTTCCAGGTACGGGATGAAACTAAAACCTTCCAAATGTCACCTGCTGAAGCCCAAAGTCCAATACCTGGGGCATGTGGTAAGTGCCGAAGGTGTGGCTCCGGACCCTGAGAAAATCACAGCTATCCAGAACTGGCCCAGGCCTCAGAACATCAAAGAGGTGCGCCAATTCCTGGGATTGATGGGGTACTACCGGAGGTTCGTGAAAGGCTATACCAAGATGGCATCCCCCTTACAAGATCTCCTAGTCGGACAAAGAAAGCACGGCAAGACTTCTGGCTCTCCATTCACATGGGGTGAGGAGCAGGAGAAGTCCTTCAAGTGGATGAAGTCAGCTTTGACAGGAGATGAGATTCTGGCATATCCTGACTATAACCTCCCATTTGTGCTGTACACTGATGCCAGCAACGTGGGGCTGGGAGCTGTTCTATCCCAGGTACAGGATGGCAAGGAAAAGGTGATTGCATACGCCAGCAGGAAACTCCGTCCAACAGAAAGAAATCCTGAGAACTATAGTTCTTTCAAGCTGGAGTTCTTAGCACTTGTTTGGGCAGTGACAGAGAAGTTTAAGCATTACCTGGCTTCTGCGAAATTCACCGTATATACAGACAATAACCCGTTGACACACCTGGACACGGCGAAGCTTGGAGCTTTGGAGCAGCGGTGGGTAGCACGACTGGCAAATTACGATTTCACTATAAAGTACAGGGCTGGTCGCAAGAACGCTAACGCTGATGCGTTGTCCAGGATGCCCCAGTTGTGTGATGATGGGAGGCATGAAGATGACCTGGAGGAGATTGAGATACCTGCTTTCCATCGCCCTACTGATAGAGTGAAACCCCGATATTATAGTGATCAGCAAGAGGCGACCTTCAACCCATTGCCCCACCATGGTTGGCAAGAAGCCCAAGATAATGACCCTGCAATCAGATTGATAAAGGCATTGATATCCGAGGCTGATTCACACCTTGAACCAGATGCTCCAGAAGAAGCTAAGAAATTGTGGAAAGAAAGAAGTCGTCTGTGTTTCCATGGAGGCAAGTTGTGCAGAAGTCTCATTAATCCAAAAACGCATGAGAGAATATGCCAGATAGTAATACCCACAGCATATGCACCAGTGGTGTTGGAGGCCTATCATGATAGAGCTGGGCACTTTGGTTGGAAGAAGTTGGAAATGTTGCTGAGAAGTCGCTTTTATTGGACTGGGATCAGAGATACCATAGAAGCTTGGTGCAGGAACTGTGGTCCATGTACATTAAGGAGAAAAGATAGCACCAGTCAGCGAGCGCCATTGCAACCAATAGTAACTACCCAGCCTCTAGAACTCGTTGCCTTAGACCACGTCAAGCTCACACCAAGCAGGAATGGGTACACCTATGCACTCACCATAGTAGATCACTATTCAAGATTCCTGGTGGTGGTACCTGTCAAAGATCTAACTGCCAGCACTGCGGCGAAGGCTTTCCAGGCACATTTCTGCAGACCCCACGGTTACCCAGATCACGTCCTAACAGATCAAGGTCCCGCTTTTGAAGCAGAAATCTTCCAGGAATTTTGTAAATTGTATGGGTGTAAGAAGATACGCACTGCCCCCTACCACGCACAAACAAATGGGATGTGTGAGAAGATGAACTATGTAGTCATCAACCTGCTGAAAACTCTACCCCTTGAGGAGCGGAACGAGTGGCCTGAAAAATTGCCAGATCTTGTGGACATGTACAATAGTATTCCTGTGAGTTCCACTAAATGCACACCCGCTTATCTCATGAGGGCTAGACCTGGGAGACTGCCAGTGGATCTGGAGATGGAAGTTGAGATGCCTGAAGTTTATTCCCCAAATGCAGATTGGGATACCAAGCGTAGAGCTCAATACAGGCAAATTCAAGAGTATGTCGAGGAGAATCTGGACCAAAGTAGGGAAAAGCAAGAAAGAAGCTTTAACAAGCAAGCCCAAGCCCCTCCATTTTCACCAGGAGAAGTGGTCTTAAAAAGAAAAAGAAAGATGCATAAACTGGACGACCAGTGGGAAAGAGAGCCATATGTGGTCCAGCCTTCCAATTTCAACAACCAGAAGACCTGTCTTGTCAGCAAGGACCAAGGAAGAACCACAGCTGTAATTTCCCGTGACCACTTGAAAAAGTGCCCTGAACCCCTGAACATCCAGAAGGAAGAACAGCCCCAACCTCAAGTGACTGAGAAAAAGAAGAGAGTGATCCACACCATCCTAGGTGACTTCCCGGAAGATTGGCCTATGTACAATGGAGCAGTGATTGTGCCTGTACTCACATTCCCGCAACCCGCGGAAGAACCAGAACCAAGGAGGCCTGAAATCATTGCACCTAGAGAAGTACCCATACCAGCACCACGAACACGTAGATTACCACCTACAACACCTAGCACCAGTAGTGGGGAACAGGTAGTAGCAAACACCACAGTACAAGGGTTAGAGGGAAGCCAGGAGCTGAGAAGGTCCACCCGTGTGAACTTTGGTCAGCCCCCACATAGGTTCAGAGATGAGGAATGGTAGCGGAACCCGGCTACTCTACCCTAATGTAAATAGTCTAAATATAGAGTAAATTTAAAAATGTTTAGTATTTTCCATGCTTTTAATTCTACTATTTTCCATGCTAAAGATAGTCATGTAAGACATGTTGATATAGAGTGTTGATAAGAAGAATGTTGATTTATTTTAATTACCTGGATTCATGACCTGATTGACGACCAATGATAAGTTTTATTGAAAATGGACCTTTGGCTACAGGACTGGTGGTAGCCAGCACGAACTGGTGCTATTGTAAATGGTTATTTCCCATTCATAGCCACGGACTGCATCCCCACCTACAGGAGAAGACACAGGTGGAGGAGAGACCTGGGAGACATATGGCCCAGGTCTGGCCACCAACAGGAGCGGTAGCTTGCCTCCTTTTGGAACTTTGGGGGTGGGATGAAGGATTGGGAAAGCGAAACGTTGGGTTCAAGTGCCTCCCCTGCGTGGGATGGATAGATATGTTTTTCTTATTAAAATGTTCACTTTTTGCAGATAAAAATAAACACTCTGGGTGCACTGTAGCTCGGGGACGAGCTACGTTTAACCAAGGGGGAATGTGACGCCCCTGGACTAGTCCAGGGTGTCACAGGGAACTGCACTATTCTCTATCCTTGGTGCAGGGCCCACCCTCCTTGGTTTCGGGGTCCGCAACAGTGATTCTGTACTAACAGCACAAATCCTAGTCACCCAAACACTACACTTGTCAGGCACACCAGGGGCGTGGTTCCAGCTGGGAAAGGAACCGCCCACCTATGAGTCAGACAGGCTGGTGGGAGGAGTCAGTTAGACAGTTGGTAGTAACTGAAAAAGAGAGAGGACCTGGGGATTAAGAGCTCCCTGAGGAGAGCCTGGCTGGGTCGCAGACAGTGGCCTGTACTTGACGGCTCAGAGATTAGCGGCGTCAGCACAGCGGAGGGATAGGACTTCCCACACAGAGCAGTCACAGAAAATCCCACGTGCCAGCTGCTAAGAGCAGGTCCCAATTAAAAAGAGGGACGGGACCCGAAGGTTTCAAGCCAACGGGGCCAGGGACACACACAGTATACAGTGTATGGAGGAAGGCTCCAGTCCACCACAGAATCACTGAAAGGGACCACCGCACGTGCAGTCACCGAGTGCAGCAGTACCAAGAGACTTTGTTTACCTCAGAGTCTGTGTCCACTGAATGCGTCATCACACCTGAGTGAGTACCCTGGCTCCCCAGCGCCCTGCCGGCCCTATATCAATATAGGCTGTTCCTACCTATTCCCTACCCTGAGTCCCGGGGCCCCTACCTGCGGAGGGAATCACCACCAGGCTGCCCCAACACCATCAGCCCCGGCACTCCCATACAGCAGCGGCGGTATTCCTTATTACCGCACACCGCAGGTGGCGTCACAAATATTCTCCCCCGTAAAAAACCTTTTTGTTTTTCATCAAAGTGTCTGCCGAGCAGTCCGACTGCTGCTAGGGCGTCACAGTGACACATATACAAAAACTGTGAGAGAGACAGTTATTATCCCCGGAAACGCCCGGGTACTACAGCTAGTATATATCTAAAAATACATTTTTTTCCTTTATTTATTTATTCAGGTTATTGTCTGAGCGAACGTTTGAGCATTTTTTTCTAGTCATTTTCTCTTTTTTTCTCTTCCACCTGAAAAGCAAAAGAGAGACATGGGTAAATCAGCCATCAAATTCTCTTTTTCGGTAGCATATTGGCCTGAGTTCTAGACCAGTTTTCCGAACTTGTAATTGCTTTAATATATTTTTTTTTCTAAATCTGTTAATTCTGTTTTTAATGTTTTTAACCCTGCTCCCTTCCTGTAATTTCAAAATTAAGCGTTACGATGTCTTAATGTCAGCTTTTTGGATTAGTTTTACTTGTATGTCATCACTAGAGATGAGCGAACCGGTCCCGGTTCGGCTCGAGGTCGGCTCGCCGAACGGGGGTCCCGTTCGAGTTCGGTTCGTCGAACGTTCGACGAACCGAACTCGAACGTATAGGCTATAATGGGAGGCAATCACAAACACATAAAAATGCATTATAAATGTACACAAACAGTTAATAAACATTGCCATAACACTTACCGGTCCTCGCAATCCCTTCTGCACTCTGTCTCCTGCCGCTATTCCATCCGATGATCGCTGAATCCTCCCGGTGACCTGCACTGCCAGCAGAGATGCAGGACCTATCGTGACGTCAAAATAGCCATGTGACCAGTCACGTGGCTATTATCTCATTGGCTACAGACTGGTCACATGACTATGACACGTCATGTAGGACCTGCGAGTGCATCTCTCCGGTACACGGTGCACATATGTGTATCGCCGTGTACCGGCAACATGCTCTAGCACACGGTCGACTCCCCGTTCCGTTAGGGACCGGCTGACACAGCCGGTCATTAACGGAGATCACCGTTGCCATAGCAACGCAGTTAGCGGTGACGTCACCGCTAACCGCGGCTCCGAGAGCACCGTTGCTATGGTAACGCGTCTGTCAGCGTTACCGCTAGCAGCCAGCACTGATCACTCACGGAGTGAAGGCTGCACGCTGCTTCCCGATTGTAGTGATGATTGTAGTGAGGATGAGGTTCCCCAGCCCCAAGTGATGAGCTGGTGAATCTCATCCTTCCTCACTACAATTGTCACTACTACTACACTAGAAAGAAAGAAGACAGAAGAGCAGGATCGTGGAGGGCTGACAGGGGGTAATAAAGATGGAGTCTCTAATGTGTCTGTGTATTTATTTCTATTAAAGTATTTTTTCTCTGTGTGGTGTTTTTTTAACCCTTTATTGGAGATTCTTAATGGCCGGGTCAAACGTGCCTGACATTAAGAATCTCTGGCTTAATACTGGCTAGTAAAACAAAGCCAGTATTAACTCACGATTACCCAACAAGCCATCCGGCTCCAGGGCTGTTGGAAGAGTTGGATACAGCGCCAGATGATGGCGCTTCTATGAGAGCGCCATTTTCTGGGACGGCTGCGGACTGAAATCCGCAGCAGAGGCGCCCACAAACCTCGGGCTAACCTGTGCTGCGGATTCCAATCCCCAGCTGCCTAGTTGTACCCGGCTGGACACAAAAATGGGGCGAAGCCCACGTCATTTGTTTTTTAATTATTTCATGAAATAAGTGAAATAATTAAAAAAAAACGGGCTTCCCTATATTTTTGGTTCCCAGCCGGGTACAAATAGGCAACTGGGGGTTGGAGGCAGCCCGTGGCTGCCAGCTGTACCTGGCTAGCATACAAAAATATGGCGAAGCCACCGTCATTTTTTTGGTGGGCAAAAAACTTATGCATACAGTCCTGGATGGAGTATGCTGAGCCTTGTAGTTCTGCAGCTGCTGTCTGCTCTTCTCCATACAGACAGACAGCAGCTGCAGAACTACAAGGCTCAGCATACTCCATCCAGGACTGTATGCAGAAGTTTTTTGCCCCCTGAAAAAATTATGTGGGCTTCGCCATATTTTTGTATGCTAGCCAGGTACAGCAGGCAGGTACGGCTGCCCCCAACCCCCAGTTGCCTATTTGTACCCGGCTGGGAACCAAAAATAAAGGGAAGCCCTTTTTTATTATTTCATGAATTTCATGAAATAATTAGAAAACAAATGACGTAGGCTTCGCCCCATTTTTGTGTCCAGCCAGGTACAACTAGGCAGCTGGGGATTGGAATCCGCACCACAGGTTGGCCTGAGCTTTCTGGGCCCCACTGCTGCGAATTGCAGTCTGCAGCCGCCTCAGAAAATGGCATTTTCATAGAAGCGCCATCTTCTGGCGCTGTATCCAACTCTTGCAGCACATGCCTGCTATACCTGGCTAGCATACAAAAATATGGCGAAACTCACGTCCTTTTTTTGTAGTTTTTTGGCAAAAAAAATAAAAAATGCTTCCCTGGATTTTCCATTGCCAGTGAAGGTAACACCAAGCAGTGGGGGTTAGCAGCCAGTAGCTGCTTGGATTACCCTTAGCTAGCAATACAAAAAATGCAGCGGGAGCCCATATTTATTTTTTTTAATTATTTATATAAATAACTAAAAATAAAATGGGCTTCCCTGTATTTTGATTGCTGGACATCACAGTGCTGTAAAAATAAATCTTTAAAAAAAATGACGTAGCGCTCCGCGGTATTTTTGATTCTCAGCGCAGATAAAGCAGACAGCTATGGGTTGCCACCCCCATCTGCCTGCCGTTACCTTGGTTGGCAATCAAAATACAGGGAAGCCCATTAATTTTTTCTATTTAAAAAATAGTTAAAAAAAAAATGACGTTGGGTCCCCCCATTTTTGATAGCCAGCTAGGGTAAAGCAGACGGCTGTAGCCTGAAAACCACAGCTGGCAGCTTTACCGTGGTTGGGGATCCAATGTGGAGGTCCCCTCAGGCTCTTTTTTATAATTATTTTATAAATATTAATAATTACACAAAAAAAGTAGGGTCCCCTCCAAATTGGATCACCAGCCAAGGTAAAGCGGACAGCTGTGGTCTGGTATTCTCAGGGTGGGAAGGTCCATAGTTATTGGGTCTTCACAGCCTAAAAATAGCAGGCCACAGGCACCCCAGACGTGGCGCATCCACTAGATGCGCCAATCCTGGCGCTTCACCCCAGCTCATCCCGTGCCCTGGTGCAGTGGCAAACGGGGTAATAAATCGGGTTGATACTAGCTGTAAAGTCACCTGAGATCAAGCCCAGCAGTTTGTGATGTCATGGCGTCTATTAGATACCCAACATCATAAACTGTCAGTACTAACAAAAACAAAAAAAAAATCGACAAAAGAAATTTATTTGAAAAAACAGTCCCCAAAACATTTCCTCTTTCACCAATTTATTGTAAGAAAAAAAATAAAGGGGTCCCACGACGACTCTGGACCGTCTAGAATATGGGGGGGAGACACTCAGGGAACGTATCCCCCATTTTCTAGGAGTGCGGACCCTTCATGTGAGGAGTGTGGGTGCAATGAATCTGCACTCACTCTCCCCGGGTCCACAGCAGCAGAGTCCATGTCGTAATGGTTGCTACCAAAGCTGCAATGCCCTGCTCATGAGGTAAGGGCATGCCTAATCAGCAGAACTACTGTAGAGGAAGCTCTGCTCACTGGTATATAGGTGCTCAGAGGTAATAATAGATAAAATTAGTGAGTAACCTCGGCACTCTAAATCTCCCAGACTAAGTCAGTAAGTCACAATGGATAGTAATGCAAAATCACTCTTTATTGGTCCGTATTAAGAACATTTTTTTTTTCATAACCATATATGTTTTTGTCCAAAACAAGTTACAAATGACGTTTCGGCCTGAGCCTTCGTCAGATTGGACTTATCTGCATGTAATCATGAAAAATTACAATAATCAGTATCACATAAGAGTGAGAGAACAATAACATAAACTCGAACAATGTAGAGGTACAATTGGGATGCAGCAAAAAAATTGCAACACAGCAAGAAATGAAACACATGATACAAATGTCATAATACAGTACAAGGACAATATAGTAATGACAAATATGGGGTCAGAGTAGACTTAGACAGCTCTGGTACGAAAGAGATGTCAATCATAAAGTAACATGTGCAGTAGGTGTAGAGCTACAGTATGCATGGCAGAGCTAATGGGTAGACCGACCATAGAAAAAGAACGGAGAAAAAGTGGAGAAAAAGTGGAGAAAAAGTGGAGAAAAAGTGGAGAAAAAAGTGGAGAAAAAAGTGGAGAAAAAAGTGGAGAAAAAAGTGGAGAAAAAGTGGAGAAAAAGTGGAGAAAAAGTGGAGAAAAAGTGGAGAAAAAGTGGAGAAAAAGTGGAGAAAAAAATGGAGAAAAAGTGGAGAAAAAGTGGAGAAAAAGTGGAGAAAAAGTGGAGAAAAAGTGGAGAATAAATGGAGAAAAAGTGGAGAAAAAGTGGAGAAAAAGTGGAGAAAAAAATGGAGAAAAAGTGGAGAAAAAAAATGGACAAAAAGTGGAGAAAAAGTGGAGAAAAAGTGGAGAATAAGTGGAGCACCCTTTGGTGCCTTTCATGTGGCACTAAGGGGTGCTTAGCTTTGTATTTAGCCAAAAAAAAAAAAAAAAATGACGTAGGGTTCCCCCTAGTTTTGTAGCCAGCTAGGCTAAAGCAGACGGCTGCAGCCTGCAGACCACAGCTGGCAACCTCACCTTGGCTGGTAATCCAAAACTGAGGGCACCCCACGCTGTTATTTTAAATTAAATAAATAATTTAAAAAAAAAAAACACGTAGGGGTCCCCCAAAATTGGATCACCAGCCAAGGTAAAGCAGACAGCTGGGGCCTGATATTCTCAGACTAGGGAGGTCCATGGTTATTGGACTCTCCCAAGCCTAAAAATAGCAGGCCGCAGCCGCCCCAGAAGTGGCGCATCCATTAGATGCGCCAATCCTGGTGCTTCGCCCCAGCTCATCCCGCGCCCTGGTGCGGTGGCAAACGGGGTAATATATGGGGTTAATACCAGATGTGTAATGTCACCTGGCATCAAGCCCTGGGGTTGGTGAGGTCAGGCGTCTATCAGATACCCGACATCACCAACCCAGTCAGTAATAAAAAAAAATAGACGACAAACACATTTTTATTTGAAAAAACACTCCCCAAAACATTCCCTCTTTAACCAATTTATTAGAATGAAAAACAAATCCAGGTCTGCTGTAATCCAAGGGGTTCCCATGACGATCCACACTGTCCCAGTCAATGAAGAGCAGGATGTTCCCCATTGGCTGGGAGAGCAGTGCAGTGACCTGAGCTAACATCAATGGGTCAGCCCAGGTCACTGCAGGGGATGACAAGTGCTGCTGTCAGCGATGTACATTACCTGCGCTGATCTCCAGCACACTGACAGCCCCTGTCACTGAGTTCAATGACCGGCGCCTTCACAGCCAAATATCGCGAGAGGCCCGTGACGTCACCGCTAGTCAGTCTCGGGTCGGAAGCGAGAGGTGATGTGACAAGCGGCGGCCATGGAGGACAGTGACAGCGCTGAGGTCTGGATGGCGGGACTTCATCACCGCAGGTAAGCCGAGCGGAGGGGGGGGGGGTGTGTGCGTGTGTGTGTGAGAGTGTGTGTGTGTGTGTGTGTGTATGTATGTATGTGTACATGCCGCGGGCAGGAGGGGGCGGAGCGAGCTGAGCGGGGAAGTGTGGGCTTCCCGCACGTAACTAAGATAAACATCGGGTTACTAACCAAAGCGCTTTGCTTGGATACCCGATGTTTATCTTGGTTACCAGCTTCTGGCAGGCTGCCAGCGATGGCTCCTGCACACTGTAGCTGTAAAAAGCCCTGCTTTTTGCTGCTAGAACCGTTCTCGAACGTATCTAGAACTATCGAGCTTTTGCAAAAAGCTCGAGTTCTAGTTCGATCTCGAACAGCCCCCAAAATCACTCGAGCTTAGAACTGGAGAACCTCGAACCGCGCTCAACTCTAGTCATCACCGTTTTATAAACTGATAAGGATCCCACCACCTTTTGAAAGAGAGGGAGGTCCTATGACTCCTAATAGTGTATCATCCTTGTCATTGCTATATGTCCTGAGGAAGGAGGCGACTAGAGATGAGTGAACCGGTCGCGGTTCGGCTCGAGCTTGGTTCTTCGAACGGAGGTCTAGTTAGAGTTCGGTTCGGCGAACCGGTTCGGCGAACCACTTGAACCCATAGGAAACAATGGGAGGCAATCACAAACACATAAAAACACCTAGAAAACACCCTCAAAAGGTGTCCAAAAGGTGACAAACAACTCACAACACAACACAAACACATGGGAAAGTGAAAAGGACAAATACTCATGCAAAAACAGAAGAGCTGGACAAGGAAAAAGAGGAGGAGACACAAATATAGGGATGGCATGCCCTTCTAAAATGATGTAAAACACCGCAAGGTGACTCAAAGCGGAGTCTCCTTTTTTCCAAAAATTGGGCCACACAGACACCCCTTCAGTGGCAGCACTTGTGCCCCAGCTGTACACTTCACAGGTAGATTTGCATCAAGCACATTCAAAAAATACGCCATCCTTAACCGTCCCCAGGATGACACCGGGGTAGGTAGCAAAGTCTTTGCTGAACCCAGATCTGTTCATCTTGGATCATTTTTAGAAACACTGCAAGCAAGGGTTACTCCAAGCGGAGTCTCCCTTTGTTCCAAAAATTGGGCCACACAGGCACCCCTTCAGTGGCAGCACTTGTGCCCCACTTGTACACTTCACAGGTAGATTTGCATCAAGCACATTCAAAATCCACAAGCATTTACTCTCCCCAGGATGACACAGGGGTAGTAAATTCCTTGTGGATCCATGACTTGTTCATTTTGATGAACGTTAGTCTGTCCACATTGTCACTGGACAGACGCGTGCGCTTATCTGTCAGAACACACCCAACAGCACTGAAGACACGTTCAGAGACAACGCTGGCAGCTGGACACGACAAGATCTCCAAGGCGTAAGTGGAGAGCTCTGGACATTTTTCAAGATTTGAAGCCCAAAATGAGCAAGGCTCCATTTGCAAAGTCATGGCATCGATGTTCATTTGGAGATACTCCTGTATCATCCTCTCCAGCCGTTGACTATGTGTCAGACTTGTTGTCTTTGGTGGCCTTGCAAAGGATGGTCTAAAAAAATTATGAAAAGGATTCAATAAAATTGCTGTTACCAGCGGTGCTGCTGGTATGGGTAGACTGTTGAAAATGACGAGACCGTCCCATGTTTGTCAAGTTACAACTGGGAGATTCACTCCCTGCACCTGCACGGCTGTTTGGTGGAAAAGCCGAGCTAAGATCGAGTAACAGCTTTTGCTGATACTCCTGCATACGTGCATCCCTTTCTATGGCTGGAATTATGTCACAAAATTTGGACTTGTACCGGGGATCTAATAGTGTGGCAAGCCAGTAGTCATCATCACTTCTAATTTTGACAATACGAGGGTCATGTTGGAGGTAGTGCAGCAAGAAGGCGCTCATGTGCCTTGCGCCGCCATGCAAACCAAGTCCATGCTGTGTTTGTGGCATAGAGGTGCTAACCGTTCTTTCTTCCTCTGACATCTCCCCCCAACCTCTTTCAACTGAAATTTGACCAAGGTCTCCCTCATTCGCTGAGTCTTCCATGTCCATGTACAGTTCGTCCTCCATTTTTTCATGTTCTCCTGCACTTTTCTCATCATTTCGCCTGCTACCATGCGCCCTTGTTGATCCCTGTCCCCCATGGTCCCATGCCTGCCGCCTTGGTGATGATGAACGTCTGGACCTTGGTGATGTTGTTGTCCCTTGCGCATATGAATCCTCCTGTACTTCCTCCCCTTCTTGTTGTCCCAACCCCTGACTCCGAATAGTGTTTAGCGTGTGCTCCAGCATGTAAATGACTGGAATTGTCATGCTGATAATGGCATTGTCAGCGCTAAATATATTTGTCGCCATGTCGAAACTGTGCAGAAGGGTGCATAGGTCCTTGATCTGAGACCACTCCATCAGGGTGATCTGCCCCACCTCTGCATCTCGTTGTCCCAGGCTATACGTCATGACGTATTGCACCAGGGCTCGGCGTTGCTGCCACAGTCGCTGTAACATGTGAAAAGTCGAATTCCAGCATGTCGGCACATCGCATTTCAGGCAATGAACCGGCAGGCCGAAAGACTTCTGGAGCAATGCAAGTCGCTCAGCTGCGGCGGTTGAACGGCGGAAGTGAGCAGACAGTTTTCGTGCCCTGTTCAGAAGGCCATCTAGGCCGGGATAGTGTGTTAAAAATTGCTGGACAACAAGGTTCAACACGTGAGCCATACAAGGCACGTGTGTCACCTTGCCCAGGCGAAGGGCCGCACCCAGGTTTGCAGCATTGTCGCACACGGCCTTACCAGGCTGCAGGTTGAGTGGAGACAACCATTTACCAAACTCAGTCTCCAGAGCTGCCCACAACTCAGCCGCTGTGTGACTCTTATTTCCAAGACATTTCAAGATAAAGACCACCTGATGCCGTTGCGCTCTGCTGCCAGCATAGTAATGAGGGGTGCGTAATTCCTTCTGCGCAGTTACGCTGGTGGCCTGACCAGGCAGGCTTGGGGCAGAGGTGGAGGACTCAGACGAGGTTGAGGAGGCAGAAGCAGTGGAGGAACTTGGACAGACAGGGGATTGACACACAAGTCGTGGGGACGGCAAGACTTGTGCAGCAGACCCTTCACCATCTATCACCATAGTTACCCAGTGCCCAGTCCGCGACATGTAACGTTCCTGTCCATGCTTACTGGTCCAAGTATCGGTGGTAAAATGCACCCGTTCACACACAGAGTTTCTCAATGAAGCGGTGATGTTGTGTGCGACATGCTGGTGTAGCGCAGGCACACCTTTCTTAGAGAAGTAGTGGCAACTGGGCATCTGGCAGGGCCGGACTGGGACTAAAATTCAGCCCTGGCATTTGGGGGTGCACAGGCCCACGTTTCGCGTGTTGAATGTGTAATATCTTTGTGCACTTGTAGATTGTGTAACACGACCATATAACATGTAGTCACGGCTGTGTCCAGTATTACAGCTCAGGCCTATTTATTGCTCTTAGTAGCAGGACCTGGTGAAGCCGCTATTTTCCCTACAGAGCTGGGTCTCACAGATAATGAATCGGATGCTGCTCTCCATATAATTCTGCAGTCCAGTGGCGTAACTAGAGTTTGAAGGGCCCCGGTGCAAAGTTTGGACCTGGGCCCCCCCTCTACGTACACCGACACTCGGGGTATGGGATAGTGTCGCTGACACTTGGCTCTTTCCTTCAGCACCCAGGTTTCCCATGATCTGAAATCTTTTTCTATCAGCAGCTTTCCTATGTTCTGCTTTACATCTTGTCCTCATCATGTACCTTCCCCATGCTCTGCTATACATCTTTCCCTCAGCACCCAGCTTTCCCATGCTCTGCTATACATCTTTCCCTCAGCACCCAGCTTTCCCATGCTCTGCTATACATCTTTCCCTCAGCACCCAGCTTTCCCATGCTCTACTATACATCTTTCCCTCAGCACCCAGCTTTCCCATGCTCTGCTATACATTTTTCCCTCAGCACCCAGCTTTCCCATGCTCTACTATACATCTTTCCCTCAGAACCCAGCTTTCCCATGCTCTGCTATACATCATTCCCTCAGCACCCAGCTTTCCAATGCTCTGCTATACATCTTTACCTCAGCACCCAGCTTCCCCATGCTCTGCTATACATCATTCCCTCAGCACCCAGCTTCCCCATGCTCTGCTATACATCATTCCCTCAGCACCCAGCTTTCCCATGCTCTGCTATACATCTTTCCCTCAGCACCCAGCTTTCCCATGATATAAGAGCATGAGAAAGCTGGATGCTGAGGTGCTGAGGGAAAGAGCTTCTTTTCCTCAGCACAAAACCTTCCCATGCCATGCTTTATCTTTGTCCCCTTCATATATAGTTCTCCAAACACTATATTGACCCCCCCCCACATACCCTTCCATATAGTATAAAGGGTCCCACATAAACCTTCATATATTAGAATGCACCTCCCATAGTCCTCCATGTATTATAATACACTTCACATAGTCCTCCATATAATACACATCCCACAGTCCTCGATTTAAGATAATACACATCCCATAGTCCTCCATACAGTATAATGCACACTCCATAATCCTCCATATAGTATAATGCACACTCCATCATCCTCCATATAGTGTAATGCACACTCCATAATCCTCCATATAGTATAATGCACACCCCATAATCCTCCATATAGTATAATGCACACCCCATAATCCTCCATATAGTATAATGCACACCCCATAATCCTCCATATAGTATAATGCACACCCCATAATCCTCCATATAGTATAATGCACACACCATAATCCTCCATATAGTATAATGCACACCCCATAATCCTCCATATAGTATAATGCACACACCATAATCCTCCATATAGTATAATGCACTCACCATAGTCCTCCATATAGTATAATGCACACACCATAATCCTCCATATAGTATAATGCACACACCATAATCCTCCATATACTGTAGCAAAATGCACACTCCATATTCCTCCATATAGTATAATGCACACTCCATAATCCTCCATATAGTATAATGCACACCCCTATAATCCTCCATATAGTATAATGCACACCCCATAATCCTCCATATAGTATAATGCACCCCCATAGACTTCTGGCCACCGTTTACTCATTGATTAAATAAAATAAAATCATGTCCTCACCAGAGGCGTAGCTTGGGTTTCAGCTCAGAGCTTGTGAAGACACCCGTATTTTTGGCCCGAGTGTGATCTGACAAAACATCGGATCGCACTCGGACCAATGTTATCAATGAGGCCGTGGTTATGTTCAATTTTGTTCTTGGATCGAGTGGTCTGGGAAAACAAATTGCAGCGTGCATGCGCAAAGTAATACAGTTACGTGTAGCGGCAGGGCCGTAGTTGGGGTTCATGCTGCCCCTACCAGTAAGTCAGTCTAAAGCCTCATGCCGATGTGGCTAGAAGTATGCAAATCGCACGCTTGTGGTCACATGACGGCCGCTCTCACCGCCGGCACTGGAAAAACCTGACCGCTCGCTGTGCGCATGCAATGAGGATTTACATGTCTGCAGTCACAGGCCGTTAAACTGCCAATCAGCTTCATATAATCAAATGGTCAATGATCATTTAAAGGGAATCTGACAGCAGGTATTTTCCCTCTAATCTGAGAGCAGCATAACATAGGGGCAGAGATCCTGATTCCAGCAATGTGTCATTACTGGGCTGCTTAGTGTAGTTTTGATAAAATCACTGATTAATCAGCAGCAGATTATCATTACAGGACTACTTGGACTGATGCCAGGTAGTCCAGCATATTCATGAGCTTTTATCTGCAGCAGAGAAAACATTGATTTTATCAAAATGACAGCAAACAGTTCAGTAAGTGACACATCGCTGGAATCAGGGTCTCTGTCTCTACATTATCCTGCTCTCACATGGGGGAGCAAATCCTGGTGACAGATTCCCTTTAAAGGAGGCGATTGTCCAGTATAAATGGTCCCTTAGATCCAGGTACCTTATTGGTGACTTCTTCTCAGATTGTAATGGTCTCATCCCATTCTTCTTCATCTGGTCCAGACGCCATGATGACCTTGGACATCCACAGCTCGTCTCAGCACACTTCCATCTTCTCTGGTTTTCCACAACTTATCATAACATAATGCCCTAAAAAATGAGTGTCATTATTGCACCTAAATAAAAAATATCCATACATACTGTGCACTAAATAACCCGTATACTGTGCACTAAATAACCCGTATACTGTGCACCTGAAAAAAATAATTCCCCCACTATGCTCCCTGACAAAAAAGTGACCCCGCATTGTCCCCCTTATGATACATGGCCTCCACACTGCCCCACTCATATACTATGACCACTGCACCATTCCTCCACCATGAATTATGCCCCCCACACTGTCTTTCCTTATGAATAATATTCGTAAAACCATCCCATCTCATTAACCCCTTCACCCCCGGGTGATTTTCCATTTTTGTTTTTTGCGCCCTTCTTTGAAGAGCCGTAACTTTTTTATTTTTCCATCAGTCTTGCCACATAAGGGCTTATTTTTTGCGGGACGTGTTGTTCTTTTAAATGAAGCCATAAATTTTATCATATAGTGTGCTGGAAAATGGCAAACAAATTCCAATTGCGGAATAATTTTAAAAGAAAGTGTGATTGCAAGATTGTTTTTAGGATATTTTATTCACCGTGTTCACTATATGGTAAAACTGTTGTGTGGGTGTCGCTGTGATGCCTCAGTTCGGTGCGAGTTTGTTGACACTAAACATGTATAGGTTTACTGTTATCTAAAAGGTTAAAAAAATCAGACGTTTGTCCAAAAAAAGTTGCACATTTTTTGCGCCATTTTCCAAAAACCGTAGCGCTCTCATTTTTCGGGATCTACGGCTCAGTGATGACTTAATTTTTGCGTCTTGAGCTGATGTTTTTAATGATACAATTGTTGGGCAGATGCTATATTTTTATCATCAATGAAATAGGCTGGCAGCTCGCACCGATAAAACATTGCTTTTATTCATGCTTCATTTATGCATACAAAAGGCAGGCAAAAGGGGGGAGGGAGCACGCTGGGCAACGGCACCGTTTCACACCACTAGGGGTGCTTCCACGGGTCCATCACACACACACACACTACACCCCCATATGTCACACATCCTGCTCCCCATAACACACTACACCCGCATATCTCACACACCCTGCTCCTCATACAGCCTGCACCCCCATATCACACACACTACACCCCCATGTCACACATCCTGCTCCCCATACAGCCTGCACCCCCCATAACACACACTACACCCGCATATCTCACTCACCCTGCTCCCCATACAGCCTGCACCCCCATATCACACACACTACACCCCCATATCCCACACACCCTGCTCCACATACCTCACCCTGCATGTAACCAATTTACCCCTCTCAAAAACTCTGCACCCCTTCACATGCTTCTGTCACAGTCTGTAGGCCTCATATGCCCCTCACCCTGCACCCCGTCCCCATCATGTTCCCTCTTTTCTCATTACCAGTCATGTGTCCCAATCTCTTTCAGGAATCAATATCATTATCTTCTGTTTCTTTCTGCCCGGCATCCTGTGTCTCCTCCCGCACAGTCACATGGGCACATGACATCATCGCAGGTCCTGGAAGGATTGCTTCCGTCTGCTAGAGCACTTCTACTCTGCCGCACGTCAGAAACGCCTGGTGGCCTCTTCAGGTCAGGGGGCCCCTCTGTCCCCTGATGACACCGGGCCCCCCCTAACTCACAGGCCGGCTCCCCTGACTCACAGGCCGCCCCCCCTGACTCACAGGCCACCCCCCCGACTCACAGGCCGCCCCCCCTGACTCACAGGCCGGCCCCTGGCGGTCGCGTAGTAAAATATACCCCCTCACACACACACTGCCCCTCTGGATAAAGTACTCCCTATTATGTGCCCTAATCTTGGCGGCGGGGGCCGCTCACCGGACCCCGCCGCTATAGTGGCGGCCGGCGGGTGGCGGCAGCCACAAAATAATTTTAAACAGCAGGCAGTGCGGGAGAGGCGGGGGGCGGCCCCCCACCCCTCCACCGGCCAGCCCACCGGGAGAAGTCCCGCCCCTCCAGCCTGTCAGTCCGGGCCTGGCATCTGGTACTGGAGCACAGCGACAGACATAAGGTCTCTAAAATCCTGTGTGTCCACCAGGCGGAAAGGCAGCATTTCGGTAGCCAAGAGCTTACAGAGGGTTAAAGTGAACCTCTTAGCTTTGTCATGGGTCGCAGGAAATGGCCTTTTATTTGTCCACATCTGAGGGATAGAGATCTGGCTGCTGTGTGTAGACGGTGGTGAGTAGGGTGTCCCTGGAAAAATGCAGGTTTGTGAGGAAAGTGCAGGCGTAGACATGATGTTGCCTTCATCCAACGTTGGTGCTATTGATGTCTGAGAGAGCTGTACACACGTACTTGTTTCCCCTTTCAAACCAACTGACGACCTACCAAGCAAACTGCCTGTTGCGGTTACAGTGGTGGAAGTTGTGCGTGGAAAACCAGGTGTGACAGTTGTCCCCACAGTCCTAGAAGATGAAGAGCGCACCGATGCACTGGAAGGGGCAGGCGGTGGATGGTCCGCTCCGCTAGGCCGCATTGCAGCACGGTGAGCTTCCCACTGGGACATATGATATTTATTCATCTGACGATTCATGGAAGCAGTTGTCAAACTGCTGAGGTTGTTTCCTCTACTAACAGATTCCCGACAAATTTTACAGATCACATGATTTGGGCGATCCTTTGCAAGGTCAAAAAAGGACCAGGCTAGGCAAGGCTTAGAGGACATGCAACCTGCTGAGCCACCACGACTGGTGCTCAGAGGCAGAGTGGTGGCTGAGGATGCAGTTGTAGACGTGCTACCAGTGCTCTGACTCTGTCCAGGAAGGCTCAAGGTAACTTCGTCGTCAGTTGCATCATCCTCCACCGCTTCTGTTGACCTCCTCGAGTGCCTGACTGTGGGTTGACAGTTAGTGGGATCTAGAACTTCCTCATCAAGCATTGTGTTTGTACTCCCCTCACCCTCAGACCGAGCCTCTTGCTGCCCTGACCAAAAATTTAAGTTGTCATCCCAATCTGGTATCTGCATCTCATCGTCATCAGTATGTTCCTCATTATCTATAAAAACAGGTGTTACAATTTGTGAGTAAGGGTCAACATTATACTCAGAAACTTGGTCATCACGGCCTGAATCTGAGTCACAAAGGTTCTGGGCATCACTGCAGACCATTTCCTGGTCTGTACTCACCGTAGCTTGGGAGCAGACCTCTGATTCCCAGACCATAGTGTGACTGAACAGATCTGCAGTCTCAGCCATCTCTGTTCCACCATACTGTGTAGGGCGGATGGAGACTTGAGAGCAGGGAGAAAGCAAGTGTGATTGGGATGACAACTCAGAGGACTGGTTTTTTTTGGATGCGGTAGTTAAGGTGGAGGAGAGGGCACTTGTTGGACTACTTGAGATCCATTCAAGCATGTTCTTTTTTGGGCATCATCTACCTTTGTTCCAGCTGTTCGTGTCCGTAAAAAAGGGAGCACATCGGATTGTCCACGGAAAGTAGTAGACATCTTACTTTTGCTGGAAGATGGCCTATCTTCAGCAGATGTTAATTGAGCTTTGGCACCTTCCCCCGGACACAAACTTTTTTTCCTTTTTCAACATGCCTGTTCCCCTTTCCACCAGCATCTGTCATTTTGCCACTCATTTTGATTGCGACAATATTCTCCACTTAAAATATGGTAGTAAAAATTGAGAGGTGGTGTAGATTGCAGAGGTGGTCTAGCTTTATTGACAGCAAAAGAAACAATACAGACTATCCCTGACAATGCAACTATGGCCCTTAAATTGGCAGCACAGTTTGCTATTATAATGGCTTAGTAAAAATGAGCTTGAGGGTGCAATGCAGAGGTGCTGGAAATTGCTTGGCACCAGTGGGACACTAATGAAGTCCAACAGCCACTTTTTGGATGCCACTAAGTTTCCTCAATGTTTTCTATTATAATGGCTTAGTAAAAAATGAGCTTGAGGGTGCAATGCAGAGGTGCTGGAAATTGATTGGCACCAGTGGGACACTAATGAAGTCCAACAGACACTTTTAGGATGCCACTAAGTTTCCTCAGTGTTTGCTATTATAATGGCTTAGTAAAAATGAGCTTGGGGTGCAATGCAGAGGTGCTGGAAATTGCTTGGCACCAGTGGGACACTAATGAAGTCCAACAGCCACTTTTAGGATGCCACTAAGTTTCCTCAGTGTTTGCTATTATAATGGCTTAGTAAACATGAGCTTAAGGGTGCAATGCAGAGGTGCTGGAAATTGCTTGGCACCAGTGGGACACTAATGAAGTCCAACAGCCACTTTTAGGATGCCACTAAATTTTCCAAGTGTTTGCTATTATAATGGCTTAGTAAAAATTAGCTTGAGGGTGCAATGCAGAGGTGCTGGAAATTGCTTGGCACCAGTGGTACACTAATGAAGTCCAACAGCCACTTTTTGGATGCCACTAAGTTTCCTCAGTGTTTTCTATTATAATGGCTTAGTAAAAATGAGCTTGAGGGTGCAATCCAGAGGTGCTGGAAATTCCTTGGCACCAGTGGGACACTAATGAAGTCCAACAGCCACTTTTTGGATGCCACTAAGTTTCCTCAGTGTTTGCTATTATAATGGCTTAGTAAAAATGAGCTTGAGGGTGCAATGCAGAGGTGCTGGAAATTGCTTGGCAACAGTGGGACACTAATGAAGTCCAACAGCCACTTTTTGGATGCCACTAAGTTTCCTCAGTGTTTGCTATTATAATGGCTTAGTAAGAATGAGCTCTAGGGTGCAATGCAGAGGTGCTGGAAATTGCTTGACACCGGTGGGACACTAATGAAGTCCAACAGCCACTTTTTGGATGCCACTAAGTTTCTTCAGTGTTTACTATTATAATGGCTTAGTAAAAATGAGCTTGAGGGTTCAATGCAGAGGTGCTGGAAATTGCTTGGCACCAGTGGGACACTAATGAAGTCCAAGAGCCACATTTAGGATGCCACTAAGTTTCCTCAATGTTTGCTATTATAATGGCTTAGTAAAAATGAGCTTGAGGGTGCAATGCAGAGGTTCTGGAAATTGCTTGGCACCAGTGGGACACTAATGAAGTCCAACAGCCACTTTTAGGATGCCACTAAGTTTCCTCAGTGTTTGCTATTATAATGGCTTAGTAAAAAATGAGCTTGAGGGTGCAATGCAGAGGTGCTGGAAATTGCTTGACACCAGTGGGACACTAATGATATCCAACAGCCACTTTTTGGATGCCACTAAGTTTCCTCAGTGTTTGCTATTATAATGGCTTTGTAAAAATGAGCTTGATGGTGCAATGCAGAGCTGCTGGAAATTGCTTGGCACCAGTGGAACACTAATGAAGTCCAACAGCCACTTTTTGGATGCCACCAAGTTTTATCAGTGTTTGCTATTATAATGGCTTAGTAAAAATGAGCTTGAGGGTGCAATGCAGAGGTGCTGGAAATTGCTTGGCACCAGTGGGACACTAATGAAGTCCAAAAGCCACTTTTAGGATGCCACTAAGTTTCCTCAGTGTTTGCTATTATAATGGCTTAAAAAAAATGAGCTTGAAGGTGCAAAGCAAAGGTGCTGGAAATTGCTTGGCACCAGTGGGACACTAATGAAGTCCAACAGCCACTTTTTGGATGCCACTAAGTTTCCTCAGTGTTTGCTATTATAATGGCTTAGTAAAAATGAGCTTGAGGGTGCAATGCAGAGGTGCTGGAAATTGCTTGGCACCAGTCGGACACTAATGAAGTCCAACAGCCACTTTTAGGATGCCACTAAGTTTCCTCAGTGTTTGCTATTATAATGGCTTAAAAAAATATAGCTTGAAGGTGCAAAGCAGAGGTGCTGGAAATTGCTTGGCACCAGTGGGACACCAAAGAAGTCCAACAGCCACTTTTAGGATGCCACTAAGATTCCTCAGTGTTTGCTATTATAATGGCTTAGTAAACATGAGCTTGAGGGTGCAATGGAGAGGTGCTGGAAATTCCTTGGCACCAGTGGGACACTAATGAAGTCCAACAGCCACTTTTTGGATGCCACTAAGTTTCCTCAGTGTTTGCTATTATAATGGCTTAGCAAAAATGAGCTTGAGGGTGCAATGCAGAGGTGCTGGAAATTGCTTGGCACCAGTGGGACACTAATGAAGTCCAACAGCCACTTTTTGGATGCCACTAAGTTTCCTCAGTGTTTGCTATTATAATGGCTTTGTAAAAATGAGCTTGAGGGTGCAATGCAGAGGTGCTGGAAATTGCTTGGCACCAGTGGGACACTAATGAAGTCCAACAGCCACTTTTTGGATGCCAATAAGTTTCCTCAGTGTTTGCTATTACAATGGCTTAGTAATAATGAGCTTGAGGGTGCAATGCAGAGGTGCTGGAAATTGCTTGGCACCAGTGGGACACTAATGAAGTCCAACAGCCACTTTTAGGATGCCACTAAGTTTCCTCAGTGTTTGCTATTATAATGGCTTAAAAAAAATTAGCTTGAAGGTGCAAAGCAGAGGTGCTGGGAATTGCTTGTCACCAGTGGGACACTAATGAAGTCCAACAGCCACTTTTAGGATGCCACTAAGTTTCCTCAGTGTTTGCTATTATAATGGCTTAGTAAACATGAGCTTAAGGGTGCAATGCAGAGGTGCTGGAAATTGCTTGGCACCAGTGGGACACTAATGAAGTCCAACAGCCACTTTTAGGATGCCACTAAATTTTCCAAGTGTTTGCTATTATAATGGCTTAGTAAAAATGAGCGTGAGGGTGCAATGCAGAGGTGCTGGAATTTGCTTGGCACCAGTGGGACACTAAAGAAGTCCAACAGCCACTTTTAGGATGCCACTAAGTTTCCTCAGTGTTTGCTATTATAATGGCTTAGTAAAAATGAGCTTGAGGGTGCTATGGAGAGGTGCTGGAAATTGCTGGGCAACAGTGGGATACTAATGAGGTCCAACAGCCACTTTTTGGATGCCACTAAGTTTCCTCAGTGTTTGCTATTATAATGGCTTAGTAAAAATGAGCTTGAGGGTGCAATGCAGAGCTGCTGGAAATTGCTTGGCACCAGTGGAACACTAATGAAGTCCAACAGCCACTTTTTGGATGCCACCAAGTTTTATCAGTGTTTGCTATTATAATGGCTTAGTAAAAATGAGCTTGAGGGTGCAATGCAGAGGTGCTGGAAATTGCTTGGCACCAGTGGGACACTAATGAAGTCCAAAAGCCACTTTTAGGATGCCACTAAGTTTCCTCAGTGTTTGCTATTATAATGGCTTAAAAAAAATGAGCTTGAAGGTGCAAAGCAGAGGTGCTGGAAATTGCTTGGCACCAGTGGGACACTAATGAAGTCCAACAGCCACTTTTTGGATGCCACTAAGTTTCCTCAGTGTTTGCTATTATAATGGCTTAGTAAAAATGAGCTTGAGGGTGCAATGCAGAGGTGCTGGAAATTGCTTGGCACCAGTCGGACACTAATGAAGTCCAACAGCCACTTTTTGGATGCCACTAAGTTTCCTCAGTGTTTGCTATTATAATGGATTAGTGAAAATCAGCTTGAGGGTGCAATGCAGAGGTGCTGGAAATTGCTTGGCACCAGTCGGACACTAATGAAGTCCAACAGCCACTTTTAGGATGCCACTAAGTTTCCTCAGTGTTTGCTATTATAATGGCTTAAAAAAATATAGCTTGAAGGTGCAAAGCAGAGGTGCTGGAAATTGCTTGGCACCAGTGGGACACCAAAGAAGTCCAACAGCAACTTTTAGGATGCCACTAAGATTCCTCAGTGTTTGCTATTATAATGGCTTAGTAAAAATGAGCTTGAGGGTGCAATGGAGAGGTGCTGGAAATTCCTTGGCACCAGTGGGACACTAATGAAGTCCAACAGCCACTTTTTGGATGCCACTAAGTTTCCTCAGTGTTTGCTATTATAATGGCTTAGCAAAAATGAGCTTGAGGGTGCAATGCAGAGGTGCTGGAAATTGCTTGGCACCAGTGGGACACTAATGAAGTCCAACAGCCACTTTTTGGATGCCACTAAGTTTCCTCAGTGTTTGCTATTATAATGGCTAAGCAAAAATGAGCTTGAGGGTGCAATGCAGAGGTGCTGGAAATTGCTTGGCACCAGTGGGACACTAATGAAGTCCAACAGCCACTTTTTGGATGCCAATAAGTTTCCTCAGTGTTTGCTATTACAATGGCTTAGTAATAATGAGCTTGAGGGTGCAATGCAGAGGTGCTGGAAATTGCTTGGCACCAGTGGGACACTAATGAAGTCCAACAGCCACTTTTAGGATGCCACTAAGTTTCCTCAGTGTTTGCTATTATAATGGCTTAAAAAAAATTAGCTTGAAGGTGCAAAGCAGAGGTGCTGGGAATTGCTTGGCACCAGTGGGACACTAATGAAGTCCAACAGCCACTTTTAGGATGCCACTAAGTTTCCTCAGTGTTTGCTATTATAATGGCTTAGTAAACATGAGCTTAAGGGTGCAATGCAGAGGTGCTGGAAATTGCTTGGCACCAGTGGGACACTAATGAAGTCCAACAGCCACTTTTAGGATGCCACTAAATTTTCCAAGTGTTTGCTATTATAATGGCTTAGTAAAAATGAGCGTGAGGGTGCAATGCAGAGGTGCTGGAATTTGCTTGGCACCAGTGGGACACTAAAGAAGTCCAACAGCCACTTTTAGGATGCCACTAAGTTTCCTCAGTGTTTGCTATTATAATGGCTTAGTAAAAATGAGCTTGAGGGTGCTATGGAGAGGTGCTGGAAATTGCTGGGCAACAGTGGGATACTAATGAGGTCCAACAGCCACTTTTTGGATGCCACTAAGTTTCCTCAGTGTTTGCTATTATAATGGCTTAGTAAAAATGAGCTTGAGGGTGCAATGCAGAGGTGCTGGAAATTGCTTGGCACCAGTGGGACACTAATGAACTCCAACAGCCACTTTCTGGATGCCACTAAGTTTCCTCAGTGCTTGCTATTATAATGGCTTAGTAAAAATGAGCTTGAGGGTACAATGCAGAGGTGCTGGAAATTGCTTGGCACCGGTCGGACACTAATGAAGTCCAACAGCCACTTTTAGGATGCCACTAAGCTTCCTCAGTGCTTGCTACTATAATGGCTTAGTAAAAAATGAGCTTGAGGGTGCAATGCAGAGGTGCTGGAAATTGCTTGGCACCAGTCGGACACTAATGATGTCCAACAGCCACTTTTTGGATGCCACTAAGTTTCCTCAGTGTTTGCTATTATAATGGCTTTGTAAAAATGAGCTTGATGGTGCAATGCAGAGCTGCTGGAAATTGCTTGGCACCAGTGGAACACTAATGAAGTCCAACCGCCACTTTTTGGATGCCACCAAGTTTTATCAGTGTTTGCTATTATAATGGCTTAGTAAAAATGAGCTTGAGGGTGCAATGCAGAGGTGCTGGAAATTGCATGGCACCAGTGGGACACTAATGAAGTCCAATAGCCACTTTTTGGATGCCAATGAGTTTCATCAGTGTTTGCTATTATAATGGCTTAGTAAAAATGAGCTTGAAGGTGCAAAGCAGAGGTGCTGGAAATTGCTTGGCAACAGTGGGACACCAATGAAGTCCAACAGCCACTTTTTGGATGCAACTAAGTTTCCTCAGTGTTTGCTATTATAATGGCTTAGTAAGAATGAGCTCTAGGGTGCAATACAGAGGTGCTGGAAATTGCTTGACACCGGTGGGACACTAATGAAGTCCAAGAGCCACTTTTAGGATGCCACTAAGTTTTTCAAGTGTTTGCTATTATAATGGCTTAGTAAAAATGAGCTTGAGGGTGCAATGCAGAGGTGCTGGAAATTGCTTGGCACCAGTGGGACACTAATGAAGTCCAACAGCCACTTTTTGGATGCCACTAAGTTTCCTCAGTGTTTGCTATTATAATGGCTTTGTAAAAATGAGCTTGAGGGTGCAATGCAGAGGTGCTGGAAATTGCTTGGCACCAGTGGGACACTAATGAAGTTCAACAGCCACTTTTAGGATGCCACTAAGTTTCCTCAGTGTTTGCTATTATAATGGATTAGTAAAAATCAGCTTGAGGGTGCAATGCAGAGGTGCTGGAAATTGCTTGGCACCGGTGGGACACTAATGAAGTCCAACAGCCACTTTTAGGATGCCACTAAGTTTCCTCAGTGTTAGCTATTATAATGGCTTAGTAAAAATGAGCTTGGGGGTGCAATGCAGAGGTGCTGGAAATTACTTGACACCAGTGGGACACTAATGAAGTCCAACAGCCACTTTTTGGATGCCACTAAGTTTTATCAGTGTTTGCTATTATAATTGCTTTGTAAAAATGAGCTTGAGGGTGCAATGCAGAGGTGCTGGAAATTGCTTGGCACCAGTGGGACACTAATGAAGTTCAACAGCCACTTTTAGGATGCCACTAAGTTTCCTCAGTGTTTGCTATTATAATGGCTTAGTGAAAATGAGTTTGAGGGTTCAATCTAGAGGTGCTGGAAATTGCTTGGCACCAGTGGGACACTAATGAAGTCCAACAGCCACTTTTAGGATGCCACTAAGTTTCCTCAGTGTTTGCTATTATAATGGCTTAGTAAAAATGAGCTTGAGGGTGCAATGAAGAGGTGCTGGAAATTGCTTGGCACCGGTCGGACACTCATGCAATCCAACAGCCATTTTTTGGATGCTAATAAGTTTCCTCAGTGTTTGCTATTATAATGGCTTAGTAAAAATGAGCTTGAAGGTGCAATGCAGAGGTGCTGGAAATTGCTTGGCACCGGTGGGACACTAATGAAGTCCAATAGCCACTTTTTGGATGCCACTAAGTTTCCTCAGTGTTTGCTATTATAATGGCTTAGTAAAAATGAGCTTGAGGGTGCAATGCAGAGGTGCTGGAAATTGCTTGGCACCAGTGGGACACTAATGAAGTCCAACAGCCACTTTTTGGATGCCACTAAGCTTCCTCAGTGTTTGCTATTATACTGGCTTAGCAAAAATGAGCTTGAGGGTGCAATGCAGAGGTGCTGGAAATTGCTTGGCACCAGTGGGACACTAATGAAGTCCAACAGCCACTTTTTGGATGCCAATAAGTTTCCTCAGTGTTTGCTATTATAATGGCTTAGTAAAAATGAGCTTGAGGGTGCAATGCAGAGGTGCTGGAAATTGCTTGACACCAGTGGGACACTAATGAAGTCCAACAGCCACTTTTTGGATGCCACTAAGTTTCCTCAGTGTTTGCTATTATATTGGCTTAGTAAGAATAAGCTTGAGGGTGCAATGCAGAGGTGCTGGAAATTGCTTGGCACCAGTGGGACACTAATGAATCCAATAGCCACTTTTAGGATGCCACTAAGTTTCTTCAGTGTTTGCTATTATAATGGCTTAGTAAAAATGAGCTTGAGGGTGCAATGCAGAGGTGCTGGAAATTGCTTGGCACCAGTGGGACACTAATGAAGTCCAAGAGCCACCTTTTGGATGCCACTAAGTTTCCTCAGTGTTTGCTATTATAATGGATTAGTAAAAATCAGCTTGAGGGTGCAATGCAGAGGTGCTGGAAATTGCTTGGCACCAGTGGGACACTAATGAAGTCCAACAGCCACTTTTAGGATGCCACTAAGTTTCCTCAGTGTTTGCTATTATAATGGCTTAGTAAAACTGAGCTTGAGGGTGCAATGCAGAGGTGCTGGAATTTGCTTGGCACCAGTGGGACACTAATGAAGTCCAACAGCCACTTTTAGGATGCCATTAAGTTTCCTCAGTGTTTGTTATTATAATGGCTTAGTAAAAATGAGCTTGAGGGTTCAATGCAGAGGTGCTGGAAATTACTTGGCACCAGTGGGACACTAATGAAGTCCAACAGCCACTTTTAGGATGCCACTAAGTTTTCTCAGTGTTTGCTATTATAATGGCTTAGTAAAAATGAGCTTGAGGGTTCAATGCAGAGGTGCTGGAAATTGCTTGGCACCAGTGGGACACTATAGAAGGCCAACAGACACTTTTTGGATGCCACTAAGTTTCCTCAGTGTTTGCTATTATATTGGCTTAGTATGAATGAGCTTGTGTTACGGGGGGACCGGCAGATTAGGACCAGGGGGTATATATCCTAGTCGCCAGTCGGGGCCCACCGTGCTCCAGATGACAAAGGAGCTGCTGGCACCTGAGGGTTAGGCGGAGACTATAGAGCTGGATGGCTCTGAGATAACCCAGGAACTCTGGGAACCGGTCACGTGTGTTGGGACACGTCAGACCGGACGACAACCCGATTAGCCTTTTGGTGCACCTAGCGCTACACCAACCACGTGTGCAGGAAACACGTCAGGCCGGGTGGTAACCAGGTAGCGTTGACCGGAAGACCGCCACGAAAGCGCCCTGTCGGCCACGTGTGTAGGACTTGTCAGGCCGAGCGGTCCTCCGATTAGCGTTTCTGGCCACCTCTCGACTGGCCACATGTGTGTAGGACACGTCAGGCCAGATGGGTACACCAGTAGCGTTGACCGGGAAGCCGAGGAGGATAAGGAACACCCTGTTAACTCCACAGGGGTCCTGGGGTACGCTGTCCGTGCGCGTAGGGGGCACAACCGGACAGGTGGCGCAGCAGGTGCGTTGTCCGTGTGCGTAGGGGGCACAATCGGACAGGTGGCGCAGCAGGTGCATTGTCCGTGTGCGTAGGAGGCACAATCGGACAGGTGGCGCAGCAGGTGCGTTGTCCGTGTGCGTAGGGGGCACAATCGGACAGGAAGCACAGCAGCCGCAGCCCAGTTAACGCCACTGGGCTGCTATAGCAAGACTGGAACGGCAGGAGTGAAGCACGGCGCCTGACCCTGATGTGCCGAGCCACGAATCTTGGTGTGACAGGCACCGTTCGCCTAACCCTACCTACCGCTTCCCAACATAGGCTTATGCCGCAATGAGGCTCTAACATGGAGGTGTGCTCTGACTGAGCAAAAGTGAAGAGTGCGCACCTCCATGTTGTCTCCAGCCCCTTTTTTAACCTGGGTCCGCCCCAAACCCAGGGTGGAACCACCAAGGTCCAATAGCAGAGTGCCATGTCATCAGTGACGTCACATGCGACCTATCCGGAACTGCCACATCATTGATGACCTCATGGCAGCCACGCCCCAAACACTTCACCAGTCATCGTCTGACAACCAATACTGAGGTGCCAGATCATAGGGGCGGGCCTTTGCGAGCCAGTCCGGAGTTGCCACGTCATCAGGACACCTGACACCCTCTGCCCTATCAGGGCCTGCCACCTCACGGACATGCTCAGTGAGGTCCTTACCGGACCTAGCCTCTGATGCACTAAGTGCCTGAGCATGCTCAGTAGCCTGAGCCACAGGCTTAGAAAGCAGACTATCAGTTTGAGCATGCTCAGTAGGCACATCCCAGAACTTAGACACAGCACGAAGTCCAAGTACCTGTGCAAAGAGGCTGTTAGGGTTAATTGTGGGAGCATGCTCAGTAGCCTGAACTGAGGACTTGATCTCAGACATAACACAAACAGGCTGAGCATGCTCACTAGGCAAAACACCGGGCTTAGACTCTGGCTGGGGTAAATTGGCGCACGCATGCGCACTAGCCGCCTCTCCACACTTAGACGTGGTGGAAGGAACAGCCAACTGGACAACCCGAGGCACGGCCAAGAACGGCAGCCGGCGCCTGGGCGCAACAGGAACCGCAGCAGGCTGCTTGCGGCTATGGCGGCGCCGGTTCGTAACAGCTTGAGGGTGCAATGCAGAGGTGCTGGAAATTGCTTGGCACCAGTGGGACACTAATGAAGTCCAATAGCCACTTTTAGGATGCCACTAAGTTTCTTCAGTGTTTGCTATTATAATGGCTTAGTAAAAATGAGCTTGAGGGTGCAATGCAGAGGTGCTGGAAATTGCTTGGCACTGGTCGGACACTAATGAAGTCCAACAGCCACTTTTAGAATGCCATTAAGTTTCTTCAGTGTTTGCTATTATAATGGCTTAGTAAAAATGAGCTTTAGGGTGTGTTACGGTTGCTGCGAGCGCTGGAGACTAAGTCCAGATTTCTTGCTACTGCACATGTGCGAGCGCTGGAGACTAAGGCGGGCTTTGCACACTGCGACATCGCAGGCCGATGCTGCGATGCCGAGTGCGATAGTGCCCGCCCCCGTCGCAGCAGCGATATGTGGTGATAGCTGGCGTAGCGAAAATTATCGCTACGCCAGCTTCACACACACACTCACCTGCCGTGCGACGTCCCTGTGGCCGGCGACCCGCCTCCTTGTTAAGGGGGCGGGTCGTGCGGCGTCACTGCGACGTCACACGGCAGGCGGCCAATCGGAGCGGAGGGGCGGAGATGAGCAGGATGTAAACATCCTGCCCATCTCCTTCCTTCCGCATATTCTACGGAAGCCGCAGTGACGCCGGTAGGAGATGTTCCTCGCTCCTGCGGCTTCACACACAGCGATGTGTGCTGCCGCAGGAGCGAGGAACAACATCGGACCATCACGTCGGCGTAATTATGAATTACGCCGACGCTGCACCGATGATACGATTACGACGCTTTTGCGCTCGTTAATCGTATCATCTAGGCTTTACACACTGAGATGTCGCATGCGATGCCGGATGTGCGTCACTTTCAATTTGACCCCACCGACATCGCACCTGCGATGTCGCAGTGTGCAAAGCCCGCCTAAGTCCAGATTTCTTGCTACTGCACATGTGCGAGCGCCGGAGACTAAGTCCAGATTTCTTGCTACTGCACATGTGCGAGCGCCGGAGACTAAGTCCTATCTTGGAGCCATTGCACATGTGCGGGTGACATCATCGCTGACACGAGGTCACATGTCTCTGACACCTTCTATGCCGATTGGTCGCTGGTCATGTGCTTGTGATGCCTTGCTCGGTGATAGGCCAGCATGATGTCACTCCTGTCGTTCTGGCAGCGGATTGGCTCTGGTGTCCTCCATCTTGGATGAGGCACAGAGTCTATATAAGACCCTGACACACGCCGCATGGCGCTCAGTCCTCTTGGTTCATGCATAAGAGTAGACGCTCTGTGCGCGTTCCTCTAGGCATTCCTCTGTCTATGCTAGGTGAGCGCTACCGGCAGGGTAGCGTTCTTATACCTTACAGCTTCGGCTGCTGTCCGTATCCTTACCTCTTAGGGGAGCGGACATAGGCAGGTGCCTGAGGCACATGGTCTGGCTGGGCCTTGTGGTTCGACTCGTAGGTGGACGTTGCCGCTAGGGTAACGTTCCTTATACTGCGACTAGCAGTTGTTCGTATCCTCGCACACAAGGGGAGCGAACGCAGGTAGGAGCTTTGTGCGGCTTACGCTGCTGTTCGTCTCTTTTGCACCACTAGAAGAGCGGACCTAGGTAGGTGCCATTTCGCACACATTGCCTTTGTCTCTGTGATTATTAACAGAGATCATTCCACACACCTTCCAAGTAAGGGAGGAATTGCTTTACTTTCTTATTATATCCTTCTGTGAGTTAACAGAGGTATTGCACTCTGCCATAGTCTGCAGCAGACTCTTTGCACGGTGGACCCTGACTGTCTAATACTCCTTTAGATTATTATCAGACAGCCCCCCGTAACAGGGTGCAATGCAGAGGTGCTGGAATTTGCTTGGCACCAGTGGGACACTAATGAAGTCCAACAGCCACTTTTAGGATGCCATTAAGTTTCCTCAGTGTTTGTTATTATAATGGCTTAGTAAAAATGAGCTTGAGGGTTCAATGCAGAGGTGCTGGAAATTGCTTGGCACCAGTGGGACACTAATGAAGTCCAACAGCCACTTTTAGGATGCCACTAAGTTTCCTCAGTGTTTGCTATTATAATGGCTTAGTAAAAATGAGCTTGAGGGTGCAATGAAGAGGTGCTGGAAATTGCTTGGCACCGGTCGGACACTCATGCAGTCCAACAGCCACTTTTTGGATGCCACCAAGTTTCCTCAGTGTTTGCTATTATAATGGCTTAGTAAAAATGAGCTTGAAGGTGCAATGCAGAGCTGCTGGAAATTGCTTGGCACCGGTGGGACACTAATGAAGTCCAATAGCCACTTTTTGGATGCCACTAAGTTTCCTCAGTGTTTGCTATTATAATGGCTTAGTAAAAATGAGCTTGAGGGTGCAATGCAGACCTGCTGGAAATTGCTTGGCACCAGTGGGACACTAATGAAGTCCAACAGCCACTTTTTGGATGCCACTAAGTTTTATCAGTGTTTGCTATTATAATGGCTTAGAAAAATTGAGCTTGAGGGTGCAATGCAGAGGTGCTAGAAATTGCTTGGCACCAGTGGGACACTAATGAAGTCCAACAGCCACTTTTAGGATGCCACTAAGTTTTATCAGTGTTTGCTATTATAATGGCTTAGTAAAATTGAGCTTGAGGGTGCAATGCAGAGGTGCTGGAAATTGCTTGGCACCAGTGGGACACTAATGAAGTCCAACAGCCACTTTTAGGATGCCACTAAGTTTTTTCAGTGTTTGCTATTATAATGACTTAGTAAAAACGAGCTTTAGGGTGCAATGCAGAGGTGCTGGAAATTGCTTGGTGTCACGCTTCCCGGTCCCCTGGTCCCCGTGGCCTGCTCCCCGCTCCCCGGCGGCGTCCCCTGCTTACCACCCCGGTCCCGGCCTCCTCTTCCCCGCCTGCGGCCTCCATGCGTCCAGCTCCCCGCTCCCGGCGCTCCTCTGCGACGTGGGACTCCCAGCCGGGCGCACCCAGAAACAGGATATTGCATAGACAGGTACAGGGTATATAAGGGTTCTCTTTCCTGGTGGGCGGGGCCTGTTCTACGTGTTTAGCAAGCTAGTGTTCAGGTCCCCGTTTTGCTTTGCCCTGTGCTTTGCCTTATATTAACCCTGTCCTGTCTCGTAGAGCCTATCCTGCCACGCCAGTCGCTCCGAACCAAGTCCATCCCTGGACCCTGACGGTGACTTTGGCGGATGTCCCACCACCTCTGCAGCTCCGCCAGTCTCCAGTCTCTGGCTCCATTCGGTGACCCGTTCCATCGCTCAGCAGGTTCCGGATCCCGCCTGACCCTATAACCCGGCCTCGGACCCTGAGCCGCGTCACCCGGACTACCGTCCAGAACTCCATGGGTTCAGCATCATCCACCTTTCCTGCTTCTCTACAGACTGTCCCGCTACCTATAGTGCTCCGGCTGCCGTGCATCAGGACCCTCTGGCGGGTTAACCAGCCTGGCTGCCTTCCCAGGGGAAATCGGTGTACGGTCCAGTGCTTCCACCACCCGGACGCAACACTTGGCACCAGTGGGACACTAATGAAGTCCAACAGCCACTTTTTGGATGCCACAAAGTTTTATCAGTGTTTGCTATTATAATGGCTTAGTAAAATTAAGCTTGAAGGTGCAATGCAGAGGTGCTGGAAATTGCTTGGCACCAGTGGGACACCAATGAAGTCCAACAGCCACTTTTAGGATGCCACTAAGTTTTCCAAGTGTTTGCTATTATAATGGCTTAGTAAAAATGAGCTTGAGGGTGCAATGCAGAGGTGCTGGAAATTGCTTGGCACCAGTGGGACACTAATGAAGTTAAACAGCCACTTTTAGGATGCCAGTAAGTTTCCTCAGTGTTTGCTATTATAATGGATTAGTAAAAATCAGCTTGAGGGTGCAATGCAGAGGTGCTGGAAATTGCTTGGCACCAGTGGGACACTAATGAAGTCCAACAGCCACTTTTTGGATGCCACGAAGTTTCCTCAGTGTTTGCTATTATAATGGCTTAGTAAAAATGAGCTTGAGGGTGCAATGCAGAGGTGCTGGAAATTGCTTGGCACTGGTGGGGTACTAATGAAGTCCAACAGCCACTTTTAGGATGCCACTAAGTTTCCTCAGTGTTTGCTATTATAATGGCTTAGTAAGAATGAGCAAGAGGGTGCAATGCAGAGGTGCTGGAAATTGCTTGACACCGGTGGGACACTAATGAAGTCCAACAGCCACTTTTTGGATGCCACTAAGTTTTCTCAGTGTTTGCTATTATAATTGCTTAGTAAAAATGAGCTTGAGGGTGCAATGCAGAGGTGCTGGAAATTGCTTGGCACCAGTGGGACACTAATTAAGTCCAACAGCCACTTTTAGGATGCCACTAAGTTTCCTCAGTGTTTGCTATTACAATGGCTTAGTAAAAAATGAGCTTGAGGGTGCAATGCAGAGGTGATGGAAATTGCTTGGCACCAGTGGGACACTAATGAAGTACAACAGCCACTTTTTGGATGCCACTAAGTTTCCTCAGTGTTTGATATTATAATGGCTTAGTAAAAATGAGCTTCAGAGTGCAATGCAGAGCTGCTGGTAATTGTTTGGCACCAGTGGGACACTAATGAAGTCCAACAGCCACTTTTAGGATGCCATTAAGCTTCCTCAGTGTTTGCCATTATAATGGCTTAGTAAAAATCAGCTTGAGGGTGCAATGCAGAGGTGCTGGAAATTGCTTGGCACCAGTGGGACACTAATGAAGTCCAACAGCCACTTTTTAGATGCCACTAAGTTTTATCAGTGTTTGCTATTATAATGGCTTAGTAAAATTGAGCTTGAAGGTGCAATGCAGAGGTGCTGGAAATTGCTTGGCACCAGTGGGACACTAATGAAGTCCAACAGCCACTTTTTGGATGCCACTAAGTTTTATCAGTGTTTGCTATTATAATGGCTTAGTAAAAATGAGCTTGAGGGTGCAATGCAGAGGTGCTGGAAATTGCTTGGCACCAGTGGGACACTAATGAAGTCCAACAGCCACATTTAGGATGCCACTAAGTTTTCCAAGTGTTTGCTATTATAATGGCTTAGTAAAAATGGGCTTGAGGGTGCAATGTAGAGGTGCTGGAAATTACTTGGCACCAGTGGGACACTAATGAAGGCCAACAGCCACTTTTTGGATGCCACTAAGTTTCCTCAGTGTTTGCTATTATAATGGCTTAGTAAAAATGAGCTTGAGGGTGCAATGCAGAGGTGCTGAAATTTGCTTGGCACCAGTGGGACACTAATGAAGTCCAAAAGCCACTTTTAGGATGCCATTAAGTTTCCTCAGTGTTTGTTATTATAATGGCTTAGTAAAAATGAGCTTGAGGGTTCAATGCAGAGGTGCTGGAAATTGCTTGGCACCAGTGGGACACTAATGAAGTCCAACAGCCACTTTTAGGATGCCACTAAGTTTTCCAAGTGTTTGCTATTATAATGGCTTAGTAAAAATGAGCTTGAGGGTGCAATGCAGAGGTGCTGGAAATTGCTTGGCACCAGTGGAACACTAATGAAGTCCAACAGCCACTTTTTGGATGCCACTAAGTTTTCTCAGTGTTTGCTATTATAATGGCTTAGTAAGAATGAGCTTGAGGGTGCAATGCAGAGGTGCTGGAAATTGCTTGGCACCAGTGGGACACTAATGAAGTCCAAGAGCCACTTTTTGGATGCCACTAAGTTTCCTCAGTGTTTGCTGTTATAATGGATTAGTAAAAAATGAGCTTGAGGGTGCAATGCAGAGGTGCTGGAAATTGCTTGGCACCAGTGGGACACTAATGAAGTCCAACAGCCACTTTTAGGATGCCACTAAGTTTCCTCAGTGTTTGCTATTATAATGGCTTAGTAAAGTTGAGCTTGAGGGTGCAATGCAGAGGTGCTGGAAATTGCTTGGCACCGGTCAGACACTAATGCAGTCCAACAGCCACTTTTAAGATGCCACTAAGCTTCCTCAGTGTTTGCTATTATAATGGCTTAGTAAAAATGAGCTTGAGGGTGCAATGCAGAGGTGCTGGAATTTTCTTGGCACCAGTGGGACACTAATGAAGTCCAACAGCCACTTTTAGGATGCCATTAAGTTTCCTCAGTGTTTGTTATTATAATGGCTTAGTAAAAATGAGCTTGAGGGTTCAATGCAGAGGTGCTGGAAATTGCTTGGCACCAGTGGGACACTAATGAAGTCCAACAGCCACTTTTAGGATGCCACTAAGTTTCCTCAGTGTTTGCTATTATAATGGCTTAGTAAAAATGAGCTTGAGGGTGCAATGAAGAGGTGCTGGAAATTGCTTGGCACCGGTCGGACACTCATGCAGTCCAACAGCCACTTTTTGGATGCCACCAAGTTTCCTCAGTGTTTGCTATTATAATGACTTAGTAAAAATGAGCTTGAAGGTGCAATGCAGAGGTGCTGGAAATTGCTTGGCACCAGTGGGACACTAATGAAGTCCAACAGCCACTTTTAGGATGTCACTAAGTTTCTTCAGTGTTTGCTATTATAATGACTTAGTAAAAATGAGCTTTAGGGTGCAATGCAGATGTGCTGCAAATTGCTTGGCACCAGTGGGACACTAATGAAGTCCAACAGCCACTTTTTGGATGCCACTAAGTTTTATCAGTGTTTGCTATTATAATGGCTTAGTAAAATTGAGCTTGAGGGTGCAATGCAGAGGTGCTGGAAATTGCTTGGTGTCACGCTTCCCGGTCCCCTGGTCCCATCCTCCGGTCCCCGTGGCCTTCTCCCCGGCGGCGTCCCCTGCTTACCACCCCGGTCCCGGCCTCCTCTTCCCCGCCTGCGGCCTCCATGCGTCCAGCTCCCCGCTCCCGGCGCTCCTCTGCGACGTGGGACTCCCAGCCGGGCGCACCTGCTTCCTCCTCACCGCTTCCTGGACTGGCTTCTAGCACACGGGCCTCGCGCATGCGCATTAGGGCGCGCGCGCGGTCATTGACATTTTCTTAAAGGGCCAGCACCCAGAAACAGGATATTGCAGAGAGGTACAGGGTATATAAGGGTTCTCTTTCCTGATGGGCGGGGCCTGTTCTACGTGTTTAGCAAGCTAGTGTTCAGGTCCCCGTTTTGCTTTGCCCTGTGCTTTGCCTTATATTAACCCTGTCCTGTCTCGTAGAGCCTATCCTGCCACGCCAGTCGCTCCGAACCAAGTCCATCCCTGGACCCTGACGGTGATTTTGGCGGATGTCCCACCACCTCTGCAGCTCCGCCAGTCTCCAGTCTCTGGCTCCATTCGGTGACCCGTTCCATCGCTCAGCAGGTTCCGGATCCTGCCTGACCCTATAACCCGGCCCCGGACCCTGAGCCGCATCACCCGGACTACCGTCCAGAACTCCATGGGTTCAGCATCATCCACCTTTCCTGCTTCTCTACGGACTGTCCAGCTACCTATAGTGCTCCGGCTGCCGTGCATCAGGACCCTCTGGTGGGTTAACCAGCCTGGCTGCCTTCCCAGGGGATATCGGTGTACGGTCCAGTGCTTCCACCACCCGGACGCAACACTTGGCACCAGTGGGACACTAATAAAGTCCAACAGCCACTTTTTGGATGCCACTAAGTTTCCTCAGTGTTTGCTATTATAATGGATTAGTAAAATGAGCTTGAGGGTGCAATGCAGAGGTGCTGGAAATTGCTTGGCACCAGTGGGACACTAATGAAGTCCAACAGCCACTTTTAGGATGCCAGTAAGTTTCCTCAGTGTTTGCTATTATAATGGATTAGTAAAAATCAGCTTGAGGGTGCAATGCAGAGGTGCTGGAAATTGCTTGGCACCAGTGGGACACTAATGAAGTCCAACAGCCACTTTTTGGATGCCACTAAGTTTCCTCAGTGTTTGCTATTATAATGGCTTAGTAAAAATGAGCTAGAGGGTGCAATGCAGAGGTGCTGGAAATTGCTTGGCACCAGTGGAACACTAATGAAGTCCAACAGCCACTTTTTGGATGCCACTAAGTTTTATCAGTGTTTGCTATTATAATGGCTTAGTAAAATTGAGCTTGAAGGTGCAATGCAGAGGTGCTGGAAATTGCTTGGCACCAGTGGGACACTAATTAAGTCCAACAGCCACTTTTAGGATGCCACTAAGTTTTCCAAGTGTTTGCCATTATAATGGCTTAGTAAAAATGGGCTTGAGGGTGCAATGCAGAGGTGCTGGAAATTGCTTGGCACCAGTGGGACACTAATGAAGTTCAACAGCCACTTTTAGGATGCCAGTAAGTTTCCTCAGTGTTTGCTATTATAATGGATTAGTAAAAATCAGCTTGAGGGTGCAATGCAGAGGTGCTGGAAATTGCTTGGCACCAGTGGGACACTAATGAAGTTCAACAGCCACTTTTAGGATGCCACTAAGTTTCCTCAGTGTTTGCTATTATAATGGCTTAGTAAGAATGAGCTTGAGGGTGCAATGCAGAGGTGCTGGAAATTGCTTGACACCGGTGGGACACTAATGAAGTCCAACAGCCACTTTTAGGATGCCACTAAGTTTCCTCAGTGTTTGCTATTATAATGGCTTAGTAAAAATGAGCTTGAGGGTGCAATGCAGAGGTGCTGGAAATTGCTTGACACCGGTGGGACACTATAGAATTCCAACAGCCACTTTTAGGATGCCAGTAAGTTTCCTCAGTGTTTGCTATTATAATGGATTAGTAAAAAGCAGCTTGAGGGTGCAATGCAGAGGTGCTGGAAATTGCTTGGCACCAGTAGGACACTAATGAAGTCCAACAGCCACTTTTTGGATGCCACCAAGTTTCCTCAGTGTTTGCTATTATAATGGCTTAGTAAAAATGAGCTTGAGGGTTCAATGCAGAGGTGCTGGAAATTGCTTGGCACCAGTGGGACACTAATGAAGTCCAACAGCCATTTTAGGATGCCACTAAGTTTCCTCAGTGTTTGCTATTATAATGGCTTAGTAAAAATGAGCTTGATGGTGCAATGAAGAGGTGCTGGAAATTGCTGGGCACCGGTCGGACACTCATGCAGTCCAACAGCCACTTTTTGGATGCCACCAAGTTTCCTCAGTGTTTGCTATTATAATGGCTTAGTGAAAATGAGCTTGAAGGTGCAATGCAGAGGTGCTGGAAATTGCTTGGCACCGGTGGGACACTAATGAAGTCCAATAGCCACTTTTTGGATGCCACTAAGTTTCCTCAGTGTTTGCTATTATAATGGCTTAGTAAAAATGAGCTTGAGGGTGCAATGCAGAGCTGCTGGAAATTGCTTGGCACCAGTGGGACACTAATGAAGTCCAACAGCCACTTTTTGGATGCCACTAAGCTTCCTCAGTGTTTGCTATTATAATGGCTTAGTAAAAATGAGCTTGAGGGTGCAATGCAGAGGTGCTGGAAATTGCTTGGCACCAGTGGGACACTAATGAAGTCCAAGAGCCACTTTTTGGATGCCACTAAGTTTTATCAGTGTTTGCTATTATAATGGCTTAGAAAAATTGAGCTTGAGGGTGCAATGCAGAGGTGCTTGAAATTGCTTGGCACCAGGGGGACACTAATGAAGTCCAACAGCCACTATTAGGATGCCACTAAGTTTCCTCAGTGTTTGCTATTATAATGGCTTAGTAAAAATGAGCTTGAGGGTGCAATGCAGAGGTGCTGGAAATTGCTTGGCACCAGTGGGACACTAATGAAGTTCAACAGCCACATTTTGGATGCCACTAAGTTTCCTCAGTGTTTGCTATTATAATGGCTTAGTAAAAATGAGCTTGAGGGTGCAATGCAGAGCTGCTGGAAATTGTTTGGCACCAGTGGGACACTAATGAAGTCCAACAGCCACTTTTAGGATGCCACTAAGCTTCCTCAGTGTTTGCTATTATAATGGCTTAGTAAAAATGAGCTTGAGGGTGCAATGCTGAGGTGCTGGAAATTGCTTGGCACCAGTGGGACACTAATGAAGTCCAACAGCCACTTTTTGGATGCCACTAAGTTTTATCAGTGTTTGCTATTATAATGGCTTAGTAAAATTAAGCTTGAAGGTGCAATGCAGAGGTGCTGGAAAGTGCTTGGCACCAGTGGGACACTAATGAAGTCCAACAGCCACTTTTTGGATGCCACTAAGATTCCTCAGTGTTTGCTATTATAATGGCTTAGTAAAAATGAGCTTGAGGGTGCAATGCAGAGGTGCTGGAAATTGATTGGCACCAGTGGGACACTAATGAAGTCCAACAGCCACTTTTAGGATTCAACTAAGTTTTCCAAGTGTTTGCTATTATAATGGCTTAGTAAAAATGAGCTTGAGGGTGCAATGCAGAGGTGCTGGAAATTGCTTGGCACCAGTGGGACACTAATAAAGTTTAACAGCCACTTTTAGGATGTCAGTAAGTTTACTCAGTGTTTGCTATTATAATGGCTTAGTAAAAATGAGCTTGAGGGTGCAATGAAGAGGTGCTGGAAATTGCTTGGCACCGGTCGGACACTCATGCAGTCCAACAGCCACTTTTTGGATGCCACCAAGTTTCCTCAGTGTTTGCTATTATAATGACTTAGTAAAAATGAGCTTGAAGGTGCAATGCAGAGGTGCTGGAAATTGCTTGGCACCGGTGGGACACTAATGAAGTCCAATAGCCACTTTTTGGATGCCACTAAGTTTCCTCAGTGTTTGCTATTATAATGGCTTAGTAAAAATGAGCTTGAGGGTGCAATGCAGACCTGCTGGAAATTGCTTGGCACCAGTGGGACACTAATGAAGTCCAACAGCCACTTTTAGGATGTCACTAAGTTTCTTCAGTGTTTGCTATTATAATGACTTAGTAAAAATGAGCTTTAGGGTGCAATGCAGATGTGCTGCAAATTGCTTGGCACCAGTGGGACAGTAATGAAGTCCAACAGCCACTTTTTGGATGCCACTAAGTTTTATCAGTGTTTGCTATTATAATGGCTTAGTAAAATTGAGCTTGAGGGTGCAATGCAGAGGTGCTGGAAATTGCTTGGTGTCACGCTTCCCGGTCCCCTGGTCCCATCCTCCGGTCCCCGTGGCCTTCTCCCCGGCGGCGTCCCCTGCTTACCACCCCGGTCCCGGCCTCCTCTTTCCCGCCTGCGGCCTCCATGCGTCCAGCTCCCCGCTCCCGGCGCTCCTCTGCGACGTGGGACTCCCAGCCGGGCGCACCTGCTTCCTCCTCCCCGCTTCCTGGACTGGCTTCTAGCACACGGGCCTCGCGCATGCGCATTAGGGCGCGCGCGCGGTCATTGACATTTTCTTAAAGGGCCAGCACCCAGAAACAGGATATTGCAGAGAGGTACAGGGTATATAAGGGTTCTCTTTCCTGATGGGCGGGGCCTGTTCTACGTGTTTAGCAAGCTAGTGTTCAGGTCCCCGTTTTGCTTTGCCCTGTGCTTTGCCTTATATTAACCCTGTCCTGTCTCGTAGAGCCTATCCTGCCACGCCAGTCGCTCCGAACCAAGTCCATCCCTGGACCCTGACGGTGATTTTGGCGGATGTCCCACCACCTCTGCAGCTCCGCCAGTCTCCAGTCTCTGGCTCCATTCGGTGACCCGTTCCATCGCTCAGCAGGTTCCGGATCCTGCCTGACCCTATAACCCGGCCCCGGACCCTGAGCCGCATCACCCGGACTACCGTCCAGAACTCCATGGGTTCAGCATCATCCACCTTTCCTGCTTCTCTACGGACTGTCCAGCTACCTATAGTGCTCCGGCTGCCGTGCATCAGGACCCTCTGGTGGGTTAACCAGCCTGGCTGCCTTCCCAGGGGATATCGGTGTACGGTCCAGTGCTTCCACCACCCGGACGCAACACTTGGCACCAGTGGGACACTAATAAAGTCCAACAGCCACTTTTTGGATGCCACTAAGTTTCCTCAGTGTTTGCTATTATAATGGATTAGTAAAATGAGCTTGAGGGTGCAATGCAGAGGTGCTGGAAATTGCTTGGCACCAGTGGGACACTAATGAAGTCCAACAGCCACTTTTAGGATGCCAGTAAGTTTCCTCAGTGTTTGCTATTATAATGGATTAGTAAAAATCAGCTTGAGGGTGCAATGCAGAGGTGCTGGAAATTGCTTGGCACCAGTGGGACACTAATGAAGTCCAACAGCCACTTTTTGGATGCCACTAAGTTTCCTCAGTGTTTGCTATTATAATGGCTTAGTAAAAATGAGCTAGAGGGTGCAATGCAGAGGTGCTGGAAATTGCTTGGCACCAGTGGAACACTAATGAAGTCCAACAGCCACTTTTTGGATGCCACTAAGTTTTATCAGTGTTTGCTATTATAATGGCTTAGTAAAATTGAGCTTGAAGGTGCAATGCAGAGGTGCTGGAAATTGCTTGGCACCAGTGGGACACTAATTAAGTCCAACAGCCACTTTTAGGATGCCACTAAGTTTTCCAAGTGTTTGCCATTATAATGGCTTAGTAAAAATGGGCTTGAGGGTGCAATGCAGAGGTGCTGGAAATTGCTTGGCACCAGTGGGACACTAATGAAGTTCAACAGCCACTTTTAGGATGCCAGTAAGTTTCCTCAGTGTTTGCTATTATAATGGATTAGTAAAAATCAGCTTGAGGGTGCAATGCAGAGGTGCTGGAAATTGCTTGGCACCAGTGGGACACTAATGAAGTTCAACAGCCACTTTTAGGATGCCACTAAGTTTCCTCAGTGTTTGCTATTATAATGGCTTAGTAAGAATGAGCTTGAGGGTGCAATGCAGAGGTGCTGGAAATTGCTTGACACCGGTGGGACACTAATGAAGTCCAACAGCCACTTTTAGGATGCCACTAAGTTTCCTCAGTGTTTGCTATTATAATGGCTTAGTAAAAATGAGCTTGAGGGTGCAATGCAGAGGTGCTGGAAATTGCTTGACACCGGTGGGACACTATAGAATTCCAACAGCCACTTTTAGGATGCCAGTAAGTTTCCTCAGTGTTTGCTATTATAATGGATTAGTAAAAAGCAGCTTGAGGGTGCAATGCAGAGGTGCTGGAAATTGCTTGGCACCAGTAGGACACTAATGAAGTCCAACAGCCACTTTTTGGATGCCACCAAGTTTCCTCAGTGTTTGCTATTATAATGGCTTAGTAAAAATGAGCTTGAGGGTTCAATGCAGAGGTGCTGGAAATTGCTTGGCACCAGTGGGACACTAATGAAGTCCAACAGCCATTTTAGGATGCCACTAAGTTTCCTCAGTGTTTGCTATTATAATGGCTTAGTAAAAATGAGCTTGATGGTGCAATGAAGAGGTGCTGGAAATTGCTGGGCACCGGTCGGACACTCATGCAGTCCAACAGCCACTTTTTGGATGCCACCAAGTTTCCTCAGTGTTTGCTATTATAATGGCTTAGTGAAAATGAGCTTGAAGGTGCAATGCAGAGGTGCTGGAAATTGCTTGGCACCGGTGGGACACTAATGAAGTCCAATAGCCACTTTTTGGATGCCACTAAGTTTCCTCAGTGTTTGCTATTATAATGGCTTAGTAAAAATGAGCTTGAGGGTGCAATGCAGAGCTGCTGGAAATTGCTTGGCACCAGTGGGACACTAATGAAGTCCAACAGCCACTTTTTGGATGCCACTAAGCTTCCTCAGTGTTTGCTATTATAATGGCTTAGTAAAAATGAGCTTGAGGGTGCAATGCAGAGGTGCTGGAAATTGCTTGGCACCAGTGGGACACTAATGAAGTCCAAGAGCCACTTTTTGGATGCCACTAAGTTTTATCAGTGTTTGCTATTATAATGGCTTAGAAAAATTGAGCTTGAGGGTGCAATGCAGAGGTGCTTGAAATTGCTTGGCACCAGGGGGACACTAATGAAGTCCAACAGCCACTATTAGGATGCCACTAAGTTTCCTCAGTGTTTGCTATTATAATGGCTTAGTAAAAATGAGCTTGAGGGTGCAATGCAGAGGTGCTGGAAATTGCTTGGCACCAGTGGGACACTAATGAAGTTCAACAGCCACATTTTGGATGCCACTAAGTTTCCTCAGTGTTTGCTATTATAATGGCTTAGTAAAAATGAGCTTGAGGGTGCAATGCAGAGCTGCTGGAAATTGTTTGGCACCAGTGGGACACTAATGAAGTCCAACAGCCACTTTTAGGATGCCACTAAGCTTCCTCAGTGTTTGCTATTATAATGGCTTAGTAAAAATGAGCTTGAGGGTGCAATGCTGAGGTGCTGGAAATTGCTTGGCACCAGTGGGACACTAATGAAGTCCAACAGCCACTTTTTGGATGCCACTAAGTTTTATCAGTGTTTGCTATTATAATGGCTTAGTAAAATTAAGCTTGAAGGTGCAATGCAGAGGTGCTGGAAAGTGCTTGGCACCAGTGGGACACTAATGAAGTTCAACAGCCACTTTTTGGATGCCACTAAGATTCCTCAGTGTTTGCTATTATAATGGCTTAGTAAAAATGAGCTTGAGGGTGCAATGCAGAGGTGCTGGAAATTGATTGGCACCAGTGGGACACTAATGAAGTCCAACAGCCACTTTTAGGATTCAACTAAGTTTTCCAAGTGTTTGCTATTATAATGGCTTAGTAAAAATGAGCTTGAGGGTGCAATGTAGAGGTGCTGGAAATTGCTTGGCACCAGTGGGACACTAATAAAGTTAAACAGCCACTTTTAGGATGTCAGTAAGTTTACTCAGTGTTTGCTATTATAATGGCTTAGTAAGAATGAGCTTGAGGGTGCAATGCAGAGGTGCTGGAAATTGCTTGACACCGGTGGGACACTAATGAAGTCCAACAGCCACTTTTTGGATGCCACTAAGTTTTATCAGTGTTTGCTATTATAATGGCTTAGTAAAATTGAGCTTGAGGGTGCAATGTAGAGGTGCTGGAAATTGCTTGGCACCAGTGGGACACTAATGAAGTCCAACAGCCACTTTTTGGATGCCACTAAGTTTTATCAGTGTTTGCTATTATAATGGCTTAGTAAAAATGAGCTTGAGGGTGCAATGCAGAGGTGCTGGAAATTGATTGGCACCAGTGGGACACTAATTAAGTCCAACAGCCACTTTTAGGATGCCACTAAGTTTTCCAAGTGTTTGCTATTATAATGGCTTAGTAAAAATGAGCTTGAGGGTGCATTGCAGAGGTGCTGGAAATTCCTTTGCTTTAGTGGGACACTAATGAAGTCCAAGAGCCACTTTTTGGATGCCACTAAGTTTCCTCAGTGTTTGCTATTATAATGGCTTAGTAAAAATGAGCTTGAGGGTGCAATGCAGAGGTGCTGGAAATTGTTTGGCACCAGTGGGACACTGATGAAGTCCAACAGCCACTTTTAGGATGCCACTAAGCTTCCTCAGTGATTGCTATTATAATGGCTTAGTAAAAAGGACCTTGAGGGTGCAATGCAGAGGTGCTGGAAATTGCTTGCCACCAGTGGGACACTAATGAAGTCCAACAGCCACTTTTAGGATGCCACTAAGTTTCTTCAGTGTTTGCTATTATAATGGATTAGTAAAAATCAGCTTGAGGGTGCAATGCAGAGGTGCTGGAAATTGCTTGGCACCAGTGGGACACTATTGAACTCCAATAGCCACTTTTAGGATGCCACTAACTTTCCTCATTGTTTGCTATTATAGTGGCTTAGTAAAAATGAGCTTGAGGGTACAATGCAGAGGTGCTGGAAATTGCTTGGCACCAGTGGGACACTAATGAAATCCAACAGCCACTTTTTGGATGCCACTAATTTTTATCAGTGTTTGCTATTATAATGGCTTAGTAAAATTAAGCTTGAAGATGCAATGCAGAGGTGCTGGAAATTGCTTGGCACCAGTGGGACACTAATGAAGTCCAACAGCCACTTTTTGGATGCCACTAAGTTTTCCAAGTGTTTGCTATTATAATGGCTTATAAAAATGAGCTTGAGGGTGCAATGCAGAGGTGCTGGAAATTGCTTGGCACCAGTGGGACACTAATGAAGTTAAACAGCCACTTTTAGGATGTCAGTAAGTTTCCTCAGTGTTTGCTATTATAATGGATTAGTAAAAATCAGCTTGAGGGTGCAATGCAGAGGTGCTGGAAATTGCTTGGCACCAGTGGGACACTAATGAAGTCCAACGAAGAGGGAAGAGTTCTGCCCAGCGCAAGAAGGAGAGATACGTCAGTAAATTTCCAGGTGCTTTATTCTGCTTGGTTTCCAATAAAAACGGTCATATAAACATATGAACAGTTAAGACATAGTCCTCCATGGATAATGACACAACAGCGACGCGTTTCGGCTACAGGAGTGTAGCCTTTGTCAAGTGGCTTTACTATATGAACTGAGTCCTCTTTATACCCATACATGGAAAAGTTCTCCAAACAAACAGGTGTAGATTCTTGCTGAAATCCTCAGAAATAACCCATGATCCACTGGCTCAAGATGTATCACAGCACATTACAGGTACATGGGTTCAAATACAATATAAAGCAAACAAAAGATATGCACATTATATAACAGTACTCTCATATCAAAAGACACTGCTTGAGAGTTACATCATAATATTCATATAATAAAAGTTACATGAAAAATACATGAATATATAACAATCAGAGTGATATGAATCATTACCAAAGAGAGTGTATCACAATACAGATGCATTGTTATATTTGCCCTGTTCCTTAGAAATGATGGAATAGCATATGTAGTAAATACTCGATACCCAACGATCAATGCACAAATACAATTGAATCCAGAAAAAAAAAAAAGAAAAAAAGCCAAATAAACTTCCTGGACATCACCCTGCAGGCCGGCAGAGGTACGCCTGATGTGCTTATTACTCCTTACCGTAAGGAGATAAGTGAGAACACCATTTTGAGATATGGTTCATGTCATCCTAGGCATGTGACTTCTAACATTCCTAAGGGGGAGTTAATCCGAACTAAACGTAATTGCTCAGATAGCAGGTATTTGGAAGAAGTTTTAAGAGTCAAGTGTAAGGATCTAAGAGATAGGGGCTACCCCAAAGATTTGTTAGCTAGGACATATGAGGAGGTCTCTCAGATGAAACGGGAGTCACTAATAGATAAGGTAAAACCCTCAAGTAGTAGTGAGAGCAATGTTATAAACTTTGTCACTACTTACAGTGAGGATTTTAATGACATTGTTAAAATTGTGAGAAAATACATTCCTATTTTGAATAGTGATTTGACAACCAGAGAAGTACTGACCAAATGTGATATTAGATTCATTCCAAAAAAAGCTCCCACGATTGGTAATATAGTATCCCCAAGTTTTTTAAAATCTCCCCCGCAAAAGGTTTCTACATGGTTGGACCTTAAGGGTTTTTTTTAAATGTCATCACAATATTTGTATTTCTTGCTCCCATGCTGATAGGACGAAAACATTTACCTCTATAGTTAATGGCCATACTTATGACATTAATAGATTCATCAACTGTAATACCACCGGAGTAATTTATCTAATAACATGCACCCTATGTCGAATCCAGTATGTAGGGTGCACTATTGGTCCCCTTAAGAAACGAATAAGGCGACATTTATCTGATGCCTCGGGAACGAATAAAATTGGTACTTCAATGGTATCAAAACATTTTTCTGAAGTACACGGAGGTGATAACAGTAGTTTCACTTTTTGTGGCATTGAAAGGGTTCAGAAACCTATCAGACGTAAAATCTTAAATCGTGAGTCTTTTTGGATCTTTAAATTAGGAACTAGGCAGCCAAATGGTTTGAATATACGCAAAGATCTGATACTGCAATACAATTGATTGACATGTCTCCGTAGGGTGTAATACATATATAATTGATTAAATTATTGATAATATATATGGAAATAAAATAAAAAATCATAATTATACATGATATATAATAAAAGAACAGAGATATATACACACACTCCCCCCCCCTTTTCCCCTTTGCCCCCCCCCTTTTTTCCTCCCTCCATAGCGGAGACTTGTCAATACTATTGTCAGTTGAATTCAGTAGAGTTGCGGTTTGGTGGGACTTAAAGAACAGCCATATAGGTATTTTTTCGTAAATAATTTTTTTTTTTTTTGTACTTGTACTAATGCATTGACTGTTGGGTATGGGATATCTATTACATATGTTATTCTATCATATCTGTGAACAGGGAAACTATGACAATGCATCTATATTGTGACACACTCTCTTTGGTAATAGTTCACATCACTCTGATTGTTATACATTTGCATATATCTTTTAGGTAATTTTTATCATGGGAATATTATAAGGTAGCATTCAATCAGTGTCTGTTGATACGAGAGAATTGTTATACAATAGTAGTTTCAGATCTGGAGACATAGAAAAGGTTTATAAACCCATCAAAACTTTTCCCCTTTTTTTTTTTTCTGGATTCAATTGTATTTGTGCATTGATCGTTGAATATCGATATTTTTTTTTTTCTGGATTCAATTGTATATGTTCATTGATCGTTGGGTATTGAGTATTTACTACATATGCTATTCCATCATTTCTAAGGAACAGGGCAAATATAACAATGCATCTGTATTGTGATACACTCTCTTTGGTAATGATTCATATCACTCTGATTGTTATATATTAATGTATTTTTCATGTAACTTTTATTATATGAATATTATGATGTAACTCTCAAGCAGTGTCTTTTGATATGAGAGTACTGTTATATAATGTGCATATCTTTTGTTTTCTTTATATTGTATTTGAACCCATGTACCTGTAATGTGCTGTGATACATCTTGAGCCAGTGGATCATGGGTTAATTCTGAGGATTTAAGCAACAATCTACACCTGTTTGTTTGGAGAACTTTTCCATGTATGGGTATAAAGAGGACTCAGTTCATATAGTAATGCCACTTGACAAAGGCTACACTCCTGTAGCCGAAACGCGTCGCTGTTGTGTCATTATCCATGGAGGACTATGTCTTAACTGTTCATATGTTTATATGACCGTTTTTATTGGAAACCAAGCAGAATAAAGCACCTGGAAATTAAGTAAAAATGAGCTTGAGGGTGCAATGCAGAGCTGCTGGAAATTGTTTGGCACCAGTGGGACACTAATGAAGTCCAACAGCCACTTTTAGGATGCCACTAAGCTTCCTCAGTGTTTCCTATTATAATGGCTTAGTAAAAATGAGCGTGAGGGTGCAATGCAGAGGTGCTGGAAATTGCTTGGCACCAGTGGGACACTAATGAAGTCCAACAGCCACTTTTAGGATGCCACTAAGTTTCCTCAGTGTTTGCTATTATAATGGCTTAGTAAAAATGAGCTTGAGGGTACAATGCAGAGGTGCTGGAAATTGCTTGGCACCAGTGGGACACTAATGAAGTCCAACAGCCACTTTTAGGATGCCACTAAGTTTCCTCAGTGTTTGCTATTATAATGGCTTAGTAAAAATGAGCTTGAGGGTACAATGCAGAGGTGCTGGAAATTGCTTGGCACTGGTCGGACACTAATGAAGTCCAACAGCCACTTTTAGGATGCCACTAAGTTTCCTCAGTGCTTGCTAGTATAATGGCTTAGTAAAAAAAGAGCTTGAGGGTGCAATGCAGAGCTGCTGGAAATTGCTTGGCACCAGTGGAACACAAATGAAGTCCAACAGCCACTTTTTGGATGCCACTAAGTTTCCTCAGTGTTTGCTATTATAATGGCTTAGTAAAAATGAGCTTGAGGGTGCAATGCAGAGGTGCTGGAATTTGCTTGGCACCAGTGGGACACTAATGAGGTTCAACAGCCACTTTTAGGATGCCACTAAGTTTCCTGAGTGTTTGCTATTATAATGGATTAGTAAAAATGAGCTTGAGGGTGCAATGCAGAGGTGCTGGAAATTGATTGGCACCAGTGGGACACTAATGATGTCCAACAGCCACTTTTTGGATGCCACTAAGTTTCCTCAGTGTTTGCTATTATAATGGCTTAGTAAAATGGTGCTTGAGGGTGCAATGCAGAGGTGATGGAAATTGCTTGGCACCAGTGGGACACTAATGAAGGCCAACAGCCACTTTATGGATGCCACTAAGTTTTCTCAGTGTTTGCTATTATAATGGCTTAGTAAAAATGAGCTTGAGGGTGCAATGCAGAGGTGCTGGAAATTGCTTTGCACCAGTGGGACACTAATGAAGTCCAACAGCCACTTTTGGATGCCACTAGGTTTTATCAGTGTTTGCTATTATAATGGCTGAGTAAAATTGAGCTTGAGGGTGCAATGCAGAGGTGCTGGATATTGCTTGGCACCAGTGGGACACTAATGAAGTCCAACAGCGACTTTTAGGATGCCACTAAGTTTTCCAAGTGTTTGCTATTATAATGGCTTAGTGAAAATGACCTTGAGGGTGCAATGCAGAGGTGCTGGAAATTGCTTGGCACCAGTGGGACACTAATGAAGTCAAACAGCCACTTTTTGGATGCCACTAAGTTTCCTCAGTGTTTGCTATTACAATGGCTTAGTAAAATGGAGCTTGAGGGTGCAATGCAGAGGTGCTGGAAAATGCTTGGCACCAGTGGGACACTAATGAAGGCCAACAGCCACTTTTTGGATGCCACTAAGTTTACTCAGTGTTTGCTATTGTAATGGCTTAGTAAAAATGAGCTTGAGGGTGCAATGCAGAGGTGCTGGAAATTGCTTTGCACCAGTGGGACACTAATGAAGTTTAACAGCCACTTTTAGGATGCCAGTAAGTTTCCTCAGTGTTTGCTATTATAATGAATTAGTAAAAATCAGCTTGAGGGTGCAATGCAGAGGTGCTGGAAATTGCTTGGCACCAGGGGGACACTAATGAAGTCCAACAACCACTTTTGAGATGCCACTTAGTTTCCTCAGTGTTTGCTATTATAATGGCTTAGTAAAAATGAGCTTGAGGGTGCAATGCAGAGGTGCTGGAAATTGCTTGGCACCAGTGGGACACTAATGAAGTTTAACAGCCACTTTTAGGATGCCAGTAAGTTTCCTCAGTGTTTGCTATTATAATGGATTAGTAAAAATCAGCTTGAGGGTGCAATGCAGAGGTGCTAGAAATTGCTTGACACCAGTGGGACACTAATGAAGTCCAACAGCCACTTTTTGGATGCCACTAAGTTTCCTCAGTGTTTGCTATTATAATGGCTTAGTAATAATGAGCTTGAGGGTGCAATGCAGAGGTGCTGGAAATTGCTTGGCACTGGTGGGACACTAATGAAGTCCAACAGCCACTTTTAGGATGCCACTAAGTTTCCTCAGTGTTTGCTATTAAAATGGCTTAGTAAGAATGAGCTTGAGGGTGCAATGCAGAGGTGCTGGAAATTGCTTGGCACCAGTGGGACACTATTGAATTCCAACAGCCACTTTTTGGATGCCACTAAGTTTCCTCAGTGTTTGCTATTATAATGGCTTAGTAAAAATGAGCTTGAGGGTGCAATGCAGAGGTGCTGGAAATTGCTTGGCACCAGTGGGACACTAATGAAGTCCAACAGCCACTTTTTGGATGCCACTAAGTTTCCTCAGTGTTTGCTATTATAATGGCTTAAAAAAAATGAGCTTGAAGGTGCAAAGCAGAGGTGCTGGAAATTGCTTGGCACCAGTGGGACACTAATGAAGTCCAACAGCCACTTTTTGGATGCCACTAAGTTTTATCAGTGTTTGCTATTATAATGGCTTAGTAAAATTGAGCTTGAGGGTGCAATGCAGAGGTGCTGGAAATTGCTTGGCACCAGTGGGGCACTAATGAAGTCCAAGAGCCACTTTTAGGATGCCACTAAGTTTTCCAAGTGTTTGCTATTATAATGGCTTAGTAAAAATGAGCTTGAGGGTGCAATGCAGAGGTGCTGGAAATTGCTTGGCACCAGTGGGACACTAATGAAGTCCAACAGCCACTTTTTGGATGCCACTAAGTTTCCTCAGTGTTTGCTATTATAATGGCTTAGTAAAAATGAGCTTGAGGGTGCAATGCAGAGGTGCTGAAAATTGCTTGGCACCAGTGGGACACTAATGAAGTTCAACAGCCACTTTTAGGATGCCACTAAGTTTCCTCAGTGTTTTCTATTATAATGGCTTAGTAAAAATGAGCTTGAAGGTGCAATGCAGAGGTGCTGGAAATCGCTTGGCACCGGTGGGACACTAATGAAGTCCAATAGCCACTTTTTGGATTCCACTAAGTTTCTTAAGTGTTTGCTATTATAATGACTTAGTAAAAATGAGCTTGAGGGTGCAATGCAGAGCTGCTGGAAATTGCTTGGCACCAGTGGGACACTAATGAAGTCCAAAGGCCACTTTTTGGATGCCACTAAGCTTCCTCAGTGTTTGCTATTATAATGGCTTAGTAAAAATGAGCTTGAGGGTGCAATGCAGAGGTGCTGGAAATTGCTTGGCACCAGTGGGACACTAATGAAGACCAACAGCCACTTTTTGGATGCCACTAAGTTTTCCAAGTGTTTGCTATTATAATGGCTTAGTAAGAATGAGCTTGAGGGTGCAATGCAGAGGTGCTGGAAATTGCTTGGCACCAGTGGGACACTAATGAAGTCCAACAGCCACTTTTTGGATGCCACTAAGTTTTATCAGTGTTTGCTATTATAATGGCTTAGTAAAATTAAGCTTGAAGGTGCAAAGCAGAGGTGCTGGAAATTGCTTGACACCAGTGGGACACTAATGAAGTCCAACAGCCGCTTTTTGGATGCCAATAAGTATCTTCAGTGTTTGCTATTATAATTGCTTAGTAAAAATGAGCTTGAGGGTGCAATGCAGAGGTGCTGGAAATTGCTTGGCACCAGTGGGACACTAATGAAGTCCAACAGCCACTTTTTGGATGCCACTAAGTTTCCTCAGTGTTTGCTATTATAATGAATTAGTAAAAATCACCTTGAGGGTGCAATGCAGAGGTGCTGGAAATTGCTTGACACCGGTGGGACACTGATGAAGTCCAACAGCCACTTTTTGGATGCCACTAAGTTTTCTCAGTGTTTGCTATTATAATTGCTTAGTAAAAATGAGCTTGAGGGTGCAATGCAGAGCTGCTGGAAATTGCTTGGCACCAGTGGGACACTAATGAAGTCCAACAGCCACTTTTTGGATGCCACTAAGTTTCCTCAGTGTTTGCTATTATAATTGCTTAGTAAAAATGAGCTTGAGGGTGCAATGCAGAGGTGCTGGAAATTGCTTGGCACCAGTGGGACACTAATGAAGTCCAACAGCCACTTTTAGGATGCCACCAAGTTTCCTCAGTGTTTGCTATTATAATGGCTTAGTAAAATTGAGCTTGAGGGTGCAATGCAGAGGTGCTGGAAATTGCTTGACACCAGTGGGACACTAATGAAGTCCAACAGCCGCTTTTTGGATGCCAATAAGTATCATCAGTGTTTGCTATTATAATTGCTTAGTAAAAATGAGCTTGAGGGTGCAATGCAGAGGTGCTGGAAATTGCTTGGCACCAGTGGGACACTAATGAAGTCCAACAGCCACTTTTTGGATGCCACTAAGTTTCCTCAGTGTTTGCTATTATAATGGCTTAGTAAAAATGAGCTTGAGGGTGCAATGCAGAGGTGCTGGAAATTGCTTGACACCGGTGGGACACTGATGAAGTCCAACAGCCACTTTTTGGATGCCACTAAGTTTTCTCAGTGTTTGCTATTATAATTGCTTAGTAAAAATGAGCTTGAGGGTGCAATGCAGAGCTGCTGGAAATTGCTTGGCACCAGTGGGACACTAATGAAGTCCAACAGCCACTTTTTGGATGCCACTAAGTTTCCTCAGTGTTTGATATTATAATGGCTTAGTAAAAATGAGCTTGAGGGTGCAATGCAGAGGTGCTGGAAATTGCTTGGCACCAGTGGGACCCTAATGAAGTCCAACAGCCACTTTTTGGATGCCAATAAGTTTCCTCAGTGTTTGCTATTATAATTGCTTAGTAAAAATGAGCTTGAGGGTGCAATGCAGAGGTGCTGGAAATTGCTTGGCACCAGTGGGACACTAATGAAGTGCAACAGCCACTTTTAGGATGCCACCAAGTTTCCTCAGTGTTTGCTATTATAATGGCTTAGTAAAATTGAGCTTGAGGGTGCAATGCAGAGGTGCTGGAAATTGCTTGGCACCGGTCGGACACTAATGAAGTCCAACAGCCACTTTTAGGATGCCACTAAGCTTCCTCAGTGTTTGCTATTATAATGGCTTAGTAAAAATGAGCTTGAGGGTGCAATGCAGAGGTGCTGGAAATTGCTTGGCACCAGTGGGACACTAATGAAGTCCAACAGCCACTTTTTGGATTCCACTAAGTTTCCTCAGTGTTTGCTATTATAATGGATTAGTAAGAATCAGCTTGAGGGTGCAATGCAATGGTGCTGGAAATTGCTTGGCACAAGTGGGACACTATAGAATTCCAACAACCACTTTTTGGATGTCACTAAGTTTCCTCAGTGTTTACTATTATAATGGCTTAGTAAAAATGAGCTTGAGGGTGCAATGCAGAGGTGCTGGAAATTGCTTTGCACCAGTGGGACACTAATGAAGTCCAACAGCCACTTTTAGGATGCCACTAAGTTTCCTCATTGTTTGCTATTATAATGGCTTAGTAAAAATGAGCTTGAGGGTGCAATGCAGAGGTGCTGGAAATTGCTTGGCACCAGTGGGACACTAATGAAGTCCAACAGCCCCTTTTTGGATGCCACTAAGTTTTATCAGTGTTTGTTATTATAATGGCTTAGTAAATTTGAGCTTGAGGGTGCAATGCAGAGGTGCTGGAAATTGCTTGGCACCAGTGGGACACTAATGAAGTCCAATAGCCACTTTTTGGATGCCACTAAGTTTCCTCAGTGTTTGCTATTATAATGGCTTAGTAAAAATGAGCTTGAGGGTGCAATGCAGAGGTGCTGGAAATTGCTTGGCACCAGTGGGACACTAATGAAGTCCAACAGCCACTTTTAGGATGCCACTAAGTTTCTTCAGTGTTTGCTATTATAATAGCTTAGTAAAAATGAGCTTGAGGGTGCAATGCAGAAGTGCTGGAAATTGCTTTGCACCAGTGGGACACTAATGAAGTCCAACAGCCACTTTTTTGGATGCCACTAAGTTTCCTCAGTGTTTGCTATTATAGTGGCTTAGTAAAATTGAGCTTGAGGGTGCAATGCAGAGGTGCTGGAAATTGCTTGGCACCGGTCGGACACTAATGAAGTCCAACAGCCACTTTTAGGATGCCACTAAGCTTCCTCAGTGTTTGCTATTATAATGGCTTAGTAAAAATGAGCTTGAGGGTGCAATGCAGAGGTGCTGGAAATTGCTTTGCACCAGTGGGACACTAATGAAGTCCAACAGCCACTTTTTGGATGCCACTAAGTTTCCTCAGTGTTTGCTATTATAATGGCTTAGTAAATTTGAGCTTGAGGGTGCAATGCAGAGGTGCTGGAAATTGCTTGGCACCAGGGGGACACTAATGAAGTCCAACAGCCACTTTTAGGATGCCACTAAGTTTCCTCATTGTTTGCTATTATAATGGCTTAGTAAAAATTAGCTTGAGGGTGCAATGCAGAGGTGCTGGAAATTGCTTGGCACCAGTGGGACACTAATGAAGTCCAACAGCCCCTTTTTGGATGCCACTAAGTTTTATCAGTGTTTGTTATTATAATGGCTTAGTAAATTTGAGCTTGAGGGTGCAATGCAGAGGTGCTGGAAATTGCTTGGCACCAGTGGGACACTAATGAAGTCCAATAGCCACTTTTTGGATGCCACTAAGTTTCCTCAGTGTTTGCTATTATAATGGCTTAGTAAAAATGAGCTTGAGGGTGCAATGCAGAGGTGCTGGAAATTGCTTGGCACCAGTGGGACACTAATGAAGTCCAACAGCCACTTTTAGGATGCCACTAAGTTTCTTCAGTGTTTGCTATTATAATAGCTTAGTAAAAATGAGCTTGAGGGTGCAATGCAGAAGTGCTGGAAATTGCTTTGCACCAGTGGGACACTAATGAAGTCCAACAGCCACTTTTTTGGATGCCACTAAGTTTCCTCAGTGTTTGCTATTATAGTGGCTTAGTAAAAATGAGTTTGGGGGTGCAATGCAGAGATGCTGGAAATTGCTTGGCACAAGTGGGACACTAATGATGTCCAGCAGCCACTTTTAGGATGCCACCAAGTTTCCTCAGTGTTTGCTATTATAATGGCTTAGTAAAAATGAGCTTGAAGGTGCAATGCAGAGGTGCTGGAAATTGCTTGACACCAGTGGGACACTAATGAAGTCCAACAGCCACTTTTTGGATGCCACTAAGTTTTATCAGTGTTTGCTATTATAATGGCTTAGTAAAATTGAGCTTGAGGGTGCAATGCAGAGGTGCTGGAAATTGCTTGGCACCAGTGGGACACTAATGAAGTCCAACAGCCACTTTTAGGATGCCACTAAGTTTCCTCAGTGTTTGCTATTATAAAAGATTAGTAAAAGCCAGCTTGAGGGTGCAAAGCAGAGGTGCTGGAAAGTGCTTGGCACCAGTGGGACACTAATAAAGTCCAACAGCCACTTTTTGGATGCCACTAAGTTTCCTCAGTGTTTGCTATTATAATGGATTAGTAAATGCCATCTTGAGGGTGCAATGCAGAGGTGCTGGAAATTGCTTGGTACCAGTGGGACACTAATGAAGTCCAACAGGCACTTTTTGGATGCCACTAAGTTTCCTCAGTGTTTGCTGTTATAATGGCTTAGTAAAAATGAGCTTGAGGGTGCAATGCAGAGGTGCTGGAAATTGCTTGGCACTGGTGGGACACTAATGAAGTCCAACAGCAACTTTTAGGATGCCACTAAGTTTCCTCAGTGTTTGCTATTATAATGGCTTAGTAAAAATGAGCTTGAGGGTGCAATGCAGAGGTGCTGGAATGTGTTTGGCACCAGTGGGACACTAATGAAGTCCAACAGCCACTTTTTAGATGCCACTAAGTTTACTCAGTGTTTGCTATTATAATTGCTTAGTAAAAGCCAGCTTGAAGGTGCAATGCAGAGGTGCTGGAAATTGTTTGGCACCAGTGGGACACTAATGAAGTCCAACAGCCACTTTTAGGATGCCACTAAGTTTCCTCAGTGTTTGCTATTATAATGACTTAGTAAAAATGAGCTTGAGGGTGCAATGCAGAGGTGCTGGAAATTGCTTGGCACCGGTCGGACACTAATGAAGTCCAACAGCCACTTTTTGGATGCCACTAAGTTTCCTCAGTGTTTGCTATTATAATGGCTTAGTAAAAATGAGCTTGAGGGTGCAATGCAGAGGTGCTGGAAATTGCTTGGCACCGGTCGGACACTCATGCAGTCCAACAGCCACTTTTTGGATGCCACTAAGTTTCCTCAGTGTTTGCTATTATAATGCCTTAGTAAAATTGAGATTGAAGGTGCAATGCAAAGGTGCTGGAAATTGCTTGTCACCGGTGGGACACTAATGAAGTCCAATAGCCACTTTTTGGATGCCACTAAGTTTCCTCAGTGTTTGCTATTATAATGGCTTAGTAAAAATGAGCTTGAGGGTGCAATTCAGAGGTGCTGGAAATTGCTTGGCACCAGTGGGATACTAATGAAGTCCAACAGCCACTTTTTGGATGCCACTAAGTTTCCTCAGTGTTTGCTATTATAATGGATTAGTAAAAATCAGCTTGAGGGTGCAATGCAGAGGTGCTGGAAATTGCTTGGCACCAGTGGGACACTAATGAATTCCAACAGCCACTTTTTGGATGCCACTAAGTTTCATCAGAGTTTGCTATTATAATGTGTTACGAGGGGGACCCGGGGAAGCGTGCCAAGATGGGAAATGGACAGCTTCCGCCGGTCAAGGTCCACTGTGCCGTGTAAGGGACCGCTGCTATGGTCAGGAAAGAGTGAGCGGGTTGCTGCTAGTGATCATCTGGAACGTCACAGATGATCTATGTACACCGGTCCGCCCTAACCCGTGAGGGTTGTATGGCTCGGGGCTTCTCGTACGGTGTACCTGTTGCACGGGGACGCACAGAGGTGCCTACACACGTGTGCCAGCGGGAGTCACAGGAATATGGCACGGGGGTAGCACAGAGGTGCCCTCACACGTGTGCTTCAGAAACCAAGTGAGTCCGACAGAGATTCGAGGAGCTCACCTGGGACAGGAACACAGCCTGCTAAACGGGATACTGCCGGAGCAGCAAGGCAGGGGCAAGACCTGCAAAGTAGGTGCTGCCTGAGCAGCAAGGGCAAAGCCCACAAAAGACAATAATGCCTAAGCAGTGGCGTGGCAGCACGCTGCCAGACATCCAAACATAGAAGGACGGTCGCGCGCCGCCATGATGGCAGGGGGAGCTTTTAAGGAGGTGTAGCTCCACCCAAGGGCGGGCGCGAGACGGGCGTGACCCAATCAGGATTCGTGACGTCCTGGCCCAGCCAGTCAGGATTCAGCACATCACCAGCCTAGTCATCGGGCTGTGTGATATCAGTGAGCGAATCAGAAGACGTCACGTGGAGCACATGGTCTTTTTCCTGCCTCTGGGTCATAAAGGCGGGATCCCCGGTTTCACAATGTGCAGAGACATGGGAAGTCTTGCTGCTTCCCTGAGCATCTATTCTTTGCACACTGCGCAACCTCCCAGAGCCTCCGTGATGCTGAGCAGGAGAGCTCGTGGCAGGCAAGGGATGGGAGACCGCTCCATTCCTTGCAAGAGGAGAACCACTAGGTGTCACCCTTCTGCTGTGTCTCTGAGAAGGCAACTCCTGCATTCTCCCAGACCTTTGGCGCTGCTGAGCAGGAGGGCTCGTGGCAGACAAGGGATGGGGGACCACCTCATTCCTTGAAATAAGAGAGCCACGACGTGTAACATTACCCCACCGTCTAGGGCCCCCCCCTCGCCTGCGCCTGAAGGCCGCCACCAAACCGGGGGCGTGGACATGCTCCTCCAATTCCCAGGACCTATGCTCCGGGCCACGACCGACCCACTCCACGAGGAAGTACCTTTTGCCCTGTACAATTTTTGTTCTTACTAGCTTCGCTACTTCAGGGTCGTCGGACGAGAAGCCAACCTGGGACAGCAGAGACCCCAAGGTTTTAGGTCGTACGGGTTTCAGAAGAGATACATGAAAAGTATTAGAAATAGCCCAGCATGGAGGGAGCTGGAGTCGATATACCGCCGAGGTTACCCGCTCTATTACTATAAACGGACCCAGGTACCTAGGAGCGAACTCGGCTGTCTGCACCGGAAGGTAGATATGTTTAGAAGACAGCCACACTAGGTCCCCAGGTGCGAAAGATGGCGCAGAGTGAAGAAGACCCGCAGGTCTCTGCCTGAATGGTTTATTATACGCATACGACGTACAGACTCGCATATTCTCCTGTACATCCTGGGCTACCTCCGGCCCCCAATAATGCCTGACCGCAGGGTCTCTGGTCCCGTCGACCCTGAAGTGACCCCTGCCTTTGGAGGCATGATCCCATGACAGCACATCATTCCGTGGGTCAGGGGAAATGAGGGTCTTACCAGGTGGCACCTGGTCTAGGGAAACGGAAGTGACCCTCCTCACGCTGACTGAAGGTGGAACAAGACACTGTTTCTTCCGATGGTTTAGAACATCGGGTGTCTACATGTCCCCTCTGCCCACAGGTAAAGCAATCGACCGACGGCCGAGAACCTGTGGTAGAGGAGACCACTGTGGAGATTTCCATTGGCTCCACAGAATCGTCAATAGAGCTGGCTGGGAGACCGGTCTGGTGGGGAAGGGGAGTCAGAGGCTCTGTAGACCAGGAAGACGTGGGTGCCGAAGAGACCTCGAGCCTCCGCTCCGCGTGGCGGATGTCTATGCGAGAGGCAAGCCGAATCAAGGACTCTAAGGTGGTCGGCACGTCACGCGTGGCCAGCGCGTCTTTGACGAACCCTGCCAGACCCTCCCAGAACACAGGGACCAGGACTTTATCTGGCCAGTCCAGCTCTGCGGCGAGTGTCCTGAATTGTACTGCAAAGTCCCCGACTGAAGTGGACCTTTGCCGAAGGCGTAGGAGCCGCAGCACGGAGTCGTGGGTGACTTGAGGCCCGAGGAACACCTTTCTCATAGCCTCAAGATAAACTGGAAGGTGATTCACCACCCGATCTCCGCGCTCCCACAACGGCGTGGACCACTTTAGCGCTTTCCCTGTGAGCAGGGACTGGACGAAGGCTACCTTCGCCTTCTCAGTAGCGTAATCAGTCGTGGACAACTCCAAGTAGGTGGTAACCTGGTTTATGAAACCACGGCACTCAGAGCTGTCCCCGCTGAAGCGCTCTGGGAGCGCAAGGCGAGGCGACCTTCCGCACAATTCCACAGCCTGAGTAGCCGCCTGGGTGGCGACTGTTGCTAGAGCAGCCTTATCGGGGGAAAACCGCTCCACTGCTGCCAATCATGACTCCAACTGCTGCACATAACGCAGCAACTGCTGCTGCTCTTCCGCCATAGCCAGACCTTTGACGCAACCGTAATGTTACGAGGGGGACCCGGGGAAGCGTGCCAAGATGGGAAATGGACAGCTTCCGCCGGTCAAGGTCCACTGTGCGGTGTAAGGGACCGCTGCTATGGTCAGGAAAGAGTGAGCGGGTTGCTGCTAGTGATCATCTGGAACGTCACAGATGATCTATGTACACCGGTGCGCCCTAACCCGTGAGGGTTGTATGGCTCGGGGCTTCTCGTACGGTGTACCTGTTGCACGAAGACGCACAGAGGTGCCTACACACGTGTGCCAGCGGGAGTCACAGGAATATGGCACGGGGGTAGCACAGAGGTGCCCACGCACGTGTGCTTCAGAAACTAAGTGAGTCCGACAGAGACTCGAGGAGCTCACCTGGGAAAGGAACACAGCCTGCTAAACGGGATACTGCCGGAGCAGCAAGGCAGGGGCAAGACCTGCAAACTAGGTGCTGCCTGAGCAGCAAGGGCAAAGCCCACAAAAGACAATAATGCCTAAGCAGTGGCGTGGCAGCACGCTGCCAGACATCCAAACATAGAAGGACGGTCGCGCGCCGCCATGATGGCAGGGGGAGCTTTTAAGGAGGTGTAGCTCCACCCAAGGGCGGACGCGAGACGGGCGTGACCCAATCAGGATTCGTGACATCCTGGCCCAGCCAGTCAGGATTCAGCACATCACCAGCCTCGTCATCGGGCCGTGTGATATCAGTGAGCGAATCAGAAGACGTAACGTGGAGCACATGGTCATCTTCCTGCCTCTGGGTCATAAAGGCGGGATCCCCGGTTTCACAATGTGCAGAGACATGGGAGATCTTGTTGCTTCCCTGAGCATCTATTCTTTGCACACTGCGCAACCTCCCAGAGCTTCCGTGATGCTGAGCAGGAGAGCTCGTGGCAGGCAAGGAATGGGGGACGACTTCATTCCTTGCAATAAGAGAGCCACGACGTGTAACAATAATGGCTTAGTAAAAATGAGCTTGAGGGTGCAATGCAGAGGTGCTGGAAATTGCTTGGCACCGGTGGGAGACGAATGAAGTCCAACAGCCACTTTTAGGATGCCACTAAGTTTCCTCAGTGTTTGCTATTATAATGGCTTAGTAAAAATGAGCTTCAGGGTGCAATGCAGAGGTGCTGGAAATTGCTTGACACCGGTGGGACACTAATGAAGTCCAACAGCCACTTTTTGGATGCCACTAAGTTTTCTCAGTGTTTGCTATTATACTGGCTTAGTAAAAATGAGTTTGAGGGTGAAATGCAGAGGTGCTGGAAATTGCTTGGCAAAAGTGGGACACTAATGAAGTCCAACAGCCACTTTTTGGATGCCACTAAGTTTCCTCAGTGTTTGCTATTATAATGGATTAGTAAAAATCAGCTTGAGGGTGCAATGCAGAGGTGCTGGAAATTGCTTGGCACCAGTGGGACACTAATGAAGTCCAACAGCCACTTTTTGGATGCAACTAAGTTTCCTCAGTGTTTGCTATTATAATGGCTTAGTAAGAATGAGCTTGAGTGTGCAATGCAAAGGTTCTGGAAATTGCTTGACACCGGTGGGACACTAATGAAGTCCAACAGCCACTTTTAAAATGCCACTAAGTTTTCTCAGTGTTTGCTATTATGATTGCTTAGTAAAAATGAGCTTGAGGGTGCAATGCAGAGGTGCTGGAAATTGCTTGGCACCAGTGGGACACTATTGAATTCCAACAGCCACTTTTTGGATGCCACTAAGTTTCCTCAGTGTTTGCTATTATAATAGCTTAGTAAAAATAAGCTTGAGGGTGCAATGCAGAGGTGCTGGAAATTGCTTTACACCAGTGGGACACTAATGAATTCCAACAGCCACTTTTTGGATGCCACTAAGTTTCCTAAGTGTTTGCTATTATAATGGCTTAGTAAAAATGAGCTTGAGGGTGCAATGCAGAGGTGCTGGAAAGTGCTTGGCACCAGTGGGACACTAATGAAGTCCAACAGCCACTTTTTGGATGCCACTAAGTTTCCTCAGTGTTTGCTATTATAATGGCTTAGTAAGAATCAGCTTGAGGGTGCAATGCAAAGGTTCTGGAAATTGCTTGACACCGGTGGGACACTAATGAAGTCCAACAGCCACTTTTTGGATGCCACTAAGTTTTCTCAGTGTTTGCTATTATAATTGCTTAGTAAAAATGAGCTTGAGGGTGCAATGCAGAGGTGCTGGAAATTGCTTGGCACCAGTGGGACACTAATGAAGTCCAATAGCCACTTTTAGGATGCCACTAAGTTTCCTCAGTGTTTGCTATTATTATTGCTTAGTAATATTGAGCTTGAGGGTGCAATGCAGAGGTGCTGGAAAGTGCTTGGCACCAGTGGGACACTAATGAAGTCCAACAGCCACTTTTTGAATGCAACTAAGTTTCCTCAGTGTTTGCTATTATAATGGCTTAGTAAGAATGAGCTTGAGGGTGCAATGCAGAGGTGCTGGAAATTTCTTGGCACCAGTGGGACACTAATGAAGTCCAACAGCCACTTTTAGGATGCCACTAAGTTTCCTTATTGTTTGCTATTATAATGGCTTAGTAAAATTGAGCTTGAGGGTGCAATGCAGAGGTTCTGGAAATTCCTTGGCACCAGTGGGACACTAATGAAGTCCAACAGCCACTTTTTGGATGCCACTAAGTTTTCTCAGTGTTTGCTATTATAATTGCTTAGTAAAAATGAGCTTGAGGGTGCAATGCAGAGATGCTGGAAATTGCTTGGCACAAGTGGGACACTAATGAAGTCCAGCAGCCACTTTTAGGATGCCACTAAGTTTCATCAGTGTTTGCTATTATAATGGCTTAGTAAAAATGAGCTTGAAGGTGCAATGCAGAGGTGCTGGAAATTGCTTGACACCAGTGGGACACTAATGAAATCCAGCAGCCACTTTTTGGATGCCACTAAGTTTCCTCAGTGTTTGCTATTATAAAGGATTAGTAAAAGCCAGCTTGAGGGTGCAATGCAGAGGTCCTGGAAAGTGCTTGCGACCAGTGGGACAATAATGAAGTCCAACAGCCACTTTTAGGATGCCACTAAGTTTCCTCAGTGTTTGCTATTATAAAGGATTAGTAAAAGCCATCTTGAGGGTGCAATGCAGAGGTGCTGGAAATTGCTTGGTACCAGTGGGACACTAATGAAGTCCAACAGCCACTTTTTCGATGCCACTAAGTTTTCTCAGTGTTTGCTATTATAATTGCTTAGCAAAAAATGAGCTTGAGGGTGCAATTCAGAGGTGCTGGAAATTGCTTGGCACCGGTGGGACACTAATGAAGTCCAACAGCCACTTTTAGGATGCCACTAAGTTTCCTCAGTGTTTGCTATTATAATGGCTTAGTACAAATGAGCTTGAGGGTGCAATGCAGAGATGCTGAAAAGTGCTTGGCACCAGTGGGACACTAATTAAGTCCAACAGCCACTTTTTGGATGCCACCAAGTTTCCTCAGTGTTTGCTATTATAATGGCTTAGTAAAAATGAGCTTGAGGGTGCAATGCAGAGCTGCTGGAAATTGTTTGGCACCAGTGGGACACTAATGAATTCCAACAACCAGTTTTAGGATGCCACTAAGTTTCCTCAGTGTTTGCTTTTATAATGGCTTAGCAAAAAAGAGCTTGAGGGTGCAATGCAGAGGTGCTGGAAATTGCTTGGCACCAGTGGGACACTAATGAAGTCCAACAGCCACTTTTTGGATGCCACTAAGTTTACTCAGTGTTTGCTATTATAATGGATTAGTAAAAATGAGCTTGAGGGTGCAATGCAGAGATGCTGGAAATTGCTTGGCACCAGTGGGACACTAATGAAGTCCAGCAGCCACTTTTTGGATGCCACTAAGTTTCCTCAGTGTTTGCTATTATAATGGATTAGTAAAAATCAGCTTGAGGGTGCAATGCAGACGTGCTGGAAATTGCTTGGCACCAGTGGGACACTAATGAATTCCAACAGCCACTTTTCGGATGCCACTAAGTTTCCTCAGTGTTTGCTATTATAATGGCTAAGTAAAAATGAGCTTGAGGGTGCAATGCAGAGGTGCTGGAAAGTGCTTGGCACCAGTGGGACACTAATGAAGTCCAACAGCCACTTTTAGGATGCCACTAAGCTTCCTCAGTGTTTGCTATTATAATGGCTTAGTAAAAATGAGCTTGAGGGTGCAATGCAGAGGTTCTAGAAATTGCTTGACACCGGTGGGACACTAATGAAGTCCAACAGCCACTTTTTGGATGCCACTAAGTTTTCTCAGTGTTTGCTATTATTGCTTAGTAAAAATGAGCTTGAGGGTGCAATGCAGAGGTGCTGGAAACTGCTTGGCACCAGTGGGTTACTAATGAAGTCCAACAGCCACATTTAGGATGCTACTAAGTTTCCTCAGTGTTAGCTATTATAATGGCTTAGTAAAAATGAGCTTGAGGGTGCAATGCAGAAGTGCTGGAAATTGCTTTGCACCAGTGGGACACTAATGAAGTCACACAGCGACTTTTAGGATGCCACTAAGTTTCCTCAGTGTTTGCTATTATATTGGCTTAGTAAAAAATGAGCTTGAGGGTTCAATGTAGAGGTGCTGGAAATTGCTTTGCACCAGTGGGACACTAAGGAAGTCCAACAGCCACTTTTTGGATGCCACTAAGTTTTCTCAGTGTTTGCTATTATAATGGCTTAGTAAAAATCAGCTTGAGGGTGCAATGCAGAGGTGCTGGAAAGTGCTTGGCACCAGTGGGACACTAATGAAGTCCAACAGCCACTTTTTGGATGCCACTAAGTTTCCTCAGTGTTTGCTATTATAATGGCTTAGTAAAAATGAGCTTAAGGGTGCAATGCAGAGGTGCTGGAAAGTGCTTGGCACCAGTGGGACACTAATTAAGTCCAACAGCCATTTTTTGGATGCCACTAAGTTTCCTCAGTGTTTTCTATTATAATAACTTAGTAAAAATGAGCTTGAGGGTGCAATGCCGAGGTGATTGAAATTGCTTTACACCAGTGGGACACTAATGAAGTCCAACAGCCACTTTTTGGATGCCACTAAGTTTCCTCAGTGTTTGCTATTATAATGGCTTAGTAAAAATGAGCTTGAGGGTGCAATGCAGAGGTGCTGGAAATTGTTTGGCACCAGTGGGACACTAATGCAGTCCAACAACCACTTTTCAGATGCCACTAAGCTTCCTCAGTGTTTGCTATTATAATGGCTTAGTAAAAATGAGCTTGAGGGTGCAATGCAGAGGTGCTGGAAATTGCTTGGCATCAGTGGGACTCTAATGAAGTCCAACAGACACTTTTAGGATGCCACTAAGTTTCCTCCGTGTTTGCTATTATAATGGCTTAGTAAAAATGAGCTTGAGGGTGCAATGCAGAGATTCTGGAAATTAGATGGCACCAGTGGGACACTAATGAAGTCCTGCTGCCACTTTTTGGATGCCACTAAGTTTCCTCAGTGTTTGCTATTATAATGGCTTTGTAAAAATGAGCTTGAGGGTTCAATGCAGATGTGCTGGATATTGCTTGGCACCGGTGGGACACTAATGAAGTCCAATAGCCACTTTTTGGATGCCACTAAGTTTCCTCAGTGTTTGCTATTATAATGGCTTAGTAAAAATGAGCTTGAGGGTGCAATTCAGAGGTGCTGGAAATTGCTTGGCACCAGTGGGATACTAATGAAGTCCAGCAGCCACATTTTGGATGCCACTAAGTTTCCTCAGTGTTTGCTATTATAATGGCTTAGTAAAAATGAGCTTTAGGGTGCAATGCAGAGGTTCTGGAAATTGCTTGGCACCAGTGGGACACTAATGAAGTCCAACAGCCACTTTTTGGATGCCACTAAGTTTCCTCAGTGTTTGCTATTATAATGGATTAGTAAAAATCAGCTTGAGGGTGCAATACAGAGGTGCTGGAAATTGCTTGGCACCAGTGGGACACTAATGAATTCCAAAAGCCACTTTTTGGATGCCACTAAGTTTCCTCAGTGTTTGCTTTTATAATGGCTTAGTAAAAATGAGCTTGAGGGTGCAATGCAGAGGTGCTGGAAATTGCTTGGCACCAGTGGGACAGTAATGAAGTCCAACAGCCACTTTTGGGATGCCACTAAGTTTCCTCAGTGTTTGCTATTATAATGGCTTAGTAAATATGAGCTTGAGGGTGCAATGCAGAGGTGCTGGAAAGTGCTTGGCACCAGTGGGACACTAATGAAGTCCAACACCCACTTTTTGGATGCCACTAAGTTTCCTCAGTGTTTGCTATTATAATGGCTTAGTAAGAATGAGCTTGAGTGTGCAATGCAGAGGTTCTGGAAATTGCTTGACACCGGTGGGACACTAATGAAGTCCAACAGCCACTGTTTGGATGCCACTAAGTTTTCTCAGTGTTTGCTATTATAATTGCTTAGTAAAAATGAGCTTGAGGATGCAATGCAGAGGTGCTGGAAATTGCTTGGCACCAGTGGGACACTAATGAAGTCCAACAGCCACTTTTTCAATGCCACTAAGTTTCCTCAGTGTTTGCTATTATAATGGATTAGTAAAAATCAGCTTGAGGGTGCAATGCAGAGGTGCTGGAAATTGCTTGGCACCAGTGGGACACTAATGAATTCCAACAGCCACTTTTTGGATGCCACTAAGTTTCCTCAGTGTTTGTTTTTATAATGGCTTAGTAAAAATGAGCTTAAGGGTGCAATGCAGAGGTGCTGGAAATTGCTTTGCACCAGTAGGACACTAATGAAGTCCAACAGCAACTTTGAGGATGCCACTAAGTTTCTTCAGTGTTTGCTATTATAATGGCTTAGTAAAAATGAGCTTGAGGGTGCAATGCAGAGGTGCTGGAAATTGCTTGGCACCGGTCGGACACTAATGAAGTCCAACAGCCACTTTTGGGATGCCACTAAGTTTCCTTAGTGCTTGCTACTATAATGGCTTAGTAAAAAATGAGCTTGAGGGTGCAATGCAGAGGTGCTGGAAATTGCTTGGCACCAGTGGGAAACTAATGAAGTCCAACAGCCACTTTTAGGATGCCACTAAGTTTCCTCAGTGTTTGCTATTATAATGGCTTTGTAAAAATGAGCTTGATGGTGCAATGCAGAGGTACTGGAAATTGCTTGGCACCAGTGGGACACTAATGAAGTCCAACAGCCACTTTTAGGATGCCACTAAGTTTCCCAAGTGTTTGCTATTATAATGGCTTAGTAAAAATGAGCTTGAGGGTGCAATGCAGAGGTGCTGGGAATTGCATGGTACCGGTGGGACAGTAATGAAGGCCAACAGCCACTTTTTGGATGCCACTAAGTTTCCTCAGTGTTTGCTATTATAATGGCTTAGTAAAAATGAGCTTGAGGGTGCAGTGCAGAGATGATGGAAATTGCTTGGCACCGGTGGGACACTAATGAAGTCCAACAGCCACTTTTAGGATGCCACTAAGTATCCTCAGTGTTTGCTATTATAATGGCTTAGTAAAAATGAGCTTGAGGGTGCAATGCAGAGGTGCTGGAAAGTGCTTGGCACCAGTGGGACACTAATGAAGTCCAACAGCCACTTTTTGGATGCCACTAAGTTTTCTCAGTGTTTGCATTGCACCCTCATTCTCATTTTTACTAAGCCATTATAATAGCAGAGGTGCTGGAAATTGCTTTACACCAGTGGGACACTAATGAAGTCCAACAGCCACTTTTTGGATGCCACTAAGTTTCCTCAGTGTTTGCTATTATAATGGCTTAGTAAAAATGAGCTTGAGGGTGCAATGCAGAGGTGCTGGAAAGTGCTTGGCACCAGTGGGACACTAATGAAGTCCAACAGCCACTTTTTGGATGCCACTAAGTTTCCTCAGTGTTTGCTATTATAATGGCTTAGTAAAAATGAGCTTGAGGGTGCAATGCAGAGGTGCTGGAAATTGCTTTACACCAGTGGGACACTAATGAAGTCCAACAGCCACTTTTTGGATGCCACCAAGTTTCCTCAGTGTTTGCTATTATAATGGCTTAGTAAAAATGAGTTTGAGAGTGCAATGCAGAGCTGCTGGAAATTGTTTGACACCAGTGGGACACTAATGAAGTCCAACAGCCACTTTTAGGATGCCACTAAGCTTCCTCAGTGTTTGCTATTATAATGGCTTAGTAAAAATGAGCTTGAGAGTGCAATGCAGAGGTGCTGGAAATTGCTTGGCATCAGTGGGACACTAATGAAGTCCAACGGACACTTTTTGGATGCCACTAAGTTTCCTCAGTGTTTGCTATTATAATGGCTTAGTAAAAATGAGCTTGAGGGTGCAATGCAGAAGTGCTGGAAATTGCTTGGCACCGGTCGGACACTCATGCAGTCCAACAGCCACTTTTGTGATGCCACTAAGTTTCCTCAGTGTTTGCTATTATAATGGCTTAGTAAAAATGAGCTTGAGGGTGCAATGCAGAGGTGCTGGAAAGTGCTTGGCACCAGTGGGACACTAATGAAGTCCAACAGCCACTTTTTGGATTCCACTAAGTTTCCTCAGTGTTTGCTATTATAATGGCTTAGTAAGAATGAGCTTGAGGGTGCATTGCAGAGGTTCTGGAAATTGCTTGACACCGGTGGGACACTTATGAAGTCCAACAGCCACTTTTTGGATGCCACTAAGTTTTCTCAGTGTTTGCTATTATAATTGCTTAGTAAAAATGAGCTTGAGGGTGCAATGCAGAGGTGCTGGAAATTGCTTGGCACCAGTGGGACACTAATGAAGTCCAACAGCCACTTTTTGAATGCCACTAAGTTTCCTCAGTGTTTGCTATTATAATGGCTTAGTAAAAACGAGCTTGAGGGTGCAATGAAGAGCTGCTGGAAATTGATTGGCACCAGTGGGACACTAATGAAGTTCAACAGCCACTTTTAGGATGCCACTAAGTTTCCTCAGTGTTTGATATTATAATGGATTAGTAAAAATCAGCTTGAGGGTGCAATGCAGAGGTGCTGGAAATTGCTTTACACCAGTGGGACACTAATGAAGTCCAACAGCCACTTTTTGGATGCCTCTAAGTTTCCTAAGTGTTTGCTATTATAATGGCTTAGTAAAAATGAGCTTGAGGGTGCAGTGCAGAGATGATGGAAATTGCTTGCCACCGGTGGGACACTAATGAAGTCCAACAGACAATTTTTGGATGCCACTAAGTTTCCTCAGTGTTTGCTATTATAATGGCTTAGTAAAAACGAGCTTGAGGGTGCAATGCAGAGCTGCTGGAAATTCCTTGGCACCAGTGGGACACTAATGAAGTCCAACAGCCACTTTTAGGATGCCAATAAGTTTCTTCAGTGTTTGCTTTTATAATGGCTTAGTAAAAATGAGCTTGAGGGTGCAATGCAGAGGTGCTGGAAATTGCTTGGCACTAGTGGGACATTAATGAAGTCCAACAGCCACTTTTTGGATGCCACTAAGTTTCCTCAGTGTTTGCTATTATAATGTCTTAGTAAAAATGAGCTTGCGGGTGCAATGCAAAGGTGCTGGAAATTGCTTGGCACCAGTGGGACACTAATGAAGTCCAACAGCCGCTTTTAGGATGCCACTAAGTTTTCCAAGTGTTTGCTATTATAATGGCTTAGTAAAAATGAGCTTGAGGGTGCAATGCAGAGGTGCTAGAAATTGCTTGGCACCAGTGGGACACTAATGAAGTCCAACAGCCACTTTTTGGATGCCACTAAGTTTCCTCAGTGTTTGCTATTATAATGGCTTAGTAAAAATGAGCTTGAGGGTGCAATGCAGAGGTGCTGAAAATTGTTTGGCACCAGTGGGACACTAATGAAGTTCAACAGCCACTTTTAGGATGCCACTAAGTTTCCTCAGTGTTTGCTATTATAATGGATTAGTAAAAATCAGCTTGAGGGTGCAATGCAGAGGTGCTGGAAATTGCATGGTACCAGTGGGACACTAATGAAGGCCAACAGCCACTTTTTGGATACCACTAAGTTTCCTCAGTGTTTGCTATTATAATGGCTTAGTAAAAATGAGCTTGAGGGTGCAATGCAGAGGTGCTGGATAGTGCTTTTCACCAGTGGGACACTAATGAAGTCCAACAGCCACTTTTTGGATGCCACTAAGTTTCCTCAGTGTTTGCTATTATAATGGCTTAGTAAGAATGAGCTTGAGGGTGCAATGCAGAGGTTCTGGAAATTGCTTGACACCGGTGGGACACTTATGAAGTCCAACAGCCACTTTTTGGATGCCACTAAGTTTTCTCAGTGTTTGCTATTATAATTGCTTAGTAAAAATGAGCTTGAGGGTGCAATGCAGAGGTGCTGGAAATTGCTTGGCACCAGTGGGACACTAATGAAGTCCAACAGCCACTTTTTGAATGCCACTAAGTTTCCTCAGTGTTTGCTATTATAATGGCTTAGTAAAAACGAGCTTGAGGGTGCAATGAAGAGCTGCTGGAAATTGATTGGCACCAGTGGGACACTAATGAAGTTCAACAGCCACTTTTAGGATGCCACTAAGTTTCCTCAGTGTTTGATATTATAATGGATTAGTAAAAATCAGCTTGAGGGTGCAATGCAGAGGTGCTGGAAATTGCTTTACACCAGTGGGACACTAATGAAGTCCAACAGCCACTTTTTGGATGCCTCTAAGTTTCCTAAGTGTTTGCTATTATAATGGCATAGTAAAAATGAGCTTGAGGGTGCAGTGCAGAGATGATGGAAATTGCTTGGCATCAGTGGGACTCTAATGAAGTCCAACAGACACTTTTTGGATGCCACTAAGTTTCCTCCGTGTTTGCTATTATAATGGCTTAGTAAAAATGAGCTTGAGGGTGCAATGCAGAGGTGCTGGAAATTGCTTGGCATCAGTGGGACTCTAATGAAGTCCAGCTGCCACTTTTTGGATGCCACTAAGTTTCCTCAGTGTTTGCTATTATAATGGCTTTGTAAAAATGAGCTTGAGGGTTCAGTGCAGAGGTGCTGGATATTGCTTGGCACCAGTGGGACACTAATGAAGTCCAACAGCCACTTTTAGGATGCCACTAAGTTTCCTCAGTGTTTGCTATTATAATGGCTTAGTAAAAATGAGCTTGAGGGTGCAATGCAGAGGTGCTGGAAATTGCTTGGCACCGGTCGGACACTAATGCAGTCCAACAGCCACTTTTGGGATGCCACTAAGTTTCCTCAGTGTTTGCTATTATAATGGCTTAGTAAAAATGAGCTTGAGGGTGCAATGCAGAGGTGCTGGAAAGTGCTTGGCACCAGTGGGACACTAATGAAGTCCAACAGCCACTTTTTGGATGCCACTAAGTTTCCTCAGTGTTTGCTATTATAATGGCTTAGTAAGAATGAGCTTGAGGGTGCAATGCAGAGGTTCTGGAAATTGCTTGACACCGGTGGGACACTTATGAAGTCCAACAGCCACTTTTTGGATGCCACTAAGTTTTCTCAGTGTTTGCTATTATAATTGCTTAGTAAAAATGAGCTTGAGGGTGCAATGCAGAGGTGCTGGAAATTGCTTGGCACCAGTGGGACACTAATGAAGTCCAACAGCCACTTTTTGAATGCCACTAAGTTTCCTCAGTGTTTGCTATTATAATGGCTTAGTAAAAACGAGCTTGAGGGTGCAATGAAGAGCTGCTGGAAATTGATTGGCACCAGTGGGACACTAATGAAGTTCAACAGCCACTTTTAGGATGCCACTAAGTTTCCTCAGTGTTTGATATTATAATGGATTAGTAAAAATCAGCTTGAGGGTGCAATGCAGAGGTGCTGGAAATTGCTTTACACCAGTGGGACACTAATGAAGTCCAACAGCCACTTTTTGGATGCCTCTAAGTTTCCTAAGTGTTTGCTATTATAATGGCTTACTAAAAATGAGCTTGAGGGTGCAGTGCAGAGATGATGGAAATTGCTTGGCACCAGTGGGACACTAATGAAGTCCAACAGACAATTTTTGGATGCCACTAAGTTTCCTCAGTGTTTGCTATTATAATGGCTTAGTAAAAACGAGCTTGAGGGTGCAATGCAGAGCTGCTGGAAATTGCTTGGCACCAGTGGGACACTAATGAAGTCCAACAGCCACTTTTAGGATGCCACTAAGTTTCTTCAGTGTTTGCTTTTATAATGGCTTAGTAAAAATTAGCTTGAGGGTGCAATGCAGAGGTGCTGGAAATTGCTTGGCACTAGTGGGACATTAATGAAGTCCAACAGCCACTTTTTGGATGCCACTAAGTTTCCTCAGTGTTTGCTATTATAATGGCTTAGTAAAAATGAGCTTGCGGGTGCAATGCAGAGGTGCTGGAAATTGCTTGGCACCAGTGGGACACTAATGAAGTCCAACAGCCGCTTTTAGGATGCCACTAAGTTTTCCAAGTGTTTGCTATTATAATGGCTTAGTAAAAATGAGCTTGAGGGTGCAATGCAGAGGTGCTAGAAATTGCTTGGCACCAGTGGGACACTAATGAAGTCCAACAGCCACTTTTTGGATGCCACTAAGTTTCCTCAGTGTTTGCTATTATAATGGCTTAGTAAAAATGAGCTTGAGGGTGCAATGCAGAGGTGCTGGAAATTGTTTGGCACCAGTGGGACACTAATGAAGTTCAACAGCCACTTTTAGGATGCCACTAAGTTTCCTCAGTGTTTGCTATTATAATGGATTAGTAAAAATCAGCTTGAGGGTGCAATGCAGAGGTGCTGGAAATTGCATGGTACCAGTGGGACACTAATGAAGGCCAACAGCCACTTTTTGGATGCCACTAAGTTTCCTCAGTGTTTGCTATTATAATGGCTTAGTAAAAATGAGCTTTAGGGTGCAATGCAGAGGTGCTGGATAGTGCTTTTCACCAGTGGGACACTAATGAAGTCCAACAGCCACTTTTTGGATGCCACTAAGTTTCCTCAGTGTTTGCTATTATAATGTCTTAGTAAGAATGAGCTTGAGGGTGCAATGCAGAGGTGCTGGAAATTGCTTGACACCGGTGGGACACTAATGAAGTCCAACAGCCATTTTTTGGATGCCACTAAGTTTTTTCAGTGTTTGCTATTATAATTGCTTAGTAAAAATGAGCTTGAGGGTGCAATGCAGAGGTGCTGGAAATTGCTTGGCACCAGTGGGACACTAATGAACTCCACCAGCCACTTTTTGGATGCCACTAAGTTTCCTCAGTTTTTGCTATAATAATTGCTTAGTAAAAATGAGCTTGAGGGTGCAATGCAGAGGTGCTGGAAATTGTTTGGCACCAGTGGGACACTAATGCAGTCCAACAACCACTTTTCAGATGCCACTAAGCTTCCTCAGTGTTTGCTATTATAATGGCTTAGTAAAAATGAGCTTGAGGGTGCAATGCAGAGGTGCTGGAAATTGCTTGGCATCAGTGGGACTCTAATGAAGTCCAACAGACACTTTTTGGATGCCACTAAGTTTCTTCAGTGTTTGCTATTATAATGGCTTAGTAAAAATGAGCTTGAGGGTGCAATGCAGAGATGCTGGAAATTAGTTGGCACCAGTGGGACACTAATGAAGTCCAGCTGCCACTTTTTGGATGCCACTAAGTTTCTTCAGTGTTTGCTATTATAATGGCTTCGTAAAAATGAGCTTGAGGGTTCAATGCAGAGGTGCTGGATATTGCTTGGCACCAGTGGGACACTAATGAAGTCCAACAGCCACTTTTAGGATGCCACTAAGTTTCCTCAGTGTTTGCTATTATAATGGCTTAGCAAAAATTGAGCTTGAAGGTGCAATGCAAAGGTGCTGGAATTTGCTTGGCACCGGTGGGACACTAATGAAGTCCAATAGCCACTTTTTGGATGCCACTAAGTTTCCTCAGTGTTTGCTATTATAATGGCTTAGTAAAAATAAGCTTGAGGGTGCAATTCAGAGGTGCTGGAAATTGCTTCGCACCAGTGGGATACTAATGAAGTCCAGCAGCCACTTTTTGGATGCCACTAAGTTTCCTCAGTGTTTGCTATTATAATGGCTTAGTAAAAATGAGCTTTAGGGTGCAATGCAGAGGTTCTGGAAATTGCTTGGCACCAGTGGGACACTAATGAAGTCCAACAGCCACTTTTTGGATGCCACTAAGTTTCCTCAGTGTTTGCTATTATAATGGATTAGTAAAAATCAGCTTGAGGGTGCAATGCAGAGGTGCTGGAAATTGCTTGGCACCAGTGGGACACTAATGAATTCCAACAGCCACTTTTTGGATGCCACTAAGATTCCTCAGTGTTTGCTTTTATAATGGCTTAGTAAAAATGAGCTTGAGGGTGCAATGCAGAGGTGCTGGAAATTGCTTGGCACCAGTGGGACAGTAATGAAGTCCAACAGCCACTTTTGGGATGCCACTAAGTTTCCTCAGTGTTTGCTATTATAATGGCTTAGTAAATATGAGCTTGAGGGTGCAATGCAGAGGTGCTGGAAAGTGCTTGGCACCAGTGGGACACTAATGAAGTCCAACACCCACTTTTTGGATGCCACTAAGTTTCCTCAGTGTTTGCTATTATAATGGCTTAGTAAGAATGAGCTTGAGGGTACAATGCAGAGGTTCTGGAAATTGCTTGACACCGGTGGGACACTAATGAAGTCCAACAGCCACTGTTTGGATGCCACTAAGTTTTCTCAGTGTTTGCTATTATAATTGCTTAGTAAAAATGAGCTTGAGGGTGCAATGCAGAGGTGCTGGAAATTGCTTGGCACCAGTGGGACACTAATGAAGTCCAACAGCCACTTTTTCAATGCCACTAAGTTTCCTCAGTGTTTGCTATTATAATGGATTAGTAAAAATCAGCTTGAGGGTGCAATGCAGAGGTGCTGGAAATTGCTTGGCACCAGTGGGACACTAATGAATTCCAACAGCCACTTTTTGGATGCCACTAAGATTCCTCAGTGTTTGCTTTTATAATGGCTTAGTAAAAATGAGCTTAAGGGTGCAATGCAGAGGTGCTGGAAATTGCTTTGCACCAGTAGGACACTAATGAAGTCCAACAGCAACTTTGAGGATGCCACTAAGTTTCTTCAGTGCTTGCTACTATAATGGCTTAGTAAAAAATTAGCTTGAGGGTGCAATGCAGAGGTGCTGGAAATTGCTTGGCACCAGTGGGACACTAATGAAGTCCAACAGCCACTTTTAGGATGCCACTAAGTTTCCTCAGTGTTTGCTATTATAATGGCTTTGTAAAAATGAGCTTGATGGTGCAATGCAGAGGTGCTGGAAATTGCTTGGCACCAGTGGGACACTAATGAAGTCCAACAGCCACTTTTAGGATGCCACTAAGTTTTCCAAGTGTTTGCTATTATAATGGCTTAGTAAAAATGAGCTTGAGGGTGCAATGCAGAGGTGCTGGGAATTGCATGGTACCAGTGGGACAGTAATGAAGGCCAACAGCCACTTTTTGGATGCCACTAAGTTTCCTCAGTGTTTGCTATTATAATATATACGAATAAGGCTGCACATCAAACTTAGATAATAGTATAATGCCTCAAGCATATGGACAAATATTGGAATATACAATGAAAAATGCTACTTGCTAATTTGAACATGTGAATAATGAATTGCATACCTGCCATGAATATTAGGAAAAAGGAGATATATAGCAATCGCATTGATCAATGTAACTGAGCCCCAAGGCCTCGTCAAGGCATATCTCAATATTGGGGTCCCTAGCTCTGTGACCCTAACTGTGTGTCATCTCATTGCAATTAAAAACTGCTATGGGTGGAGAGGGGTAACTAAGGACTTTCTTATATAGGAGATGGAAAAAACATGGCCGAAAGGGGCGGAGCTGTGTTCACATTCAGAAAAAAAACTACATATAACTGAATAGGATAACTGAAGTGAGCACTAATATATATATTATGAGTGCAAGCCAAAAAATTACATACTATATACGAATAAGGCTGCACATCAAACTTAGATAATAGTATAATGCCTCAAGCATATGGACAAATATTGGAATATACAATGAAAAATGCTACTTGCTAATTTGAACATGTGAATAATGAATTGCATACCTGCCATGAATATTAGGAAAAAGGAGATATTTAGCAATCGCATTGATCAATGTAACTGAGCCCCAAGGCCTCGTCAAGGCATATCTCTATATGTAATTTTTTTTCTGAATGTGAACACAGCTCCGCCCCTTTCGGCCATGTTTTTTCCATCTCCTATATAAGAAAGTCCTTAGTTACCCCTCTCCACCCATAGCAGTTTTTAATTGCAATGAGATGACACACAGTTAGGGTCACAGAGCTAGGGACCCCAATATAGAGATATGCCTTGACGAGGCCTTGGGGCTCAGTTACATTGATCAATGCGATTGCTAAATATCTCCTTTTTCCTAATATTCATGGCAGGTATGCAATTCATTATTCACATGTTCAAATTAGCAAGTAGCATTTTTCATTGTATATTCCAATATTTGTCCATATGCTTGAGGCATTATACTATTATCTAAGTTTGATGTGCAGCCTTATTCGTATATAGTATGTAATTTTTTGGCTTGCACTCATAATATATATATTAGTGCTCACTTCAGTTATCCTATTCAGTTATATGTAGTTTTTTTTCTGAATGTGAACACAGCTCCGCCCCTTTCGGCCATGTTTTTTCCATCTCCTATATAAGAAAGTCCTTAGTTACCCCTCTCCACCCATAGCAGTTTTTAATTGCAATGAGATGACACACAGTTAGGGTCACAGAGCTAGGGACCCCAATATAGAGATATGCCTTGACGAGGCCTTGGGGCTCAGTTACATTGATCAATGCGATTGCTAAATATCTCCTTTTTCCTAATATTCATGGCAGGTATGCAATTCATTATTCACATGTTCAAATTAGCAAGTAGCATTTTTCATTGTATATTCCAATATTTGTCCATATGCTTGAGGCATTATACTATTATCTAAGTTTGATGTGCAGCCTTATTCGTATATAGTATGTAATTTTTTGGCTTGCACTCATAATATATATATTAGTGCTCACTTCAGTTATCCTATTCAGTTATATGTAGTTTTTTTTCTGAATGTGAACACAGCTCCGCCCCTTTCGGCCATGTTTTTTCCATCTCCTATATAAGAAAGTCCTTAGTTACCCCTCTCCACCCATAGCAGTTTTTAATTGCAATGAGATGACACACAGTTAGGGTCACAGAGCTAGGGACCCCAATATAGAGATATGCCTTGACGAGGCCTTGGGGCTCAGTTACATTGATCAATGCGATTGCTAAATATCTCCTTTTTCCTAATATTCATGGCAGGTATGCAATTCATTATTCACATGTTCAAATTAGCAAGTAGCATTTTTCATTGTATATTCCAATATTTGTCCATATGCTTGAGGCATTATACTATTATCTAAGTTTGATGTGCAGCCTTATTCGTATATAGTATGTAATTTTTTGGCTTGCACTCATAATATATATATTAGTGCTCACTTCAGTTATCCTATTCAGTTATATGTAGTTTTTTTTTCTGAATGTGAACACAGCTCCGCCCCTTTCGGCCATGTTTTTTCCATCTCCTATATAAGAAAGTCCTTAGTTACCCCTCTCCACCCATAGCAGTTTTTAATTGCAATGAGATGACACACAGTTAGGGTCACAGAGCTAGGGACCCCAATATAGAGATATGCCTTGACGAGGCCTTGGGGCTCAGTTACATTGATCAATGCGATTGCTAAATATCTCCTTTTTCCTAATATTCATGGCAGGTATGCAATTCATTATTCACATGTTCAAATTAGCAAGTAGCATTTTTCATTGTATATTCCAATATTTGTCCATATGCTTGAGGCATTATACTATTATCTAAGTTTGATGTGCAGCCTTATTCGTATATAGTATGTAATTTTTTGGCTTGCACTCATAATATATATATTAGTGCTCACTTCAGTTATCCTATTCAGTTATATGTAGTTTTTTTTCTGAATGTGAACACAGCTCCGCCCCTTTCGGCCATGTTTTTTCCATCTCCTATATAAGAAAGTCCTTAGTTACCCCTCTCCACCCATAGCAGTTTTTAATTGCAATGAGATGACACACAGTTAGGGTCACAGAGCTAGGGACCCCAATATAGAGATATGCCTTGACGAGGCCTTGGGGCTCAGTTACATTGATCAATGCGATTGCTAAATATCTCCTTTTTCCTAATATTCATGGCAGGTATGCAATTCATTATTCACATGTTCAAATTAGCAAGTAGCATTTTTCATTGTATATTCCAATATTTGTCCATATGCTTGAGGCATTATACTATTATCTAAGTTTGATGTGCAGCCTTATTCGTATATAGTATGTAATTTTTTGGCTTGCACTCATAATATATACATTAGTGCTCACTTCAGTTATCCTATTCAGTTATATGTAATTTTTTTTCTGAATGTGAACACAGCTCCGCCCCTTTCGGCCATGTTTTTTCCATCTCCTATATAAGAAAGTCCTTAGTTACCCCTCTCCACCCATAGCAGTTTTTAATTGCAATGAGATGACACACAGTTAGGGTCACAGAGCTAGGGACCCCAATATAGAGATATGCCTTGACGAGGCCTTGGGGCTCAGTTACATTGATCAATGCGATTGCTAAATATCTCCTTTTTCCTAATATTCATGGCAGGTATGCAATTCATTATTCACATGTTCAAATTAGCAAGTAGCATTTTTCATTGTATATTCCAATATTTGTCCATATGCTTGAGGCATTATACTATTATCTAAGTTTGATGTGCAGCCTTATTCGTATATAGTATGTAATTTTTTGGCTTGCACTCATAATATATATATTAGTGCTCACTTCAGTTATCCTATTCAGTTATATGTAGTTTTTTTTCTGAATGTGAACACAGCTCCGCCCCTTTCGGCCATGTTTTTTCCATCTCCTATATAAGAAAGTCCTTAGTTACCCCTCTCCACCCATAGCAGTTTTTAATTGCAATGAGATGACACACAGTTAGGGTCACAGAGCTAGGGACCCCAATATAGAGATATGCCTTGACGAGGCCTTGGGGCTCAGTTACATTGATCAATGCGATTGCTAAATATCTCCTTTTTCCTAATATTCATGGCAGGTATGCAATTCATTATTCACATGTTCAAATTAGCAAGTAGCATTTTTCATTGTATATTCCAATATTTGTCCATATGCTTGAGGCATTATACTATTATCTAAGTTTGATGTGCAGCCTTATTCGTATATAGTATGTAATTTTTTGGCTTGCACTCATAATATATATATTAGTGCTCACTTCAGTTATCCTATTCAGTTATTTGCTATTATAATGGCTTAGTTAAAATGAGCTTGAGGGTGCAGTGCAGAGATGATGGAAATTGCTTGGCACCGGTGGGACACTAATGAAGTCCAACAGCCACTTTTAGGATGCCACTAAGTATCCTCAGTGTTTGCTATTATAATGGCTTAGTAAAAATGAGCTTGAGGGTGCAATGCAGAGGTGCTGGAAAGTGCTTGGCACCAGTGGGACACTAATGAAGTCCAACAGCCACTTTTTGGATGCCACTAAGTTTCCTCAGTGTTTGCTATTATAATGGCTTAGTAAAAATGAGATTGAGGGTGCAATGCAGAGGTGCTGGAAATTGCTTTACACCAGTGGGACACTAATGAAGTCCAACAGCCACTTTTTGGATGCCACTAAGTTTCCTCAGTGTTTGCTGTTATAATGGCTTAGTAAAAATGAGCTTGAGGGTGCAATGCAGAGGTGCTGGAAAGTGCTTGGCACCAGTGGGACACTAATGAAGTCCAACAGCCACTTTTTGGATGCCACTAAGTTTCCTCAGTGTTTGCTATTATAATGGCTTAGTAAAAATGAGCTTGAGGGTGCAATGCAGAGGTGCTGGAAATTGCTTTACACCAGTGGGACACTAATGAAGTCCAACAGCCACTTTTAGGATGCCACTAAGCTTCCTCAGTGTTTGCTATTATAATGGCTTAGTAAAAATGAGCTTGAGGGTGCAATGCAGAGGTGCTGGAAATTGCTTGGCATCAGTGGGACACTAATGAAGTCCAACGGACACTTTTTGGATGCCACTAAGTTTCCTCCGTGTTTGCTATTATAATGGCTTAGTAAAAATGAGCTTGAGGGTGCAATGCAGAGGTGCTGGAAATTGCTTGGCACCGGTCGGACACTCATGCAGTCCAACAGCCACTTTTGGGATGCCACTAAGTTTCCTCAGTGTTTGCTATTACAATGGCTTAGTAAAAATGAGCTTGAGGGTGCAATGCAGAGGTGCTGGAAAGTGCTTGGCACCAGTGGGACACTAATGAAGTCCAACAGCCACTTTTTGGATGCCACTAAGTTTCCTCAGTGTTTGCTATTATAATGGCTTAGTAAGAATGAGCTTGAGGGTGCAATGAAGAGCTGCTGGAAATTGATTGGCACCAGTGGGACACTAATGAAGTCCAACAGCCACTTTTTGAATGCCACTAAGTTTCCTCAGTGTTTGCTATTATAATGTCTTAGTAAAAACGAGCTTGATGGTGCAATGAAGAGCTGCTGGAAATTGCTTTACACCAGTGGGACACTAATGAAGTCCAACAGCCACTTTTAGGATGCCACTAAGTTTTCCATTCCAAGTGTTTTCTATTATAATGGCTTAGTAAAAATGAGCTTGAGGGTGAAATGCAGAGGTGCTGGAAATTGCTTGGCACCAGTGGGACACTAATGAAGTCCAACAGCCACTTTTTGGATGCCACTAAGTTTCCTCAGTGTTTGCTGTTATAATGGCTTAGTACAAATGAGCTTGAGGGTGCAATGCAGACGTGCTGGAAATTGCTTGGCACCAGTGGGACACTAATGAAGTTCAACAGCCACTTTTAGGATGCCACTAAGTTTCCTCAGTGTTTGATATTATAATGGATTAGTAAAAATCAGCTTGAGGATGCAATGCAGAGGTGCTGGGAATTGCATGGTACCAGTGGGACAGTAATGAAAGCCAACAGCCACTTTTTGGATGCCACTAAGTTTCATCAGTTTTTGCTATTATAATGGCTTAATAAAAATGAGCTTGAGGGTGCAGTGCAGAGATGATGGAAATTGCTTGGCACCGGTGGGACACTAATGAAGTCCAACAGCCACTTTTAGGATGCCACTAAGTTTCCTCAGTGTTTGCTATTATAATGGCTTAGTAAAAATGAGCTTGAGGGTGCAATGCAGAGGTGCTGGAAAGTGCTTGACACCAGTGGGACACTAATGAAGTCCAACAGCAACTTTTTGGATGCCACTAAGTTTCCTCAGTGTTTCCTATTATAATGGCTTAGTAAAAATGAGCTTGAGGGTGCAATGCAGAGGTGCTGGAAATTGCTTTACACCAGTGGGACACTAATGAAGTCCAACAGCCACTTTTTGGATGCCACTAAGTTTCCTCAGTGTTTGCTATTATAATGGCTTAGTAAAAATGAGCTTGAGGGTGCAATGCAGAGGTGCTGGAAAGTGCTTGGCACCAGTGGGACACTAATGAAGTCCAACAGCCACTTTTTGGATGCCACTAAGTTTCCTCAGTGTTTGCTATTATAATGGCTTAGTAAAAATGAGCTTGAGGGTGCAATGCAGAGGTGCTGGAAATTGCTTTACACCAGTGGGACACTAATGAAGTCCAACAGCCACTTTTTGGATGCCACCAAGTTTCCTCAGTGTTTGCTATTATAATGGCTTAGTAAAAACGAGCTTGAGGGTGCAATGAAGAGCTGCTGGAAATTGCTTTACACCAGTGGGACACTAATGAAGTCCAACAGCCACTTTTAGGATGCCACTAAGTTTTCCAAGTGTTTTCTATTATAATGGCTTAGTAAAAATGAGCTTGAGGGTGAAATGCAGAGGTGCTGGAAATTGCTTGGCACCAGTGGGACAATAATGAAGTCCAACAGCCACTTTTTGGATGCCACTAAGTTTCCTCAGTGTTTGCTGTTATAATGGCTTAGTACAAACGAGCTTGAGGGTGCAATGCAGACGTGCTGGAAATTGCTTGGCACCAGTGGGACACTAATGAAGTTCAACAGCCACTTTTAGGATGCCACTAAGTTTCCTCAGTGTTTGATATTATAATGGATTAGTAAAAATCAGCTTGAGGATGCAATGCAGAGGTGCTGGGAATTGCATGGTACCAGTGGGACAGTAATGAAAGTCAACAGCCACTTTTTGGATGCCACTAAGTTTCCTCAGTGTTTGCTATTATAATGGCTTAATAAAAATGAGCTTGAGGGTGCAGTGCAGAGATGATGGAAATTGCTTGGCACCGGTGGGACACTAATGAAGTCCAACAGCCACTTTTAGGATGCCACTAAGTTTCCTCAGTGTTTGCTATTATAATGGCTTAGTAAAAATGAGCTTGAGGGTGCAATTCAGAGGTGCTGGAAAGTGCTTGACACCAGTGGGACACTAATGAAGTCCAACAGCAACTTTTTGGATGCCACTAAGTTTCCTCAGTGTTTCCTATTATAATGGCTTAGTAAAAATGAGCTTGAGGGTGCAATGCAGAGGTGCTGGAAATTGCTTTACACCAGTGGGACACTAATGAAGTCCAACAGCCACTTTTTGGATGCCACTAAGTTTCCTCAGTGTTTGCTATTATAATGGCTTAGTAAAAATGAGCTTGAGGGTGCAATTCAGAGGTGCTGGAAAGTGCTTGACACCAGTGGGACACTAATGAAGTCCAACAGCAACTTTTTGGATGCCACTAAGTTTCCTCAGTGTTTCCTATTATAATGGCTTAGTAAAAATGAGCTTGAGGGTGCAATGCAGAGGTGCTGGAAATTGCTTGGCACCAGTGGGACACCAATGAAGGCCAACAGCCACTTTTTGGATGCCTCTAAGTTTCCTAAGTGTTTGCTATTATAATGGCTTAGTAAAAATGAGCTTGAGGGTGCAGTGCAGAGATGATGGAAATTGCTTGCCACCGGTGGGACACTAATGAAGTCCAACAGACAATTTTTGGATGCCACTAAGTTTCCTCAGTGTTTGCTATTATAATGGCTTAGTAAAAACGAGCTTGAGGGTGCAATGCAGAGCTGCTGGAAATTGCTTGGCACCAGTGGGACACTAATGAAGTCCAACAGCCACATTTAGGATGCCACTAAGTTTCCTCAGTGTTAGCTATTATAATGGCTTAGTAAAAATGAGCTTGAGGGTGCAATGCAGAGGAGCTGGAAATTGCTTTGCACCAGTGGGACACTAATGAAGTCCAACAGCCACTTTTAGGATGCCACTAAGTTTCTTCAGTGTTTGCTATTATAATGGCTTAGTAAAAATGAGCTTGCGGGTGCAATGCAGAGGTGCTGGAAATTGATTGGCACCAGTGGGACACTAATGAAGTCCAACAGCCGCTTTTAGGATGCCACTAAGTTTTCCAAGTGTTTGCTATTATCATGGCTTAGTAAAAATGAGCTTGAGGGTGCAATGCAGAGGTGCTAGAAATTGCTTGGCACCAGTGGGACACTAATGAAGTCCAACAGCCACTTTTTGGATGCCACTAAGTTTCCTCAGTGTTTGCTATTATAATGGCTTAGTAAAAATGAGCTTGAGGGTGCAATGCAGAGGTGCTGGAAATTGCTTGGCACCAGTGGGACACTAATGAACTCCAACAGCCACTTTTTGGATGCCACTAAGTCTCCTCAGTTTTTGCTATAATAATGGCTTAGTAAAAATGAGCTTGAGAGTGCAATGCAGAGATTCTGGAAATTGCTTGACACCGGTGGGACACTAATGAAGTCCAACAGCCACTTTTTGGATGCCACTAAGTTTTTTCAGTGTTTGCTATTATAATTGCTTAGTAAAAATGAGCTTGAGGGTGCAATGCAGAGGTGCTGGAAATTGCTTGGCACCAGTGGGACACTAATGAACTCCAACAGCCACTTTTTGGATGCCACTAAGTTTCCTCAGTTTTTGCTATAATAATGGCTTAGTAAAAATGAGCTTGAGGGTGCAATGCATAGGTTCTGGAAATTGCTTGACACCGGTGGGACACTAATGAAGTCCAACAGCCACTTTTTGGATGCCACTAAGTTTTCTCAGTGTTTGCTATTACAATTGCTTAGTAAAAATGAGCTTGAGGGTGCAATGCAGAGGTGCTGGAAATTGCTTGGCACCAGTGGGACACTAATGAACTCCAACAGCCACTTTTTGGATGCCACTAAGTTTCCTCAGTTTTTGCTATAATAATGGCTTAGTAAAAATAAGCTTGAGGGTGCAATGCAGAGGTGCTGGAAATTGCTTGACACCGGTGGGACACTAATGAAGTCCAACAGCCACTTTTTGGATGCCACTAAGTTTTTTCAGTGTTTGCTATTATAATTGCTTAGTAAAAATGAGCTTGAGGGTGCAATGCAGAGGTGCTGGAAATTGCTTGGCACCAGTGGGACACTATTGCACTCCAACAGCCACTTTTTGGATGCCACTATGTTTCCTCAGTTTTTGCTATAATAATGGCTTAGTAAAAATGAGCTTGAGGGTGCAATGCAGAGGTTCTGGAAATTGCTTGACACCGGTGGGACACTAATGAAGTCCAACAGCCACTTTTTGGATGCCACTAAGTTTTCTCAGTGTTTGCTATTATAATTGCTTAGTAAAAATGAGCTTGAGGGTGCAATGCAGAGGTGCTGGAAATTGCTTGGCACCGGTCGGATACTAATGAAGTCCAACAGCCACTTTTTGGATGCCACTAAGTTTCCTCAGTGTTTGCTATTACAATGTCTTAGTAAGAATGAGCTTGAGGGTGCAATGCAGAGCTGCTGGAAATTGCTTGGCACCAGTGGGACACTAATGAAGTCCAACAGCCACATTTAGGATGCCACTAAGTTTCCTCAGTGTTTGCTATTATAATGGCTTAGTAAAAATGAGCTTGAGGGTGCAATGCAGAGGAGCTGGAAATTGCTTTGCACCAGTGGGACACTAATGAAGTCCAACAGCCACTTTTAGGATGCCACTAAGTTTCTTCAGTGTTTGCTATTATAATGGCTTAGTAAAAATGAGCTTGCGGGTGCAATGCAGAGGTGCTGGAAATTGATTGGCACCAGTGGGACACTAATGAAGTCCAACAGCCGCTTTTAGGATGCCACTAAGTTTTCCAAGTGTTTGCTATTATCATGGCTTAGTAAAAATGAGCTTGAGGGTGCAATGCAGAGGTGCTAGAAATTGCTTGGCACCAGTGGGACACTAATGAAGTCCAACAGCCACTTTTTGGATGCCACTAAGTTTCCTCAGTGTTTGCTATTATAATGGCTTAGTAAAAATGAGCTTGAGGGTGCAATGCAGAGGTGCTGGAAATTGCTTGGCACCAGTGGGACACTAATGAACTCCAACAGCCACTTTTTGGATGCCACTAAGTCTCCTCAGTTTTTGCTATAATAATGGCTTAGTAAAAATGAGCTTGAGAGTGCAATGCAGAGATTCTGGAAATTGCTTGACACCGGTGGGACACTAATGAAGTCCAACAGCCACTTTTTGGATGCCACTAAGTTTTTTCAGTGTTTGCTATTATAATTTCTTAGTAAAAATGAGCTTGAGGGTGCAATGCAGAGGTGCTGGAAATTGCTTGGCACCAGTGGGACACTAATGAACTCCAACAGCCACTTTTTGGATGCCACTAAGTTTCCTCAGTTTTTGCTATAATAATGGCTTAGTAAAAATGAGCTTGAGGGTGCAATGCATAGGTTCTGGAAATTGCTTGACACCGGTGGGACACTAATGAAGTCCAACAGCCACTTTTTGGATGCCACTAAGTTTTCTCAGTGTTTGCTATTACAATTGCTTAGTAAAAATGAGCTTGAGGGTGCAATGCAGAGGTGCTGGAAATTGCTTGGCACCAGTGGGACACTAATGAACTCCAACAGCCACTTTTTGGATGCCACTAAGTTTCCTCAGTTTTTGCTATAATAATGGCTTAGTAAAAATAAGCTTGAGGGTGCAATGCAGAGGTGCTGGAAATTGCTTGACACCGGTGGGACACTAATGAAGTCCAACAGCCACTTTTTGGATGCCACTAAGTTTTTTCAGTGTTTGCTATTATAATTGCTTAGTAAAAATGAGCTTGAGGGTGCAATGCAGAGGTGCTGGAAATTGCTTGGCACCAGTGGGACACTATTGCACTCCAACAGCCACTTTTTGGATGCAACTATGTTTCCTCAGTTTTTGCTATAATAATGGCTTAGTAAAAATGAGCTTGAGGGTGCAATGCAGAGGTTCTGGAAATTGCTTGACACCGGTGGGACACTAATGAAGTCCAACAGCCACTTTTTGGATGCCACTAAGTTTTCTCAGTGTTTGCTATTATAATTGCTTAGTAAAAATGAGCTTGAGGGTGCAATGCAGAGGTGCTGGAAATTGCTTGGCACCGGTCGGATACTAATGAAGTCCAACAGCCACTTTTTGGATGCCACTAAGTTTCCTCAGTGTTTGCTATTACAATGTCTTAGTAAGAATGAGCTTGAGGGTGCAATGCAGAGGTGCCGGAAATTGCTTGACACCGGTGGGACACTAATGAAGTCCAACAGCCACTTTTTGGATGCCACTAAGTTTTTTCAGTGTTTGCTATTATAATTGCTTAGTAAAAATGAGCTTGAGGGTGCAATGCAGAGGTGCTGGAAATTGCTTGGCACCAGTGGGACACTAATGAACTCCAACAGCCACTTTTTGGATGCCACTAAGTTTCCTCAGTTTTTGCTATAATAATGGCTTAGTAAAAATGAGCTTGAGGGTGCAATGCAGAGGTTCTGGAAATTGCTTGACACCGGTGGGACACTAATGAAGTCCAACAGCCACTTTTTGGATGCCAATAAGTTTCCTCAGTGTTTGCTATTATAATGGCTTAGTAAAAATGAGCTTGAGGGTGCAATGCAGAGATGATGGAAAGTGCTTGGCACCGGTGGGACACTAATGAAGTCCAACAGCCACTTTTTGGATGCCACTAAGTTTCCTCAGTGTTTGCTATTATAATGTCTTAGTAAGAATGAGCTTGAGGGTGCAATGCAGAGGTTCTGGAAATTGCTTGACACCGGTGGGACACTAATGAAGTTCAACAGCCACTTTTTGGATGCCACTAAGTTTCCTCAGTTTTTGCTATAATAATGGCTTAGTAAAAATGAGCTTGAGGGTGCAATGCAGAGGTTCTTGAAATTGCTTGACACCGGTGGGACACTAATGAAGTCCAACAGCCACTTTTTGGATGCCACTAAGTTTTCTCAGTGTTTGCTATTATAATTGCTTAGTAAAAATGAGCTTGAGGGTGCAATGCAGAGGTGCTGGAAATTGCTTGGCACCAGTGGGACACTAATGAAGTCCAACAGCCACATTTAGGATGCCACTAAGTTTCCTCAGTGTTAGCTATTATAATGGCTTAGTAAAAATGAGCTTGAGGGTGCAATGCAGAGGTGCTGGAAATTGCTTGGCACCAGTGGGACACTAATTAAGTCCAACAGCCACTTTTAGGATGCCACTAAGTTTCCTCAATGTTTGCTATTATAATGGCTTAGTAAAAATGAGCTTGAGGGTGCAATGCAGAGGTTCTGGAAATTGCGTAGCACCAGTGGGACACTAATGAAGTCCAACAGCCACTTTTAGGATGCCACTAAGTTTCCTCAGTGTTTGCTATTATAATGTCTTAGTAAGAATGAGCTTGAGGGTGCAATGCAGAGGTTCCGGAAATTGCTTGACACCGGTGGGACACTAATGAAGTCCAACAGCCACTTTTTGGATGCCACTAAGTTTTTTCAGTGTTTGCTATTATAATTGCTTAGTAAAAATGAGCTTGAGGGTGCAATGCAGAGGTGCTGGAAATTGCTTGACACCGGTGGGACACTACTGAAGTCCAACAGCCACTTTTTGGATGTCAATAAGTTTCCTCAGTGTTTGCTATTATAATGGCTTAGTAAAAATGAGCTTGAGGGTGCAATGCAGAGATGATGGAAAGTGCTTGGCACCGGTGGGACACTAATGAAGTCCAACAGCCACTTTTTGGATGCCACTAAGTTTCCTCAGTGTTTGCTATTATAATGTCTTAGTAAGAATGAGCTTGAGGGTGCAATGCAGAGGTTCTGGAAATTGCTTGACACCGGTGGGACACTAATGAAGTCCAACAGCCACTTTTTGGATGCCACTAAGTTTTTTCAGTGTTTGCTATTATAATTGCTTAGTAAAAATGAGCTTGAGGGTGCAATGCAGAGGTGCTGGAAATTGCTTGGCACCAGTGGGACACTAATGAAGTTCAACAGCCACTTTTTGGATGCCACTAAGTTTCCTCAATTTTTGCTATAATAATGGCTTAGTAAAAATGAGCTTGAGGGTGCAATGCAGAGGTTCTTGAAATTGCTTGACACCGGTGGGACACTAATGAAGTCCAACAGCCACTTTTTGGATGCCACTAAGTTTTCTCAGTGTTTGCTATTATAATTGCTTAGTAAAAATTAGCTTGAGGGTGCAATGCAGAGGTGCTGGAAATTGCTTGGCACCAGTGGGACACTAATGAAGTCCAACAGCCACATTTAGGATGCCACTAAGTTTCCTCAGTGTTAGCTATTATAATGGCTTAGTAAAAATGAGCTTGAGGGTGCAATGCAGAGGTGCTGGAAATTGCTTGGCACCAGTGGGACACTAATTAAGTCCAACAGCCACTTTTAGGATGCCACTAAGTTTCCTCAATGTTTGCTATTATAATGGCTTAGTAAAAATGAGCTTGAGGGTGCAATGCAGAGGTTCTGGAAATTGCGTAGCACCAGTGGGACACTAATGAAGTCCAACAGCCACTTTTAGGATGCCACTAAGTTTCCTCAGTGTTTGCTATTATAATGTCTTAGTAAGAATGAGCTTGAGGGTGCAATGCAGAGGTTCCGGAAATTGCTTGACACCGGTGGGACACTAATGAAGTCCAACAGCCACTTTTTGGACGCCACTAAGTTTTTTCAGTGTTTGCTATTATAATTGCTTAGTAAAAATGAGCTTGAGGGTGCAATGCAGAGGTGCTGGAAATTGCTTGGCACCAGTGGGACACTAATGAACTCCAACAGCCACTTTTTGGATGCCACTAAGTTTCCTCAGTTTTTGCTATAATAATGGCTTAGTAAAAATGAGCTTGAGGGTGCAATGCAGAGATGATGGAAATTGCTTGGCACAGGTGGGACACTAATGAAGTCCAACAGCCACTTTTGGGATGCCACTAAGTTTCCTCATTGTTTGCTATTATAATGGCTTAGTAAAAATGAGCTTGAGGGTGCAATGCAGAGGTGCTGGAAAGTGCTTGGCACCAGTGGGACACTAATGAAGTCCAACAGCCACTTTTTGGATGCCACTAAGTTTCCTCAGTGTTTGCTATTATAATGTCTTAGTAAGAATGAGCTTGAGGGTGCAATGCAGAGGTGCTGGAAATTGCTTGACACCGGTGGGACACTAATGAAGTCCAACAGCCACTTTTTGGATGCCAATAAGTTTCCTCAGTGTTTGCTATTATAATGGCTTAGTAAAAATTAGCTTGAGGGTGCAATGCAGAGGTGCTGGAAATTGCTTGGCACCAGTGGGACACTAATGAACTCCAACAGCCACTTTTTGGATGCCACTAAGTTTCCTCAATTTTTGCTATAATAATGGCTTAGTAAAAATGAGCTTCAGGGTGCAATGCAGAGGTTCTGGAAATTGCTTGACACCGGTGGGACACTAATGAAGTCCAACAGCCACTTTTTGGATGCCACTAAGTTTTCTCAGTGTTAGCTATTATAATGGCTTAGTAAAAATGAGCTTGAGGGTACAATACAGAGGTGCTGGAAATTGCTTGGCACTAGTGGGACACTAATGAAGTCCAACAGCCACTTTTTGGATGCCCCTAAGTTTCCTCAGTGTTTGCTATTATAATGGCTTAGTAAAAATGAGCTTGAGGGTTCAACGCAGAGGTGCTGGAAATTGCTTGGCACCAGTGGGACACTAATGAAGTCCAACAGCAACTTTTAGGATGTTACTAAGTTTCCTCAATGTTTGCTATTATAATGGCTTTGTAAAAATGAGCTTGATGGTGCAATGCAGAGGTGCTGGAAATTGCTTGGCACCAGTGGGACACTAATGAAGTCCAACAGCCACTTTTTGGATGCCACTAAGTTTCTACAGTGTTTGCTATTATAATGGCTTAGTAAAAATGAGCTTGAGGGTGCAATGCAGAGGTGCTGGAAATTGCTTGGCACCAGTGGGACACTAATGAAGTCCAACAGCCACTTTTAGGATCCCACTAAGTTTCCTCAGTTTTTGCTATAATAATGGCTTAGTAAAAATGAGCTTGAGGGTGCAATGCAGAGGTACTGGAAATTGCTTAACACCGGTGGGACACTAATGAAGTTCAACAGCCACTTTTTGGATGCCACTAAGTTTCCTCAGTTTTTGCTATAATAATGGCTTAGTAAAAATGAGCTTGAGGGTGCAATGCAGAGGTTCTGGAAATTGCTTGACACCGGTGGGACACTAATGAAGTCCAACAGCCACTTTTTGGATGCCAATAAGTTTCCTCAGTGTTTGCTATTATAATGGCTTAGTTAAAATGAGCTTGAGGGTGCAATGCAGAGGTGATGGAAATTGCTTGGCACCGGTGGGACACTAATGAAGTCCAACAGCCACTTTTTGGATGCCACTAAGTTTTTTCAGTGTTTGCTATTATAATTGCTTAGTAAAAATGAGCTTGAGGGTGCAATGCAGAGGTGCTGGAAATTGCTTGGCACCAGTGGGACACTAATGAACTCCAACAGCCACTTTTTGGATGCCACTAAGTTTCCTCAGTTTTTGCTATAATAATGGCTTAGTAAAAATGAGCTTGAGGGTGCAATGCAGAGGTTCTGGAAATTGCTTGACACCGGTGGGACACTAATGAAGTCCAACAGCCACTTTTTGGATGCCAATAAGTTTCCTCAGTGTTTGCTATTATAATGGCTTAGTTAAAATGAGCTTGAGGGTGCAATGCAGAGGTGATGGAAATTGCTTGGCACCGGTGGGACACTAATGAAGTCCAACAGCCACTTTTAGGATGCCACTAAGTTTCCTCAGTGTTTGCTATTATAATGGCTTAGTAAAAATGAGCTTGAGGGTGCAATGCAGAGGTGCTGGAAAGTGCTTGGCACCAGTGGGACACTAATGAAGTCCAACAGCCAATTTTTGGATGCCACTAAGTTTCCTCAGTGTTTGCTATTATAATGTCTTAGTGAGAATGAGCTTGAGGGTGCAATGCAGAGGTGCTGGAAATTGCTTGACACCGGTGGGACACTAATGAAGTCCAACAGCCACTTTTTGGATGTCAATAAGTTTCCTCAGTGTTTGCTATTATAATGGCTTAGTAAAAATGAGCTTGAGGGTGCAATGCAGAGATGATGGAAAGTGCTTGGCACCGGTGGGACACTAATGAAGTCCAACAGCCACTTTTTGGATGCCACTAAGTTTCCTCAGTGTTTGCTATTATAATGTCTTAGTAAGAATGAGCTTGAGGGTGCAATGCAGAGGTTCTGGAAATTGCTTGACACCGGTGGGACACTAATGAAGTCCAACAGCCACTTTTTGGATGCCACTAAGTTTTTTCAGTGTTTGCTATTATAATTGCTTAGTAAAAATGAGCTTGAGGGTGCAATGCAGAGGTGCTGGAAATTGCTTGGCACCAGTGGGACACTAATGAAGTTCAACAGCCACTTTTTGGATGCCACTAAGTTTCCTCAGTTTTTGCTATAATAATGGCTTAGTAAAAATGAGCTTGAGGGTGCAATGCAGAGGTTCTTGAAATTGCTTGACACCGGTGGGACACTAATGAAGTCCAACAGCCACTTTTTGGATGCCACTAAGTTTTCTCAGTGTTTGCTATTATAATTGCTTAGTAAAAATGAGCTTGAGGGTGCAATGCAGAGGTGCTGGAAATTGCTTGGCACCAGTGGGACACTAATGAAGTCCAACAGCCACATTTAGGATGCCACTAAGTTTCCTCAGTGTTAGCTATTATAATGGCTTAGTAAAAATGAGCTTGAGGGTGCAATGCAGAGGTGCTGGAAATTGCTTGGCACCAGTGGGACACTAATTAAGTCCAACAGCCACTTTTAGGATGCCACTAAGTTTCCTCAATGTTTGCTATTATAATGGCTTAGTAAAAATGAGCTTGAGGGTGCAATGCAGAGGTTCTTGAAATTGCTTGACACCGGTGGGACACTAATGAAGTCCAACAGCCACTTTTTGGATGCCACTAAGTTTTCTCAGTGTTTGCTATTATAATTGCTTAGTAAAAATGAGCTTGAGGGTGCAATGCAGAGGTGCTGGAAATTGCTTGGCACCAGTGGGACACTAATGAAGTCCAACAGCCACATTTAGGATGCCACTAAGTTTCCTCAGTGTTAGCTATTATAATGGCTTAGTAAAAATGAGCTTGAGGGTGCAATGCAGAGGTGCTGGAAATTGCTTGGCACCAGTGGGACACTAATTAAGTCCAACAGCCACTTTTAGGATGCCACTAAGTTTCCTCAATGTTTGCTATTATAATGGCTTAGTAAAAATGAGCTTGAGGGTGCAATGCAGAGGTTCTGGAAATTGCGTAGCACCAGTGGGACACTAATGAAGTCCAACAGCCACTTTTAGGATGCCACTAAGTTTCCTCAGTGTTTGCTATTATAATGTCTTAGTAAGAATGAGCTTGAGGGTGCAATGCAGAGGTTCCGGAAATTGCTTGACACCGGTGGGACACTAATGAAGTCCAACAGCCACTTTTTGGATGCCACTAAGTTTTTTCAATGTTTGCTATTATAATTGCTTAGTAAAAATGAGCTTGAGGGTGCAATGCAGAGGTGCTGGAAATTGCTTGACACCGGTGGGACACTAATGAAGTCCAACAGCCACTTTTTGGATGTCAATAAGTTTCCTCAGTGTTTGCTATTATAATGGCTTAGTAAAAATGAGCTTGAGGGTGCAATGCAGAGATGATGGAAAGTGCTTGGCACCGGTGGGACACTAATGAAGTCCAACAGCCACTTTTTGGATGCCACTAAGTTTCCTCAGTGTTTGCTATTATAATGTCTTAGTAAGAATGAGCTTGAGGGTGCAATGCAGAGGTTCTGGAAATTGCTTGACACCGGTGGGACACTAATGAAGTCCAACAGCCACTTTTTGGATGCCACTAAGTTTTTTCAGTGTTTGCTATTATAATTGCTTAGTAAAAATGAGCTTGAGGGTGCAATGCAGAGGTGCTGGAAATTGCTTGGCATCAGTGGGACACTAATGAAGTTCAACAGCCACTTTTTGGATGCCACTAAGTTTCCTCAATTTTTGCTATAATAATGGCTTAGTAAAAATGAGCTTGAGGGTGCAATGCAGAGGTTCTTGAAATTGCTTGACACCGGTGGGACACTAATGAAGTCCAACAGCCACTTTTTGGATGCCACTAAGTTTTCTCAGTGTTTGCTATTATAATTGCTTAGTAAAAATTAGCTTGAGGGTGCAATGCAGAGGTGCTGGAAATTGCTTGGCACCAGTGGGACACTAATGAAGTCCAACAGCCACATTTAGGATGCCACTAAGTTTCCTCAGTGTTAGCTATTATAATGGCTTAGTAAAAATGAGCTTGAGGGTGCAATGCAGAGGTGCTGGAAATTGCTTGGCACCAGTGGGACACTAATTAAGTCCAACAGCCACTTTTAGGATGCCACTAAGTTTCCTCAATGTTTGCTATTATAATGGCTTAGTAAAAATGAGCTTGAGGGTGCAATGCAGAGGTTCTGGAAATTGCGTAGCACCAGTGGGACACTAATGAAGTCCAACAGCCACTTTTAGGATGCCACTAAGTTTCCTCAGTGTTTGCTATTATAAAGTCTTAGTAAGAATGAGCTTGAGGGTGCAATGCAGAGGTTCCGGAAATTGCTTGACACCGGTGGGACACTAATGAAGTCCAACAGCCACTTTTTGGACGCCACTAAGTTTTTTCAGTGTTTGCTATTATAATTGCTTAGTAAAAATGAGCTTGAGGGTGCAATGCAGAGGTGCTGGAAATTGCTTGGCACCAGTGGGACACTAATGAACTCCAACAGCCACTTTTTGGATGCCACTAAGTTTCCTCAGTTTTTGCTATAATAATGGCTTAGTAAAAATGAGCTTGAGGGTGCAATGCAGAGATGATGGAAATTGCTTGGCACCGGTGGGACACTAATGAAGTCCAACAGCCACTTTTGGGATGCCACTAAGTTTCCTCATTGTTTGCTATTATAATGGCTTAGTAAAAATGAGCTTGAGGGTGCAATGCAGAGGTGCTGGAAAGTGCTTGGCACCAGTGGGACACTAATGAAGTCCAACAGCCACTTTTTGGATGCCACTAAGTTTCCTCAGTGTTTGCTATTATAATGTCTTAGTAAGAATGAGCTTGAGGGTGCAATGCAGAGGTGCTGGAAATTGCTTGACACCGGTGGGACACTAATGAAGTCCAACAGCCACTTTTTGGATGCCAATAAGTTTCCTCAGTGTTTGCTATTATAATGGCTTAGTAAAAATGAGCTTGAGGGTGCAATGCAGAGGTGCTGGAAATTGCTTGGCACCAGTGGGACACTAATGAACTCCAACAGCCACTTTTTGGATGCCACTAAGTTTCCTCAATTTTTGCTATAATAATGGCTTAGTAAAAATGAGCTTCAGGGTGCAATGCAGAGGTTCTGGAAATTGCTTGACACCGGTGGGACACTAATGAAGTCCAACAGCCACTTTTTGGATGCCACTAAGTTTTCTCAGTGTTAGCTATTATAATGGCTTAGTAAAAATGAGCTTGAGGGTACAATACAGAGGTGCTGGAAATTGCTTGGCACTAATGGGACACTAATGAAGTCCAACAGCCACTTTTTGGATGCCCCTAAGTTTCCTCAGTGTTTGCTATTATAATGTCTTAGTAAGAATGAGCTTGAGGGTGCAATGCAGAGGTTCCGGAAATTGCTTGACACCGGTGGGACACTAATGAAGTCCAACAGCCACTTTTTGGATGCCACTAAGTTTTTTCAGTGTTTGCTATTATAATTGCTTAGTAAAAATGAGCTTGAGGGTGCAATGCAGAGGTGCTGGAAATTGCTTGACACCGGTGGGACACTAATGAAGTCCAACAGCCACTTTTTGGATGTCAATAAGTTTCCTCAGTGTTTGCTATTATAATGGCTTAGTAAAAATGAGCTTGAGGGTGCAATGCAGAGATGATGGAAAGTGCTTGGCACCGGTGGGACACTAATGAAGTCCAACAGCCACTTTTTGGATGCCACTAAGTTTCCTCAGTGTTTGCTATTATAATGTCTTAGTAAGAATGAGCTTGAGGGTGCAATGCAGAGGTTCTGGAAATTGCTTGACACCGGTGGGACACTAATGAAGTCCAACAGCCACTTTTTGGATGCCACTAAGTTTTTTCAGTGTTTGCTATTATAATTGCTTAGTAAAAATGAGCTTGAGGGTGCAATGCAGAGGTGCTGGAAATTGCTTGGCACCAGTGGGACACTAATGAAGTTCAACAGCCACTTTTTGGATGCCACTAAGTTTCCTCAATTTTTGCTATAATAATGGCTTAGTAAAAATGAGCTTGAGGGTGCAATGCAGAGGTTCTTGAAATTGCTTGACACCGGTGGGACACTAATGAAGTCCAACAGCCACTTTTTGGATGCCACTAAGTTTTCTCAGTGTTTGCTATTATAATTGCTTAGTAAAAATTAGCTTGAGGGTTCAATGCAGAGGTGCTGGAAATTGCTTGGCACCAGTGGGACACTAATGAAGTCCAACAGCCACATTTAGGATGCCACTAAGTTTCCTCAGTGTTAGCTATTATAATGGCTTAGTAAAAATGAGCTTGAGGGTGCAATGCAGAGGTGCTGGAAATTGCTTGGCACCAGTGGGACACTAATTAAGTCCAACAGCCACTTTTAGGATGCCACTAAGTTTCCTCAATGTTTGCTATTATAATGGCTTAGTAAAAATGAGCTTGAGGGTGCAATGCAGAGGTTCTGGAAATTGCGTAGCACCAGTGGGACACTAATGAAGTCCAACAGCCACTTTTAGGATGCCACTAAGTTTCCTCAGTGTTTGCTATTATAATGTCTTAGTAAGAATGAGCTTGAGGGTGCAATGCAGAGGTTCCGGAAATTGCTTGACACCGGTGGGACACTAATGAAGTCCAACAGCCACTTTTTGAACGCCACTAAGTTTTTTCAGTGTTTGCTATTATAATTGCTTAGTAAAAATGAGCTTGAGGGTGCAATGCAGAGGTGCTGGAAATTGCTTGGCACCAGTGGGACACTAATGAACTCCAACAGCCACTTTTTGGATGCCACTAAGTTTCCTCAGTTTTTGCTATAATAATGGCTTAGTAAAAATGAGCTTGAGGGTGCAATGCAGAGATGATGGAAATTGCTTGGCACCGGTGGGACACTAATGAAGTCCAACAGCCACTTTTGGGATGCCACTAAGTTTCCTCATTGTTTGCTATTATAATGGCTTAGTAAAAATGAGCTTGAGGGTGCAATGCAGAGGTGCTGGAAAGTGCTTGGCACCAGTGGGACACTAATGAAGTCCAACAGCCACTTTTTGGATGCCACTAAGTTTCCTCAGTGTTTGCTATTATAATGTGTTAGTAAGAATGAGCTTGAGGGTGCAATGCAGAGGTGCTGGAAATTGCTTGACACCGGTGGGACACTAATGAAGTCCAACAGCCACTTTTTGGATGCCAATAAGTTTCCTCAGTGTTTGCTATTATAATGGCTTAGTAAAAATTAGCTTGAGGGTGCAATGCAGAGGTGCTGGAAATTGCTTGGCACCAGTGGGACACTAATGAACTCCAACAGCCACTTTTTGGATGCCACTAAGTTTCCTCAATTTTTGCTATAATAATGGCTTAGTAAAAATGAGCTTCAGGGTGCAATGCAGAGGTTCTGGAAATTGCTTGACACCGGTGGGACACTAATGAAGTCCAACAGCCACTTTTTGGATGCCACTAAGTTTTCTCAGTGTTAGCTATTATAATGGCTTAGTAAAAATGAGCTTGAGGGTACAATACAGAGGTGCTGGAAATTGCTTGGCACTAGTGGGACACTAATGAAGTCCAACAGCCACTTTTTGGATGCCCCTAAGTTTCCTCAGTGTTTGCTATTATAATGGCTTAGTAAAAATGAGCTTGAGGGTTCAACGCAGAGGTGCTGGAAATTGCTTGGCACCAGTGGGACACTAATGAAGTCCAACAGCAACTTTTAGGATGTTACTAAGTTTCCTCAATGTTTGCTATTATAATGGCTTTGTAAAAATGAGCTTGATGGTGCAATGCAGAAGTGCTGGAAATTGCTTGGCACCAGTGGGACACTAATGAAGTCCAACAGCCACTTTTTGGATGCCACTAAGTTTCTACAGTGTTTGCTATTATAATGGCTTAGTAAAAATGAGCTTGAGGGTGCAATGCAGAGGTGCTGGAAATTGCTTGGCACCAGTGGGACACTAATGAAGTCCAACAGCCACTTTTAGGATCCCACTAAGTTTTCCAAGTGTTTGCTATTATAATGGCTTAGTAAAAATGAGCTTGAGGGTGCAATACAGAGGTGCTAGAAATTGCATGGTACCAGTGGGACACTAATGAAGGCGAACAGCCACTTTTTGGATGCCACTAAGTTTCCTCAGTGTTTGCTATTATAATGGCTTAGTAAAAATGAGCTTGAGGGTGCAATGCAGAGATGATGGAAATTGCTTGGCACCGGTGGGACGCTAATGAAGTCCAACAGCCACTTTTAGGATGCCACTAAGTTTCCTTAGTGTTTGCTATTATAATGGCTTAGTAAAAATGAGCTTGAGGGTGCAATGCAGAGGTGCTGGAAAGTGCTTTTCACCAGTGGGACACTAATGAAGTCCAACAGGCACATTTTGGATGCCACTAAGTTTCCTCAGTGTTTGCTATTATAATGTCTTAGTAAGAATGAGCTTGGGGGTGCAATACAGAGGTGCTGGAAATTGCTTGGCACCAGTGGGACACTAATGAACTCCAACAGCCACTTTTTGGATGCCACTAAGTTTCCTCAGTTTTTGCTATAATAATGGCTTAGTAAAAATGAGCTTGAGGGTGCAATGCAGAGGTACTGGAAATTGCTTAACACCGGTGGGACACTAATAAAGTCCAACAGACACTTTTTGGATGCCAATAAGTTTCCTCAGTGTTTGCTATTATAATGGCTTAGTACAAATGAGCTTGAGGGTGCAATGCAGAGGTGCTGGAAATTGCTTGACACCGGTGGGACACTAATGAACTCCAACAGCCACTTTTTGGATGCCACTAAGTTTCCTCAGTTTTTGCTATAATAATAGCTTAGTAAAAAGAGCTTGAGGGTGCAATGCAGAGGTGCTGGAAATTGCTTGGCACCAGTGGGACACTAATGAAGTCCAACAGCCACTTTTAGGATGCCACTAAGTTTCCTCAATGTTTGCTATTATAATGGCTTAGTAAAAATGAGCTTGAGGGTGCAATGCAGAGGTTCTGGAAATTGCGTAGCACCAGTGGGACACTAATGAAGTCCAACAGCCACTTTTAGGATGTTACTAAGTTTCCTCAGTGTTTGCTATTATAATGGCTTTGTAAAAATGAGCTTGATGGTGCAATGCAGAGGTGCTTGAAATTGCTTGGCACCAGTGGGACACTAATGAAGTCCAACAGCCACTTTTTGGATGCCACTAAGTTTCCTCAGTGTTTGCTATTATAATGGCTTAGTAAAAATGAGCTTGAGGGTGCAATGCAGAGGTGCTGGAAATTGCTTGGCACCAGTGGGACACTAATGAAGTCCAACAGCCACTTTTTGGATGCCACTAAGTTTCCTCAGTGTTTGCTATTATAATGGCTTAGTAAAAATGAGCTTGAGGGTGCAATGCAGAGGTGCTGGAAATTGTTTGGCACCAGTGGGACACTAATGAAGTTCAACAGCCACTTTTAGGATGCCACTAAATTTCCTCAGTGTTTGCTATTATAATGGATTATTAAAAATGAGCTTGAGGGTGCAATGCAGAGGTGCTGGAAATTGCTTGGCACCAGTGGGACAGTAATGAAGTCCAACAGCCACTTTTTGGATGCCACGAAGTTTCCTCAGTGTTTGCTATTATAATTGCTTAGTAAAAATGAGCTTGAAGGTTCAATGCAGAAGTGCTGGAAATTGCTTTGCAGCAGTCAGACACTAATGAAGTCCAACAGCCACTTTTTGGATGCAACTAAGTTTCCTCAGTGTTTGCTTTTATAATGGCTTAGTAAAAATGAGCTTGAGGGTGCAATGCAGAGCTGCTGGAAATTGCTTTGCACCGGTGGGACACTAATGAAGTACAACAGCCACTTTTAGGATGCCACTAAGTTTCCTCAGTGTTTGCTATTATAATGGCTTAGTAAAAATGAGCTTGAGGGTGCAATGCAGAGGTGCTGGAAATTGCTTGGCACCGGTCGGACACTAATGCAGTCCAACAGCCACTTTTAAGATGCCACTAAGCTTCCTCAGTGTTTGCTATTATAATGGCTTAGTAAAAATGAGCTTGAGGGTGCAATGCAGAGGTGCTGGAAATTGCTTGGCACCAGTGGGACACTAATGAAGTCCAACAGCCACATTTAGGATGCCACTAAGTTTCCTCAGTGTTAGCTATTATAATAGCTTAGTAAAAATGAGCTTGAGGGTGCAATGCAGAGGTGCTGGAAATTGCTTGGCACCAGTGGGACAGTAATGAAGTCCAACAGCCACTTTTTGGATGGTACGAAGTTTCCTCAGTGTTTGCTATTATAATTGCTTAGTAAAAAAATGAGCTTGAGGGTTCAATGCAGAGGTGCTGGAAATTGCTTGGCACCAGTGGGACACTAATGAAGTCCAACAGCCACTTTTAGGATGCCACTAAGTTTCTTCAGTGTTTGCTCTTATAATGACTTAGTAAAAATGAGCTTGAGGGTGCAATGCAGATGTGCTGGAAATTGCTTGGCACCAGTGGGACACTAATGAAGTCCAACAGCCACTTTTTGGATGCCACTAAGATTCCTCAGTGTTTGCTATTATAATGGCTTAGTAAAAATGAGCTTGAGGGTGCAATGCAGAGGTGCTGGAAATTGCTTTGCACCAGTGGGACACTAATGAAGTCCAACAGCCACTTTTTGGATGCCACTAAGTTTCCTCAGTGTTTGCTATTATAATGGCTTAGTATAAATGAGCTTGAGGGTGCAATGCAGAGATGCTTGAAAATGCTTGGCACTATTGGGACACTAATGAAGTCCAGCAGCCACTTTTAGGATGCCACTAAGTTTCCTCAGTGTTTGCTATTATAATGGCTTAGTAAAAATGAGCTTGAGGGTTCAATGCAGAGGTGCTGGAAATTGCTTGGCAGCAGTGGGACACTAATGAATCCAACAGCCACTTTTAGGATGCCACTAAGTTTCCTCAGTGTTTGCTATTATAATGGCTTAGTAAAAATGAGCTTGAGGGTGCAATGCAGAGGTGCTGGAATTTGCTTGGCACCGGTCGGACACTCATGCAGTCCAACAGCCACTTTTTGGATGCCACCAAGTTTCCTCAGTGTTTGCTAGTTTATAATGGATTAGTAAAAATCAGCTTGCGGGTGCAATGCAGAGGTGCTGGAAATTGCTTGACACCGGTGGGACACTAATGAAGTCCAACAGCCACTTTTTGGATGCCACTAAGTTTTCTCAGTGTTTGATATTATAATTGCTTAGTAAAAATGAGCTTGAAGGTGTAATGCAGAGGTTCTGGAAATTGCTTGGCACCAGTGGGACACTAATGAAGTCCAACAGCCACTTTTTGGATGCCACTAAGTTTCCTCAGTGTTTGCTATTATAATTGCTTAGTAAAAATGAGCTTGAGGGTGCAATGCAGAGGTGCTGGAAAATGCATTGCACCAGTGGGACACTAATGAAGTCCAACAGCCACTTTTTGGATGCAACTAAGTTTCCTAGGTGTTTGCTATTATAATGGCTTAGTAAAAATGAGCTTGAGGGTGCAATGCAGAGCTGCTGGAAATTGCTTGGCACCAGTGGGACAGTAATGAAGTCCAACAGCCACTTTTAAGATGCCACTAAGCTTCCTCAGTGTTTGCTATTATAATGGCTTAGTAAAAATGAGCTTGAGGGTGCAATGCAGAGGTGCTGGAAATTGCTTGGCACCAGTAAGATACTAATGAAGTCCAACAGCCACTTTTTGGATGCCACTAAGTTTCCTCAGTGTTTGCTATTATAATGGCTTAGTAAAAATCAGCTTGAGGGTGCAATGCAGAGGTGCTGGAAATTGCTTGACACCAGTGGGACAAAAATGAAGTCCAGCAGCCACTTTTAGGATGCCACTAAGTTTCCTCAGTGTTTGCTATAATAATGGCTTAGTAAAAATGAGCTTGAAGGTGTAATGCAGAGGTGCTGGAAATTGCTTGGCACCGGTGGGACATTAATGAAGTCCAATAGCCACTTTTTGGATGCCACTAAGTTTCCTCAGTGTTTGCTACTATAATGGCTTAGTAAAAATGAGCTTGATTGTGCAATTCAGAGGAGCTGGAAATTGCTTGGCACCAGTGGGATACTAATGAAGTCCAACAGCCACTTTTTGGATGCTACTAAGTTTCCTCAGTGTTTGCTATTATAATGGCTTAGTAAAAACGAGCTTGAGGGTGCAATGCAGAGGTGCTGTAAACTGCTTGGCACCAGTGGGACACTAATGAAGTCCAACAGCCACTTTTTGGATGCCACTAAGTTTCCTCAGTGTTTGCTATTATAATGGCTTTGTAAAAATCACCTTGAGGGTGCAATTCAGAGATGCTGGAAATTGCTTGGCACCAGTGGGACACTAAAGAAGTCCAGCAGCAACTTTTATGATGCCACTAAGTTTCCTCAGTGTTTGCTATTATAATGGCTTAGTAAAAATGAGCTTGAGGGTTCAATGCAGAGGTGCTGGAAATTGCTTGGCGCCAGTGGGACACTAATGAAGTCCAACAGCCACTTTTTGGATGCAACTAAGTTTCCTCAGTGTTTGCTATTATAATGGCTTAGTAAAAATGAGCTTGAGGGTGCAATGCAGAGGTGCTGGAAATTGCTTTGCAGCAGTAAGACACTAATGAAGTCCAACAGCCACTTTTTGGATGCAACTAAGTTTCCTCAGTGTTTGCTATTATAATGGCTTAGTAAAAATGAGCTTGAGGGTGCAATACAGAGATGCTGGAAATTGCTTTGCCCCGGTGGGACACTAATGAAGTCCAACAGCCACTTTTAGGATGCCACTAAGTTTCCTCAGTGTTTGTAATTATAATGGCTTAGTAAAAATGAGCTTGAAGGTTCAATGCAGAGGTGCTGGAAATTGCTTTGCAGCAGTAAGACACTAATGAAGTCCAACAGCCACTTTTTGGATGCAACTAAGTTTCCTCAGTGTTTGCCTTTATAATGACTTAGTAAAAATGAGCTTGAGGGTGCAATGCAGAGCTGCTGGAAATTGCTTTGCACCGGTGGGACACTAATGAAGTACAACAGCCACTTTTAGGATGCCACTAAGTTTCCTCAGTGTTTGCTATTATAATGGCTTAGTAAAAATGAGCTTGAGGGTGCAATGCAGAGGTGCTGGAAATTGCTTGGCACCGGTCGGACACTAATGCAGTCCAACAGCCACTTTTAAGATTTCACTAAGCTTCCTCAGTGTTTGCTATTATAATGGCTTAGTAAAAATGAGCTTGAGGGTGCAATGCAGAGGTGCTGGAAATTGCTTGGCACCAGTGGGACACTAATGAAGTCCAACAGCCACTTTTTGGATGCCACTAAGTTTCCTCAGTGATTGCTATTACAATTGCTTAGTAAAAAATGAGCTTGAGGGTGCAATGGAGAGATGCTGGAAATTGCTTGGCACCAGTGGGACACTAATGAACTCCAACAGCCACTTTTTGGATGGCAATAAGTTTCCTCAGTGTTTGCTATTATAATGGCTTAGTAAAAACGAGCTTGAGGGTGCAATGCAGAGGTGCTGTAAACTGCTTGGCACCAGTGGGACACTAATGAAGTCCAACAGCCACTTTTTGGATGCCACTAAGTTTCCTCAGTGTTTGCTATTATAATGGCTTTGTAAAAATCACCTTGAGGGTGCAATTCAGAGATGCTGGAAATTGCTTGGCACCAGTGGGACACTAAAGAAGTCCAGCAGCAACTTTTATGATGCCACTAAGTTTCCTCAGTGTTTGCTATTATAATGGCTTAGTAAAAATGAGCTTGAGGGTTCAATGCAGAGGTGCTGGAAATTGCTTGGCACCAGTGGGACACTAATGAAGTCCAACAGACACTTTTTGGATGCAACTAAGTTTCCTCAGTGTTTGCTATTATAATGGCTTAGTAAAAATGAGCTTGAGGGTGCAATGCAGATGTGCTGGAAATTGCTTGGCATCGGTCGGACACTAATGCAGTCCAACAGCCACTTTTAAGATGCCACTAAGCTTCCTTAGTGTTTGCTATTATAATGGCTTAGTAAAAATGAGCTTGAGGGTGCAATGCAGAGGTGCTGGAAATTGCTTGGCACCAGTGGGACACTAATGAAGTTCACCAGCCACTTTTTTGGATACCAATAAGTTTCCTCAGTGTTTGCTATTATAATGGCTTAATAAAAATGAGCTTGAGGGTGCAATGCAGAGGTGCTGGAAATTGCTTGGCACCAGTGGGACACTAATGAAGTCCAACAGCCACTTTTTGGATGCCACTAAGTTTCCTCAGTGTTTGCTATTATAATGGCTTAGTAAAAATGAGCTTGAGGGTGCAATGCAGAGGTGCTGGAAATTGCTTGGCACCGGTCGGACACTAATGCAGTCCAACAGCCACTTTCTGGATGCCACTAAGTTTCCTCCGTGATTGCTATTATAATGGCTTAGTAAAAATGAGCTTGAAGGTGCAATGCAGAAGTGCTGGAAATTGCTTGGCACCGGTGGGACACTAATGAAGTCCAATAGCCACTTTTTGGATGCCACTAAGTTTACTCAGTGTTTGCTATTTTAATGGCTTAGTAAAAATGAGCTTGAGGGTGCAATGCAGAGGTGCTGTAAATTGCTTGGCACCAGTGGGACACTAATGAAGTCCAACAGCCACTTTTTAGATGCCACTAAGTTTCCTCAGTGTTTGCTATTATAATGGCTTAGTAAAAATGAGCTTGGGGATGCAATGCAGAGGTGCTGGAAATTGCTTGGCACCTGTGGGACATTAATGAAGTCCAACAGCCACTTTTTGGATGCCACTAATTTTCCTCAGTGTTTGCTATTATAATGGCTTAGTATAAATGAGCTTGAGGGTGCAATGCAGAGATGCTGGAAATTGCTTGGCACTATTGGGACACTAGTGAAGTCCAGCAGCCACTTTTAGGATGCCACTAAGTTTCCTCAGTGTTTGCTATTATAATGGCTTAGTAAAAATGAGCTTGAGGGTGCAATGCAGAGGTGCTGGAAATTGCTTTGCACCGGTGGGACACTAATGAAGTACAAAAGCCACTTTTAGGATGCCACTAAGTTTCCTCAGTGTTTGCTATTATAATGGCTTAGTAAAAATGAGCTTGAGGGTGCAATGCAGAGGTGCTGGAAATTGCTTGGCACCGGACGGACACTCATGCAGTCCAACAGCCACTTTTTGGATGCCACCAAGTTTCCTCAGTGTTTGCTATTATAATGGATTAGTAAAAATCAGCTTGCGGGTGCAATGCAGAGGTGCTGGAAATTGCTTGACACCGGTGGGACACTAATAAAGTCCAACAGCCACTTTTTGGATGCAACTAAGTTTCCTCAGTGTTTGCTATTATAATGGCTTAGTAAAAATGAGCTTGAGGGTGCAATGCAGAGGTGCTGGAAATTGCTTTGCACCGGTGGGACACTAATGAAGTACAACAGCCACTTTTAGGATGCCACTAAGTTTCCTCAGTGTTTGCTATTATAATGGCTTAGTAAAAATGAGCTTGAGGGTGCAATGCAGAGGTGCTGGAAATTGCTTGGCACCAGTGGAACACTAATGACGTCCAACAGCCACTTTTTGGATGCCACTAAGTTTCCTCAGTGTTTGCTATTATAATGGCTTAGTAAAATTGAGCTTGACCGTGCAATGTAGAGGTGCTGGAAATTGCTTGGCACCAGTGGGACACTAATGAAGTCCAACAGCCACTTTTAGGATGCCACTAAGTTTACTCAGTGTTTGCTATTATAATGGCTTAGTAAAAATGAGCTTGAGGGTGCAATGCAGAGGTGCTGTAAATTGCTTGGCACCAGTGGGACACTAATGAAGTCCAACAGCCACTTTTTAGATGCCACTAAGCTTCCTCAGTGTTTGCTATTATAATGGCTTAGTAAAAATGAGCTTGAGGGTGTAATGCAGAGGTGCTGGAAAATGCTTGGCACCAGTGGGACACTAATGAAGTCCGGCAGCAACATTTAGGATGCCACTAAGTTTCCTCAGTGTTTGCTATTATAATGGCTTAGTAAAAATGAGCTTGAGGGTGCAATGCAGAGGTGCTGGAAATTGCTTGGCACCAGTCGGACACTAATGAAGTCCAACAGCCACTTTTAGGATGCCACTAAGTTTCCTCAGTGTTTGCTATTATAATGGCTTAGTAAAAATGAGCTTGAGGGTGCAATGCAGAGGTGCTGGAAATTGCTTGGCACCAGTGGGACACTAATGACGTCCAACAGCCACTTTTTGGATGCCACTAAGTTTCCTTAGTGTTTGATATTATAATGGCTTAGTAAAAATGAGCTTGACCGTGCAATGTAGAGGTGCTGGAAATTGCTTGGCACCAGTGGGACATTAATGAAGTCCAACAGCCACTTTTAGGATGCCACTAAGTTTCCTAAGTGTTTGCTATTATAATGGCTTAGTAAAAATGAGCTTGAGGGTGCAATGCAGAGGTGCTGTAAATTGCTTGGCACCAGTGGGACACTAATGAAGTCCAACAGCCACTTTTTAGATGCCACTAAGTTTCCTCAGTGTTTGCTATTATAATGGCTTAGTAAAAATGAGCTTGAGGGTGCAATGCAGAGGTGCTGGAAATTGCTTGGCACCAGTGGGACACTAATGAATTCCAACAGCCACTTTTAAGATGCCACTAAGCTTTTTCAGTGTTTGCTATTACAATGGCTTAGTAAAAATGAGCTTGAGGGTGCAATGCAGAGGTGCTGGAAATTGCTTGGCACCAGTGGGACACTAATGAAGTCCAACAGCCACTTTTAGGATGCCACTAAGTTTCCTCAGTGTTTGCTATAATAATGGCTTAGTAAAAATGAGCTTGAACGTGTAATGCAGAGGTGCTGGAAATTGCTTGGCACCGGTGGGACATTAATGAAGTCCAATAGCCACTTTTTGGATGCCACTAAGTTTCCTCAGTGTTTGCTACTATAATGGCTTAGTAAAAATGAGCTTGATTGTGCAATTCAGAGGTGCTGGAAATTGCTTGGCACCAGTGGGATACTAATGAAGTCCAACAGCCACTTTTTGGATGCCACTAAGTTTCCTCAGTGTTTGCTATTATAATGGCTTAGTAAAAACGAGCTTGAGGGTGCAATGCAGAGGTGCTGTAAACTGCTTGGCACCAGTGGGATACTAATGAAGTCCAACAGCCACTTTTTGGATGCCACTAAGTTTCCTCAGTGTTTGCTATTATAATGGCTTTGTAAAAATCACCTTGAGGGTGCAATTCAGAGATGCTGGAAATTGCTTGGCACCAGTGGGACACTAAAGAAGTCCAGCAGCAACTTTTATGATGCCACTAAGTTTCCTCAGTGTTTGCTATTATAATGGCTTAGTAAAAATGAGCTTGAGGGTTCAATGCAGAGGTGCTGGAAATTGCTTGGCACCAGTGGGACACTAATGAAGTCCAACAGCCACTTTTTGGATGCAACTAAGTTTCCTCAGTGTTTGCTATTATAATGGCTTAGTAAAAATGAGCTTGAGGGTGCAATGCAGAGCTGCTTGAAATTGCTTGGCACCGGTGGGACACTAATGAAGTCCAACAGCCACTTTTAGGATGCCACTAAGTTTCCTCAGTGTTTGCTATTATAATGGCTTAGTAAAAATGAGCTTGAGGGTGCAATGCAGATGTGCTGGAAATTGCTTGGCACCGGTCGGACACTAATGCAGTCCAACAGCCACTTTTAAGATGCCACTAAGCTTCCTCAGTGTTTGCTATTATAATGGCTTAGTAAAAATGAGCTTGAGGGTGCAATGCAGAGGTGCTGGAAATTGCTTGGCACCAGTGGGACACTAATGAAGTTCACCAGCCACTTTTTTGGATGCCAATATGTTTCCTCAGTGTTTGCTATTATAATGGCTTAATAAAAATGAGCTTGAGGGTGCAATGCAGAGGTGCTGGAAATTGCTTGGCACCAGTGGGACACTAATGAAGTCCAACAGCCACTTTTTGGATGCCACTAAGTTTCCTCAGTGTTTGCTATTATAATGGCTTAGTAAAAATGAGCTTGAGGGTGCAATGCAGAGGTGCTGGAAATTGCTTGGCACCGGTCGGACACTAATGCAGTCCAACAGCCACTTTCTGGATGCCACTAAGTTTCCTCAGTGATTGCTATTATAATGGCTTAGTAAAAATGAGCTTGAGGGTGCAATGCAGAAGTGCTGGAAATTGCTTGGCACCGGTGGGACACTAATGAAGTCCAATAGCCACTTTTTGGATGCCACTAAGTTTACTCAGTGTTTGCTATTATAATGGCTTTGTAAAAATGAGCTTGATCGTGCAATGTAGAGGTGCTGGAAATTGCTTGCCACCAGTGGGACACTAATGAAGTCCAACAGCCACTTTTAGGATGCCACTAAGTTTCCTCAGTGTTTGCTATTATAATGGCTTAGTAAAAATGAGCTTGAGGGTGCAATGCAGAGGTGCTGTAAATTGCTTGGCACCAGTGGGACACTAATGAAGTCCAACAGCCACTTTTTAGATGCCACTAAGCTTTTTCAGTGTTTGCTATTACAATGGCTTAGTAAAAATGAGCTTGAGGGTGCAATGCAGAGGTGCTGGAAATTGCTTGGCACCAGTGGGACACTAATGAAGTTCACCAGCCACTTTTTTGGATGCCACTAAGCTTCCTCAGTGTTTGCTATTATAATGGCTTAGTAAAAATGAGCTTGAGGGTGTAATACAGAGGTGCTGGAAAATGCTTGGCACCAGTGGGACACTAATGAAGTCCAACAGCCACTTTTAGGATGCCACTAAGTTTCCTCAGTGTTTGCTATTATAATGGCTTAGTAAAAATGAGCTTGACCGTGCAATGTAGAGGTGCTGGAAATTGCTTGGCACCAGTGGGACACTAATGAAGTCCAACAGCCACTTTTAGGATGCCACTAAGTTTCCTCAGTGTTTGCTATTATAATGGCTTAGTAAAAATGAGCTTGAGGGTGCAATGCAGAGGTGCTGGAAATTGCTTGGCACCAGTGGGACACTAATGAAGTCCAACAGCCACTTTTTGGATGCCACTAAGTTTCCTCAGTGTTTGCTATTATAATAGCTTTGTAAAAATGAGCTTGACAGTGCAATGTAGAGGTTCTGGAAATTGCTTGGCACCAGTGGGACACTAATAAAGTCCAACAGCCACTTTTTGGATGCCACTAAGTTTCTTCATTATTTGCTATTATAATGGCTTAGTAAAAATGAGCTTGAGGGTGCAATGCAGAGGTGCTGGAAATTTCTTGGCACCGGTCGGACACTCATGCAGTCCAACAGCCACTTTTTGGATGCAACTAAGTTTCCTCAGTGTTTGCTATTATAATGGCTTAGTAAAAATGAGCTTGAGGGTGCAATGCAGAGATGCTGGAAATTGCTTGGCACCAGTGGGACACTAAAGAAGTCCAGCAGCCACTTTTTGGATGCCACTAATTTTCCTCAGTGTTTGCTATTATAATGGCTTAGTAAAAATGAGCTTGAGGGTGCAATGCAGAGGTGCTGGAAAATGCTTTGCACCAGTGGGACACTCATGCAGTCCAACAGCCACTTTTTGGATGCCACCAAGTTTCCTCAGTGTTTGCTATTATAATGGATTAGTAAAAATCAGCTTGCGGGTGCAATGCAGAGGTGCTGGAAATTGCTTGGCACCAGTGGGACACTAAGGAAGTCCAACAGCCACTTTTTGGATGCCACTATGTTTTCTCAGTGTTTGCTATTATAATTGCTTAGTAAAAATGAGCTTGAGGGTGCAATGCAGAGGTGCTGGAAATTGCTTGGCACCAGTGGGACACTAATGAAGTCCAACAGCCACTTTTTGGATGCCACTAAGTTTCCTCAGTGTTTGCTATTATAATGGCTTAGTAAATTTGAGCTTGAGGGTGCAATGCAGAGGTGCTGGAAAATGCTTTGCACCAGTGGGACACTAATGAAGTCCAACAGCCACTTTTTGGATGCAACTAAGTTTCCTAGGTGTTTGCTATTATAATGGCTTAGTAAAAATGAGCTTGAGGGTGCAATGCAGAGGTGCTGGAAATTGCTTGGCACCAGTGGGACACTAATGAAGTCCAACAGCCACTTTTTGGATGCCACTAAGTTTCCTCAGTGTTTGCTATTATAATGGCTTAGTAAAAATGAGCTTGAGGGTGCAATGCAGAGGTGCTGGAAATTGCTTGGCACCAGTGGGACAATAATGAAGTCCAGCAGCCACTTTTAGGGTGCCACTAAGTTTCCTCAGTGTTTGCTATTATAATGGCTTAGTAAAAATGAGCTTGAGGGTTCAATGCAGAGGTGCTGGAAGTTGCTTGGCACCAGTGGGACACTAATGAAGTCCAACAGCCACTTTTTGGATGCCACTAAGTTTCCTCAGTGTTTGCTATTATAATGGCTTAGTAAAAACGAGCTTGAGGGTGCAATGCAGAGGTGCTGTAAATTGCTTGGCACCAGTGGGACACTAATGAAGTCCAACAGCCACTTTTTGGATGCCACTAGGTTTTCTCAGTGTTTGCTATTATAATGGCTTAGAAAAAATGAGCTTGAGGGTGCAATGCAGAGGTGCTGGAAATTGCTTTGCAGCAGTAAGACACTAATGAAGTCCAACAGCCACTTTTTGGATGCAACTAAGTTTCCTCAGTGTTTGCTATTATAATGGCTTAGTAAAAATGAGCTTGAGGGTGCAATGCAGAGCTGCTGGAAATTGCTTTGCACCGGTGGGACACTAATGAAGTCCAACAGCCACTTTTAGGATGCCACTAAGTTTCCTCAGTGTTTGCTATTATAATGGCTTTGTAAAAATGAGCTTGAGGGTGCAATGCAAAGGTGCTGGAAATTGCTTGGCACCGGTCGGACACTAATGCAGGCCAACAGCCACTTTTAAGATGCCACTAAGCTTCCTCTGTGTCTGCTATTATAATGGCTTAGTAAAAATGAGCTTGATGGTGCAATGCAGAGGTGCTGGAAATTGCTTGGCACCAGTGGCACACTAATGAATTCCAACAGCCACTTTTTGGATGCCACTAAGTTTCCTCAGTGATTGCTATTATAATGGCTTAGTAAAAATGAGCTTGAGGGTGTAATGCAGAGGTGCTGGAAATTGCTTGGCACCGGTGGGACACTAATGAAGTCCAATAGCCACTTTTTGGATGCCACTAAGTTTACTCAGTGTTTGCTATTATAATGGCTTTGTAAAAATGAGCTTGACCGTGCAATGTAGAGGTGCTGGAAATTGCTTGGCACCAGTGGGACACTAATGAAGTCCAACAGCCACTTTTTGGATGCCACTAAGTTTCCTCAGTGTTTGCTATTATAATGGATTAGTAAAAATCAGCTTGAGGGTGCAATGCAGAGGTGCTGGAAATTGCTTGGCACCCATTGGACACTAATGAATTCCAACAGCCACTTTTTGGATGCCACTAAGTTTCCTCAGTGTTTACTATTATAATGGCTTAGTAAAAATGAGCTTGATGGTGCAATGCAGAGGTGCTGGAAATTTCTTGGCACCGGTCAGACACTCATGCAGTCCAACAGCCTCTTTTAAGATGCCACTAAGCTTCCTCAGTGTTTGCTATTATAATGGCTTAGTAAAAATGAGCTTGAGGGTGCAATGCAGAGGTGCTGGAAATTGCTTGGCACCAGTGGGACACTAATGAAGTTCACCAGCCACTTTTTTGGATGCCACTAAGTTTCCTCAGTGTTTGCTATTATAATGGCTTAATAAAAATGAGCTTGAGGGTGCAATGCAGAGGTGCTGGAAATTGCTTGGCACCAGTGGGACACTAATGAAGTCCAACAGCCACTTTTTGGATGCCACTAAGTTTCCTCAGTGTTTGCTATTATAATGGCTTAGTAAAAATGAGCTTGAGGGTTCAATGCAGAGGTGCTGGAAATTGCTTGGCACCAGTGGGACACTAATGAAGTCCAACAGCCACTTTTAGGATGCCACTAAGTTTCCTCAGTGTTTGGTATTATAATGGCATATAAAAACAAAAAAGTGAGCCGGAGTATGAGATGGTATACATGGAACTTGTGAGACCATGTTCACACTGGCCATGAAGCAAGCATTATTGACCTTAGGGAGATCAACATATCCACTGCGGAGACACCATAACGTGTTTCTCAACGCAGTGATTCTAGAGCAAAGCCCCCTGGGAAGTATGTAAATGAGAAAGCCGCGGAGACACCATCACATGTTTCTCAACGCTGGCAGGAAACTAGCCAGGTCTTTCACTGGGAAGGAACAACCACGGGAAGGGCAGTCTCCAGTCAAGGAGACCACCTATACCAAACATAGTATCCATCCACAGTCAGCCGTTTCGGGGTATTTGCCCCTCATCAGTGTGGAGTAGGAATCGTGATGGTGTCTCCACAGTGGATATGTTGATCTCCCTAAGGTTAACAATGCTTGCTTAAGTAGTCTTTTACTAGGCATTGCCCCCACTAGCCAAATTCCTACTCCACACTGATGAGGGGCAAATACCCCGAAATGGCTGTCTGTGGATGGATACCATGTTTGGTATAGGTGGTCTCCTTGACTGGAGACTGCCCTTCCCGTGGTTGTTCCTTCCCGGTGAAAGACCTGGCTAGTTTCCTGCCAGCGTTGAGAAACATGTGATGGTGTCTCCGCGGCTTTCTCATTTGCACACTGGCCATGAGACAAAGAGAATCCAAGGAAAAAATTGTGAAAACATACCCTGCTGTAACTAAATAAAAGCATAGTGCATATAACCATAGGGTACTTAGTAAACACTGTTTTTGATCAAAAAAAGCATAAAGCTATCCCACCAAACGTCAAGGTGTACCCAGTTGGGATAGTACCTACACTCTCTAATATTAAAACCTTACCATGGGTCTAAGATAGGCTTCAATGTGGCTAAGGACTGAGAGAGACCGGGTCCCAACAGGACACACACAGTCAGGGGGATTCACAGAATGAAATGTCCAGCTCGATGAGAAGGGGGCCACTCCCTGTTTGTACTGAATACAAAAAAACTACATAAAAACAAAAAAGTGAGCCGGAGTATGAGATGGTATACATGGAACTTGTGAGACCATGTTCACACTGGCCATGAGACAAAGAGAAACCAAGGAAAAAATTGTGAAAACATACCCTGCTGTAACTAAATAAAAGCATAGTGCATATAAACATAGCGTACTTAGTAAACACTGTTTTTGATCAAAAAAAGCATAAAGCTATCCCACCAAACGTCAAGGTGTGTACCCAGTTGGGATAGTACCTACACTCTCTAATATTAATGTGGCGCCCCTGACCTGGTCAGGCACCACTGAGTACTGCACCCATGCTGGGGACAGTACAACACAGGTAATCCAGAAGGCTGACCGGGGTGTGGTACACAGGCGCATAGTGATCAGGTCTCACACATGTACCTATGAGAGGACCCCTGGGGATCCCAGGAGGGGGAAAAGCCTTCACCTTCACTGGAATAGTGGAGGGGGCCAAAAGCCTCCATCTCCTCTCAAGGGGTGTGGTAAGAGAGTCTGGTTGCTAGGTGGCGTAGGCAGGCACAAAAGGGAAAAGAGAAGGAGGAGTAGACAGTCTGGAGTCTGCAGCAGAGTGTGGAGGAGTGAGGAGCAGGAAAGTGAAGCTCAGACAGGAGCAGATGTGAAGGTCCCAGATGTGAGCCAGGCAGTGCAGAGTCCAGGGAGCTCGAGTGAGGAGCAGATCCCGTGGGCTGCTGTAGTCTGACAGCGTCCGCGCAGTGGCTACCGACGGGGGAGAACGGTCACCTAGGAGTGCTACCCGAAACCCATCTCCAGCTAGAGAGAAGAGCACGGAGTGGGAAGTAAGGAGACTGCTGGAGAGTACCAGGCCCAAACGGGCGGCAGATCCCGAAGCGGAGATAGATCCAGCTTTCTTTTGCTAAACCTGCCGGTGTGGGGCTCTCAAAGCCCACGCCACAACACCACAAAAGCCGCAGCCACGTAGCCACAGTTAGGGCCCATAGCTCACAGGAGGCAAGAAGCTGGAGTGATCTGGCCCAGGCAACAAGCACACGGCAAACGAAGGGGAGAGAGGCTGCAGCATCTTCCCTGGGTGACCCCCATAGGGACTCAAAGTCGGGGTTACCCCAAACCACCAAGGGCTAAGGAAGGCGAGTTAGTAGTCACCCTCACAAGTCAGCCTGAAGGACACCTGGTTCCCACTTGGTTCATCCCAGCTACGCCCGGGTCACTCACCCTGCCATCAACTGTGAGTAAAAACCCTGAAAGACATTCTGCCTGTGTGGAGTTATTCTGCGCCTTGTGGTTCTACGCACCTACACAGGGCCCTGGGGCTTGCCTCACTCTCAGGAGGCTACTACAACTGGCTGCACCCACCATCAGCCCCAGGCATCCCTTAACCTGCAGTGGCGGTCCCCACTGACCGCAAATCTGAGAGTGGCGTCACGACAAACTACAAAGAAGGTTTCCTACCTGTGACCAGACAGATCCAGCCGAGTGGAGTCCCTGAAGGTAATGCACCGACACAGCGTTCTCGGGGCTTCACATCTGGCGTCACGAACAGGATAAGGACTAGACCTGTTCAGACAGGTGACCATGTGCCTGGGCGGTCCGCTTGAAAAATTGGAAGCGCCGCCATATTGCCACCATGAAAAGCGCGCTGAAAAACAACAGCAGCCCGCGCTGGGAGAAGTTACCGCCCACGAAGAGGTGTGGCTACCCAGAGATCCCCTGCAGGGTTCGGACCTCGCTTGTGAAGAGAGCGGAAGCGTCCAGAGACGGCGGGAAGGAAAGGGAGCCACAAGCCTGCTGCTGCAGAGAGAAGAGATGGAGTCCGGACGTGGATACCCAGAACCAGGCTCTGCTGCCTGGTGGTGCCGGGAGCTTGCTATCTTCTGCGATCAGCTGGAGGCTAGGATTATGCGACAGCTCAGTGAGGGACGCACGGAGCTTCTGGAGATGGCTGCGGCGGTTCGGACCTACGAGGAGGGAGCCGCGCGACGCCTGCCAGATCGAGCGGCGACGACTCAGATCCCGATGGTGCCACCGATGGGTGAGTCCAGAGTTGCCCCGGCCAGCGCAAGTGCTCCGACCCCTGCTGCTACGACCGCGGTCCCAGAAGAGGCGCCCGGCGCGGCGACGCTGAGCCAGGCCGCAGCCATGCCAGGTGCGGCCCGCCAAGCCCCGGCCGCCGCAGCGATGCCCTGCTCGGCCCGCCAAGCCCCGGCCGCCGCAGCGATGCCCTGCTCGGCCCGCCAAGCCCCGGCCGCCGCAGCGATGCCCTGCTCGGCCCGCCAAGCCCCGGCCGCCGCAGCGATGCCCTGCTCGGCCCACCAAGACCCGGTCCCTGCAGCGACGCCCAGCCCAGCCTGCACAGATCCCATCGCAGCTGCGACGCCGATCCAGGCCGCCGCCATACAGGGCGCGGCCCGCCAAGACCAGGCCGCCGCCATACAGGGCGCGGCCCGCCAAGACCAGGCCGCCGCCATACAGGGCGCGGCCCGCCAAGAGATTGCATCACCATTTACCCCGGCCTGCAAGGCCAGAGCAGACACCGCTCCCCAGCCTAAGGAAGTCCCTACTAGGAAATCCCTGATAGGTGAAGACTCCGCATACTGGCAGCTGAAGGCTGACCTGGAGGCTAAGTTTCCACAGGAGATGGTGGACCGATACATGCTCCCTCCGAACACCCCTAAGGCAACCCCTGCAGCAACCACGCTGAAGAGTCCACCGACTGGGCCAGCTGAGGAACACTCATCCCCAGTGCTGCCACGACCAGAGTGCAGCGAAGAACTAAGGGGGAGAGGAGGCCAGGAAGCTGAGGAGTTGCCCCCGGAGCCAGCAGCAGTGCTAGTCCCAGAGCCGGAGATGCTGCCATATTCCCGCTGGGACGAGGAAGACAGAGACACTGAAGAAGAAAGAAAATACAACGAACCCACAGACGAAGAAAGAGATCAAGAAACCAACAGGTGCCGCAGCCCTACAGGCCCAAGCCCTGGTATGGAAGAGTAGAGGAATCTGCATAAAGTAAAGCATACAGCAAGTTAAAGTTTTGAAAAGTTGGAAGTTTTGCAACGTTTACGTTTAAGTATGTGCCCACATAAACTTGTGTGAGAAAACCATAAACCTTAAGGCTATGAACTGGCTATAGCCACAAACTCTCGCAGTGTAAATAGTTACACCAGAGGGCACCACCCCCACCAGAGTCATCCTGTTTAGGGGCTTGGCTCGTCTGCAACCAGGAGGAGCCCGTCCGTATATAGGGCCTTGGCTCGCCTGCGACCAGAGAGCATGCCTGTTTATGGGGCCTGGCTCTCCACCACAAAGCGGGTACCTGGTCAGCACCAACTGTGGAGGCCGCCTCTACATCCTGCCAGAAGAGGCTGAAGGCGCGGATCCATCAGGCCAGGTATACCCTGAAACCACCAGCCCATGAAAGCCGCCTCTACATCCTGCCAGAAGTGGCTGAAGGCGCGGCCAACGGGAGAGGCAGATTGGAGGAAAGGTCTGGGGAAGTAGATGGCCCAGATCTGGTTACCAAAAGGACCGGTGACCTGCCTCCTGAAAGGGTTTGGGTGGGTTAACGGACTTGTGGGTGGAGGGTGGTGATGTATGGTACCTGGTGCTTTTAAAATGTTTTACATGTTTTAATGTTTTATGCATTTTTTAAAATGTTGTCTTGCAGCCCGAGGACGTGCTGGTGATAACTAAGGGGGACTGTGGCGCCCCTGACCTGGTCAGGCACCACTGAGTACTGCACCCATGCTGGGGACAGTACAACACAGGTAATCCAGAAGGCTGACCGGGGTGTGGTACACAGGCGCATAGTGATCAGGTCTCACACATGTACCTATGAGAGGACCCCTGGGGATCCCAGGAGGGGGAAAAGCCTTCACCTTCACTGGAATAGTGGAGGGGGCCAAAAGCCTCCATCTCCTCTCAAGGGGTGTGGTAAGAGAGTCTGGTTGCTAGGTGGCGTAGGCAGGCACAAAAGGGAAAAGAGAAGGAGGAGTAGACAGTCTGGAGTCTGCAGCAGAGTGTGGAGGAGTGAGGAGCAGGAAAGTGAAGCTCAGACAGGAGCAGATGTGAAGGTCCCAGATGTGAGCCAGGCAGTGCAGAGTCCAGGGAGCTCGAGTGAGGAGCAGATCCCGTGGGCTGCTGTAGTCTGACAGCGTCCGCGCAGTGGCTACCGACGGGGGAGAACGGTCACCTAGGAGTGCTACCCGAAACCCATCTCCAGCTAGAGAGAAGAGCACGGAGTGGGAAGTAAGGAGACTGCTGGAGAGTACCAGGCCCAAACGGGCGGCAGATCCCGAAGCGGAGATAGATCCAGCTTTCTTTTGCTAAACCTGCCGGTGTGGGGCTCTCAAAGCCCACGCCACAACACCACAAAAGCCGCAGCCACGTAGCCACAGTTAGGGCCCATAGCTCACAGGAGGCAAGAAGCTGGAGTGATCTGGCCCAGGCAACAAGCACACGGCAAACGAAGGGGAGAGAGGCTGCAGCATCTTCCCTGGGTGACCCCCATAGGGACTCAAAGTCGGGGTTACCCCAAACCACCAAGGGCTAAGGAAGGCGAGTTAGTAGTCACCCTCACAAGTCAGCCTGAAGGACACCTGGTTCCCACTTGGTTCATCCCAGCTACGCCCGGGTCACTCACCCTGCCATCAACTGTGAGTAAAAACCCTGAAAGACATTCTGCCTGTGTGGAGTTATTCTGCGCCTTGTGGTTCTACGCACCTACACAGGGCCCTGGGGCTTGCCTCACTCTCAGGAGGCTACTACAACTGGCTGCACCCACCATCAGCCCCAGGCATCCCTTAACCTGCAGTGGCGGTCCCCACTGACCGCAAATCTGAGAGTGGCGTCACGACAAACTACAAAGAAGGTTTCCTACCTGTGACCAGACAGATCCAGCCGAGTGGAGTCCCTGAAGGTAATGCACCGACACAGCGTTCTCGGGGCTTCACATCAAAACCTTACCATGGGTCTAAGATAGGCCTCAATGTGGCTAAGGGCTGAGAGCGACCGGGTCCCAACAGGACACACACAGTCAGGGGGATTCACAGAATGAAATGTCCAGCTCGCTGAGAAGGGGGCCACTCCCTGTTTGTACTGAAACAAAAAAACTACATAAAAACAAAAAAGTGAGCCGGAGTATGAGATGGTATACACGGAACTTGTGAGACCATGTTCACACTGGCCATGAGACAAAGAGAAACCAAGGAGTAGAGAGTGTAGGTACTATCCCAACTGGGTACACCTTCAGGTTTGGTGGGATAGCTTTATGCTTTTTTTGATCAAAAACAGTGTTTACTAAGTACCCTATGTTTATATGCACTATGCTTTTATTTAGTTACAGCAGGGTATGTTTTCACAATTTTTTCTTTGGTTTCTCTTTGTCTCATAGCCAGTGTGAACATGGTCTCACAAGTGCCATGTATAACATCTCATACTCCGGCTCACTTTTTTGGTTTTATGTAGTTTTTTTGTATTCAGTACAAACTGGGAGTGGCCCCCTTCCCAGCGAGCTGGACATTTCATTCTGGGAATCCCCCTGACTGTGTGTGTCCTGTTGGGACTCGGTAGCTCTCAGCCCTTAGCCACATTGAGGCCTATCTTAGAACCATGGTAAGGTTTTAATATTAGAGAGTGTAGGTACTATCCCAACTGGGTACACCTTGACGTTTGGTGGGATAGCTTTATGCTTTTTTTGATCAAAAACAGTGTTTACTAAGTACCTTATGTTTATATGCACTATGCTTTTATTTAGTTACAGCAGGGTATGTTTTCACAATTTTTTCCTTGGTTTCTCTTATTAAAATGGCTTAGTAAAAATGAGCTTGAGGGTGCAATGCAAAGGTGCTGGAAATTGCTTGGCACCAGTGGGACACTAATGAAGTCCAACAGCCACTATTAGGATGCCACTAAGTTTCCTCAGTGTTTGCTATTATAATGGCTTAGTAAAAATGAGCTTGAGGGTTCAATGCAGAGGTGCTGGAAATTGCTTGGCACCAGTGGGACACTAATGAAGTCCAACAGCCACTATTAGGATGCCACTAAGTTTCCTCAGTGTTTGCTATTATAATGGCTTAGTAAAAATGAGCTTGAGGGTGCAATGCAGAGGTGCTGGAAATTGCGTTGCACCAGTGGGACGCTAGTGAAGTCCAACAGCCACTTTTAGGATGCCACTAAGTTTCCTCAGTGTTTGCTATTATAATGGTTTAGTAAAAATGAGCTTGAGGGTGCAATGCAGAGGTGCTGGAAATTGCTTGGCACCAGTGGGACGCTAATGAAGTCCAACAGCCACTTTTAGGATGCCACTAAGTTTCCTCAGTGTTTGCTATTATAATGGCTTTGTAAAAATAAGCTTGAGGGTTCAATGCAGAGGTGCTGGAAATTGCTTGGCACCAGTGGGACACGAATGAAGTCCAACAGCCACTATTAGGATGCCACTAAGTTTCCTCAGTGTTTGCTATTATAATGGCTTAGTAAAAATGAGCTTGAGGGTTCAATGCAGAGGTGCTGGAAATTGCTTGGCACCAGTGGGACACTAATGAAGTCCAACAGCCACTATTAGGATGTCACTATGTTTCCTCAGTGTTTGATAATGGCTTAGTTAAAATGAGCTTGAGGGTGCAATGCAGAGGTGCTGGAAATTTCTTGGCACCAGTGGGACACTAATGAAGTCCAACAGCCACTTTTAGGATGCCACTAAGTTTCCTCAGTTTTTGCTATTATAATGGCTTAGTAAAAATAAGCTTAAGGGGGCAATGCAGAGGTGCTGGAAATTGCTTGGCACCAGTGGGACACTAATGAAGTCCAACAGCCACTTTTTGGATGCCACTAAGTTTCCTCAGTGTTTGCTATTATAATGGCTTAGTAAAAATTAACTTGAGGGTGCAATGCAGAGGTGCTGGAAATTGCTTTGCACCAGTGGGACACTAATGAAGTCCAATAGTCACTTTAAGGATGCCACTAAGTTTCCTCAGTGTTTGCTATTATAATGGCTTAGTAAAAATGAGCTTGAGGGTGCAATGCAGAGGTGCTGGAAATTGCTTGGCACCAGTGGGACACTAATGAAGTCCAACAGCCACTTTTAGGATGCCACTAAGTTTCCTCAGTGTTTGCTATTATAATGGCTTAGTAAAAATGACCTTGAGGGTGCAATGCAGAGGTGCTGGAAATTGCTTTGCACCAGTGGGACACTAATGAAGTCCAACAGCCACTTTTAGGATGCCAGTAAGTTTCCTCAGTGTTTGCTATTATAATGGCTTAGTAAAAATGAGCTTGAGGGTGCAATGCAGAGGTGCTGTAAATTGCTTTGCACCAGTGAGACACTAATGAAATCCAACAGCCACTTTTAGGATGCCACTAAGTTTCCTCAGTGTTTGCTATTATAATGGCTTAGTAAAAATGAGCTTGAGGGTGCAATGCAGAGCTGCTGGAAATTGCTTGGCACCAGTGGGACACTAATGAAGTCCAACAGCCACTTTTAGGATGCCACTAAGTTTCCTCAGTGTTTGCTATAATAATGGCTTAGTAAACATGAGCTTGAGGGTGCAATGCAGATGTGCAGGAAATTGCTTGGCATCACTGGGACACTAATGAAGTCCAACAGCCATTTTTTGGATGCCACTAATTTCCTCAGTGTTTGCTGTTATAATGGCTTAGTAAAAATGAGCTTGAGGGTGCAATGCAGAGGTGCTGGAAATTGCTTTGCACCAGTGGGACACTAATGAAGTCCAACAGCCACTTTGAGGATGCCACTAAGTTTCCTCAGTGTTTGCTATTATAATGGCTTAGGAAACATGAGCTTGAGGGTGCAATGCAGATGTGCTGGATATTGCTTGGCACCAGTGGGACACTAATGAAGTCCAACAGCCACTTTTAGGATGCCACTAAGTTTCCTCAGTGTTTGCTATTATAATGGCTTAGTAAAAATGAGCTTGAGGGTGCAATGCAGAGGTGCTGGAAATTGCTTGGCACCAGTGGGACACGAATGAAGTCCAACAGCCACTATTAGGATGCCACTAAGTTTCCTCAGTGTTTGCTATTATAATGGCTTAGTAAAAATGAGCTTGAGGGTTCAATGCAGAGGTGCTGGAAATTGCTTGGCACCAGTGGGACACTAATGAAGTCCAACAGCCACCATTAGGATGTCACTACGTTTCCTCAGTGTTTGATAATGGCTTAGTTAAAATGAGCTTGAGGGTGCAATGCAGAGGTGCTGGAAATTTCTTGGCACCAGAGGGACACTAATGAAGTCCAACAGCCACTTTTAGGATGCCACTAAGTTTCCTCAGTGTTTGCTATTATAATGGCTTAGTAAAAATGAGCTTGAGGGTGCAATGCAGAGGTGCTGGAATTTGCTTGGCACCGGTCGGACACTCATGCAGTCCAACAGCCACTTTTTGGATGCCACCAAGTTTCCTCAGTGTTTGCTAGTTTATAATGGATTAGTAAAAATCAGCTTGCGGGTGCAATGCAGAGGTGCTGGAAATTGCTTGACACCGGTGGGACACTAATGAAGTCCAACAGCCACTTTTTGGATGCCACTAAGTTTTCTCAGTGTTTGATATTATAATTGCTTAGTAAAAATGAGCTTGAAGGTGTAATGCAGAGGTGCTGGAAATTGCTTGGCACCAGTGGGACACTAATGAAGTCCAACAGCCACTTTTTGGATGCCACTAAGTTTCCTCAGTGTTTGCTATTATAATGGCTTAGTAAAAATTAACTTGAGGGTGCAATGCAGAGGTGCTGGAAATTGCTTTGCACCAGTGGGACACTAATGAAGTCCAATAGTCACTTTAAGGATGCCAGTAAGTTTCCTCAGTGTTTGCTATTATAATGGCTTAGTAAAAATGAGCTTGAGGGTGCAATGCAGAGGTGCTGGAAATTGCTTGACACCAGTGGGACACTAATGAAGTTCTTCATCCACTTTTTTGGATGCCACTAAGTTTCCTCAGTGTTTGCTATTATAATGGCTTAGTAAAAATGAGCTTGAGGGTGCAATGCAGAGCTGCTGGAAATTGCTTGGCACCAGTGGGACACTAATGAAGTCCAACAGCCACTTTGAGGATGCCACTAAGTTTCCTCAGTGTTTGCTATTATAATGGCTTAGGAAACATGAGCTTGAGGGTGCAATGCAGATGTGCTGGATATTGCTTGGCACCAGTGGGACACTAATGAAGTCCAACAGCCACTTTTTGAATGCCATTAAGTTTCCTCAGTGTTTGCTATTATAGTGGCTTAGTAAAATTGAGCTTGAGGGTGCAATGCAGAGGTGCTGGAAATTGCTTTGCACCAGTGGGACACTAATGAAGTTCACCAGCCTCTTTTTTGGATGCCACTAAGTTTCCTCAGTGTTTGCTATTATAATGGCTTTGTAAAAATGAGCTTGAGGGTGCAATGCAGAGGTGCTGGAAATTGCTTGGCACCAGTGGGACACTAATGAAGTCCAACAGCCACTTTGTGGATGCCACTAAGTTTCCGCAGTGTTTGCTATTATAATGGCTTGGTAAAAATGAGATTGAGGGTGCAATGCAGAGTTGCTGGAAATAGCTTGGCACTAGTTGGACACTAATGAAGTCCAACAGCCACTTTTTGGATGCCACTAAGTTTCCTCAGTGTTTGCTATTATAATGGCTTAGTAAAAATGAGCTTGAGAGTGCAATGCAGAGGTGCTGGAAATTGCTTGTCACCAGTGGGACACTAATGAAGTCCAACAGCCACTCTTTGGATGCCACTAAGTTTCCTCAGTGTTTGCTATTATAATAGCTTAGTAAAAATGTCCTGTTACTGCAGAGCTGTCCTGAGTGCATTTCCCTCCTAGCCCATTGCTGAGCAGCTCTGTGTATATAAAGCATCCTCCCCTTATGGGAGATTCTTGGGCAACTTTTCCTATCCTTAGGTATGTTGTCAGTATAGGGGTCGCGCTGCGTACCTTTTCCTGTGCCTCTTACTAATGTGTCTTTTCCTATCCTTAGAATTACCCACGTTTGCTGTATCTCCAGAGTCGCTGCTTCTTTGATGCTAAAAGGATCCGTAAGCTGTGCCTAATCCTTGATGCCAAACTTTACATCCAGTTTCACGTCCACAGAGTCAAGCTGCATCTGCAGTACCACATCTAGAGAAGGCACTTCCACTAGATCTGCATGTATGTTGTGTCTTGCCACGTTGCGCTTTGCCACTGTCCAGGCGACCTACCCTTAGACTTTTCATTATCCCTGTGATGCGGTGAGTCATAACCATTGTCTTGGAGATTGTGTATTTGGGCCCCTGGGGTTGTGCCAGACAGCCCCTGTATAGGGGTTTGCTCACGGTTGATCCTCCAGGGGAGTCTGGTGCATGGTCCAGTGGAGCCTCTCCCAGTCATTCCCTCATTTCTCTTTTGTTTTGTGATTGTCAATAAACCTTGTCTATTACTTGCCACCTACGCTCTTTCGTGTCCTGCCTAAGGTCAGCTACATACATACATACATACATACATACAATGCCACATATATATATATATATATATATATATATACATACAGTATATGGGATTGTATTAAAGTATTATGAATACTAGTCTAAGTTTGTAACATTTTATACTCTATAGTGACTGGGAAAATATGTTGTGTCCTGTTTGAAATACATCCATTAATAAAACAAGAGGTTTTGAATTTCAAAGTAAGTGCAGGTTATGGAAACCTCTGATTTTATCACTAGTACAGTATTTCATATGATCAGCAAAGTCAACAGATATGTAGTCAATAAGTCACAGTCTTTGGATACACTGTGGTATCTTCATAAAAAAGAGCACATGAGAGGGAACATTAGTCAGGACTGATCATATCTTAGAACAGAATCCTTTTAATGCCAAAATGTAAAAGTCCCCAAGGATTACTTCCTTTCACTTATACAATAATGACAATTTTGGCACAGTACCTCAAGAACATCCTCTAAATGAGGATGCTGCTGGAACTTAGAGTACTTTCTGGCATTACAAATTCCTTTTTGATGTCTAAAAAAAACCCCCATGATCTAGGTTGTCACAAATAAAAATGAATTACAGATCAATCATTTTCATTGCCTTATTGATATGTCTACCATATAATGTAGAGGGATAATATAAGGCAAATCAACAAAACAAAATTGTGGATTCTCAATTAAATACTCATAAAAATTAACTTTTAATAATGCCTTTTAAAAAAAGGCTGCAACACACTGACCTCTATAGTTAAAACAATATATATCATTAGTTTGGTCCCTCTGTCTCAAAAATATTTTAGACAGTAAGAATGCTCCAAAAAAACAAAGAAAAAAAACCAAAAAAACATTATGGTCAACATTTACTTAGAGAATACCATTTAATCTCTCATTATAGAAAATTAGAACATTCTCACGCAATTCACAGGTGCCACTCTTTTATTTTTTTTTCTAGGGTCCAATCAATCCTTTTCTGGAACCTAATCGTGCCATAAATTTTCTCCTGCCATATGTTTTCTCCCAACGCGTTTCATCGCTAAATTCTTCAGGGGAGTCTCTTGTGTGGCATTCTTAGATAATGGTCCACATCTCTGGACTCAAACATGCATATGACAAAAGTGGCAGCGTTTATTGTTCTGTCCAACATGTCAAATGCATGCATGCACTAAAGACTATGTTCTCTCTTGTGAGATCTGTGCTCATTTTAAGACTCCTCGTGCTTCACCTATGTGTCTTCTTTAACCACTACCTCTTCTGTGCCGCCCTTGAGGGTCTATTTCTGTGGTCTTCATTGTGGAGCTGCCCACATCAGGTGGCAGGAATACAATCCTGGTGGTGGTTGATGCCTGACGAAGACTGATCATTTTGTTTCATGTGCTGGCCTCCCCTCAGCTAGGAATACAGTGATCTTGGTCATTCAGGACACTTTTTGGCTGCATGGGGTTCTGGATGAGATTATCTCTGACTGAGGAGTGCAGTTCACCTCAAGATTCTGGAAGAGGTTTTGTTCTGCACTCAATATTAATGTCTGTCAATCTTCTGCCTTTCACCCTCGGGCTAACGGTCAGACTAAGCATACCAATCAGACTCTGGAACAATATCTATGATGCTACATCAGCTATCTTCAGGATGATTGGTTGGAGTTACTTATGCTAGCTGAATTCTCCTACAACAACTCTCAGAGTGCCTCTACTAAAGTAACACCTTTCTTTGCCAATCTGGGTTACCATCTTAGTATCTTCCCTAGGTTTCCAACTGAGGCTCTAGTTCAGGCAGTAGAGGAGAAGTTGACTGCTTTGAGACAGAATCTAGAGGTTCTAAAGGAGTCGCTGACCTCAGCTCAAGAATGTTACAAGAGATTGGCTAATAGATTCTGCAAACTGGCACAATTGTTCAAAGTGGAAGACTTGATGTGGTTGTCCACTAAGAATCTGAAACTAAATATTTCTTCTCGGAAGCTTGAGCAGAAGTTCATTAGTCCTTTCAAGCAACGGTATCGTGAGCTCTGTGGCCTGCCATCTAAAGCGGCCTAGGACTATGATGGTGCACCTAGTTTTTCATGTTTATTTACTGAAGTCTGTGTCTCCCAATACCTTCCAGGGATACGTTGTGCCTCCTCCGCAACCTGTGGTGATTGATGGGCAAGAACAATTCATGGTGGAGGAAATCATTGATTCTAGGATTCGCAGGAATCGGCTCCAGTATCTAACTAGATGACAGGGGTATCCCCCTGAAGAGGACTGTTGGGAACCTGTGGATAACATCAGTGCCCCACAAAAGATTGCTCGTTTCCACCAGAGATTCCCTGAGAAACCGGGTCTGGGATCATCCTGAGGCCGCTTCTAAGAAGGGAGTAATGTCAGGACTCTGGTTATTCTGATTGCCTTTTGGGCTTTTTGCCCTCTTCCACGATGGCCTCCCCTGTTTCATTCCTCTCTATATGTTGTTGTCCTCTTGCCTTTATAAATCTGAGTCCAAGTTCTAGTCCTCTGCTTGAGTATTCTGCCTGTTTTCCTCCTCATAGTGGTGTCTCAGATTACTCCATCTACCCCACCAAATCCCATGTGACTCTCCTGTTGAAGTTCATCAGAAGTTTCACCATTATCTCCCCTCCTACTGCTTCTAGCTTCTGATGTCTAGCGCTGCTGAGACTCTTGCCTGACCTGCTTTGCTTTCACGAAAGCCAGCTTGCTTAGTTAACTACTGAGTCTCTCCTCATTTGGAGTAGTGCAGTAGCAGAGTACGAGACAGTCCTGGACATTGCAAATTGCTCTGTTACTGCTTCCTGGACATTGTGAATTGCTCTGATACTGCTTCCTGGACATTGTGCATTGCTCTGCTTTTACCTTCTGGACATTTGCAAATTGCTGCACAACTGCTTTCTGGACATTGACACCACACAAGACACAACATGGAGACCCAAATTGTAGCCTCTACATTTCCAAAAAATTGGGGCAGACACGAGGTCAGTGGCATCACCACAGTACTCATAGTGTTTTAACCCAGCAGTGAGGCATGGACCATGCACCAGGCAGTGACTGGCCCAGAATTTACAACTTGAAATGAAGAGATGGATGAGTGACAGGAGTAGGCCTGTTCCTCTAAGACTCCAACTAGTACAGACAAGACACAACTTGGACACTCAAATTGGAGTCTCCACATTTCCAAAAAATTAGGGGCAGACTTCAGGACAGTAGCACCAATTGCCCCACCGTACCCATAGTATTTTGGTGCAGTTGTGAGGCATGGGCCATGCACCAGACAAAATCTGGATCAGAATTTACAGCTTTCAAATGAAAAGTTGGATGAGTGACAGGAGTAGGCCTGTTGCTTTCAAACCCCTGCCACTATAAACAAGAAACAATTTGGAGACCCAACTTGGAATCTCCACATTTCCAAAAATTAGGGGCAGATACCAGGACAGTTTCATTCATTGCCCCAGAGAACCCATAGTGTCTTAGCGCAGCAGGCAGGCATAGGTCATGCACTAAACAGGGTCTGGCCCAGAATTTACTGCTATCAAATTGAGTCAAAATTAAAAGGTGGGTGGTTGAGTGACTGGTTTAGGCCTGCTGTGTTGGGAGACCTCATATCTAATGCAACAGCTAAAACTTCTTTACTGCTCAGCCCCAGTCAGATGGCAGCAATTTAAGCTTTATAGACTGTTATTGCTAGACACATTTAAGGATAGTAAGTGAGGTGGATGATTCAAAGTAGCTGCATGCCTGCCAGTCTCTTGGTACATGAAACACACAACAAGGAGACCCAGTCAGCGTTAGTCTGGGAATCTTACTGCACTAAAACGAAGAGTACATCAAACATAAGCCCTACACTGGGGTAACATCACTCACATGCCTTGCATGGCTCACGTCCTCATACTTGTTGTACAGTAATTTCTAGGATACTATCCTGTGTTACTGCTTTCTTCAATGAATTTTAATTTCAATACTGCCATTTTAAATTCTCTCTGCACTGTTGGATTGCATGTCACATTAACCCCTTCACGACTGAGGACATAACGATACGTCCTAAATCATGAAGGTGTGATCACCACCAGCTGCTGCAGTGATCCAGTGATGATCCATGCACATGTTTGCTGATTTGAACAGCAGACAAGTGTGCCTCGCAGGCGCAGGTGGATCCGCAATTCACCTGTGCCTGTTAACCCCTTCAATTGCAGTGTCAAAATGTGAGAGCATGATTTAAAGCCCCACAGTGGAGAAGCGCCTTTCCCTGCTGCCATCGGAAGCCCTGTGATGCAGGCAGGGGGAGCCAATGGTTGCCATGCTAGCACAGGGTCATGTGATAACTCCTGTTGCTATCATGTTGTAGTTCCTGTTACAGCCGGCAGAGCAGCAGCTGGAACAAGAACACAGCATTTCTCCTGATCAGAGATGCTGTTTTGATCAGGAGAAATGAATGAGCTTGCTCCTCTAGGGAAACTAGTAAAAGAAAAAAAGGACAAAAAATTTTAAAACAAAATTTTAAAAAATCTATAAGTTTAAATTATTTGCCATTCGCCCCATTGAAAACTGAAGGGTTACAAAAATAAAAAATATACACATATTTGGTATTGCCGTATTCATAAATGCCTGATGTAAGAAAATATAAAATCAGTTAATCTGATTGGTAAATGGCATAGCAGCAAAAAAAAATCCAAACCCCAAAATTACATTTTTTGGTCATTGCAAATTTTGTGCAAAATGCAATAACAGGCAATCAAAACATAGCATCTGTGCAAAAATGGTACCATTAAAAACATCAGCTTGAGACGCAAAAAATGAACCAGCACTGAGCCCCATGTTCCAAAAAAAAAAAGGAGGCGGTTCGCCGGCCACAGCGACGTCGCTAGGCAGGTAAGTGGGTGTGATGGCTCCTAACAATATTGTGCACCACGGGCAACGATTTGCCCATGACACACAAACGACGGGGGCGATATCGCTGCGTGTAAAGCCCCCTTTACAAGCAGTAGTGAAAGTGATAGATAAAGAGGTTTGTACTGCAATACTTGGGGATTTCAAGACTTGTGGAGCTGCCCCTTGCCTGCCTGTCCCCACAGACTCCAGAGTCAGGTGTCAGTGATGAAATGCACCCTGTCAGACACAAAGTTTTTCAAGGAACGGGTGATGTGTGTGACATGTTGCAGTAGCTATTAGAGAAATAATCATGACTGGACAACTGGTACTGGGGCCTGTGACAGCCTAATTAACTTTCGGAAACTGTCTGTATCCACCAGGTGGAAAGGCAACATTTGATTTGGTGAAGTTCAAGCTCTTAGTTTTGGCACGTGTAGGAGGAAAAAAAATCTGTTACGTGATCACAACTGTGGGACTGAGGTATGGGTGCTGTGCTGAGAGAGGGTGGAATAGGGTGTACACGACAAACTGGTGGACTGTGAGGAAGGTGCAGGAGGAGATGTTCTATGAGGTAACCTTCTGTCCAACCCTTGCTCTGGGTTGTAGCTCTCCAGCAGCCAAGTGTGACTTCTCTGGCATTGCCTGTCTTCTGCCTTCATGCCCTGCGGTGTCCTTTGGGTGGACCCAAATAAAGAGTTCGTAGTCCCAGGAACCCCTATACAGAACTGAACTAACTTTCCTGCCTGTCTGCCTAACCGCTGTGCTCCATCTCCTAGGCTACGACACTATTCATATGTGAGCCTGCTAGCACCTGCATAACACTTCCTATTACTAAACAAAAGCTGAAGGGAAAAAGCGCAGTAGGGTCTTACCCAATGTACATATAAAATTAGCAAAGAAATGTGCTCACCTTATTGGCTTAAAGGTGGAGTTCCTGATAAGTAAGTAGAGTGACATTTTGAAGCACGTTGATTAAAACCACCTTTATTCAATTTTCCTCGATTTATGCCATATCATTAGCAGCACAGTGCAGTAATAGATGGACCTAGGTCTTTTTTCAACCTTTGTAACTATGTAATAGTTCCACATCAACTTTGTTCCTGATATATGTCCTATTACTAACACACTCTATATACCACTTAACCGTCTCCTGCACACTTGGTCCCTATATTGCTCTAAATCTTACCTTAAAACATTCTATTTTATTATTCCTATGGCTGGTACTTATCTGCAACTTCCTCCACACTATCCTACTTAACATTCTTAGGCTTTACATAGTTACAGTACAATATTCCTCACACCTTCCATCTCACACATCATGCTTAAGACACAATGGGATACACATATAGATACATATACTGTATATATTTTTATATATATATATATATATATATATATATATATATATACATACATACAGTACAGACCAAAGGTTTGGACACACCTTCTTATCTCTAAAACAACTGTTAAGAGGAGACTTTGTGCAGCAGGCCTTCATGGTAAAATAGCTTCTAGGAAACCACTGCTAAGGACAGGCAACAAGCAGAAGAAACTTTTTTGGGCTAAAGAACACAAGGAATGGACATTAGACCAGTGGAAATCTGTGCTTTGGTCTGATGAGTCCAAATTTGAGATCTTTGGATCCAACTACCGTGTCTTTGAAGAAATGGTGAACGGATGGACTCTACATGGCTGGTTCCCACCGTGAAGCATGGAGGAGGTGTGATGGTGCTTTGCTGGTGACACTGTTGGGGATTTATTCAAAATTGAAGGCATAGAGAACCAGCATGCCTACCACAGCATCTTGCAGCAGCGTGCTGTTCCATCCGGTTTGCGTTTAGTTGGACCATCATTTATTTTTCAACAGGACAATGACCCCAAACACACCTCCAAGCTGTGTAAGGGATATTTGACTAAGAAGGAGAGTGATAGGGTGCTACGCCAGATGACCTGGTCTCCACAGTCACCAGACCTGAACCCAATTGAGATGCTTTGGGGTGAGCTGGACTGCAGAGTGAAGGCAAAAGGGCCAACAAGTGCTAAGCATCTCTGGGAACTCCTTCAAGACTGTTGGAAAACCATTTCCGGTAACTACCTCTTGAAGCTCATCAAGAGACTGCCAAGAGTGTGCAAAGCATTAATCAAAGCAAAAGGTGGCTACTTTGAAAAACCTAGAATATAAGACATATTTTCAGTTGTTCCACACTTTTTTAAGTATTTCATTGCACATGTTTTAATTCATAGTTTGGATGCCTTCAATGTGAATCTACAATTTTCAGAGTCCTGAAAATAAAGAAAACTCTTTGAATGAGAAGGTGTGTCCAAACTTTTGGTCTGTACTATATATATATGTATATGTATACAGTTAGGTCCAGAAATATTTGGACAGTGACACAATTTTCGCGAGTTGGGCTCTGCATGCCACCACATTGGATTTGAAATGAAACCTCTACAACAGAATTCAAGTGCAGATTGTAACGTTTAACTTGAAGGTTTGAACAAAAATATCTGATAGAAATTGTAGGAATTGTACACATTTCTTTACAAACACTCCACATTTTAGGAGGTCAAAAGTAATTGGACAAATAAACCAAACCCAAACAAAATATTTTTATTTTCAATATTTTGTTGTGAATCCTTTGGAGGCAATCACTGCCTTAAGTCTGGAACCCATGGACATCACCAAACGCTGGGTTTCCTCCTTCTTAATGCTTTGCCAGGCCTTTACAGCCGCAGCCTTCAGGTCTTGCTTGTTTGTGGGTCTTTCCGTCTTAAGTCTGGATTTGAGCAAGTGAAATGCATGCTCAATTGGGTTAAAATCTGGTGATTGACTTGGCCATTGCAGAATGTTCCACTTTTTTGCACTCATGAACTCCTGGGTAGCTTTGGCTGTATGCTTGGGGTCATTGTCCATCTGTACTATGAAGCGCCGTCCGATCAAATTTGCGGCATTTGGCTGAATCTGGGCTGAAAGTATATCCCGGTACACTTCAGAATTCATCCGGCTACTCTTGTCTGCTGTTATGTCATCAATAAACACAAGTGACCCAGTGCCATTGAAAGCCATGCATGCCCATGCCATCACGTTGCCTCCACCATGTTTTACAGAAGATGTGGTGTGCCTTGGATCATGTGCCGTTCCCTTTCTTCTCCAAACTTTTTTCTTCCCATCATTCTGGTACAGGTTGATCTTTGTCTCATCTGTCCATAGAATACTTTTCCAGAACTGAGTTGGCTTCATGAGGTGTTTTTCAGCAAATTTAACTCTGGCCTGTCTATTTTTGGAATTGATGAATGGTTTGCATCTAGATGTGAACCCTTTGTATTTACTTTCATGGAGTCTTCTCTTTACTGTTGACTTAGAGACAGTTACACCTACTTCACTGAGAGTGTTCTGGACTTCAGTTGATGTTGTGAACGGGTTCTTCTTCACCAAAAAAAGTATGCGGCGATCATCCACCACTGTTGTCATCCGTGGACGCCCAGGCCTTTTTAAATTCCCAAGCTCACCAGTCAATTCCTTTTTTCTCAGAATGTACCCGACTGTTGATTTTGCTACTCCAAGCATGTCTGCTATCTCTCTGATGGATTTTTTCTTTTTTTTCAGCCTCAGGATGTTCTGCTTCACCTCAATTGAGAGTTCCTTAGACCGCATATTGTCTGGTCACAGCAACAGCTTCCAAATGCAAAACCACACACCTGTAATCAACCCCAGACCTTTTAACTACTTTATTGATTACAGGTTAACGAGGGAGACGCCTCCAGAGTTAATTGCAGCCCTTAGAGTCCCTTGTCCAATTACTTTTAGTCCCTTTAAAAAGAGGAGGCTATGCATTACAGAGCTATGATTCCTAAACCCTTTCTCCGATTTGGATGTGAAAACTCTCATATTGCAGCCGGGAGTGTGCACTTTCAGCTCATATTATATATATAATTGTATTTCTGAACATGTTTTTGTAAACAGCTAAAATAACAAAACTTGTGTCACTGTCCAAATATTTCTGGACCTAACTGTATATATATATATATATATACATATATATATATATATATATATATATATATATATATATATATATATATATATATATATATATATATAAAAATAAAAACACAGTATACTCTCAGTAGCAGTGGGGAAATCTGCCCATACCCTACATGCCTCCCTCCTGAAATCTGACAGTTCTCGGCCAGACATTTACTATTCTCGGCCAGACATTTACTATAAAAGCACAAGTTTATTAAAACACATTTTTTTATTTACTCTTTAAGTCTATTTGGTCATCTGGGTACCGGACGATAAAATCACAAAAGAGCCCTGTAACAAATTGCCTGTTGGTGACAGTCCATCTTTGCTGCCACAAGCAGAGCCTGCACCAAGACGTGCGGGCGCAGTATGACACAGTGTGGGACCCCTTCATCAGGAATGAACACCGGTCCATGGATAAAACGTTCTGGAGGAAAAGCTGGTAAAGCCTTTGGGACAAAGGGGCAATGTTCAATTGACAAGGGAAGCATCCATGTAGCAAGGGGGAAATGTTCAAGGGGCAAGTGGCAGTATCCATGGGCAGGATATTAGCAGACCAATCTCTGCCCGAGTCTTCGGCATTCCAGCAGAGGGGAGCACAACAGGTGAAAACATACTAGGGAGGGGAAAAGAAAAAAACAGTACCTTTTTATTTTTTGGCTGGGGCCTCCTGACAACTGCCTTCAGAAACAGAAACAGTTTCTTGGTTCTCTAGTGCTACAAGCACAATGTACATGGAACAGCTCACATCACTTCTGTGGCCACTCAAAACCAGGGGTCCTCCCAATCAGCCACCTCGCAGTGAAAGTGAGGGGGGGAGGCTGTGCTGTGTACGGTTCCTCTGTAATGCCACGTAGACAACACAAGTGATTTCTTGAACTTTGACCTTATCATGTGACTATTGGGCATGTTCTTTTTTCCCCTATATCAATATACCTCTATCTCTGTGATGCTTTATTGGTGAATTTTCCTGAGGAAGAAGATGGGATATCTCTTCGAATCACGTAGTATAAACGACTCACATTGCTTTATTCCTTGGAGTGATTCTTTGTACAGCAGCGCGGAGTAGACCACAATTATCCTGTTTTTATTTTGCTTCTGCCTTTGGCACATTGGATTGGCTGCAGCTGTTATACATTTCTATATTGGTTTTGAGACACACACCTAATCCAGGTGAGCAGTTTTCCTTTAAAAAGTCACCATATTATACATCGCTAAGACCTTATTGCGCTCCTTATATACACAGTTTGTTCCAATCAGCCACCTTGACATACCCCATAAGAGTGGGTGCCTTGCACCACATGAACCACGGCCTGGATACCTGGTAGCTTTGCAGGCTTCCACTTACACTCAGGGTCAGGTTTGGTACTACGGTGGCCCTGGTTTAGGGTATTGCTGGTGGTGAGCACACAGCCGTGTAAGGGTCCAGGTCTCCGGACAGAGCGCCGCATACTGCAACCGCATACCATTCTCTAGGGACATCTTCCTTGAAGAAGCTGACCCGGTCTTCCCAGGTCATCGTCGATCCGGTATTCACTTAAACTTTGTCTCATAGTGGCCTCCTGAATAAATCCATATCCACGTAGATGCCGGATGATTCTATGTGTCAGTTGTCCATCCACAGCTCCTACTCCTGGCATCTATAGATGGGCTTGGATCCATTTCTCCATCTTTTTTTTCTGGTCAATGACTCGGGAAACCCACTTAAGCTCTTCTGGGTGTGGAGTCAGGGGCATTGGTTCCACATAGACACGAAGAGGTGACTTCTGAGCTTAGGGCTCTTCTTCCTTTGGTTCGGGTTCTGGAAGCTGTACTGTCTCGGGTTCCAACAACAGCTCTTCAGAATCCAGTTCCAATGCCAACAGTTGCATGCACATTTGCTGCAGTCTTTCACCACGGCCGCAGGGCTTGGGGGCGGCCATCTCCATGGCCGACTCATCCAATATCGCCGCAGGGGCATTGGGTTGAGGAGGCTTCCAGGTCTCCATGCCGCACTTCCTCCAACTGCGCATCTGCCATCCACTCTCTTCCCTGATGGCGCCTGGTACTGACATAGGTCTCCATACTATACTCCATACTATTCAAGGGAGACATACACACACTCTGGTTCCATCTCACTTAACATCAAATTCCAAAGTGGTTCTGGTTGGCAAAATTTGAAGAGTCTCTCTTTTCAGGACCTCGCCCTCCAGGTTAGGGCCTCTTCCAGTTCGTCCTCTAATTTCTTCTCGGCCGCCGCCTATTCCACCTGAGCTTCTCTGGGAGGGCGATCTCTTACTTTCTGATGTACCCGTCAGAGGCGAATACCAATCTTCACGGAGCGTGAATTAAAGGGGGCTTTACACACAGCGACATCACTAGCGATGTCACTGGTGAAAGCACCCACCCCCGTCGGTTGTGCATCACGGGCAAATCGCTACCCGTTGCGCACAATATCGTTAGGAGCCATCACACGGACTTACCTGCCTAGTGACATTGCTGTGGGCTGCGAACCGCCTCCTTTCTAAGAGATGCTACATCTTTTTCGGTACCAGTGCGCGCATGCGCTCGCCTCGGTCGCGTTGTGTCGCCGCGGGCGCGTCTTAGTGGCCACTACCGCGGTGACGGTTGTCGCCGTGGCTGTGGATTGACGTGCCCGTGGTGGCGCACCGCCCCCTGGGCGTCCGCCTGCGCGCCACAATGGTTAACCGAGACTGTATGATAGCTTTTCTTCATAAGTTGTGTGATGATGATGTGGAACCCACGCTTCTTGAACTTTGTGTACCAGGTCACCAAGACGCCTATTATATATAGACGTCCATGTGTTTGTGTCCGCATGTGAGCTGCATAGATATATACCTCTACGCCCTCGATATGCACGCCCCTCTGTTGGTTAAGGACGTATTTGATTTGTCGTCAGTAAGTTAATTAGTCCATGTACTTGTGTCACACTAGTGTAGAGGATGGGGCCATTATGCCGGACGTAGTAGGTGTTGATGCATGGACACATGATTATATATATTGGACTGCCATTATACCTTACTGTAGTTTGAGGTCCATGCTGCAGCCTTCTGTGTGGGTTGAATGTTTGTAGACACATTTCCCTGCATTGCGTGATAGGCACGCCCCCTGGCTGATGATTTGATGGCCTCTACATGTGGGCTGAACGGTGACATATATATACACCCCCTGGATTATGTGTAGGTGTCCATATGATAATGTCTACATGCTAGCTACATAGATATATACCTCTATGTCCTTGATATGCACGCCCTTATGTTGGCTAAGGACGTATCTGATTTGTCGTCAGTAAGTCAATCCTTCCATGTACTTGTGTTACATTAGTGTAGGTGATGGGGCTATTATATCGGACGTAGAAGGTGCTGACGCATGGACACACGATTACATATATTGGATTGCCATCATACCTAACTGTAGTTTGAGCCCTATGCTGCAGCTTCCTGGTGTGGGCTGAATGTTTGTATACACACTCCCCTGTATTGCGTGATAGGCACGCCCCCTGGCTGATGATTTGATGGCTTCTACATGTGGGCTGAACGGTCCCATACATATACACCCCCTGGTTTACGTGATGGGTACGCCTCCCGGCTGGTGATGTGGTGTCTACGCCATCCTAACTTCTAGTCACCATGACACCCAGTCACATGGAGACACCCATATGATGCTGTAGTCTGGTCCGCATGTGAGATGAGTGGATGTACGTCCTTGTGCCGTGTGGGAGATGCGCCCGCCCATTGGCTGGTGACATGTGGGATGGGATGCGTGCAGTTCACTCCCCTTGTGGATTCGTGCTTGGCACTGTTGGAAGAGGTGTGTCCCTCGCGCGAGACTGGGAGGATGTTGGTGTGTGGACACCTCGGTTTGTGTGCTGGGTTGCCATGGCACATGATTGTGCTTGACATCCATGCAATGACCCCCAGGTGTGGATCTGGCGTTTGTGCACGCACTCCCCTGTTCTGCGTGTTAGACACACCCCTCAGCTGATGACGCGGTGCTTATGCCTCTACATTTCTGGTACCGTGTCACTACTGGGGTGGAGTTAAAATTGGCATTCTGGGTTGCTCACCAATGATAGCCAATGTTGTAATTGAATATGGTAGACCATTGATATAACGTGATAGGTGATTGATTGACATTGACATGGTTTTGATTGGACACGCACCATTTATAAGGACGCTCTTTTTAATCTGAGACCACCCCCGGAAGAAGGATTACAACACCGAAACCTATAGGTCGGAGCTTGGGACTCTCACTTCACACTCTGGGTATGTGAGCTTGGTAAAATCAGCAGGTCTTTGTGTGGCACTGACTACGCTTGCATTGTTAAGTAACCTTATTGGTCCATGTTTTTTCCTTAGTATAATCAATGCTTGGTAGTCAGTGCACTTCCATATTGTGACTGATTATCCCTGATGATACCTTTTGGCTTTCTATTGCCACCAATCTATATGTAACATACTTATACAGATCAGTGTGTTGTGAGGGCGCCATTTCGTGATACCTATCATCTGTCTCTACAGTTTTAATCATCATTTGTGTCTTATGTATTTTTCTCTTTAATAAAATTTATATACCTTTTGCAATTAAGCTGTTGTACAGATTTTTCCTTTTTTTCTTCCTTTCTAAGAGGGCAGTTCGTGCGGCGTCACAGCGGCGTCACTAAGCGGAGGGGCGGAGATGAGCGGCCGTAACATCCTGCCCACCTCCTTCCTTCCTCATTGCCGATGGCCACAGGTAAGCTGTAGTTTGTCGTTTACGAGGTGTCACACATAGCGATGTGTGCTGCCTCGGGAAGACTAACAACCTGCGTCCTCATCAATCAACGATTTTTTGAAAATGAACGACGTGTTCAACGATGGACGATACGGTGAGTATTTTCCAACGTTAACGGCTGCTCGTTGGTGTCACACGCAACAACGTCGCTAACGATGCCAAGTGTGTCATGGAATCCATGACCCCAGCAACATATCGTTAGATACGTCGCTGCGTGTAACGGGGCCTTAACTTTTAGCTTCTAAACACATGTTGCAGCACTTCACGCCCTTTTTCTCATCTTTTGATGAACTTGCCAATGGCAAATCATTTTGTAGATGGGATGTTGCTTAATCCCCAGCTTCTTCACCTTCCAGACTGTGTTTTGCACTCTTTTGTCATGCATACAACCATGACGGGCGTTGCCCACATTCTGATTTCAACCATGTCTGCCCCTTTTCTCCTCATGGTAAACATCTTGCTTTCTTCATGAGTTGTCCCTGCAGTCCAACTTGTCAGAATATGCAAGGATCAACCTTGCTCGCAGCGCCAATTGAAGAGGGAGCCGGTTGATGGCCAGCAGGGTCCACTCTCCTTCTTCAACCTGGTGTTGTGCATGTGTTCCACACCGGCTGGGGGGCGACACTTACTTCAGAGGCTATTCTTGCACTCCATCGCTGGTCTCCATTGTAGACATAGCTGGGAGGCACATCACAGAAGCTATTTTCTTTTATTTCAAACTCCAACTTCTTTATTTAGAAAACAACCTTCATGGGAGATATCTTTCCAGCAAACTTTCCCACACAGACATGCCACTTTCCTCCTGTGTTACCATTCTGCTGCTGCTATTCAATGGGGACACCTTCTGTCCAGCCCTCCCTATGGCTTCTAGCTCTCCAGCAACTGAGACTGATTTCTGTGTTCCCAAGTCTCTTGCCTTCATGGTCTGTGGTGTCCTTTGGACACAATGGAGGATACCTCCTGAGTCCTGGGTGAACCTTGATATAGAGCTTGTAATCCCTGGAAGCCCTATACAGAACTGAACTAACTTTCTGGCCTCTCTGCCTAACCAAATCTCTACTCCTGCCACTGTGCTACATCTCCTAGGCTACCATAGTATCTATATCTGAGCATGCTAGCACCTGCATAAAACTTCCTATTATTAACACACTTTATCTACCACTTAACCCTTTACTGCACACTTGGTCCAAACGTTGCACTAAATCTTACCTTAAAACATTCTGTATTGTTTTTCCTACGGCTGGTACTTATCTATAACTTTTTCCATACTACCCTACTTAACATTCTTAGGCTTTACATAGTAACAATAGAATATTCACTGCAATAAAAGATCTTCCATCAAACACATTACAATTAATTAAGACACAATGGGATACACACACATATATATATATATATATATATATATATATATATATATATATACAGTTAGGTCCAGAAATATTTGAACAGTGACACAATTTTCGCGAGTTGGGCTCTGCATGCCACCACATAGTATTTGAAATTAAACCTCTACAACAGAATTCAAGTGTAGGTTGTAACGTTTAATTTGAAGGTTTGAACAAAAATATCTGATAGAAATTGTAGGAATTGTCACATTTCTTTACAAACACTCCACATTTTAGGAGGTCAAAAGTAATTGGACAAATAAACCAAACCCAAACAAAATATTTTTATTTTCAATATTTTGTTGCGAATCCTTTGGAGGCAATCACTGCCTTAAGTCTGGAACCCATGGACATCACCAAACGCTGTGTTTCCTCCTTCTTAATGCTTTGCCAGGCCTTTACAGCCGCAGCCTTCAGGTCTTGCTTGTTTGTGGGTCTTTCCGTCTTAAGTCTGGATTTGAGCAAGTGAAATGGATGGTTAATTGGGTTAAGATCTGGTGATTGACTTGGCCATTGCAGAATGTTCCACTTTTTTGCACTCATGAACTCCTGGGTAGCTTTGGCTGTATGCTTGGGGTCATTGTCCATCTGTACTATGAAGCGCCGTCCGATTAACTTTGCGGCATTTGGCTGAATCTGGGCTGAAAGTATATCCCGGTACACTTCAGAATTCATCCGGCTACTCTTGTCTGCTGTTATGTCATCAATAAACACAAGTGACCCAGTGCCATTGAAAGCCATGCATGCCCATGCCATCACGTTGCCTCCACCATGTTTTACAGAGGATGTGGTGTGCCTTGGATCATGTGCCGTTCCGTTTCTTCTCCAAACTTTTTTCTTCCCATCATTCTGGTACAGGTTGATCTTTGTCTCATCTGTCCATAGAATACTTTTCCAGAACTGAGCTGGCTTCATGAGGTGTTTTTCAGCAAATTTAACTCTGGCCTGTCTATTTTTGGAATTGATGAATGGTTTGCATCTAGATGTGAACCCTTTGTATTTACTTTCATGGAGTCTTCTCTTTATTGTTGACTTAGAGACAGATACACCTACTTCACTGAGTGTGTTCTGGACTTCAGTTGATGTTGTGAACGGGTTCTTCTTCACCAAAGAAAGTATGCGGCGATCATCCACCACTGTTGTCATCTGTGGACGCCCAGGCCTTTTTGAGTTCCCAAGCTCACCAGTCAATTCCTTTTTTCTCAGAATGTACCCGACTGTTGATTTTGCTACTCCAAGCATGTCTGCTATCTCTCTGATGGATGTTTTCTTTTTTTTCAGCCTCAGGATGTTCTGCTTCACCTCAATTGAGAGTTCCTTAGACCGCATGTTGTCTGGTCACAGCAACAGCTTCCAAATGCAAAACCACACACCTGTAATCAACCCCAGACCTTTTAACTACTTCATTGATTACAGGTTAACGAGGGAGATGCCTTCAGAGTTAATTGCAGCCCTTAGAGTCCCTTGTCCAATTACTTTTGGTCCCTTTAAAAAGAGGAGGCTATGCATTACAGAGCTATGATTCCTAAACCCTTTCTCCGATTTGGATGTGAAAACTCTCATATTGCAGCTGGGAGTGTGCACTTTCAGCCCATATTATATATATAATTGTATTTCTGAACATGTTTTTGTAAACAGCTAAAATAACAAAACTTGTGTCACTGTCCAAATATTTCTGGACCTAACTGTATATAATTAGGGATGATCGAATACCCTGTTATTCACTTTGACGGATATCCGGCGAATACCTCGCTGCTATTCGAGTATTCGCGAATATTCGACCCCCAATGTAAGTCTATGGGGAACCAGAATAATTTTACGTCTGATCTGTTGGTGACCTGTCGTGACTGAGGAAAACTCCAAGTATACTCCTGCACACTAACAAGTAATAATTGAAAATACTGAATGGTGCTCAAAAAATATTTTATTGCAATGTATTTTTTTAAAACATTGTCCCACGTTTCAACCCTATCCGGGTCTTTCTCAAGGACTTTTGTCTGTTAACATTAATACAGAAAAGAAAAAACATTTATACAGAAAATTAAAATTAACAATCATTGTTACATAGATAATTTTCCACCGATAATTGTCATGGTACAACCCAATAGATGGGTAGACGTATGTCAATGTACAAAAACATCATAATAATTATATGAGTATAATAAAAGGAAGGATGAGCCTCCTGTATGGATAAAGTACAATATCACAAATTTTTCCCGCATAAAATACATGGTTTAAAAATTGTTCCAATAGAAATGAAGCAAGGGTAAATCCAAACATACCTATCAATACAAGGAATATTGTACAAGGAGCACCACAAAGAAGATGATTTTCATAGAAATCATGGAATTACTGAGGGAAAAATAAGAATTATATCAATCAATAGAGCAGAGACAGTTCCATGTCAAACAGCGTTAAGAGGGTTTATTGATTGAGAAGAATTAAGGGGTACTAGAGGGCATACCTACAATCGCCTCTGTAGCATGGGTTAATATTACTCTGGCAATGATGGTAGCTAAAGGAGACCAGGTGTGAATACACCTGTAGAGGGGGATGATGGCATGATTAGTTATGTTAACATAAGGACATGATATGAAGTAAGTGTAAATAAGGAATAGATACCTTATAATCTTAGAATGAAAAAAACATCAGGATGTTTGGTCAATTGTGAAAGATACACAATACTCGTGTCAGTTGTGACCAGTAAAAAAACAAAAAAGAGGGTATACAATAGTGAGAGGGATCTGCATACTAATGTGGAGGTCATCCTAATGTATGATCAATGCATGGAGGGTGCATACCTCTGTTAGTATAGAAAGAGGACCTTCAAGTAGGAGGATCGGAATGTCAGAGGGACTCTGGAGGGCTGTATAATTCCGATAACAAATAGCTGGTGAAGAGGCAACAAAACAGCAGCATAAGGTAAATAAGAGGCATCAAAACAGATATCTATGGTAATAGGACATCAGTGAAGCTATAGATGGAGTAACTAATGCCCAGAGAGCATAATCAGTCATAACGTATACATAGAGTAGCAGGATTATGGATGCATTAGATAACCAGTGGATTAATTGGAATCACATGTAATACATAGTGACTAAAGAGAAAAATCAGTCATCATGCAGACATAGAGTTATAGGATTGTGGATGCATTAAACAAACAGTGCTATAACAGCACCAAATCATCATTATGTCTAAACACATACCTCCCAGAGGAATAAAGTACATATAAGTATCGGCCAATGGCTCTAGTGAGAGATAAAATTAGGAGGTAGAAAATAAGTGCCAGGTACAAGGGAACGCCAAGTATGACGAAGATTAGGAGCAAAACATACCTGGTGGTAAGTACACTGGGAGCGTGTGGAGTCTATTGTATAAGGTAGCGCGGGGTTTTTATAGTGTATAGACGCCCCGGTGGTGTGTGATTGTGTGTTGGCGCCTGCGCGTGGTGCGAATGCCCCGCACATGCGTGATGTGACAGGAAGCCGCAGTGTGCGGCACGCTGTCACCGCGCACGTGCGAAAGGCAGAGAGCCCCGCGCCTGCGTGTGAGTGGCAGGGACAAGGGGATTGTAGGCTACCTGAAGACTGTAAGTGTGTGATGACGCATGCGTGCCTAGCGGAATGCCACGCGCGTGCGCGGTACAACGGGACGCCACCATGTGTGGAATGATGTCAGCGCGCACGCGCGGAAGGCAGTAGGCCCCACGCATGCATGTGAGGTAATGGTGGGTGTGTGGAGTGAGAGCGCGCGCCAGGCACGACAACCACGCACGCGCGGAGAGGCCACCAGCTAAACACAAGTAGGCCGCCCCGAGCAAGCGTGGCCCGCCCCGACCAGCGCACGAAATCGCGTGGGAGATGACTAACAAGCATTTGTATTACTGGGCAGGCAGGACGGAAGTGATGACACATTTGTATACAGGTACAAACCTATAGTGAAGGTGATGACAGATAGTAGTGAAGGTTGAGTGACGGGCTAGTGGTGGATCAGGTGATAAGGGGGACTTAGAAGAACAAAATGAGAATTAGATAAAGGAAAAATAAGAGGTTAATGCATCCATATGATTACTCTAATACATGATGATACAACACATCTGGTACAATGCAATTGTTTGTCAACACATAAATCACGTGCTAAAAATGTAGCACAACATTGCATAATATATCCTAACATAACATACCATAACCTGGCCCCGATTATGTTAACAGCGCAGGATTGCAGTTATAATTGGATAGCCATACGTCTAGGGAAAAAACTCATATTCGCGGTTAAGACTAGAGATGAGCGAACCGGTCGTGGTTCGGCTTGAGTTCAGTTCGCCGAACCGAGGTCTGGTTCGCGTATGGTTCGGCGAACCACTCGAACCACATAGGAAACAATGATTGGCAATCACAAACACATAAAAACACCTAGAAAACACCCTCTAAGGTGTCCAAAAGGTGACAAACAACTCATAACACAACACAAACACATGGGAAAGTGACAAGGACATATACTCATGTGAAAACAAAAGAGCTGGACAATGAAAAAGAGGAGGAGACACAGATATAGGCATGGCATGCCCTTCTAAAATGATGTAAAACACTGCAAGGTGACTCAAAGCGGAGTCTCCCTTTTTTCCAAAAATTGGACCACACAGACACCCCTTCAGTGGCAGCACTTGTGCCCCAGTTGTACACTTCACAGCTAGATTTGCATCAAGCACATTCAAAAATACGCCATCCTTAACCGTCACCAGGATGGCACTGGGGTAGGTAGCTAAGTCTTTGCTGAAACATGACTTGTTCATCTTGGCTCCTTTTTAAAAACACAGCAAGCAAGGGTTACTCCAAGCGAAGTCTCCCTTTTTTTCCAAAAATTGGGCCACACAGACAACCACCCCTTCAGTGGCAGCACTTGTGCCCCAGTTGTACACTTCACAGGTAGATTTGCATCAAGTACATTCAAAAATACGCCATCTTTAACTGTCCCCAGGATGACACCGGGGTAGGTAGCAAAGTCTTTACTGATTCCAGATCTGTTCATCTTGGATCATTTTTAGAAACACAGCAAGCAAGGGTTACTCCAAGCGGAGTCTCCCTTTTTTCCAAAAATTGGGCCACACAGACACCCACCCCTTCAGTGGCAGCACTTGTGCCCCAGTTGTAAACTTCACAGGTAGATTTGCATCAAACACATTTAAAATACACAAGCATTTACTCTCCCCAGGATGACACAGGGGTAGTAAATTCCTTGTGGATCCATGACTTGTTCATTTTGATGAACGTTAGTCTGTCCACATTGTCACTGGACAGACGCGTGCGCTTATCTGTCAGCACACACCCAGCAGCACTGAAGACACGTTCAGAGACAACGCTGGCAGCTGGACACGACAAGATCTCCAAGGCATAAGTGGAGAGCTCTGGCCATTTTTCAAGATTTGAAGCCCAAAATGAGCAAGGCTCCAGTTGCAAAGTCATGGCATCGATGTTCATTTGGAGATACTCCTGTATCATCCTCTCCAGCCATTGACTATGTGTCAGACTTGTTGTCTCTGGTGGCCTTGCAAAGGATGGTCTAAAAAATTATGAAAAGATTCAATAAAATTGCTGTTACCAGCACCAGATACGGTGCTGCTGCTATGGTTAGACTGTTGAAGATGACGAGACCGTCCCATGTTTGTCGAGTTACAACTGGGAGATTCACTCCGTGCACCACCGGTGTTTGGTGGAAAAGCCGAGTTAAGATCGAGTAACAGCTTTTGCTGATACTCCTGCATACGTGCGTCCCTTTCTATGGCTGGAATTATGTCACAAAATTTGGACTTGTATTGGGGATCTAATAGTGTGGCAAGCCAGTACTCATCATCACTTTTAATTTTGACAATACGAGGGTCATGTTGAAGGTAGTGCAGCAAGAAGGTGCTCATGTGTCTTGTGCAGCCATGCGGACCAAGTCCACGCTGTGTTTGTGGCATAGAGGTGCTAACCGTTCTTTCTTCCTCTGACATCTCCCCCCAACCTCTTTCAACTGAAATTTGACCAAGGTCTCCCTCATCCGCTGAGTATTCCATGTCCATGGACAGTTCGTCCTCTATTTCTTCATGTTCTCCTGCACCTTCCTTAACATTTCGCCTGCTACCATGCGCCCTTGTTGATCCCTGTCCCCCATTGTCCCATGCCTGCCGCCTTGGTGATGATGAACGTCTGGACCTTGGTGATGTTGTTGTCCCTTGCGCATATGAATCCTCCTGTAGTTCCTCCCCTTCCTGTTGTCCCACCCCCTGAGTCCGAATAGTGTTTAGCGTGTGCTCCAGCATGTAAGTGACTGGAATTGTCATGCTGATAATGGCATTGTCAGCGCTAAACATATTCGTCACCATGTCGAAACTGTGCAGCAGGATGCATAGGTCCTTGATCTGAGACCACACCATCAGGGTTATCTGCCCCACCTCTGCATCTCGTTGGCCCAGGCTATACGTCATGACGTATTGCACCAGGGCTCGACGGTGCTGACACAGTCGCTGTAACATGTGGAGAGTCAAATTACAGCATGTCGGCACATCGCATTTCAGGCGATGATCCAGCAGGCCGAAAGACTTCTGGAGCGATGCAAGTCGCTCAGCTGCGGTGGTTGAACGGCGGAAGTGAGCAGACAGTTTTCGTGCCCTGTTCAGAAGGCCATCTAGGCCGGGATAGTGTGTTAAAAATTGCTGGACAACAAGGTTCAACACGTGAGCCATACAAGGCACGTGTGTCACCTTGCCCAGGTGAAGGGCCGCACCCAGGTTTGCAGCATTGTCGCACATGGCCTTACCAGGCTGCAGGTTGAGTGGAGACAACCATTTACCAAACTCAGTCTCCCGAGCTGCCCACAACTCAGCCGCTGTGTGTCTCTTAGTTCAAAGACATTTCAAGACAAAGACCGCCTGATGCCGTTGCGCTCTGCTGCAAGCATAGTAATGAGGGGTGCGTGATTCCTTCTGCGCAATTACAATGCTGGTGGCCTGACCAGACAGGCTTGGGGTGTAGGTGGAGGACCCAGTGTTAAAAATACGGTTTGACGTGACATATGCTAAGCCAGTATATTAATGACTGAAGCAAAATAGGTGCAAAAACATATATGGATTTATTCAGTAAAAGTTGAAGTTAAAGTCATTACAGAAAAGTTACTGTCTTGGCTTGAGTTAATAGATGGGTAGATAACTGTGCAGAAGGATGCATAGGTCCTTGATCTGAGACCACACCATCAGGGTGATCTGCCCCACCTCTGCATCTCGTTGGCCCAGGCTATACGTCATGACGTATTGCACCAGGGCTCGACGGTGCTGCCACAGTCGCTGTAACATGTGGAGAGTCAAATTACAGCATGTCGGCACATCGCATTTCAGGCGATGATCCAGCAGGCCGAAAGACTTCTGGAGTGATGCAAGTCGCTCAGCTGCGGTGGTTGAATGGCGGAAGTGAGCAGACAGTTTTCATGCCCTGTTCAGAAGGCCATCTAGGCCGGGATAGTGTGTTAAAAATTGCTGGACAACAAGGTTCAACACGTGAGCCATACAAGGCACGTGTGTCACCTTGCCCAGGTGAAGGGCCGCACCCAGGTTTGCAGCATTGTCGCACATGGCCTTACCAGGCTGCAGGTTGAGTGGAGACAACCATTTACCAAACTCAGTCTCCCGAGCTGCCCACAACTCAGCCGCTGTGTGTCTCTTAGTTCAAAGACATTTCAAGACAAAGACCGCCTGATGCCGTTGCGCTCTGCTGCAAGCATAGTAATGAGGGGTGCGTGATTCCTTCTGCGCAATTACAATGCTGGTGGCCTGACCAGACAGGCTTGGGGTGTAGGTGGAGGACCCAGTGTTAAAAATACGGTTTGACGTGACATATGCTAAGCCAGTATATTAATGACTGGAGCAAAATAGGTGCAAAAACATATATGGATTTATTCAGTAAAAGTTGAAGTTAAAGTCATTACAGAAAAGTTACTGTCTTGGCTTGAGTTAATAGATGGGTAGATAGATAAGTAGAGAAAAAACAGAGTTCATTTATCTTACATAGTTGTGATGTTGTGATAAGCCGTCTCTCTGTGGATCGTCTGGTCGATGTTACGGTTGCTGCGAGCACTGGAGACTATGTCCAGATTTCTTGCTACTGCACATGTGCGAGCGCTGGAGACTAAGTCCAGATTTCTTGCTACTGCACATGTGCGAGTGCCGGAGACTAAGTCCTATCTTGGAGCCATTGCACATGTGCGGGTGACATCATCGCTGACACGAGGTCACATGTCTCTGACACCTTCTATGCCGATTGGTCGCTGGTCATGTGCTTGTGACGCCTTACTCGGTGATAGGCCAGCATGACGTCACTCCTGTCATTCTGGCAGCGGATTGGCTCTGGTGTCCTCCATCTTGGATGAGGCACAGAGTCTATATAAGACCCTGACACACGCCGCATGGCGCTCAGTCCTCTTGGTTCATGCATGAGGGTAGACGCCCTGTGCACGTCCCTCTAGGCATTCCTCTGTCTATGCTAGGTGAGCGCTACCGGCAGGGTAGCGTTCTTATACCTTACATCTTCGGCTGCTGTCCGTATCCTTACCTCTTAGGGGAGCGGACATAGGCAGGTGCCTGAGGCACATGGTCTGGCTGGGCCTTGTGGTTCGACTCGTAGGTGGACGTTGCCGCTAGGGTAACGTTCCTTATACTGCGTCTGGCAGTTGTTCGTATCCTCGCACACTAGGGGAGCAAACAGAGGTAGGAGCTTTGTGCGGCTTACGCTGCTGTTCGTCTCTTTTGCACCACTAGAAGAGCGGACCTAGGCAGATGCCATATCTAGTGGTTCGTGTCCTCGCACACTAGTGGAGCGAACGCAGGTAGGAGCCTTGTGCGGCTTACGCTGCTGTTCGTCTCTTTTGCACCACTAGAAGAGCAAACCTAGGTAGGTGCCATTTCGCACACATTGGCTTTGTCTCTGTGATTATTAACAGAGATCATTCCACACACCCTCCAAGTAAGGGAGGAATTGCTTTACTTACTTATTATATCCTTCTGTGAGTTAACAGAGGTATTGCACTCTGCCATAGTCTGCAGCAGAGTCTTTGCACGGTGGACCCTGACTGTCTGATACTCCTTTAGGTTATTATCAGACAGCCCCCCGTAACATTAGGACTGAGCCAAGGGTCTGGCAGTTATGGCAGAATATCAGCAGTTACACCGTTACATACAAGTACTTGAGTCACGGCTCAAGAGTATAGAGGATAAACCTCAGACCATGGTGACATCTGCACATGATCCTCGACTTGCTCTGCCAAACATATATTCTGGCGATGCCAGATCATGTCGTGGTTTCATTAGTCAGTGTCATATACACCTAGAGGTCAACTCTTCTCGCTTCTCTACGGAGAGGTCCAGAGTAGGCTTTATCATCTCCTTACTTCAGGACAAAGCCTTAGAATGGGCGACTCCCCTATGGGAGCGCTCTGATGTGGTTACTCTGAGACATCAAGACTTTCTTGATGCTCTTAAGGCGGTATTCATGGGTCCGCAGGTTACCCATGATGCGGCCCTGAGACTGTTAGATCTATCTCAGGGTTCGTTATCCACTAGTTCTTATGCCATTGCTTTTAGAACTCTGGTGGCAGAACTAGATTGGCCAGAGAAGGTGTTGATTCCTATCTTCTGGAGAGGGTTGGCAGGCTATGTCAAGGATGCTCTTGCTACCCGTGAGGTCCCTGCTTCTCTGGAGGACTTGATCACAGTAGCAACGAGGATCGATGTACGCCATAAGGAACGTAGACTCGAGGTCTCTTCCTCACGCCCTAAGCATCGGGCTATTCCAGTTGGTGAGGGTCCACTACCATCTTCCTCAGCATCTGAAACATCTCCCACTCCTATGGAGTTAGGTCATACGTCTTCCAGACTACGCAAGTCTGGTCCTCCTATATGTTACGTATGTCGTCAGGCTGGGCACTATGCCAACAAGTGTCTTAGTCGTCAGGGAAACTCCCTGGCCTAGTAACCATTAGAGGGGGGTTACTAGAGACGTCTTCTGCACCCTCTAAGTGTTGTATCCCAGGTCAGCTCTCGTTATCTGAGAATACATGGCCTATCATGGCTTTTGTGGATTCCGGAGCTGACGGGACTTTTGTGTCCTCAGGATTTGTAAAGGGACACAATATTCCCTCTATCATGTTAGAGGCGCCTATTCCTGTCCGTGTTGTTAATGGAACTATGTTGTCTGACTCCATTACATTGAGGACAGTTCCCTTGCGCCTTTCCCTGTCTCAGGGTCACATAGAGGAGATTTCTTTTCTTGTTTTGCCTGAGGGTATAGACGACGTCCTTCTGGGTCTCCCATGGCTTCGGACTCATGCTCCTCACATTGACTGGGAGTCTGACAGCATTATTAGTTGGGGTTCGAAATGTCAGTCCCGATGTCTTCCCTTACCACCTAAGGTCATTGCGGTTGCATCTACTGATCTCTCTCCCATACCTACACCCTATCTGGATTTCGCTGACGTGTTCTCCAAACAGGGTGCTGAGGTTCTTCCACCCCATAGGCCGTATGACTGTGCCATAGACCTTATCCCAGGTTCGGTTCCACCTAAAGGCAGGGTTTACCTCCTGTCGATACCTGAGTCAGAGGCCATGTCGACCTATATAAGAGAGAGTTTAGAGAAGGGCTTCATTCGTAAGTCTGTCTCTCCCGCGGGAGCTGGGTTTTTCTTTGTTCGGAAGAAAGAGGGTGATTTGCGTCCCTGCATAGATTACAGGGGTCTCAACGCAATCACAATAAAGAACAAATACCCATTACCTTTAATTTCGGAGCTCTTTGACAGACTGAGAGGAGCTCAAGTTTTACGAAGTTGGATCTGCGGGGTGCGTATAACTTGGTACGAATTCGAAAGGGTGACGAATGGAAGACCGCTTTTAACACCCGAGACGGTCACTATGAATACCTCGTCATGCCTTTTGGGTTATGTAATGCACCCGCAGTATTTCAGGACTTCATAAACGATGTGTTCAGGGATTTACTGTTATCCTCAGTAGTGGTGTATCTGGACAACATCCTGATTTATTCTCCTGATCTGGAGACTCATCGTCAGGATGTCGTTCGTGTCCTTTCCCGTTTAAGGGAGCACTCATTGTCTGCTAAACTCGAGAAATGTGTATTCGAGCAGTCCTCATTGCCTTTTTTGGGTTACATTATCTCACAAGAGGGCCTGGCTATGGATCCTGCGAAGCTCTCTGCTGTCCTGCAATGATCCGAACCTCATTCCTTGAAGGCGGTGCAACGCTTCTTAGGATTCATAAATTATTACAGGCAGTTCATACCCCATTTTTCTACTTTGGTGGCCCCTTTGGTGGCCTTGACTAAGAAAGGTGCTAATCCCAAAGCCTGGTCTACTGAGACATCTCAGGCTTTTGAGGCAGTAAAAAGACACTTTTCAACTGCTCCCGTTCTTCAAAGACCCGATGAGAGTAAGCCCTTCCTCTTAGAGGTTGATGCCTCTTCAGTGGGTGCTGGTGCGGTCTTGTATCAAAAGAACGGTGCAGGTAGAAAAAGGCCATGTTTCTTCTTTGCTAAAACCTTTTCACCGGCAGAGAGAAACTATACCATTGGGGATAGGGAACTGCTCGCCTTGAGATTAGCCTTGGAGGAGTGGCGTCACTTGCTGGAAGGAGCGAAACATCCTTTCCAGGTCTATACAGACCATAAGAATCTGACGTACTTACAAACCGCTCAGTGTCTGAATCCTCGCCAAGCCCGCTGGTCCTTGTTTTTCTCCCGCTTTCACTTCTCCATCAACTATCTGTCTGGGAGTAAGAATAACAAGGCAGACGCCCTGTCTCGCTCTATGCTTTCTACCCAGGAAGAGATTGACGAACCTCGTCTTATCTTTCCCTCCAGGGTTTTTCATACGCTCTCCCCTGTGACGTTAGACCAAATCCCACCGGGCAAGACCTTTGTTCCGCCTGATTGACAGAATGATATACTGTCATGGGCCCACACCTCAAAGGTGGGTGGGCATTTTGGTATTAGGCGGACACGAGAGTTACTGGAGAGGTGGTATTGGTGGCCACACTTAGCCAGCCACGTCAAGAGATATGTCGGTTCCTGCTACTCGTGTGTTCGCAACCATCCATTACGGCAGAGACCGGCTGGGCTCTTGCATCCTTTACCAGTGCCAGATAGACCATGGGAGGTGGTAGGCATGGACTTTGTGGGTGATCTTCCATGTTCACAGGGACATAGATTTGTGTGGGTCATTACGGACCATTTCTCCCGGATGGTTCATCTCGTACCGTTATCGAGAATCCCATCTTCCAGGGTACTAGCCAAACTATTCCTCAAGCATGTCTTTAGGCTTCACGGGATGCCAGATCGTATCATTTGTGATAGAGGCCCGCAATTTGCTTCCCGTTTCTGGCGAGATCTTTGTAGCCTTCTGCAAATTGAGTTGAATCTCTCTTCGGCATACCATCCGGAGACCAATGGTTTGGTTGAGCGTACCAATCAATCTATGAATATATACCTTTGACACTTTGTTGCTGAGAACCACGATAACTGGTCCTCCCTCCTACCCTGGGCAGAATTTGCCCTTAACAATTCACTGGCTGAGGCCACTGGGCAGACACCGTTCGTACTCAATAATGGGCAACACCCTAGGGTACCGGTACCGTTTCCCGCTGCGGCACCTCCTCCTCTTGTGACCGACTGGGCAACTAATGCCAGAGAGGTTTGGGATCGGACTCAAGAGTTGATCCAAGCAGCTAAGAACCGTATGAAGACGGTGTCCGATCGGTTTCATCGCCCGGCTCCTGTCTTTTCTCCAGGGGACTTTGTGTGGCTCTCTGCAAAACACGTGAGACTTAGAGTGAGCTCTGTCAAATTTGCTCCTCACTTCCTGGGTCCTTATGAGGTTCTTCGACAGGTAAATCCTGTAGTCTACCAATTGAAGTTACCCGTCCATCTTAGGATTCATGACAAATTCCATGTCTCACTGCTAAAGCTGGCTATTTTACCTCACGCTCATGAAGTGGACTCTCCTGCCTCTGATTCCTCTCGCTCTAGCTATGAGGTACGAGCCATAGTTGGTTCTAAGATGGTTAGAGGGCGCAGGTTCTTCTTGATAGATTGGGAGGGTTACGGCCCGGAACATCGCTCTTGGGAGCCTGAGGAGGCTGTCCATGCTCCCGACTTAGTTGCCGATTACCTGCGTCGCCGGGAGGGGGGCCCTTGAGGGGGAGGTACTGTTACGGTTGCTGCGAGCACTGGAGACTATGTCCAGATTTCTTGCTACTGCACATGTGCGAGCGCTGGAGACTAAGTCCAGATTTCTTGCTACTGCACATGTGCGAGCGCCGGAGACTAAGTCCTATCTTGGAGCCATTGCACATGTGCGGGTGACATCATCGCTGACACGAGGTCACATGTCTCTGACACCTTCTATGCCGATTGGTCGCTGGTCATGTGCTTGTGACGCCTTGCTCGGTGATAGGCCAGCATGACGTCACTCCTGTCGTTCTGGCAGCGGATTGGCTCTGGTGTCCTCCATCTTGGATGAGGCACAGAGTCTATATAAGACCCTGACACACGCCGCATGGCGCTCAGTCCTCTTGGTTCATGCATGAGGGTAGACGCCCTGTGCACGTCCCTCTAGGCATTCCTCTGTCTATGCTAGGTGAGCGCTACCGGCAGGGTAGCGTTCTTATACCTTACAGCTTCGGCTGCTGTCCGTATCCTTACCTCTTAGGGGAGCGGACATAGGCAGGTGCCTGAGGCACATGGTCTGGCTGGGCCTTGTGGTTCGACTCGTAGGTGGACGTTGCCGCTAGGGTAACGTTCCTTATACTGCGTCTGGCAGTTGTTCGTATCCTCGCACACTAGGGGAGCGAACAGAGGTAGGAGGTTTGTGTGGCTTACGCTGCTGTTCGTCTCTTTTGCACCACTAGAAGAGTGGACCTAGGCAGGTGCCATATCTAGTGGTTCGTGTCCTCGCACACTAGTGGAGCGAACGCAGGTAGGAGCTTTGTGCAGCTTACGCTGCTGTTCGTCTCTTTTGCACCACTAGAAGAGCGAACCTAGGTAGGTGCCATTTCGCACACATTGCCTTTGTCTCTGTGATTATTAACAGAGATCATTCCACACACCCTCCAAGTAAGGGAGGAATTGCTTTACTTACTTATTATATCCTTCTGTGAGTTAACAGAGGTATTGCACTCTGCCATAGTCTGCAGCAGAGTCTTTGCACGGTGGACCCTGACTGTCTGATACTCCTTTAGGTTATTATCAGACAGCCCCCCGTAACAGTCGAATGCTCCCATTCTACCTCTGAGTTCTCTTCTTCTCCTCCCTTCTTCTTCTTCTGACCCTTTGAAGTGTGGTCTGCTTATATAATTCAAACCCCACCCCCTGATTCTCCTTATCTCTTTACATGGTCTTACAAGAACTAACTTTTTTAGTTCTAGCTTATGTCATATCACGTGATTCATATTTTGCAGAATAAGTGTCTTGCGCAGTGGAGACTTGTAAGACTAAACCACCTCAACATAGAATGTAAAATATATAGAACCCTTTTGAAGCTCGCTGACCCTTGACCCTAGTGTAACAGAAAGAAGATTCTCAAAGCTAATTTCAGATCTTTGCACAAATTCCAAATAGAATATAGCACTACGTTGAAAGCTTTGATGAACAATGGCAAATGGCTTTGGTTCTACCATGTCAAACCTTGGTTAGCATTTCCAACTCACAAAGACACTCTTAAAGGGATGGGCGAATTACACACATTATATGAATGTATATATTCAAGTTTATGAATCAAATCTCCATAAACTCACTATTTTACAGTCCCCCCTTTTTGAAGATTTGATGAATCCCCGGGAAACCCTAACTTATTCGTGTCATCATTCGTATCACATACATTCTTGTTGAAAATTCTAGACCAATATTTGACTTGATAAACCAATCTGAAACTTTCTGTCAAAAAGTCATCTTGCGATTTAACATTCCTCTAAGAATGTTAGAATGTTATCTTCCTTTTTCATTTCTATTTTTATATTCTTATATATCTTCTGAATTCTACACATCACAAAAACTTGATAAATAATACACATCAAAACTAATAAAAATATGATTATGATGGGATTAAATAAAACATTTCCAACCGCTGACTGAAAAGATGACTGAGACCTGGAATGTACCGATTTGCCAAAACTTCTCCACCAAGTTCTACCTGACATTCCATTCCATTCGTGTTCAATATCACTTAATTCACCTTGTTCATGCCTGAATATAATTTCTGCTTCCTTTAACTGTTTCGTTAATAAATCTAACAAACCCTTATCTTTCTTTATTTCACTTGTCCACATATCCCAAGGAAAATCATTTATCTGTGATAAATTGAATTGTATGGGAAATGCCGTTAAGTTTCTCTTTCCTATAGAAGTGATATTAAAACTTCCTTCCTTCTTTGAAAGAGATCTCACATTTCCTTCTATACAATACAAACCCATAGGTAGGTTTTCCTTATGTACACAAGTAGAATAGAAAGCAGAAACCATCTCTGTCTCACACATGACCTGGAAACAAATCTTATTTGGACTTACTGGAGTCACCAGATCATGTAGTGTCTGTACAGTCTCTATTCTCGCATGACAAGAAGAATGATTATGAAAACATGAATGATAAATCACCTTATCCTGTCCAGGTAGACACATCACCTTAGAAACAAAATGTAAACATGAAGAAATGTCTACTTGTTCAGTGTTCACTCCATCAAATGCAAAATCTGTGTACTGCAGTTGATAGAACACTTGTTGTGTGTTACTGACAGGTATACCCAAAACTGTAACAGGAACAATAGTCCCCTCTCTTCCGATCACTGGGATTAGCGATGTGCCAACACAAATGTTTCGTTCACATCCTAACCACTTATTTACCCACAAATCCGTATGATTCAATGCAAAATCATACTCTACAGGTAAATTGCGCAGTATTCCCAGTGGAGTAATTCCACTCTGTAAAGCCTGTGCAATCAGCTTCAGATTAAAGGAATACTCTACCTGTATCTCCAGGCACGCTTTAGCTACTTGTGTTTCGTGTGTGCTTTCCATGAGAGCTAATGTAGCATCCTGTAGATGTGACACGGAAGACCCTAGTACAGCAGCTGTATTCATTACCATCTTTTCAAGAAGTTGATTCAAACTCTTCTGAACCTTTACACCTTTTCCTCCAATAAAACCAATATTATCCAAATCTGACTTAAGTGTCTGTATATTCACGGCATTAGTCAGACTTCCCACTGTCCCAACTCCTCCCAGAATTCCTTCTAACACTCCTCTCTTACTCCTAGTCTGAGCTGTTCTTCTCCCAAACCATTGTTCTATCCCCATCTCCATGTTTATGAGATGTGATAGACACTGAGGAAAGCTGGTAGAGATTTTCCAATGAGACATATTGAAAGTCCATACCATTGTCATAAATTCTCCATCCCTTAATAAGGACTTAGACTGAAATTGATTAATTTGGAAAGGAGTAGATGGCATGAATCTTGTGTTTGTGCATGCAGCTGCTGACCAAATATTCACACTAACGTCTTTACAATGTCTGTAATGTGCCTTTGTTTCAACACAACACTGGTAAATTCCAGAGTCCCTGGAAGATGGATTCTCTATGGAAAAAATGAAATTATCATCCATCCATCTGATATTACCAATCTGACCTCTGTGAATGACATTAGTTGGACTGTTTAAAAAACTTCCCAAAAATGATGAATTTTTGGTCCATGTCATCAGAGACTCAGAAGGCAATTTCAATCTTGTGTTACATTTTAACATTATGGGAAATGTATTTTCTTTGTTATGTACTGTCTGTGGTGAAACCCTTATTTCCGGAACTATAGTGTTAGTAACGGCAAACACTACAGATACCTGAACTTGTACAGGTTCCCGTGTTATCTGGAAATTCCATGTTTTGACCCAATCTTTATCTCCTTCTGTAATGGAGAGTAAAGAAGGATCCAGAATTTTCCCAAAAACCTGGGTTTTTAACAAAATTTCTGTTTTGGATCTTCCAAACTTTCCCCTAGCAATTATGTCATTTGTAATATCACCGGACCATACAGCAGGTTCATCACCTCTCATCTCTATGTTCCAGTATAGTACATCTGTAGGAGAACATTCCCATGTACCCGTTTTATTATTGTGTACATATTCTCCTTGTAATTGTGTGAATCTAGTTTTAGGTCCTGCAATAGCATGTAATATTATGTCTGTGTCGTGTACGAAATGTAATTCAATGCAACATTTTGTTCCATATCTCATGCAGATATTTCCTGTTATCTCCACAGAATCATCCGTGATGTTCTCTGTCAGTAAGTTCAGTGTCTCTGATCCTCTCGGTCTTCGTGAATGTTGAATCTCTCTAGTCCGTTCATTCACATCATTGGCGATTGTTCCTTGATGTAACTTGTAAACAATGACGGAAATAAAGCAAAGCAGCAGGAAGGTAGATCCCATCACATAGAAGCTTGTCTTGAGCTTGGGAAGATGTTCTTTTTCCAGAAGGCTTGATGTCATCATTCCTTCAAAGTCTTTAGGTTCTTTATTCCAGTTCTTAAAGGAATCCATTTCTTCCTGGAAAGAAATGCAGTATCATTATTTTGTCACAAATATTTTGCGCTGGTCAACGTGAACCCACACTTTTTGTGTTTTCCGGGTCTTTTTTACCACATTTGACACTCGTTGCACAAGAATCATGACTTGTCCCATAGTCTCAAGGACTTCAAAAGGACCTTCCCAATTACACTCCCATGGACCACTCTTGCGAAAGGTTTTGATCATCACTAGAGCACCTTTCTTGAATTTGGACTCATAGGGTGGCTCCATTTTCTGAATTCTCGATGCCGCATATGGCAGAATCACTTTCAGGTTCTCCTGTAGCGATCTCAACCATTGGGACCTTGAGATAGCATCTTTTTGTGGAGTGGATAAAAATGGCTCATGTGGAAACCACAATGGCATTTTCCTTCCCGTCATCAACTCAAACGGAGTGAATTGAGTTGTAGAAGAGATTGAACCTCTTATACTCATGAGTATGAAAGGTACCTTGTCAACCCAAGTGTTACCTTTGTCCAAAAGCATCTTTGCAATTCTGGATTTGATTGTTCTATTCATTCTTTCCACAATTCCCGCAGATTGTGGATGATAAGGGACATTAAATTGCTGTCGTTCCCCTAGAATAGCACAAGCAGTTTGCATGATTTTACCTGTGAAATGGCTTCCTCGATCGGAGGTAATCATCCTTGGGATCCCCCAAGTGCAAAAGACATGTTGTACCAATTCCCTTGCTGTGGACAAAGCATCATCTTTCCTAACAGGTAATATTTCTACCCATTTTGAGAACACATCTACCACAATCAATGCATACCTGAGACCATGTTTACCTGAGGGTAAAGGACCAATATAGTCTATCTGCAGTGTAGACCATGGACCATCTGCAGGTGCGATTCGTAGAAGTGGTGGCTTCTGTCCTTTAGGTCTTGGATTTATTTGGGCACAAATGAGACATGATAGTACAACACTTTGAACTGTTTCGTCCATTTTTTCCCAATAAAATTTCTCCTTGAGAATGACTAACAATTTCTGTTGTCCCAAGTGACCTAAACTCTCATGGTTGTATCGAGTGAATTCTACCTGTAGATGTTTTGGTACAACTGGACGCAATTCTCCATTTGAATTGTGACACAAAACCCCATTTTCACAGATAAAAGGAGGCTTTGGATCATCCTGAGAAGTAACAAGAGAAGGATCTTTTCTCTGTTCTTCTGCAAATGAAGGTATGTACGTGTCTGCTCTTTGAACCGCTGAAATCTCAGAAGGTTCAGAGTCAAACACTTCCTCTCCTGTCAGGGCAGCTTCTTTGGCTAGAGCATCTGCGGTTGCATTTCCTACAGATAACTCATCATCAGATCTTTGATGTGCAGCGACTTTCACTATAGCAAATCTATTTGGGGCCCTAGATGCCATCTCAAAAATTGATTCTAGAGTTTCGCGGTGCACCAAGGCCTTGTTGGAGGAATCCACGTAGCCTCTCCTCTCCCAAACAGGCAGATAATCGGTTAGGGATCTGACAACATAGGAGCTATCACTGTAGATTACCATTGGAGTTTGATCATTAGCTTCATTCAGCTGTAGGACCATTCTTATCGCTTCTATCTCTGCCCTTTGAGCTGAGAAATGACTCGGTAACTTGTGTTTTACCACTTGTCCTCTCTTGGAATAGAAAATTCCATATCCTGTGTGATAGTGTCCTTCCAGAAAAAATCTAGAACCGTCTACAAACACAGGTTCATCTGCGTCTTCCGACTGTCATCTGAAGAGAGATGGACTTGGTTCATGGAACGTTTGTAGGCAATCATGGGTTTGTCCTTCATACTGCATCAATTGAGGAAGAACATATTTGGCCTTATAATCTACCTCAATTTGATTTTGAGACAATGAGAGCAACCAATGGGCAAATCTCTGATGTGACACACCTGGGATATTTTTCTCAAAGAGAAGTTTCAGTGTGGAATGTAGCGTTTGGAGAATAACCTTTTGGAACCCGATGATGTGTTGAGTGATTTTTATCGCAAAATACACTCCCACCAGGTGTCTTGCGCACACCTCAAACCCCCTCTCAACAGGTAAGAGAAGCTTAGAGAAGTAACCCAAGATTCTCCATTCCCCCCCTTGCAGCTGCAGCAAAACCACAGATATACTTGTCTCTGAAGTGTGTGCTTGAAGCGCAAAAGGTACGTTCTTTTCCACCATACTTAACGCAGGTGCGTGTTGTAGATCATGTTTCAATTGTGTGAAGGCTTTTTCCTGTTCAACACCCCAGGGACCAAAATAATCATCATTTTCACCTTTTAAAAGATCATACAAAGGTTTGGCTTTGTCAGCAAAATTTTCAATGAAATCCCTTGAGTAATTTACAAGTCCTAAAAAATGTCTTAGTGCCTTGTGTGATGTTGGAATTGGAAGAGATGCAATTGCCTCAATCCTGTCCTGTAGTGGTTGCCGTTTACCTGGACTTAGCAGAACTCCTAAAAACCTCACCTCAGTCTGTATCAGCTTGACCTTTTTGGTATTCAGTTTTAAACCTGCATCATGCAGCAGCTCAAACAATTCTGCAAGTAAGGTCACGTGCAACTCCTTGTCCTCTGTACTCAACAAGATATCGTCCACATATTGCAATAAACATTCCGGACGAGAAAATTTCGACAAAACGTTCGCTAGCGCCTGATGAAAAATGCTTGGCGACATACTAGCGCCTTGAGGAAGACGACAACATACGAATTGTTGATCCAGGTGGTTGAATGCAAGCCTATATTGACAACTTTTCTCAATCGGTATACTGAAGAAACCATTACTGATATCCAATACTGAGAAATTCCTTTCCTTTGCATCCAATCTCGACATCATGTCATGTGTATCAGCTACAATCGGTGCAACATTGGGGGTAAACTTATTGAACATCCTCAAGTCCAACAACATCCGATAGCTACCATCGCTTTTCAGAACACACCACAATGGATTGTTACAAACAGAATTTGCCTTACGTATGACACCTTGAGCCAACAATTCCTGAATAATCTTAGACATCGGAGCAACTGACTCTGGAGCAACTTATACTGACGCTGTGGAGGCGGATCTCGGCCTTCAATTTTAACAACAACATCCTTCATGGTTCCAACCTCATTCCTGTACTGAGCCCATAAAGAAGGAAACCGCTGTACTATCTCAGTCAATACTTCATCACCACCAGTTTCAGGCCACAAATGATCTGCTGACACTACATCAGTCAAACAAATGGTCCCGACATGACTATATTCATTTGGATCAATAACTACCGCCTTACAACCGTTAGAGTCTTTCCAAACTGTTTTTTTACCCAAATCAATAATCCAGCCATGCTTTTCCATAAAATCAGTGCCAATTATATTCTCAGTATCCTGACAACACCAAATATCCATTTTCGTTTTCAAAAAACCAGGTATTTCCAAAGAAACATCCTGCGCTAATGTCACCTTTGTTCCATTTTTACCACTGAAACCAACAATTGTACATACAGGGGAATCTGGCTTTAAATGTAAATCAACATTTGTGACACTGAATTGCGCACCTGTATCAAGGAGAAATGTTACATCCTGACCCTCAAGATTTACCTTTAAAAATGGTCGACCACAGCTATCCATTGAAACTCGAGTGACAAATTCCAGTGGATGCAGCCTGGGGACCGGCTTTGCTAGTCATGAGGATGGAGAAGGGATAAGAGCAGCAGGTGTCTTGCTCCTTCCATCCAATCCCTGTATGGTCATTTCCCTAATTTTTCTGGTCAGAGGTGCATATGGTGATTGGTTATTTCTGTTGTCAGTATGAGTGGGTGCATATGAAGGTGGAGGTGCTGAAGATGGGGGAGGTGCACTGGATGTGTTTGGCATCAGTCCATTTTCTTTACCCAGCCTTTCCTCAGCTCCCGCCCTCAGGAATTTCTTGCATTCCCACTTCAGATGTCCGGGTAGGCCACAGAAAAAGCAGTATATATTGCTCTTTCTGTTACCCCCCCTGAATTCTTGTTTTTAGAATTCAACACCGGTTTTTTGTTTTTGATCTGTTTTTCCTGGGATACTAATGTGTCAGTGGTCCCCTCTATCATGGCTATTTTTGACTTTACCTGATTTTGCTTCATTCGTCTACGTATTCTATCAATAAATGACGTGGCCTCTTGTAGATTTTCCATCCTAGAAGCTATTTCGAATGAAGCAGGGTCCAAATATGTAAACTTTTTTACAAAGGCCTTGACCATGGAAGTCGGTTCTTGATCAGGTCCGATTTCCAGTACCATTCTATAGGCCTGTTCGAATTTCACTAAGAATATGTATGGATCCTCCTGTATGTGTGTTTTAAGGTTTTCTAACAATTCGACTGTTGGGGTAGACTCTCCTGTGGTAAAGAGAATTAACTGTCTCAGCCTATCTTCCTTTGTGTCATGGATCAGGTCATCGTGTTCGTTTGGCCTAGGTGTTGCTTGTAACCTTTTTGCCATGTGGGAGGGAAGCCATACCCTGAATATCTTGTTTCTCTGATCATTCGTCAGATTATATTTACCTGAATGTGACTCAAAAATGTCCGCATTATGAAAGGCGTCCATTTTATCATCATATTTGGGTATGTCTTTAATGATTTTCATTAATTGGTCATGGATTTTAATGTTAAGACGGGCTGCCTTATCATGTAACTTCTTTTTTCGAAGTTCCTCCTCATTTAGACTCTCGTCCTCGGCTGTATTCAGACGGTCCGGTATGTCGGAACCTGAGGCATGTGACGGGGAAGCATCTGTCTTGTTCTGCCTCGTATTAACAGATACATATTTAATATCTTTCCGTAATTTTGATATTAAATCTGCTCTTATTTCCAACTGATCTTCCAGATGTTCGATATGTTCTGCTAATATCGAACAATTTGGACAATCTGTTGTTTCTGCATCTGTGATGTGTGTATCTGTTGTATTGGATGTGTCTGTTGTATTGGGTGTATCAGTCACCATGCAGATGGTGTGTGCATATGGCTGTGCCCCACCCACCATGGAGTTGTAAGTGTATACCATACCCAATACATTCTGTATCTTTTTCTGTAACCGTTTCACAGTAAAAAACTTCTTATCTAACTTAGCATTCTCAAGTTCACATTGCTGGTACAGATTTGACCATAACTGTGCGTCACTATGTGTATGGTCAAAAGAATACCCTACATTACTTTTACTAGAATAATGATGAATGAAATCCATGTCTCACCAATATGTGATGCTTTGTCCTGGAATGGCTCCAATCGTCTATGGGTCGATCGTCCTGGAATGGCTCCAATCGTCTATGGATCGATGGTCCTGGAATGGCTCCAATCGTCTATGGATCGATCGTCCGGGAATTGGAAGTCCTCAGATGTCCGTCAAGGCTTTGACACATACGACCTCCGTGCAGCTTGTCACGTTAAACCTCTCCAAGGTTCCGTGATGTAGACACAGTGTACGTCTTTGCCTGCAGTACTTGGACAGAGATTACTGCACTGACCCCCCTTCTCGGACAAAGGGCAGGGAATGACGTGAGAAAAAAAGTCCCACCGCAAGAATAGGCAGTGTGAAAAAAATCACCACGCACAGAAAACAGCTGTGCCTCTCAATCATTCAGGCTGATGCTCGCCAAATATGTTAAAAATACGGTTTGACGTGACATATGCTAAGCCAGTATATTAATGACTGGAGCAAAATAGGTGCAAAAACATATATGGATTTATTCAGTAAAAGTTGAAGTTAAAGTCATTACAGAAAAGTTACTGTCTTGGCTTGAGTTAATAGATGGGTAGATAGATAAGTAGAGAAAAAACAGAGTTCATTTATCTTACATAGTTGTGATGTTGTGATAAGCCGTCTGACTGTGGATCGTCTGGTCGAATGCTCCCATTCTACCTCTGAGTTCTCTTCTTCTCCTCCCTTCTTCTTCTTCTGACCCTTTGAAGTGTGGTCTGCTTATATAATTCAAACCCCACCCCCTGATTCTCCTTATCTCTTTACATAGTCTTACAAGAACTAACTATCTTTTTTAGTTCTAGCTTATGTCATATCACGTGATTCATATTTTGCAGAATAAGTGTCTTGCGCAGTGGAGACTTGTAAGACTAAACCACCTCGACATAGAATGTAAAATATATAGAACCCTTTTGAAGCTCGCTGACCCTTGACCCTAGTGTAACAGAAAGAAGATTCTCAAAGCTAATTTCAGATCTTTGCACAAATTCCAAATAGAATATAGCACTACGTTGAAAGCTTTGATGAACAATGGCAAATGGCTTTGGTTCTACCATGTCAAACCTTGGTTAGCATTTCCAACTCACAAAGACACTCTTAAAGGGATGGGCGAATTACACACATTATATGAATGTATATATTCAAGTTTATGAATCAAATCTCCATAAACTCACTATTTTACACCCAGACGAGGTTGAGGAGGCAGAAGCAGTGGAGGAAAATGGACAGACAAAGGATTGACACACAAGTCGTGGGGACGGCAAGACTTGTGCAGCAGACCCTTCACCATCTATCACTATAGTTACCCAGTGCCCAGTCAGCAACATGTAACGTCCCTGTCCATGCTTACTGGTCCAAGTATCGGTGGTGAAATGCACCCGTTCACATACAGAGTTTCTCAATGAAGCGGTGATGTTGTGTGCGATATGCTGGTGTAGCACAGGCACACCTTTCTTAGAGAAGTAGTGGAAACTGGGCATCTGGTACTTGGGCACAGCGACAGACATAAGGTCTCTAAAATCCTGTGTGTCTACCAGGCGGAAAGGCAGCATTTTGGTAGCCAAGAGCTTACAGAGGGATAAAGTCAACCTCTTAGCTTTGTCATGGGTCACAGGAAATGGCCTTTTATTTGTCCACATCTGAGGGACTGAGATCTGGCTGCTGTGTGTAGACGGTGGTGAGTAGGGTGTCCCTGGAAAAATGCAGGTTTGTGAGGAAAGTGCAGGCGTAGACATGATGTTGCCTTTATCCAACGTTGATGCTATCGATGTCTGAGAGAGCAGCTGTACACACGCACTTGTTTCCCTTTCCAAACCAACTGACGACCTACCAAGCAAACTACCTGTTGAGATTACAGTGGTGGAAGTTGTGCGTGAAAAACCAGGTGTGACAGCTGTCCCCACAGTCCTAGAAGATGAAGAGCGTGTGGATGCACTGGAAGGGGCAGGCAGTGGATGGTCCGCTCCGCTAGGCCGCATTGCAGCACGGTGAGCTTCCCACTGGGACATATGATATTTATTCATGTGACGATTCATGGAAGAAGTTGTCAAACTGCTGAGGTTTTGCCCTCTACTAACAGAATCACGACAAATTTTACATATCACATGATTTGGGCGATCTTTTGCTATGTCAAAAAAGGACCAGGCTAGGCAAGGCTTAGAAGGCATGCGACCTGCTGAGCCACCCCGACTAGTGCTCAGAGGCAGAGTGGTGGACGTGCTACCAGTACTCCTCCTCTGTCCAGGAAGGCGCAAGGTAACTTCGTCGTCAGTAGCATCCTCCTCCATTGCCTCTGTTGACCTCCTCGAGTGCCTGACTGTGGGTTAACAGTAGGTGGGATCTAGAAATTCCTCATCAAGCGTTGTGTTTGCACTCCCCTCCGCCTCTTCCTGCCCTGAACGAATATTTAAGTTGTCATCCCAATCTGGTATCTGCGTCTCATCGTCATCAGTATGTTCCTCATTGTCTATTAAAACAGATGTTTCAGTTTGTGAATAAGGGTCAACATTATGCTCAGAAACTTGGTCATCACGGCCTGAATCTGAGTCACAAAGGTTCTGGGCATCACTGCAGACCATTTCCTGGTCTGTACTCACTGTAGCATGGGAGCAGACCTCTGATTCCCAGGCTATAGTGTGACTGAACAGCTCTGCAGACTCAGCCATCTCTGTTCCACCATACTGTGCAGAGCGGATGGAGACTTGAGAGCTGGGAGAAAGCAAGTGTGTTTGGAATGACAACTCAGAGGACTGGTGTTTTTTGGATGCGGTAGTTGAGGTGGAGGAGAGGGCACTTGTTGGACCACTTGAGATCCATTCAACCATTTTATTTTTTTGGGCAACATCTACCTTTGATCCAGTTGTTCATGTTCGTAAAAAAGGGAGCACATCCGATTGTCCACGGAAAGTAGTAGACATCTTACTTTTGCTGGAAGATGACCTATCTTCAGCAGATGTTAATGGAGCTTTGCCACCTTCCCCACAGACACAAACTTTTTTTCCTTTTCCAACACGCCTGTTCCCCTTTCCACCAGCATCTGTCATTTTGCCACTCATTTTGCTAGCGACAAGATTGTCCACTTAAAATGTGGCAGTAAAAATTGAGAGGTGGTGTAGATTGCAGCGGTGGTCTACCTTTATTGACAGCAGAAAAAACAACAACAACTATCCCGGACAATGAAACTATGGCCCTTAAAATTGCAGCACAGTTTGCTAGTATAATAGCTTAGTAAAAATGAGTTTGAGTGTGCAATGCAGAGGGGCTGCAAATATCTTTGCACTAATGGGACACTAATGAAGTCCAACAGTCACTTTTAGGATGCCACTAAGTTATCTCAGTGTTTTTTATTATAATAGCTTTGTAAGAATGAGCGTGATTTTGCAATGCAGAGGTGCTGCAAATAGATTTGCACCAGTGGGACACTAATGAATTCCAACAGCCACTTTTAGGATGCCACTAAGTTTCCTCAGTGTTTGGTATTATAATGGCTTTGTAACAATGAGCTTCAGTGTGCAATGCAGAGGTGCTGCAAATATCTTTGCACTAGTGGGACAGTAATGAAGTCCAACAGCCACTTTTAGGATGCCACTAAGTTTCCTCAGTGTTTGGTATTATAATGGCTTAGTAAAAATGAGCTTCAGTGTGCAATGCAGAGGTGCTGCAAATAGATTTGCACCAGTGGGACACTAATGAAGTCCAACAGCCACTTTTATGATGCCACTAAGTTTCCTCAGTGTTTGGTATTATAATGGTTTTGTAACAATGAGCTTGAGTGTGCAATGCAGAGGTGCTGCCAATATCTTTGCACTAGTGGGACACTAATGAAGACCAACAGCCACTTTTAGGATGCCACTAAGTTTCCTCAGGGTTTGGTATTATGATGGCTTTGTAACAATGAGCTTAAGTGTGCAATGTAGAGGTGCTGCAAATATCTTTGCACTAGTGGGACACTAAAGAAGTCCAACAGCCACTTTTAGGATGCCACTAAGTTTCCTCAGTGTTTGGTATTATAATGGCTTTGTAACAATGAGCTTCAGTGTGCAATGCAGAGGTGCTGCCAATATCTTTGCACTAGTGGGACACTAATGAAGTCCAACAGCCACTTTTAGGATGCCACTAAGTTTCCTCAGTGTTTGGAATTATGGTGGCTTTGTAACAATGAGCTTAAGTGTGCAATGTAGAGGTGCTGCAAATAGATTTGCACTAGTGTGACACTAATGAAGTCCAACAGCCACTTTTAGGATGCCACTAAGTTTCCTCAGTGTTTGGTATTATAATGGCTTTGTAACAATGAGCTTCAGTGTGCAATGCAGATGTGCTGCAAATAGATTTGCACCAGTGGGACACTAATGAAGTCCAACAGCCACTTTTAGGATGCCACTAAGTTTTCTCAGTGTTTGGTATTATAATGGCTTTGTAACAATGAGCTTCAGTGTGCAATGCAGAGGTGCTGCAAATATCTTTGCACTAGTGGGACAATAATGAAGTCCAACAGCCACTTTTAGGATGCCACTAAGTTTCCTCAGTGTTTGGTATTATAATGGCTTTGTTAGAATGAGCTTGAGTGTGCAATGCAGAGGTTCTGCAAATATCTTTGCACTAGTGGGACACTAATGAAGTCCAACAGCCACTTTTAGGATGCCACTAAGTTTCCTCAGGGTTTGGTATTATGATGGCTTTGTAACAATGAGCTTAAGTGTGCAATGTAGAGGTGCTGCAAATATCTTTGCACTAGTGGGACACTAATGAAGTCCAACAGCCACTTTTAGGATGCCACTAAGTTTCCTCAGTGTTTGGTATTATAATGGCTTTGTAACAATGAGCTTCAGTGTGCAAAGCAGAGGTGCTGCAAATAGATTTGCACCAGTGGGACACTAATGAAGTCCAACAGCCACTTTTAGGATGCCACTAAGTTTCCTCAGTGTTTGGTATTATAATGGCTTTGTAACAATGAGCTTCAGTGTGCAATGCAGAGGTGTTGCCAATATCTTTGCACTAGTGGGACACTAATCAAGTCCAACAGCCACTTTTAGGATGCCACTAAGTTTCCTCAGTGTTTGGAATTATGGTGGCTTTGTAACAATGAGCTTAAGTGTGCAATGTAGAGGTGCTGCAAATAGATTTGCACTAGTGTGACACTAATGAAGTCCAACAGCCACTTTTAGGATGCCACTAAGTTTCCTCAGTGTTTGGTATTATAATGGCTTTGTAACAATGAGCTTCAGTGTGCAATGCAGATGTGCTGCAAATAGATTTGCACCAGTGGGACACTACTGAAGTCCAACAGCCATTTTTAGGATGCCACTAAGTTTCCTCAGTAGAGATGAGCGAACTGGTCCCGGTTCGGCTCGAGGCCGGTTCGCCGAACGGGGGTCCCGTTCGAGTTCGGCTCGTCGAACGTTCGACAAACCGAACTCAAACGTATAGGCTAGAATGGGAGGCAATCACAAACACATAAAAATGCATGATAAATGTACACAAACAGTTAATAAACATTGCCATAACACTTACCGGTCCTCGCGATCCCTTCTGCACTCTGTCTCCTGCCGCTATTCCATCCGATGATCGCTGAATCCTCCCGGTGACCTGCACTGCCAGCAGAGATGCAGGACCTATCGTGACGTCAAAATAGCCATGTGACCAGTCACGTGGCTATTATCTCATTGGCTACAGACTGGTCACATGACTATGACACGTCATGTAGGACCTGCGAGTGCATCTCTCCGGTACACGGTGCACATTTGTGTATCGCCGTGTACCGGCGACATGCTCTAGCACACTGTCGACTCCCCGTTCCGTTAGGGACCGGCTGACACAGCCGGTCATTAACGGAGATCACCGTTGCCATAGCAACGCAGTTAGCGGTGACGTCACCGCTAACCGCGGCTCCGAGAGCACCGTTGCTATGGTAACGCGTCTGTCAGCGTTACCGCTAGCAGCCAGCACTGATCACTCACGGAGTGAAGGCTGCACGCTGCTTCCCGATTGTAGTGATGATTGTAGTGAGGATGGAGGTTCCCCAGCCCCAAGTGATGAGCTGGTGAACCTCATCCTTCCTCACTACAATCGTCACTACTACTACACTAGTGATGATTGTAGTGAGGATGGAGGTTCCCCAGCCCCAAGTGATGAGCTGGTGAACCTCATCCTTCCTCACTACAATCGTCACTACTACTACACTAGTGAGGATTGTAGTGAGGATGGAGGTTCCCCAGCCCCAAGTGATGAGCTGGTGAATCTCATCCTTCCTCACTACAATCGTCACTACTACTACACTAGTGATGATTGTAGTGAGGATGGAGGTTCCCCAGCCCCAAGTGATGAGCTGGTGAACCTCATCCTCACTACAATCGTCACTACTACTACACTAGAAAGAAAGAAGACAGAAGAGCAGGATCGTGGAGGGCTGACAGGGGGTAATAAAGATGGAGTCTCTAATGTGTCTGTGTATTTATTTCTATTAAAGTATTTTTTCTCTGTGTGGTGTCTTTTTTTTAACCCTTTATTGGAGATTCTTAATGGCCGGGTCAAACGTGCCTAACATTAAGAATCTCTGGCTTAATACTGGCTAGTAAAACAAAGCCAGTATTAACTCATGATTACCCAACAAGCCACCCGGCTCCAGAGCTGTTGGAAGAGTTGGATACAGCGCCAGATGATGGCGCTTCTATGAGAGCGCCATTTTCTGGGACGGCTGCGGACTGCAATTCGCAGCAGAGGCGCCCACAAACCTCGGGCTAACCTGTGCTGCGGATTCCAATCCCCAGCTGCCTAGTTGTACCCGGCTGGACACAAAAATTGGGCGAAGCCCACGTCATTTGTTTTTTAACTATTTCATGAAATAAGTGAAATAATTAAAAAAAAACGGGCTTTCCTATATTTTTGGCTCCCAGCCGGGTACAAATAGGCAACTGGGGGTTGGAGGCAGCCCGTGGCTGCCAGCTGTACCTGGCTAGCATACAAAAATATGGCGAAGCCCACGTCATTTTTTTGGTGGGCAAAAAAATTCTGCATACAGTCCTGGATGGAGTATGCTGAGCCTTGTAGTTCTGCAGCTGCTGTCTGCTCTTCTCCATACAGACAGACAGCAGCTGCAGAACTACAAGGCTCAGCATACTCCATCCAGGACTGTATGCAGAAGTTTTTTGCCCCCTGAAAAAATTATGTGGGCTTCGCCATATTTTTGTATGTTAGCCAGGTACAGCAGGCAGGTACGGCTGCCCCCAACCCCCAGTTGCCTATTTGTACCCGGCTGGGAACCAAAAATAAAGGGAAGCCCTTTTTTTATTATTTCATGAATTTCATGAAATAATTAGAAAACAAATGACATAGGCTTCGCCCCATTTTTGTGTCCAGCCAGGTACAACTAGGCAGCTGGGGATTGGAATCCGCACCACAGGTTGGCCTGAGCTTTCTGGGCCCCACTGCTGCGAATTGCAGTCTGCAGCCGCCTCAGAAAATGGCATTTTCATAGAAGCGCCATCTTCTGGCGCTGTATCCAACTCTTCCAGCACCTGCCTGCTATACCTGGCTAGCATACAAAAATATGGCAAAACTCACGTCCTTTTTTTGTAGTTTTTTGGCAAAAAAAATAAAAAATGCTTCCCTGGATTTTCCATTGCCAGTGAAGGTAACACCAAGCAGTGGGGGTTAGCAGCCAGTAGCTGCTTGGATTACCCTTAGCTAGCAATACAAAAAATGCAGCGGGAGCCCATATTTATTTTTTTTAATTATTTATATAAATAACTAAAAATAAAATGGGCTTCCCTGTATTTTGATTGCTGGACATCACAGTGCTGTAAAAATAAATCTTTAAAAAAATGACGTAGCGCTCCGCGGTATTTTTGATTCTCAGCGCAGATAAAGCAGACAGCTATGGGTTGCCACCCCCATCTGCCTGCCATTACCTTGGTTGGCAATCAAAATACAGGGAAGCCCAATAATTTTTTCTATTTAAAAAATAGTTAAAAAAAAAAATGACGTTGGGTCCCCCCATTTTTGATAGCCAGCTAGGGTAAAGCAGATGGCTGTAGCCTGAAAACCACAGCTGGCAGCTTTACCGTGGTTGGGGATCCAATGTGGAGGTCCCCTCAGGCTCTTTTTTATAATTATTTTATAAATATTAATAATTACACAAAAAAAGTAGGGTCCCCTCCAAATTGGATCACCAGCCAAGGTAAAGCGGACAGCTGTGGTCTGGTATTCTCAGGGTGGGAAGGTCCATAGTTATTGGGCCTTCACAGCCTAAAAATAGCAGGCCGCAGGCACCCCAGACGTGGCGCATCCACTAGATGCGCCAATCCTGGCGCTTCACCCCAGCTCATCCCGTGCCCTGGTGCAGTGGCAAACGGGGTAATAAATCGGGTTGATACTAGCTGTAAAGTCACCTGAGATCAAGCCCAGCAGTTTGTGATGTCATGGCGTCTATTAGATACCCAACATCATAAACTGTCAGTACTAACAAAAACAAAAAATCGACAAAAGAAATTTATTTGAAAAAACAGTCCCCAAAACATTTCCTCTTTCACCAATTTATTGTAAGAAAAAAAATAAAGGGGTCCCACGACGACTCTGGACCGTCTAGAATATGGGGGGAGACACTCAGGGAACGTATCCCCCATTTTCTAGGAGTGCGGACCCTTCATGTGAGGAGTGTGGGTGCAATGAATCTGCACTCACTCTCCCCGGGTCCACAGCAGCAGAGTCCATGTCGTAATGGTTGCTACCAAAGCTGCAATGCCCTGCTCATGAGGTAAGGGCATGCCTAATCAGGAGAACTACTGTAGAGGAAGCTCTGCTCACTGGTATATAGGTGCTCAGAGGTAATAATAGATAAAATTAGTGAGTAACCTCGGCACTCTAAATCTCCCAGACTAAGTCAGTAAGTCCCAATGGATAGTAATGCAAAATCACTCTTTATTGGTCCGTATTAAGAACATTTTTTTTTCATAAGCATATATGTTTTTGTCCAAAACAAGTTACAATTGACGTTTCGGCCTGAGCCTTCGTCAGATTGGACTTATCTGCATGTAATCATGAAAAATGACAATAATCAGTATCACATAAGAGTGAGAGAACAATAACATAAACTCGAACAATGTAGAGGTACAATTGGGATGCAGCAAAAAAACTGCAACACAGCAAGAAATCAAACACATGATACAAATGTCATAATACAGTACAAGGACAATATAGTAATGACAAATATGGGGTCAGAGTAGACTTAGACAGCTCTGGTACGAAAGAGATGTCAATCATAAAGTAACATGTGCAGTAGGTGTAGAGCTACAGTATGCATGGCAGAGCTAATGGGTAGACCGACCATAGAAAAAGAACGGAGAAAAAGTGGAGAAAAAGTGGAGAATCAGTGGAGAATCAGTGGAGAAAAAGTGGAGAAAAAGTGGAGAAAAAAATGGAGAAACAGTGGAGAAACAGTGGAGAAAAAGTGGAGAAAAAGTGGAGAAAAAGTGGAGAATAAATGGAGAAAAAGTGGAGAAAAAGTGGAGAATAAATGGAGAAAAAGTGGAGAAAAAGTGGAGAATAAGTGGAGAAAAAAATGGAGAAAAAGTGGAGAAAAAGTGGAGAAAAAGTGGAGAAAAAGTGGAGAAAAAAATGGAGAAAAAGTGGAGAAAAAGTGGAGAATAAATGGAGAAAAAGTGGAGAAAAAGTGGAGAAAAAGTGGAGAAAAAAATGGAGAAAAAGTGGAGAAAAAAATGAAGAAAAAGTGGAGAATAAATGGAGAAAAAGTGGAGAAAAAGTGGAGAAAAAAAATGGAGAAAAAATGGAGAAAAAGTGAAGAATAAATGGAGAAAAAGTGGAGAAAAAAATGGAGAAAAAGTGGAGAAAAAGTGGAGAAAAAGTGGAGAAAAAAATGGAGAAAAAGTGGAGAAAAAGTGGAGAAAAAAATTCTCCACTTTTTCTCTATTTTTTCTCCACTTTTTCTCCACTTTTTCTCCACGTTTTCTCCACTTTTTCTCCACTTTTTCCTCCACTTTTTCTCCATTTTTTTCTCCACTTTTTCTCCACTTTTTCTCCACTTTTTCTCCACTTTTTCTCCACTTTTTCTCCACTTTTTCTCCACTTTTTCTCCACTTTTTCTCCACTTTTTCCTCCACTTTTTCTCCATTTTTTTCTCCACTTTTTCTCCACTTTTTCTCCACTTTTTTCCACTTTTTCTCCACTTTTTCTCCACTTATTCTCCACTTATTCTCCACTTATTCTCCACTTATTCTCCATAAGTGGAGAAAAAGTGGAGAAAAAGTGGAGCACCCTTTGGTGCCTTTCATGTGGCACTAAGGGGTGCTTAGCTTTGTATTTAGCCAAAAAAATGAAAAAAAATGACGTAGGGTTCCCCCTAGTTTTGTAGCCAGCTAGGGTAAAGCAGACGGCTGCAGCCTGCAGACCACAGCTGGCAACCTCACCTTGGCTGGTAATCCAAAACTGAGGGCACCCCACGCTGTTATTTTAAATTAAATAAATAATTTAAAAAAAAAAAAACACGTAGGGGTCCCCCAAAATTGGATCACCAGCCAAGGTAAAGCAGACAGCTGGGGCCTGATATTCTCAGACTAGGGAGGTCCATGGTTATTGGACTCTCCCAAGCCTAAAAATAGCAGGCCGCAGCCGCCCTAGAAGTGGCGCATCCATTAGATGCGCCAATCCTGGTGCTTCGCCCCAGCTCATCCCGCGCCCTGGTGCGGTGGCAAACGGGGTAATATATGGGGTTAATACCAGATGTGTAATGTCACCTGGCATCAAGCCCTGGGGTTGGTGAGGTCAGGCGTCTATCAGATACCCGACATCACCAACCCAGTCAGTAATAAAAAAAAATAGACGACAAACACATTTTTATTTGAAAAAACACTCCCCAAAACATTCCCTCTTTAACCAATTTATTAGAAAGAAAAACAAATCCAGGTCTGCTGTAATCCAAGGGGTTGCCATGACGATCCACACTGTCCCAGTCAATGAAGAGCAGGATGTTCCCCATTGGCTGGGAGAGCAATGCAGTGACCTGAGCTAACATCAATGGGTCAGCCCAGGTCACTGCAGGGCATGACAAGTGCTGCTGTCAGCGAGGTACATTACCTGCGCTGATCTCCAGCACACTGACAGCCCCTGTCACTGAGGTCAATGACCGGCGCCTTCACATCAAGTATCGCGAGAGGTCCATGACGTCTCGGGTGGGAAGCGAGAGGTGATGTGACAAGCGGCGGCCATGGAGGACAGTGACAGCGCTGAGGTCGGGATGGCGGGACTTCATCACCGCAGGTAAGCCGAGCGGGGGGGGGGGGAGGGGGGGTGCGTGTGTGAGAGTGTGTGTGTGTGTGTGTATATGTATGTGTACATGCCGCGGGCAGGAGGGGGCGGAGCGAGCTGAGCGGGAAGTGTGGGCTTCCTGCACGTAACTAAGATAAACATCGGGTTACTAACCAAGCGCTTTGCTTGGATACCCGATGTTTATCTTGGTTACCAGCTTGTGGCAGGCTGCCAGCGATGGCTCCTGCACACTGTAGCTGTAAAAAGCCCTGCTTTTTGCTGCTAGAACCGTTCTCGAACGTATCTAGATTTATCGAGCTTTTGCAAAAAGCTCGAGTTCTAGTTCGATCTCGAACAGCCCCAAAAATCACTCGAGCTTAGAACTGGAGAACCTCGAACCACGAACCGCGCTCAACTCTATTCCTCAGTGTTTGGTATTATGATGGCTTTATAACAATGAGCTTAAGTGTGCAATGTAGTGGTGCTGCAAATATCTTTGCACTAGTGGGACACTAATGAAGTCCAACAGCCACTTTTAGGATGCCACTAAGTTTTCTCAGTGTTTGGTATTATAATGGCTTTGTAACAATGAGCTTGAGTGTGCAATGCAGAGGTGCTGCCAATATATTTGCACTAGTGGGACGCTAATGAAGTCCAAACGCCACTTTTAGGATGCCACTAAGTTTCCTCAGTGTTTTTTATTATAATGGCTTTGTAACAATGAGCTTCAGTGTGCAATGCAGAGGTGCTGCAAATAGATTTGCACCAGTGGGACACTACTGAAGTCCAACAGCCACTTTCAGGTTGCCACTAAGTTTCCTCAGTGTTTCGTATTATAATGGTTTTGTAACAATGAGCTTGAGTGTGCAATGCAGAGGTGCTCCCAATATCTTTGCACTAGTGGGACACTAATGAAGTCCAACAGCCACTTTTAGGATTCCACTAAGTTTCCTCAGTGTTTGGTATTATGATGGCTTTATAACAATGAGCTTAAGTGTGCAATGTAGTGGTGCTGCAAATATCTTTGCACTAGTGGGACACTAATGAAGTCCAACAGCCACTTTTAGGATGCCACTAAGTTTCCTCAGTGTTTGGTATTATAATGGCTTTGTAACAATGAGCTTAAGTGTGCAATGCAGAGGTGCTGCAAATATCTTGACAAATCTCCGGGCCCGGATGGCATACACCCCAGAGTACTACAGGAATTGAGTTCTGTGATAGATAGACCATTATTTTTAATCTTCTCAGATTCCTTAATAACAGGGTCGGTACCGCAGGACTGGCGCATAGCAAATGTGGTGCCAATATTCAAAAAGGGGACAAAAACTGAGCCGGGAAATTATAGGCCGGTAAGTTTAACCTCTACGGTTGGTAAAATCCTTGAGGGTTTCTTGAGAGATGCTATACTGGAGTATCTCAAGAAAAATAACCTTATGACAGAGTATCAACATGGGTTTATGAGGGATCGATCCTGTCAAACTAATTTGATCAGCTTCTATGAAGAGGTAAGTTCAAGCCTGGACCAGGGAAATGCAGTGCATGTTGTGTATATGGACTTTTCAAAAGCTTTTGATACGGTGCCACACAAAAGGTTGGTACATAAAATGAGAATAATGGGGATAGGGGAAAATATGTGTAACTGGGTTAAAAACTGGCTCAGTGATAGGAAACAAAGGGTGGTTATTAATGGTACGTACTCGGACTGGGTCTCAGTTCATAGTGGGGTACCACAGGGGTCAGTATTGGGCCCGCTTCTTTTCAACATATTTATAAATGACCTTGTTGGGGGCATGCGGAGTAGAATTTCAATATTTGCAGATGATACTAAACTCTGCAGGGTAATCAATACAGAGGAGGATAATTTTATATTACAGGGAGATTTATGTAAATTGGAGGATTGGGCTGAGAAGTGGCAATTGAAGTTTAATGTAGATAAATGTAAGGTCATGCACTTGGGTAGAGGAAATACCATTTATGATTATGTACTTAATTGTAGAACACTGGGTAAAACAGACACAGAAAAAGACTTGGGTGTATGGGTGGATGGTAAACTTCACTTTAGTGGACAGTGTCAGGCAGCTGCTGCCAGGGCTAATAAAATAATGGGATGTATTAAAAGAGGTATAAGTGTTCATGAAAAAAATATAGTTCTACCTCTGTACAAGTCACTAGTGCGACCGCACTTAGAATACTGTGTACAATTCTGGTCACCGATATATAAGAAGGACATAGCTGAACTGGAGAGGGTGCAAAGAAGAGCGACCAAGATTATTAGAGGAATGGGGGGGCTGCAATACGAAGACAGGTTATTAAACTTGGGGTTATTTAGTCTGGAAAAACGAAGGCTTAGGGGAGATCTAATCACAATGTATAAATATATGAGGGGACAGTACAGAGACCTTTCCAAAGATCTATTTACACCTAGGCCTGCGACTGGAACACGGGGGCATCCGCTACGTCTTGAGGAAAGAAGGTTTAATCATAATCACAGACGAGGATTCTTTACTGTACGAGCAGTGAGACTATGGAACTCTCTGCCGCATGATGTTGTAATGAGTGATTCACTACTAACATTTAAGCAGAGCCTGGATGCCCTTCTTGAAAAATGTAATATAACCAGTTATGTATATTAGATTTTATGACAGGGTATTGATCCAGGGAACTAGTCTGATTGCCGGATGTGGAGTCAGGAAGGAAATTTTTTCCCCATTGGAACTTGTTTGCCACATTGGGGTTTTTTGCCTTCCTCTGGATCAACATGTTAGGCTACGGGTTGAACTAGATGGACTTAGAGTCTCCCTTCAACCTTAAAAACTATGATACTATGATACTATGATCTTTGCACTAGTGGGACACTAATGAAGTCCAACAGCCACTTTTAGGATGCCACTAAGTTTCCTCAGTGTTTTTTATTGTAATGGCTTTGTAACAATGAGCTTCAGTGTGCAATGCAGAGGTGCTGCAAATAGATTTGCACCAGTGGGACACTACTGAAGTCCATCAGCCACTTTTAGGATACCACTAAGTTTCCTCAGTGTTTTTTATTGTAATGGCTTTGTAACAATGAGCTTCAGTGTGCAATGCAGAGGTGCTGCAAATAGATTTGCACCAGTGGGACACTAATGAAGTCCAACAGCCACTTTTAGGTTGCCACTAAGTTTCCTCAGTGTTTGGTACTATAATGGCTTTGTAACAATGAGCTTCAGTGTGCAATGCAGAGGTACTGCAAATATCTTTGCACTAGTGGGACACTAATGAAGTCCAAACGCCACTTTTAGGATGCCACTAAGTTTTCTCAGTGTTTGGAATTATAATGGCTTTGTAACAATGAGCTTGAGTGTGCAATGCAGAGGTGCTGCCAATATATTTGCACTAGTGGGACGCTAATGAAGTCCAAACGCCACTTTTAGGATGCCACTAAGTTTCCTCAGTGTTTTTTATTATAATGGCTTTGTAACAATGAGCTTCAGTGTGCAATGCAGAGGTGCTGCAAATAGATTTGCACCAGTGGGACACTACTGAAGTCCAACAGCCACTTTCAGGATGCCACTAAGTTTCCTCAGTGTTTGGTACTATAATGGCTTTGTAACAATGAGCTTCAGTGTGCAATGCAGAGGTGCTCCCAATATCTTTGCACTAGTGGGACACTAATGAAGTCAAACAGCCACTTTTAGGATTCCACTAAGTTTCCTCAGTGTTTGGAATTATGATGGCTTTGTAACAATGAGCTTAAGTGGGCAATGTAGAGGTGCTGCAAATATCTTTACACTAGTAGGACACTAATGAAGTCGAACAGCCACTTTTAGGATGCCACCAAGTTTTCTCAGTGTTTGGTATTATAATGGCTTTGTAACAATGAGCTTCAGTGTGCAATGCAGAGGTGCTGCAAATAGATTTGCACCAGTGGGACACTAATGAAGTCCAACAGCCACTTTTAGGATGCCACTAAGTTTCCTCAGTGTTTGGTATTATGATGGCTTTGTAACAATGAGCTTAAGTGTGCAATGCAGTGGTGCTGCAAATATCTTTGCACTAGTGGGACACTAA